>NC_133324.1:224444644-225132144 GCF_042186555.1 Aquarana catesbeiana
GAGGAATATTATCTGAATATTATCTGAATATTATCAAATTTGAAAATAGAAATATTTTCAAATGCGATTGAAATATTATCGAATCCGATTGAAATAATTTTGAATACAGTTGAAATAATTTCGAATGCGGTTGAAATATTATCAAATTCGGTAGAAATATTTTTGAATGTGATTGAAATATTATCGAATACGATTGAAATAGACCGATTTTTTTTTTTTTTTTTTTTTTTTTTTTTTTTTTTTTTTTTTTTTTTTTTTTTTTTTTTTTTTTTTTTTTTTTTTTTATTTTTTTTTTTTGTTTTTTTTCGAATTCGGTCGAAAACGAAACTGATTTGAAAAACGAATTTAATGAATTTAACAAATCTAACTAAACTAAATTAATTAAATAACGAATTAAAACGAAACGAAACTAAACAAATTTTTTCATTTTGCACATGCCTACTAAAAAATATATGCCGAAGCATGGGGGCATCCGCCCCAAAAGTTAGGAGCAAATCGCTCCTCCACCCCTGCTGCCCCCCATGCTTCGGCATATATGCTCTTTTTTTAACTGTGGTGCTGAAATCACCTCCGACAGCGCTGGAGTCACAGCTTTACATATCGTGGGAGCAAACGCTGTTGCTGTCAAGATAAATAAACCGTGCTGCAGCTGAATGGTGTACCTGCTAAGCAAATGATGGTTAACAATAAAACAAAGTAACATTACAGTATAACATACCATACCTGCAAAGCAAATACAATAAAACACAGTAAAAATAGAGAGAACGATAGATATAGAACAATAGTGCGCGAACAGTAAAGCGGACAGTAGAGAGCGAATATAAGAGAGAGAACAATAGAGAGAGAGGAGAAAAATACAACCACAACTATTTTTGGATTTTTTATTTTATATATTTTTTTGTGTTTTTGTGTGTTTTTTTTTTTCACTTTTTTCACTTTTATAAAAACTGTAAAAAAAATGTAAACTGAACGCTGCAGATAAAGGTCTCTCAAAATGTGATGTCCATCACATCTTTTGAGACCCCGAGACCCTGTGTTAATGTGCCTAGGACTGTGTGGTGCTGTACCCTATGCTAAAACTCCACTAGTGTGTGGTAGTGTTTGAAACATTCAACAATGCAGAGACCTGGTTGATCAGGACAGGAGGGACAATAAAAGCGTGTGTCACGCCTAAATCCACGTTTGCTGCAGATACAACATCTTTTTTGGGGGTTTCTTTGGGTAGGGGTACCAGGGAGGACAAAAGGAAAATGCCTTTCATGCAGCCGACTCACTGCATTTGGATTGGGAAGTTGGGCAAGAGCACCGTCTGGAAACAGAAGGGCTCTTACGATCTCTTCCAGGAAGGATCCAATCCGTCCTGAAGCTCTGTATAGCACATGAGCATTTAGCAAAGCCAATTGAAATAAGTATACAGACACTTTTTTGTACCAGCGTCTGACCTTACGGGCAATTAGGTACGGCGCCAATAACTGGTCATTGAGGTCCACCCCTTCCATGTTAAGGTTGTATTCGTGGACACAGAGGGGTTTCTCCACAACACCAGTCGCCGTAGGAATTTGGACTGCCGTAAAGGACAGAACGAAAACATTCAGTGAATCTCTCCACTTCACTGCTAACAAATTATTACACCTCAAGCAGGCTCTCTCCCCCGTCTAAGTCGGGATTCTACAAGCAGTTGGGGGAAGCCCCAGCGATTAGATCGCACGGTGCCACATGTGCCATTTCCATAATCAAAGGTGACCAAAAAGTGGCACGCTCATGTAATAATTGTCCACGTACAAGTGGTACCTCTTTCCGAATAAGGGTGACACCAAGTCCCACACTATCTTACCAGCGCTTCCTATGTAGTCTGGGCAGTTCTCTGGCTCTACGCAACTATCTTTTCCCTCATAAACCATAAAACTATATGTATAGCCTGTGGCCCTGTCACAGAGCTTATACATCTTGACCCCGTATCTGGCACGCTTGCTAGGAAGATACTGTCTGATAGACAAGCAGCCAGAAAACGTAATCAGGGACTCATCGACGCAGACAACTTGATTGGGAGTAAACAAGGCTGCAAAACGTTGGTTGAAGTGGTTTACGAGGGGCTGAATTTTGTAGAGTCGATCAAATCCAGGGTCACCAAGAGGACGACAGAGTTCATTGTCACTGAAGTGCATGAACCACAAGATCTGCTCGTATCGTGTCCTGGTCATGGAGGCAGAGAACACGGGCATATGGTGAATTGGGTCAGTGGAGCAATATCACCGCAACTCGCTCTTTTTGGTTATGCCCATGGATAGGCCCAGAAAGGTCTTAAATTCGGAAACCGTAATTGGTCTCCAATCTCTGGCAAGGGTCTGGGGATAAGCGGCGATGAATTGACCAGCAGTGAATAAAAATCAAGTGACGTAAAATCAACTGTTTCCACCTGAATTCCGGGTTGGCCAGTGAATGGGGGAAGTACGGGTGCTGCAGAAGTGGTGGGTTCCCAATTAGAATTGGCGAATGCAGCAGGAAAGGCACTATGGGCTCGACGGGCCTGTGTTTGTCTTCTTCTTGGTGGCAGCGGGACACTACTCATGCTTGCCACCTCGCCAGCTTGAACTGCACTTATGGGACTCGCCATGTCACCAAGTGTTACTGCAGTGCTAGATGTATGACCAGGATGTACTAGGCCGCTAGTGCTTGCCAGTTCACCAGAAGGAATAGCGGCGCTAGTACTGGCTTTCTGCTCTCTGAGGGATCTGCAGTTCTTGCACCTCAATGACAGCAGAAGAAGATCGGGGTCTGGTACGCCTGATCTTGGCAGGGACCATAACTCTGTCATCAGAGCTATCTGTCAGGGTGCCACTGCTGTCTACAGGTTCGTATTCCGAGCCTGAATCTGACAGATGAGTGACTTCCTCTTCACTATCTGTCATGCTCAGAAACGTGTAGGACTCTTCACTACTGTACCTTCGATTTGCCATTTTTGGCTCTAAATTTACTGGTACAGTAGTGAGACTCACAGGTAAAAAAGCTCCTCAATGTTAGCAAGTGATTCAAACGCTACCAAAAAAATGGGTTAGGGATCAGGCCTGACTCTGCGAACACTGCAGTTATGTGTGTTGTGTTTTGTAAGTGACAGTGATCGATTAATACTGCACTTGGGTGGGCTGGGTGGAGGGGCTAAGCGCAGGTGCTAGCAGGTATCTGGGCTAATCCCACTAACACTGCGTTTTTGGGAACCCTAAACTGCTGGGGACACTAGTATAGATCTGATCAGATCAGATATCGATCCGTTCAGACACTATACCACTAAAGGGAGGTGTATGGTGCATGCGTGGGTGTTAGCGGTACTGGCACTGATCTGACGCTGCCTGGGGTGACGCAGACCCTATCTGACGCTAAAGCCTAACTTTGATCACCCACCGGGTGATCAGGAAGTTAAACTTTTATTGGGTAAAATATGGCGGGTGCCCTGACGCTATAAAAAATAAACTAGCTAAACTGCGTCACCCGTGACACTTATACTGTGATCACAGGTGACAGGGGTTAATCAAGGGGTTAAACCTTTATTGGGGGGGGGGGTTAGGGGGATCCCTAGACCTATCTGGGCCTAAGACTAATTATTTTAACACTGATTTTTGTCACTAATGACACTAGTACAGTGATCAAAAAAAAATCTGATTGCTGCACTGGGTGACACAGTGACAGGTGGTGAAGGGGTTAACTGGGGGGGTGATCGGGGGGTGAATGTGTGCCTACATGACCTGGTGTCAGTGTAGTGTAGTGAAACTCACTGTTCTGATGCTTTCTCCTCTCGGTCTGGAACGAAAAGACCGACACGAGGAGAAATGACATCACTTCCCCTGTCAGTGTTTACAGTTACACAGACAGGGGAAGGATATCATTCATCAGGAGCAATCATCAGGTCCAGGCCAGATATTGGCCTGGGCCTGGGGATTGATCAGCTCCTGATCGAATCCAATCGTCGGGGGCAGCGGGGGGGCGCGCACGCGTGCCCCCCTGCGGGCTGCGCACATCACGTATAGTAACATGATTTTGTGCAGCCGGACCAACCTGCTGCAGTAAAACTGCGGTGGCTGGTCTGGAACCGGTTAATATATGATCAGCATATAAATGAACCATGGCAACATACAGTGCCTTGGAAAAGTATTCATACCCTTTGAAATTTTCCACATTTTGTCATGTCACAACCATAAACGTAAATGTATTTTATTGGGATTTTATGTGATAAACCAACACACAGTATAATTGTGAAGTGGAAGGAAAATGATAAATGTTTTTCAATTTTTTTTCCAAATAAATATATGAAAAGTGGGGTGTGCATTTGTATTCAGCCCCCCTTAGTCAATACTTTGTAGAACCACCTTTTGCTGCAATTACAGCTGTAAGTCTGTTTCGATATGACTCTACCAGCTTTGCACATCTAGAGAGTGAAATTTTTGCCCATTCTTCTTTGCAAAATAGCTCAAGCTCTGTCAGATTGGATGGAGAGTGTCTGTAAACAGCAATGTTCAAGTCTTGCCACAGATTCTCAATTGGATTTGGGTCTGGACTTTCTAACACATGAATATGCTTTGATCTAAACCATTCCATTGTAGCTCTGGCTGTATGTTTTGTTACGTTGTCCTGCTGGAAGGTGAACCTCCGCCCCAGTCTCAAGTCTTTTGCAGAATTTCACAGGTTTTCTTCTAAGACTGCCCTGTATTTGGCTCCATCCATCTTCCCATCAACTCTGACCGGCTTCCCTGTCCCTGCGGAAGAAAAGCATCCCCACAACATGAAGCTGCCACCACCATGTTTCATGGTGGGGATGATGTGTTCAGGGTGATGTGCAGAGTTAGTTTTCTGCCACACATAGGTGTCCGTTTATGAAGCAGTGATCAGCGGTGATCCCGAGGATCACCGCTGATCACAGTCCATAAACAGTTTATGAAACAGTGATAATCGGGGGAGAACATGTTTGAACTTGTTCTCCCGCCGATTATCTCTACACACAGAGAATCCTCATTGAATGACAGTAACGGCCAGTTTATGAAGCGGTGATCTCACCGCTTCACTGGCAATCTGAGTCAGAATTCACACTCCCAGGTTCACCAGCTCAGAGGTGGTGAATCGGGGAGTGAAGAGGAAATCTGGGGGGATCTGAGGGGGAAGGAGGAAGATTTTTAACTTCCTTATGCCTCGTTCAGACCCCCCAACACTGTAACCATGTCCCCCTGTCATGTTTATGTGTATACATATATATACATATATACATATAATGTGTATATGTATATATATATAATGTGTGTGTATATACATGTATATATAATGTGTGTGTGTGTATACATATGTATATAATGTAGGGGGACTCATTATTTTATTAACATTAATCGTCCGTGTATTGAGCGGTGATAATTTATCACCGCTTAATAAACTGACATCTCTGTATTTCTGGTGCTGTAATCTCGTAAAGTCTCACGAGATTCCAGTATCAGGGGCCATTCTCCACTGTTTGAAGCATTTGTAGATCTCTTCACTCCTCCGAAGGTGAAGCGATCTACAAAGCTTCATAAACAGGCACACAGAGGAGAAAGATCTTCACTGTGAATGCCGGAGAACGAAGCAGTGAATAGATTTCACTGCTTCATAAACGGACACCATAGCGTTTTGCTTGTAGGCCAAAAAATTCAATTTTGGTCTCATCTGACCAGAGCACCTTCTTCCACATGTTTGCTGTGTCCCCCACGTGGCTTCTCACAAACTGCAAATGGCACTTCTTATGGCTTTCTTTCAACAATGACTTTCTTCTTGCCACTCTTCCAACAAGGCCAGATCTGTGGAGTGCACGACTAATAGTTGTTCTGTGGACAGATTCTCCCACCTGAGCTGTGGATCTCTGAAGCTCCTCCAGCGTTACCATGGGCCTTTTGGTTGCTTCTCTGATTAATGCTCTCCTTGCTTGGCCTGTCAGTTTAGGTGGACGGCCATGTCTTGGTAGGTTTGCATTTGTGTCATACACTTTCCATTTTCAGATGATGGATTGAACAGTGCTGCGTGAGATGTTCAAAGTTTGGGATATTTTTTTATAACCTAACCCTGCTTTAAACTTCTCCACAACTTTATCCCTGACCTGTCTGGTGTGTTAATTTGCCTTAAAGATGCTGTTTGTTCACTAAGGTTCTCTAACAAACCTCTGAGGGCTTTGCAGAACAGAATGTATTTATACTGGTATTAAATTACACACAGGTGGACTCTATTTACTAATTAGATGACTTCTGAAGGCAATTGGTTCCACTAGATTTTAGATAGGGGTATCAGAGTAAAGGGGGCTGAATACAAATGCCCGCCACACTTTTCAGATATTTATTTGTAAAAATTTTGGAAAACCATTTATCATTTTCCTTCCACTTCACAATTATGTGCCACTTTGTGTTGGTCTATCACATAAAATCCCAATAAAATACATTTATGTTTTTGGTTGCAACATGGCAAAATGTGGAAAATTTCAAGGAGTATGAATACTTTTTCAAAGCACTGTATAACAAAACATCAAAACCTTAGGATAAGTGAAATTACTAGGTCAGAAGTGCATTCCCCTTTAAGAGGTTCACTCCAAGGCACCACGGTCCTCCTCAATGTTTCTCGAATAATAACACTCCTACTCCACACCAACCTCCAGGACACCTCCTCATGGTTGAATCCCTGCTGATTTATGTGAGCTGGGAGTCTGAGCCTTAAGAGAACACAGCACTGATATTTGCAAAACGTGCACTATACTTGTGAGTGTAATATATCATTTTGCTTTTACTAACATTTATACCGTTTTTATGGTATTACACTATCCAAGCCTTTCTTTTTTGAACGGAAGAGTCCTGGAGGTTAGTGTGGAGTTGAAGATTTATTTCTAATTCTTTATGTTGTTGATATTTGAATCATTATTGTGTTGCACAACACATTTCCTATCTGACATACTGTATGCCAGACCCTTATCCTGGATGAGGGCCCTGTGTAGATTTTAATTGGCGACCCATGCAAAATTCAGGAAAAAAAAAAGTACGGGGTCCCCTAAAAAAATCCATACCAGACCCTTTCTGAGAACGCAACCTGCCAGGCCAAAAAAAGGTATGAGGTGAACAGACGCCTGCCACCTCCAGCCATCTGACCTTAACAAGTGGGGGGAATTCCCCCTTGCAAAGCATCTTGTCCCTATGTTGATGAGAACAAAAGCACCCCCCCCCCACAACCTTGGTCTGCAGGTGGGGGCTTATCAGAATCTGGAACACCCCCCTTTAACAATAAGGGAGCCTTTCACTGGGCAATAGAGTTAGCATAAATAAATCCCTGCGGTAATAAGGGATTATCCCACTGAAGCTTGTAAAGCTTGTAAAGCAGTTGCTTTTTGTTCATATGTGAGTGCAATTACATTCTTCTTTTATCAATATAAAGTTGTATTTACTACACTATGGGCATCCTTTTATATATATTTCCTTTTGAGCTTTAACCTTTGAAAGCCTTTCTGACCTCTTATAATGTAAAAACAACAAAGAAAGAGAAAAGCACCACTACCTAAGTGCGTAACTAAGCCCATTTATGTTACATGACATCATCATCTTCTGGGCCTACAATACTTCCTTGCTATGCCCAGTGATTATCATCTATGTGTAATACACACAGAGGGGGTTATTTACTAAAGCTGGAGAGTGCAAAATCTGGTGCAACTCTGAATAGAAACCAATCAGCTTCCAGGTTTTATTGCGAAAGCTTAAATGAACAGGTTGAGGTTAGAAGCTGATTGGCTACCATGCACAGCTGCACCAGATTCTGAGTGCTCCAGTTTTAGTAAATCTACCCCAGAGAATATGCTGCTCTGACCACCTGGAAGGTTGCCACCTGCTGGAGACTTATTGATGTGCTTTTTAATATCTTGTAAATATGTTTTAATAAATGCTAGACTTAGGTAGTGTTATTTTTCTCTCCTTCTTTTTGTTTTATGTTTTTACATGGTTTGCCTTGTGGAAGCCTCCACAGATTTTGCTTGGAAGAGAGACTGCTAACGCTGCCATAATGTGAACTTCATGCCACAGTGTTTTAATATGGACTTTTCTCAAAGACTAAAATATTCTCTCTTTTTAGTTTTTTTTCTCCCTAGATCTCCCTAGAGATCTCCCCGCTGAGCTGTTGTGTTCTGACAGGGAGCGCCAGAATACTCCTGATCGGGAGTCGGCCGGCTGCTGGTTTTCCAGCATGCGAGTCCGACAGGACAAAATACACACGGGCAACACGTCGGACAATTTTTTTTTGGACTGGCAAATGTCTCCCGACATTCTGCCCATGTGTATGGGGCTTTACTGACCTCTTATAACAATGGAGGTCCATCAATGAAGCTTTAACCCTTGAGAGATGAGAGTGAAGCAAGCTACTGATGCTGTGGATCGAAATCTGTGCATTAAGCCTTTTTGACTTTTTATAACAATGGAAGTCCATCAATGAAGGTGAGGGCACACCTATACCATTTGCTCACAGTAGAACAAATTCTGGGATTTTGGTGCACTTGCTACAGTTTGAGCTTTTTTATCACTTATGGTGAATGTTGAAAGAAAGCAGGAAGTTTTTGGCACAATAGACATTTTTTATGATGTTTCTTATTGAGCAAAATCTTTTTGGAGTGGCACGTGAAACATGTTTTACACATGAATCTTATTATTATTTATGTTGAGTATAATCAATTGCTAATCACTATAATTTGATGCATGGGTCCTTATGCAATTTAAATGAAGTTTACATGTATTAATTTATGGTTGTTATAAATAATATTTGTATGATGTATTATATTTTTGTATTTTTATTATTAAGGTGTGAAAAAGTAACACTTAAAACATTTTTTAAAAAAACAAGTGCTACACCATTTTATATACATTTTTTGTTTTTTTAGGTAATAGAGTGCTCTTTCCACCTTTGACTTCCTGTCTAATAACCCTCCAACAGAATCATTTTTAAACATTTCCTATAAACTGTCTCCACAGATCACAGCCAGAAGAGAATTTGTACTGACATGAGTGCTAGATGAGAATTTTGACATAGGGGATCCGTTAAAACATCTGCTCAGTAGTGCAAGGCTACTGGGAGGAGTTCCAGTCTTTGAAGACTGGGACATCCTCAATCAAAAACCATAAGGGAATTGTTGAAGTATAAAATAGCTGGATCCACCCCTAGCATTTTCCACTTTTTGTAGTGGGCTTCCTACACTTTGTACTGCTGCTCAAATCTCCTGGGAGGCGTATACACCTTGTATAGAACATCTAGTACTAGTGGGTGCACTGGAAAGGACCTGGTAAGTTTCTTGGACTTGGGAAGAGATCCCATACTGGTGACCTTATGTCCAGCAAGTGGGATAAATCATGCTTAAACAGGAGTGCCCCTCATCCACCAGAATCTTAAAATGATGTTAAACTCTCTGTTTTTAAGCACTTTCAACAGCTGATCTAATCGCTTATTGAACATACGGTACAGTGTCTTTATCTTTTAATGTTTGTCTATGTTTCTGTTTAAGCTGGTGCCATGATTGCTGCTTGAGAATTTCTGTTTTTTCTCTTGCAGTAAAAAATGAAAAAAAGGAAAACCCTGAGGTGCCAATTACACAATTGCTATCCATGATCCAGAGATACAGGCTTACATGAAAACTTTCATTCCAATGCAAGAAGTTGCAGCTATGGGCACCAGATAGAGACTGGTGGACAGCATAAAACAGAAAAACAACCGAAACGCACAAAAAAACCTGCAAAATCAATACTCCAAAATAAAAGAGATAAAGTAAATATAATGTACACCCAAAGAGTTAATTAATGAATTATTACATGAGTAAGGATATATTGCACCATCGGTGGGCAATGCATTTATCCTGAATACATTTAAGCCTACGTAGCACCCTGATGTTTAGGCAGGGTTGCTAGTAAATTTACCTGCTAGGTATAGTTGCATTGGCCAATTGATAGGAGATCAATTGATTCCACCTTAATTCTGGAATTGCTGAACTTCTCCGTTCTGTCACTAGATTGTCAGGTATCTGGTGGCACTAGCTAAGACAATGGCATTGCAAGGACAGATTAGGAATAGATCTTCTTGGATCCCTTGGTCTGCTGGGAGAGCCTATTTATTTAGGTGAGGTCAGGTGATCGGGGTTCTGTGCCACCTGGACGGCCGTCTGGGTGGATGTGTGTTGTATTGACCCGGGCTGCTAGGCCAGAACCTGAGGCCTATCCTGGGACATCTGGCTGCTAGGCTATCTGAAGGCCTATCCAGAAGCAAGAGAGCAGCGCAGGGTTGGGACTACAGCTTGCAGTCCAACCAAAAATGACAGTTCTGCTGGCTGGAGAACCTGTCATGGTCGGAGGTAGAGGGCAAGATGTCGCCACTAAGGGACCCTCCACCTTGTTACCAGGGACCATCGTGAGTAGCTGAAGCAGGTACCAGAGCAGTATTCTCACCAACTGGGGATGGTGAAGAATTGGGAAACTTCAGCAGGTGTCAAGTCACGGACCCAGCCAGCAGAGGTGATGCTTGCAGAGCAGTCTTGTGTACCAAGCCAGGGACCGAGCAGGCCAGTGGGGTGACGCTTGAGGAGTATATGTGAGTGCCAAGCTAGGGACCCAGCAGGGACGTGGGGGTGACGCTTGAAGAAGATACTCAGTCAGAAGATTGGAAGAGCTAAGGAGATCCAGTGGCAGTGGATCAGCAAGTCTAGTGAGAGAGACTGGGAGCTTAGTTGAGTGAAGATTAAAAGAGAAGATTGTGGAGGAAGTGAGAGAGTCCATTACAACCTTTGTTAGAAACTGTTCAAGATTGTTGCCATAGGAGACAGCGTGCCTACACATGCAGATGTGGTGCCCGGCTGGATGCCTTTCCTTGCATGGAAGTCTACCTAAGGAAGTCTCAGAGTCTGCCAATTAACTTTTCATTTACTAAAGGGTGTCCAGGCCCTAACCCTCTCTCCCACAGTTCTTTTTAAGAGACAATAAATCTCTTTGCATACAAGAAGTGTCTGGCGCCCATGAATCTACCTTTGATTACACCCACTATGCCTAGTAACCCACTCTACATAGAAGGATGTCAGCTCTCCCTAACTCTGGAGGTCACCATTAGGCCTAGAGAGGCCCGGGCCTTGGCTACACCTACAAATGCAATATATATGTTCTCATGTAATAATGTATTCATTTACTCTTTAGATGTATATTATATTTACTTTATATCTTCTCATTTGGAGTGTTGATTTTGCAGGTTGTTTAGCACTTTTGGGTTGATTTTCTGTTTCTTCTTTCTCTTGCAAAATCCTTTAGACCCAATGTTGCGTACAGGGACAAGAGTTGTGTCTCCCCACACTGTGCATCAATACAGCCCCAAGAAAGCACTCCCTTACTACTCCCTCCTCCTTTCCCCTCACTTCTCCAAGCTAACATACTAACTTGAGACTGCACTGTCCACTGCTAACTATTTATTGTAAAGACCAAAAGTTCAGGGAAGAAGCACTGAGCGAGCAGGAACCAGTAGCACTGAAAGTTGTAAAGTGCAAGTGCTGGGGTACGAAATGTAATAGTTTTTCACAAATGTTTATTTATTGTGTTCTATATGTTAAGAAAAAAAATCTAATCGCTTAATGCTACTTTATTGGTATATTTCAGCTTAGAGGAGATCAAGGGCAACTGTCCATCCTCTCAGGAGGTGTTCTCAGACTCCAAGGATTCTCCTTCCAATTCCTCATCTTCCTCCCCCTCCTCATCTTTATCAGGAAGACTGCTGTTATGAAAGCTGAATATTCCTTTCTAGTTAAAAAGTAGGAATTTGGAGTACCCTTGGAGAGCTTCGGTTGAGTGCAGACTGATTTCCAAAGACCTAGGAGCAGAATTTTAAGAGGAACTCTAAATAACCTTGTCATGGCCCTGTGCACAGTGTGTGCTGGCCAGCTCCTTCATCCCATTTCCTTTCTGACATCCACCATAAGGTAAGGTGGTCCCCTGAGGAGTACTCACAACCTTCATCAGACTGATGGCTTCTGGATAACTCGGTAAAGACAGATGCTGACACCCGGACCACAATACAGAACAGGGTAGCTGCTGCAGCAGTGGTGTGCTTGTCTGAAGCAGAGCAATGTGCTCAAGATGGCACCCTGAGTCAGGTGAAGGGAAGGACTTTGCAGGGACTGTGCCAAAATCTCCTTAGCATGGGTAAGATAGCACACATTTTGTTCAAGACCACAAAACTGGGTGGTGCTCACTAGGCTATGGCCAAAACAGACCATTAAAAAGTGTTGCAGCCCCTCTGCAACACACTGCTCTAGGCCTAAGGTACTCCTACTGCCAGCCCCACTGTGCTTAAGGCAAAGGCCAGTGCCCATGGACTACTCCCAGGCTGGGGCTGGTGCATGAGAGGGTTTTTGGGGGGGACCGCACAGGTGAAAGGGGCAAAGCCCTAGAATCACTACACCAGGGTGCTGGCTCCTTCCCAAGGAAGAACCCACTGGACAGGAGGAACTCCCCACTTCATGCACAGGGTCTTTAAGGACTGTAACTACTGGGTTTCAGTTCACCACTGCCCTGGACTTATAGAGCACTCTGCAGCTAATTGAACCACATTGCAACGCTGTACTGAGGGTGAACACCATTCACAGAGTCCAGTACCAAAGGCAACATTATAGGCTCTGCTTTTTCCATGTGGCAGGATCTGAGTACTCAGAGGATCAATCGATCTGAAAGCTTCAGTCATACTGCCGTAGTGACATGTAGCCAGGAAGAGAAGGGACATCTCCATGTGAAGAACAAACCATAGTCTTTAATCTTCCATTATTATTGGAATTACAAGCCACAAACCTGTTCTCAGCAGAGAGAGGTCATATCCATCACTGGGATTGGGAAGAGTTATATGGACTGTCCTTTTTTTCTAAATTTTTTCTAAATTTGTGATTTTTTTTATCTTGATGCACTTTTATGTTATTTTTGGATTTATTCACCTTCATTTGTATTTGTTTATTTATTTATTTATTTGATGTCATATTTCATGAATTTTCACTGTTATTTATCCGGTGTCACTTCTTATGAATTTAATGGATGTTTAGTCACTTTATTTATGTGATTTTGCTCTTTACGCATATGCACTTTACTTGAAGAATTGGATTATATTTATTTCTTCACATTTATGCACTTTGAGTTAGCGCCACATATCTCTATTTACCTTATGGACTGTCCTAGCAACTTTGTTTGCCAGTGTCCTCACCTAAAAGTGGTAGCATATAACCTACAGTCACATGGAGCCCAAGTCTTGTACACTTACAAAATAAGGTTAGTGTTAGAAATGAGCATAATCTTTGAATTAAGGGTTTGAGGTAATGTTAAGGTATAGGGAGTTTTAATGCTAAGGTAATTTATTTTATAATAACTTCTATGAGCTATCTTTTGAACATGCACAGTACAGCAGAGGTGCCTAGCTTGCTTTTCTGGTCAACACAATTTCCAGCACTGTGTAGTTGTTGGTGGTGCAACATGGATGAAGGCTGCACTTGTGTACTGTATTGCACTTTTTGCAAAAAACCTAATGTGCTAGGACATCACTATTCCAAAAGTGAAGGTTAATGTCAGGGCTTAGTAAAAAAACAAAAAAAAATGCAGTACACCTCTACAGACTGGCACATTTCCCCAAGTTTTACTCTCTTAAAAACACTGCAAGTACTGAAAAATACCTGTTGATCCTTGCAGACATCCAGTGTGCTGTTTGTACTGATGATGTTACAGAGAGCAATACAAGCTTCTTTTGTTTTTAACTACAAGAACAAGGTAAATAAAAAAGAAAAATGCTGAAACACACTCCTGAGGGGGACTGGGAAGCATGGGATTATATTTGGGATGTGTTTGTACAAATTCTTTAAATGGATTACCTCGCTGAAGAATACAGTAAGTTTATGTATATGTATATGCTGTTATGTAACAGTACATGCTGCTTGCAGTTTACAGAGAGAAGGTTATGAAGACTTACTCTTGGCTACTACACTAGATCTATAGACTGACATTCATAGAAAGGTTCCTGGTATGTGAC
The DNA here is from genome assembly GCF_042186555.1 of Aquarana catesbeiana. Lineage (NCBI taxonomy): Eukaryota > Metazoa > Chordata > Amphibia > Anura > Ranidae > Aquarana > Aquarana catesbeiana. Next base: position 224,458,703 of record NC_133324.1, read on the forward strand.
TGCACACCAAATAATTGGACCCTCTAATAATTGATGGTTTTCACTTACTTTCACCTAAACCTAGTGCACTTTGGACAGCTCTGCAAAAGTTATAATAAGTTAAACATGCTCGCCTTTGCTTAGTCAGCACAGATAATTAAAAAAAAATGTCTGACTGTGGTTTGGATTGAGTGAATCTGAAGGGATTATCCCTGTAACATACAGTACATGGACAGAATGTCACACAACTGCATTGAAATTGGATGGTTTGACAAAGCCTGCATATCGATACCCAAGTCTGCTTGCATGATTGAGGAAGTAACAATACTGGTAGTGAGTACGTCAGTTTACTATTTACTTATTTGTATTGTTGATCTAGTAAAGCAATCTACAAACTTGCAGCAACTCTTTTTTATGTTTATATCCGGATCAAATCTGTCCATCCAATGAAGATTTCCTTGTAAATGCTGAGTGCGATACATTCACATGAATGTCAGGCTAACATACCTTTCATATCCATCCAACTTTGCTCTTCAAAGCTAATGACCTCCCCATTCACTAGAACTTCCAGGGTATTTATGAGTTCATCATGATGGCGCACCTCAATTATATCAGAATCCTCTTCTTGCATAGCCACTGAGGAAATGGCCGTTATATTAGTATTCTTAGGGAGTGACCTCCAAGATAGAATATCATCATCTAGATGGACGGAAAAACTGTTCGGTAGCGGTGCTTTAATAGAAGAGGAATGAAAAACGTTAATGGTATTTTGTTCATTATTGTATGTCCCAGATATACATGGCAAGAGTGCCAAACTGTGAGAGGAGCTAAGGTCTGAATAAAATAGATGAGGGCACGGGAGGGTTAGACTAGGCATTTTTTCCCCTCAAATTATAAAACTTCTATATGCCATCAAAAGTAGTATTAATACAATTACAAATTAATTATAAAGTATTATCCTGTCCAGTTACAAAGTAAGTGCTGCAAACAAGGCTGAGTTATACAGATAACTACATAAAAACACTGCAAATGACAACAACTTACAATAGTAGTGCAAAATACTGTATAACAGCAAATACAAATTGGGAGAGCCCCATAGTATAGAAGGTTCAGGAGCAGAAACAGGACATAAGGAAATGAGTAAGCTATGTATTAGCTCAGATGGGTGCTTTGTAAAATAGTGGAGGAAACCATGCCAAAATCAATGACTAAGGATGGAGAGTATTGAATAACATCTAGATGATATTTTTAAAGAAGCAGAGATGTACGCGAGAAGTCTTGTTTGGGAGAGCATGAAGAGGTGACAGAAGTTGGGGAGAGAAGATGATGTAAAGAGCAAAGGTTGCATTAGGGGTAGCATCAGGAAATGTATGGGACAGCAAGAAAATAAAAATCAGTCCATTGGTCAATCTCAATTTGGGTGGAGGTGGGGGGAATTAGGGTACACTGATAATTAGGATAGAATACCTGACCTAATGGTTATTGTTCTCCCTGGAACAAACAGAATGGGGAACAGGTAAGAAAATTTTATACTTGCCTGATGGTAATTTTCCTTTCCTGATGCAAAGCATGACAGCATATAGGTCCCTCTCTAAAGGGCTTCCCAGTGATAATAAGTTAGGAGAATGCTGCCTGCAGGGAGGAGACTTACTTATATAGTATAACTGGTCCTGGAATAGAGCAGGGGTCGGAGCCTACCCATACATATACGCTGTCATGCTTTGCATCAGGAAAGGAAAATTACCTTCAGGTAAGTATAAAATGTTCCTTTATTCTGTAACCAGGAGGATGATAACAACATGGATGCTGCCTTAGAAATAGCTGGAGAAGAGAACCAGGTTCATGAACAGAGTGATATGATAAATCAGCAGATAGAGGGCAATAGGAAACAGTATGCAAATTTCTATCCAGAACAGTAAAAGGGAAAAAGTACAACATTCAAGATATTCAAGAACAGAGCCTGGAGTACAAAGAAATATTATACAAGAGAAAGGAGAAAAGCAGAAGGAATGAAAATGAATGAAAACTGTTTTGGATTGTAGGCTAAGAAACAGGAAAAGACCACTTTGATTGTGGCAAGGAAGGCATTTCTGTGCTCCTGTAGAAGAGCTGTGTATTGAAACAGCTGTGTATATCAGGAAGTCCTCTTTAGTATTGCTTTTACTACAACACTGTTCTGTGTTGTGGAATCTCTCTCTAGTTCCCTCGTCACCTCCTCCAGGACTTTTCTAGAGCCTCTCCAATCCTATGGAACTCCTTACCCCAACCTGTCCGATTATCTCCTACTCTATTAGCTTTTAGATGATCCCTAAAAACCCTCCTCTTCAGAGAAGCCTATCCTACCCACACCTAACATCTGTACTTTCATTTTCACCATCAGTTCATCCCCCACAGTTATTACCTTTTGTTTCACTTGACCCTCCCTTCTAGATTGTAAGCTCTAATGAGCAGGGCCCTCTGATTCCTCCTGCATTGAATTGTATTGTAACTATACTGTCTGCCCTTATGTTGTAAAGCGATGCGCAAACTGTTGACCCTATATAAATCCTGTATACTAATAATAATAATAATATTCAAGCTCTGTTTAGCTTACAAGGGTTGCTGACTGACTGAATGAGAGTGGCTTCTGGTAAAGGGGCAATTACAATCAAGGCTGAGTCCTTTTTCTTATACTGCTAAGGGGAAGCTGTCCTGGGGTACGTAAAAGATGCTCATAGGAGTTCTAGAGTGAGAGTAAAGGTGTAAACTACAAATATTATCGTATAGGTGTAAGCTGCAAAAAGTTAAAAGTGCGGAGGAAAAATGACAAGAGATGACAATGACAATTTCCCACCATTGTGGGATATATGACTTTGATATAGAGTGTGTGTGTGTATAGAATATATACACACATGCCCTGTGTTTCAAAATAAGGGGTGGGTGATAGAACTTTTAATTTTATTGGGACAGGGCTATTAACAATAATAAAGTTATTAAAATCATCCGTAATGCTTTTAGAGATATTAGTGGATAGGAAATGAAGAAGGCATTCAAAGGAACAATCAAAGAAATAAGTAGTTGGCCCAGGAAGTAAATAAAAAGATAATGATTACATTTGGATAGTCAAAGAAGATAACATGGTAGATGTAAGATAGTGTCAGTGGGAGTCAGCCAAGGAAAGTAAGAATGTTAGAAATTAAGAGATCATGGATCTGGGTCAGTTTGTTACATAGAGTGAAAATTCCAGAATATGCTTTTTTAGTGCCAAATAAGGAATGACAAGAAATGGTATGTTATTAGGATTATATTGATTTCAGATGTTGGCAGAGATGATAAACTGGCAGGTATAGGATATTAGCTTACGAATAAGTAAAGGATGACTGAAAACAATAGAAATGCTCAGTTCAAATGGAAATCCTTGTTTACATTGGATTTTTCCAGCAGTAACACAAAGCTCCCTTGCCTGCTGAAATCATCAGGACTTGGAGCTGTACACCCATGAGAAGGCTATATGGTCATATCTGTGTCACAGCATGGAAGGTTCAAAAGTAAATATAGAATTTCAACTCATTCTTTAAATTCCCTTTAAATTAGTTAATCTGAATTTAGTTCTGTCACACTTGCAAGGATCAAATCTGCCCTGCAACAAACATTGGAAATAATGCTTTTGTGGGTTGCTAGAAAACATTACATGCATTCACTTTACCTCATTAAATATATGTATTTAATATCTGATGGTGGGGGAACTGCAAAAATACGAGTGCACCTACTCTCGCTCCAATGCCAGTAGATCTTTCACCAAAGGACATGAATAATTCTAATATTTGTTAATCCATCAATAGATGGAATGTGCGTGCTTTCTTTATCCAGAGAATTAACGTCTAATACTGCACTCAGCTAAAGAACACATTTGTCCCCACTTACAGCTAGCCCCAACCACTCAGGAAACAGCGTGTGTGCGTTTACCCCTCAGTTAACACACATCAAAGTTTGTGCTGAAAGCATTCATGATTATTCCCCATGTGTATTAACCCCTCAATGCTCACTTTCAAGATTATGTGGATTGACCCCTTAATGATACGACTCCACAGTATGTGCATTAATCCATCAATGATTAGTCTCCAGTGTATATGCATCAACACCTCAGTGATCAGTTCTCACAGTAGGTATGTTTCTCCCTTAATGTCCACTCTCCTGTGTGTGTGTTAATCAGCAACCAGTCTCCAGAGGACTTGCTAACTCCTCAGTGACTCATTTCCATTTTACTGTATGTTCATAAATGGCTCATAGACTTCTCAGTGATCAGTCTCCAGAGTATGTGCATGGACACAGAATTAAGTAAAAGTCTCCCTGCTGCATGCTGTTACTGGAAGGAATATAGTATGTCACGTAGCCTGCAAGTTATATCTGTTGGCAGCTGTTCGACACCCCCCCCCCCCCCCCATTCTTCCTTGCAGTGAAACAAATCTGTTTAACAAAGACATTATCAGACAAATATATTAAAATGTCATTAGTTCACTGATGTATTTCTTAAATGGTTGCAAACCTCAGTGATGAAATAGGAACAAAGAACATCCCTCTATAGTGTGTACTTTTCGCTAGCCAGAGCACTAAGTGTCTGCTGCCTCAAGTCTCTGCTATCAGTATGAGTCACTTCTGACACCAAGAGAAATAAGGTGACAGTGAAGGGATCTCCAGATGATTGACAGCCTCAGCTCTGTTCCTGGGTGCTGTGCTGTGTGTGTGTGTGTGTGTGTGTGTGTGTGTGTGTGGGGAGGGGGGGTGTCCCTTCTTCCCTTCCCTCTAATCAGCTCTCCTCACTGAGCTCTGCAGAGTGTAACTTCAGCTCTCCGCCCCTTTTTCTAACGGCTCAGGCAAGCTTTATAAATTCAAGACTTTAAACAGATGTAGAGAAGAGAAGACTGCAGATAAATAGGTACAACTTATGTAGGAGGATTTGTTTCATCTCTGTGTATCACCTGAGGCCAATCACTTCACTGGATTAATGTAAGGGTTTACAATCACTTTAAAGTGTCATGAAATACTTTTTAATGATACAATTTTTAATCCAACATACAACTTGCACAGCGTGGCATACAACTTTGTGAGCTGTCTTATGTTGTGAAGTCATATAGAAAAGATGATTTGGGAAGATTGCCTTCATGAGTCTTAGGTTCTGGCTGCTAAAATATAATGTATATATGCTTTAACTGTGTATGAAATTGTTTGGCTGTTGAACATCTACATCACAACTATGCTTTATCTATCTCTGAATTTTACAAATACCTTCAGATTCGCCACTTTTTTCAAAATATCCTCACTCGAGAAAGAGATGAAGCCAGGACAACCTTTGAAAATTTGTGTCATGAGGGGTCGAGAGATAGAGGGACAATTTCTACCCCTTACCAATACCTTAATGACCACCATACCACTGCAAAATCCTCGGCAATGCTAGGCTGGGAGTCTGAAAATGGCCAGGAATATCCTGCTGAGGATTGGCATGATATGGTCGCCATAAGTGTACCCGCTCGGGTTGCCATTATGGAAACTATGGTCAAACTTCACACGAGATGGTACTACATCCCTGTTAGAATACATAGAATTTTTCCAACTATTCCAGACACATGTTTCAGGGGATGTGGTGAAAGGGGTACACTCCTCTATACCTTCTGGAGCTGTAAGGCTCTACGATCTCTTTGGCAGCAGATCTCTGTGACGGTGCTTCAAATAACTGGCACACCTATCACTTTGACCTACCAGATGTGTATTCTGTTTGCAGATCTCCCAGAGGTTCCCCCCCCCCCCAGATAAAAAACTGTCTCACACACTATTTAGCGCTATTCACTAGGCTATAGCTTTGAACTGGCGATCCTCAACAGTTCCTTGGTCCCAGGTGCTTCTTCGAATGAAATCTATTAAGTTAATGGAATGAATACACCATACTCTCATGGACTCCATGCAAATTTTCGACCGCAAATGGGGCTCTTGGCCAGCTCCTTAGATTGCCAATATGGGCAAAGTTCCTCCTATTTTGCTCGGTCAAACCTGCTGGATAGGCCAAAGGAACTCAGACCTCGGATTTGTACTTGTACTCTTACCCCCTAAATAAGCTATGACAACACAGCTTATGATTATACACCAAACTATTAAGTATATGTAGATGTATTCTTATATTGCTCTATACACACACTATTATTTTTGTTTTCCTTTTGGTTAATGTTATGTTTTTATTTTATGTACTAGTTCTTGGAGAGTGACACTTCTAATCTACCATGACTTCTTTTTTCGAGTCATACGAATGATATAGAAAATTGTTGTTTTCGTTATGTGCAGCACTCTCAATGCATGTTATACTTTCCTGTACCTGCCTTCCTTACCTCAATAAAAAATGTTTGTAAACATAGAAATTGTTTGGCTGTATTTGCTCTTTGACATAAATGCTCCAATCTTGCTTTGAAAAAATCATATATCAGTATTCCCTCCTCATGCCCATCTCCAATATGAAGAGGAAGACTAAGCATCACATAGAGAGCTCAAATTTCAAACTTGTTAAGTTTATTAAAGCTGAATTTCAGCCTTACCTTCAGTCTTGCACATCTGTACAGGCTCCTCTCCTCAACTGAAATAGCTTACTCTGATTTCACTGCACACGGAGAGCTTCTCACAGTGTGCATTGAAAGCTGCAACAAATCAGAGAGACCTTGCCTCCTTTCCTGGCTGGACATCCATCATCAATGAGGTATTTCCACCCCAGACCATTGGGTTTCGGTTCTTTCAATCATGGAAGCTCAGCATCATATGTAGGTGTTACCTATGCATGCAAATGCAGCCTGCCTAGGAATGCCCACTCATCCAGGCTAACCAAGATCCATCCCATTGTTTTTGATAGGAGTACTGAAGCAGGGTGCTGTGACATATTCAGGAAGGTATGCTCAGCATCCTGCTGTCCCCTCCCACCAACCTTGATTAGTTTGCATTCCATAGAGAAGCACAATAACCCACTGATGACATCACTGGGTCTAAAATAAGGTATGTAATGAAAACAGAAAGGTTTTGCTTAAAATGTTCTTAGTTAGCATTGATTGAGAGAGGGAAAGAAAGAAGGAAAGGCAAAATATAGGTTGATTAAACCTTTACATTTACATATAAAATATGGTGTATTTAGCCTGCCCCTGCAAAAATCTTGACTTATTTTTATTAATTAAGGCACATAGGTTCACTTGTGTGAATTTCCAAAGGTCCATGATCAGAATATGCATCTATCTGATTTCTTGTAGTTAACATACCATAAAAAGGTGACGTCCGACACTGAATCCTTAGATTTGGGTTTGTAGAAACCACCATGTCATATTCCCCTTTACCTTTAAAGGTGTAAGGCAGACCATCAAAAGTATAAGCATGAGGCTCACCAAATGCTGAAGCTACAGAATAAAAGACAAAAATATTATTATTCAATAACAATATAAATTGTAAAGCAATGTCCTAGAACAAACTTTCTAACATACCAACTTTTGGTGGTTTATAAGTGTGGCAGTCGCTGGAGGGTCTAAGTTCCATGTAGTACTGGCAGTTATCTGACCACAGACAACAGTAGTAGAATGTGATTACATCATACAGCCAGTGAGAGAAGCCTGGTATTCTGGGAGGCTTTCTATATGGTGGGGAACCCCAGTCATGTCCACGGTCTGGGGTACTGCCCCCTATTGAATCACTTGTAAGAACCTGTGTTCCATAAGCATCATAACAGCACTGCTGCCCCGCTGCATACCGAGGGCTATAGAGAAAGAAAAAGCACCATATAAGCAACAGAAATGTGTTAATACATACTTGGGTAACAATCTGATTTCATTCATATTAGTGATACATTACACAGTGCTTGACAGGAAGCATGTGACCAGTCATTCTAGTTTCTATCTTTATAAGAGTTTAAAGCATAACTCCAATTCTAACCCCTTGTCTTCTGCATTTGTTCAAAGATGGCTTCTTGTAAAAAATAAAAAAAAGTTAGAAATTGCAGTCACATAATCAGTTAATTCCACTTCCTCTCTTCTCTGGCAGTGGGTGGGGAGACTACAGAACTTTTATTTAATTTGTGTGGGTATTACTGGGCGAGCATCAAAAAGGATGACTCCACCACAAATAGCACCCATTAGTGATGTTAGCCATTTAATTACATCTCCCCTGTATTCTGTGAAACTACAGGAGGTTGTGAACTCGACAGGGTGGTGTAAATTCGGCAACTGGCCAGGTTAAATAGAGGCTGTGCAACACTGAATGTCACAGCCAAAAGTATATTAGAGCCTATGCATGGAAGGAGACTTTCTGAGACTAGCTGAATACATGCAAAGGGTCAGAAATGTTTAGAAGATATGGGAATGCTATCAGGACACTATAAGAAATAAAATTGGAGGAACGTGTTTAAAAATAAAATTGGAGGAACCCTATCAAACATATAATTGGAAGAATGCTTTAAAACTATATGGGTTTATTTACTAAAGGCAAATATGCTGTTTACTTTGGTAATGAAGTTGCACTTTGCAAGGGAAATTTCTCCAGAGCTTAATGAATGAGGTAAAGCTCTGCCGACTTCCACCATCTAATCATGTGCAAGCAAAATCGTGTTTTTTTTAATCTTCCTTGCACATAATTGGGTATTCTTTGCAAACTGAAACTTCACATTCATTAAGCTCTAGGGTAATCTTTCTTGAAAAGCAAACAGCCTTTTTGCCCTCAGTAAATGAACCCCTATATCTCTAGCAAAATTCACACAAATTGGGTTGCATACCCATTATAGCACTTGTACCCTAGCACCTAGGGCAGCAGGGTAAGATGGGTGGTATCAACATTTAAAATGTATAAACTGTGACAATTTCATTTTTATTTCATTTCAATCTTCTGCTCATCTATGAATAAAAAACAAAACTGTGAAGCTTGTACTAAAAGTTTCTATCATTCAGGTGTGGAAAGGTCAGAATGTCTAAATACACACTGAACATGTACAGTATGTTTAAACTGAGAAGCAAAATTAAAATATACACTAGGGATCATTATACAAAGGATATATATCAAGGCTGATTTACAAAGGATAGGAACATTATAATTATTGGCTACAAGCAAAAAATCTTGAGGGAGATTTTCTAAAACTGGAGCATTGAGAATCTGATGCAGCTGTGCATGGTAGCCAATCAGCTTCTAACTTCAGCTTGTTAATTTCAACTTTGATAATAAAACCTGGAAGCTGAGCTGCACCAGTTTTAGTAAATCTCCCCCATCAGAATTGAGAACATCAATTTTTCTTGTGCTTTCCATAAACCAAGTCAGCCACTCTAACTCCATGCTGACAGATTTCCCTATGGGAATTTTAGTAGTAAGTAGTAGTAAGTAGTTTAGCCAGGCTATTATACTGATACACCATGAAAGAAATAATTTGGTGGAGTATGATCTCTACACATTACCTTGCTTGTATGCTCCTCACACAGTGCACAGCACCAGGATGGTAGGTGCACACACTTCCTTTTTCAATGTTGCATCCATAATCTGTCTGAAAGATGCAGAAGAAAATATATGAATTTCATATAAAATGTACTACATTTCTATTTGTGTATGAACTATCTCTGCCTCAATTGTCTGTGGTGTTGGTATTTCTTGTGAAGGACTGACCAGGGTACAAATGATGAAAATTGCATATGATTATCTTGTTCTCTACTAAAATTGGCGTGCTCTTTGGTCCCATTTCCAGTAGACACACAGTTAACTTTTCCTTCTGCACACTATACTTATTTTGTTCTTTAGGTGAACCTAAAGGCACAGTTAATGGTCCATTAACTATTTGGCTGAGAATCTGGGGCGTACTGAGAACGGATCTGGTGGAAAGGCTGGAGATCCATAGGAGAGGTGCCACTGAGGGGGCTGCGGAGCGGACTGGATAGATTTTACCTGTCAGCAGGGCTTATTCCGTTCTGCTATGAGGTGAGAGGCTGGGGGAACCACATTTTTTGCACACATTGGAGATTGGCTGAATGGTGGCACTGGAATTCCTTTGATGAACTGTTTGTTTCACATTAAATCAAGATTGTCACAATCAGATTGCACCGTGTATGGGACTTTTTTTTTATTATATTTTATTTGGGATGTTTTTTTCACTTACTAGCATTAAGCACTCTGTCCTGGATTATTGTGGACCTTAATATTATATCTTATCTCTTTAATATAGAATTTTGCACCTTTGCTATTTTTTGCACATTTATCACACGTTTTGATTATTTACCATTTATTTATTTTTTACGTATTTATTTTTTGCATTGTTTTGCAGAGATTGCATATTTGCACTTTTTTATGCACTTTTATTAGTGTGATTTGCGCTTTTAGTGCGACTTTTTTTTTTATTATTTTATTTACATCTCTTATAGGAAGATTTATGAATTAATTTTTTATTAGGTTTAAGGATTTCATTCATCTTTTAGGTATTGGTTACCCTCTAATCAAGGGCTCTCCTATTAGTTATTTCTGGAGTGGGGTATCCTTGATTCATTTATTGTTGTAACATTGGTTTTTATAATCTCTGGTTACACAATCTGATGGAAGACTAATTGTTAGGACGCATCATTCGTTTGGATTTTTATTTTTTGAATCTTCATAGATTTTGTCTCTGTACATTTATTATAATTTTTGAGTATTTTGTCTCTGTACATTTATTATAATTTTTGAGTAAGCGCCACATAAACATTATTTTACCATATGCTTTTACATTGGTGTGTGAACACCCTTATGTTGGCAGCTACGGTGTGAGGTCTTTGATATTTATTGTTTCTCCTCTTGTGGTTTGCGCATTAGTTCCTCTGTTCCTTGTACCTATCATTAGCATGACGCAAAGCCTCCTGGACTTGTGCCCAAGTGGAACAAAGACCACGGAGATGCTCCTCTAGTGCAGAAATACTCTGCGGAACAAACGAGTCATTCAACATGGAAGGTTGGAAACCATAGTTCACCATAAATGGAGACAATCGGGAAGAAGAATTCAAGGCACTGTTGTGAGCAGTTGTTGTGATGGTCAGAAATATAGCAACGTAGGAATTGCTCCAAAGACTGATTGGCTCGTTCTGCAGCCCCATTAGACTGCGGGTGATACGCAGAGGAGAAAGCAAGCTGAATTCCCAGCTGTGCACAAAAGGCTCGCCAGAACCAGGACACAAACTGACTTCCCCTATCCTAGATAATCACCTTGGGTAGCCCATGTAAGCAAAAGATCTCCCGAGCAAAAATGGAAGCCAGTTCCTTAGAAGTGGGCAACTTCTTAAGTGGAATACAATGACAAATCTTTGAGAACCGGTCAACCACCATAAGGATAACTGTGTTGCCTTGGGAGTTGGGCAACTCCACAATGAAATCCATAGACAGGTGGGTCTAGGGCCTCTCCCTATTGGGTATGGGTTGTAGGAGGCCCACTTGAAGGTGTCATAGAGTCTTACTCTGAGCACACACGGAACAGGCAGCTAGGAAGGCAGCTGCATCAGCACGTAGACTAGGCCAACAGAATTGTTGGGAAATGGCCCAAATTAGTTGATTCTTACCAGGGTGGCCAGTGGCCTTGGGAGAATGGTAAGTGGAGTGTCACGCAGCTGCAGTGGAATCGAGTGCTTTGATACAAAGGCAGCATCAATGAACAGGCCTGCAGCCCCAGAGTCGATTGGAGCCTGTATCTCGATAAACGACTCAGCCCAAGAAAGGGTGACCGAAACCAGGGGCTTATCCTTCTGGATAACTGGGGACGACACAACAAGGTTCGGGTGTTCCCAGGATGGGTAGGACAAGACTTCAAAGAGTGACCTGCCTGGCCACAATAAAGGCACAATCTCTCCCTCCTCCTAAAGGCTCTTTCATCCGTAGAGAGATGTATGAAGCCCAAGTGTATGGGTTCATCTTCACTGACCGACTCGGTACCAGGAGGTATGGGAGGTGAGGGAGGCATGGGTGGGACTGCAAAGCTCGGAGGCAAACATACATGAGGCTTCCGCAAGCGCTCCTTAAAAGAAAGTCTTTCTCTGAGTCTGGAGTCAATGAGGATGGCAAACGAGATCAAGCTCTCCAGCTCAGTGGGTATATCTCGGGCTGCTCTCTCATCCTTGATGGAATCTGAGAGACCATGAAGAAAAGCAGCCACGAGGGCCTCATTGTTCCAAGAAACCTCTGTTGCCAGAGTACGGAACTCAATGGCGTAGTTGGCAACAGTTCTCGTACTCTGTTTGATGGACATGAGGCACTTGGCAGCAGAAGCGGAGCCTGTGGGAACGTCAAATACCCTTTTAATGGAGGCCACAAACTCAGGGTAACTGAGTAAGACAACAGGTTTTTGCATCTCCCAATAGCGGGTTAGCCCAGGCCAAGGCTCTTTTAGAAAGCAAAGATATCATGAATCCCACTTTGCTTCTGTCCGTGGGAAACTCCTGGGGCAGCATTTGAAAGTATCTCAACTTGGTTGAGAAACCCTCTGCATTGAACTGGATCACCCCAAATCGCTGGGGAAGCAGAGCCAGACAAACCTCTTATAGAGGTAATACTCAAGGCGGGTGCCTGCACAGAGACTGGCGCAGCAGCAGGGATGGCCTGCAACTCAGGTTTTACGGAGCGGCCACAGTAGGGAATTCCAGGTGAGCCGTGCGACTCAGGAGCGTTTGTAACGCCATGACAAACTGATCCATGCGGTGATCTTGCTCATCCAATCTGGAAAAAATATTACCAACAAATGGGTTGACTGTATCTTCTGAATTCATGGCCTTTGCCTACTGTTAGAAACCATAAACCAGACCGAGACAGAAGTACAGTAAAATCACACTTGTTTATTAATAAAAATAAAAAGGTAAATAGAGCAAGCATAGTCAAAGCATAACCAGAGTCTAGTAACCGGATCGGGTAGTCAGCCAAGCCAGAGTTCAGTAATCAGATCGGGTAAACAGCCAAGCCAGAGTTCAGCAACCAGATTGGGTAATCAGCCAGGCCAGAAGTCAGGGATCCAAGTAGAGGAACAGCAAGCAGGATAAGGAGCCAGAAGGGATGTCAGCAAAGCCAGTCTTTAAACAGGAACGCAGGAGATGGTTTCTTGTGATGTGAGCAAGGCGAAGGCAGGAATGAAGTGAGCTGGAGATCTTTAAGTAGGCGGGACTGATGAGCAGATCCACAACAGCTGGTTAACTGTGGAGAGAGATGAGAGCTGGCAATTAGCCGACAGCTGAGCGGCCAGTTTAGAGAAGGAAGGGCTGAGCCAGCCCTGACAGAAGCAAGTTAAAGGCCTGGATGCTGCATTTGAAAGACTGTACAACCATATAAGTAGGGATGAGACTTCAGTTCAAGGGAACCCAGCCTGTTTGAGATTTGCAGACCCAGTAAACTAATGCATGGTTTTATTGCCATAGCAACCAACTAAACATAATGAACTTCCTGGCCTTTGAACTTAGGTCAGATCATTTAGAAGGACCAATCAGTTGGTGTTTGATAAGGTTGGGTTCAAAGCAGCCATACTGATAATGTTCTTATCTCAGAAAGGGAAAGCATAAAAAGCGCTGCTGATAAAATTCATAAGAACAAATTAGTGTAGAGTTTGTAGGCACTGTAGAGTGTTTTAACCCCTCCCCGCCAGCATAACACATATATGTGGCCCTGCTGCACTAGGCTTTTTTCTGTGAGGTCGCATATATGTATATCTCTCTTTGTGCTGGGAGCACAGTGCACTGGGCCCCATATTAACGATCGGGATCTGGAACTCCTGATTCCAGGTCACCTGATCGCTGTGGTAGCCTCTGATTGGCTACCACAGCCATAAGTCACTATGAAGCCCACCCCTGTGTTTCTCACTCTGTGAATGGAGAGGAAAGATACAATGGGGTTGATTTACTAAAGGCCAATAGACTGTGCACCTTGGAAAGTGCAATTGCTCTGCAAGTGCAGCTGCTCCAGAGCTTAGTAAATGAGGTAAAGCTTCACTTTGCAAAGAATACCCAATCACATGCAAGGAAAATAAAAAAAAGCAGCATTTTTGCTTGCACATGATTGGTTGATGAAAGTCAGCAGAGCGTCTGCTCATTTACTAAGCTCTGGAGCAACTGCTCTTGCAGTGTGCACAGTCTTTTTGCCTTTAGTAAATCAAACCCAATGTATCTTTCTCTTTCCTTGCAGAGAGGAAAAAAATAAGTGTTTGTAAAAAAAAAAATCTATAAAAAATAAAATAATAAAAAATAAAAGAAAAAATACCTAGATCAAGGTTTGATACAGGTTAGTGCCAGGGTTAGTGTTTGGGTCAAAGTTGGGGCCAGGGTCAAAGGTTAGGGTCAGTATATTTTGAACAGGCTTTTTTTTAAATTTCTTTTTTAAATTAGCGTCAGTGTCAATTGTGTGTTTTAGGTAGAACAAAAAAAGAAGCAAAATTTGCACTATTGGACTGTACTACGGGTACAAACCACAAACAACATACACATACATCATACCACTGCAATCGTCAGGAGCAGGATAATTTATTTTGGTTTGTTCTTTGGTGGTAGGTCATGGTAGTAACAAGAAATATACAGCTAAATAAAAAAAAGATATTTTTTTTACTATTTGGGCCAATTTTCCTTTGATAATATTAATAAATAAAATAAGGAGTTATCCATAACCACTTACCACCAAATGAAAGCCCAACTTGTCCTGAAAAAAACAAAGTATAATCCACCTGGATGCACAAAGTAGTTGTGGTGATATGTATGGCTTTACTAACACATATCAAAATAGCAAAATTGTGCTTAGGCATTAAAATTTGTTTTACCCTTAGGTATGAAGGGGTTTAAGTAGATGTAAACATACTAAGTGTCCTTGAGTTTTTTAAACTGCATTGCTGGGGTACACAGATCTGTATACCCACAAATCCATTATTTGGTGGCAAAAACTGATGCCTAGCTCTTCAATTGTCAGCACCTTAGCCACTTTTTCTATTATAGGGGTCTTTTCCCTTGTTTTGCATCGTTTTTAAAAAAATAGTGCAAAAACAGTGTGCATCTAAACCACCTCACATAATATGACTCACATTTCCTGCACCCCCTACACCCATAGATAAAATAAAAGTTAGAGGTAAGTCAGGTTAAGAGTATTTTCCTTAATTAAAACTATCCTGCTGCTGGCCCCTTTTTTTATAATGCTGTATCCTTTACTGCAGCATAAGAAAAGAAAATGGATGCTTAGCACCATTGAAGAGGAATAGGAGGAGAGGAATAATGCATTAGCAGCACTTGCAGACAAGTGGCTGCTCTGAACCCTTTAAAAGAAGAAGAATGAAAGGGTGCATTAGCAGCACTTGTAGGCAAGTGGCTGCTCTGTGGCCCTGAGGATTAGAGGAGGACAACTTAAGAAAGAGAAGGCAAAAAGGATTACCTTCACATGAAAGTGCAGGGCAGGCTTGATCTGCTTGGCAGAGGATTGGTGGGATTGGAAGAAATAGAGGAGGGGTGGACTGGAGGTTGTGGAGGAGATGATGGAGATGGAGAAGGGGGTGGAATTAAAAAAGAAGAACGTGGTGGAAGAAGAGGAGGAGGAAGAGAGCATCAGTCAGTTTATAGCTGACATCCCAAGGTTTAAAAATCTTTTGAAAATATATAAAAACTATATCCTTCCTGAACTAATTCTTTTTTAGAGCCATACTAAGTTTTTTTTCTATCACTGTAAGGTTGAAAATAGTGAAAATATGCAGTTGCAAGGGTAGTACTGGAAATGTGACTTAGGCCACACCCTCATACAGTAAAGAGGGCAGTCCTGCAGTGCACCTAGCAGTTGCAGAAAGTGGGCATGGCCAGATCATGCTTAACAGTGCTTTAAGGGGAATAGTTAAATAGAGTTTGAACCTATTCACTGTATACGGTACAGTACGCGTGTATGCTGTAGTCCATGTACCCACAAAATACAATTTAACCACTTTCAATTTGGGGCATTTTAAAAAAAAAATTCACACAATATAGTGACAATTTTTTTTAGAAAAAATATGAAAGATGAGGTTGCATCAAGAAAATATATACCACACACACCAAGACCCAAAATTGCGTGCACCTGTGACATGGCAAAAAGCTATGGTATCTAGAATTTTCATAAGTGATATTTAAAAGGCTTAATAGCTTAATAGTTCAGAGTTAGCCATGAATTATGACCCTACAATTATTGCTCTTACTCTGATAATCATGGCAATCCTTTGCATGGGTGCAATCCCAATCACCAAATGTCTCCCCTGCCCAACTTTGCAGGCAATCAAGAACAGATCATGCATAAATAGCTGTTTCTGCAGCTAGAACAGCCAGGGAATGACACCTCTGAAACTAAAAGTGATAAAATGCTTGTTGATTTCTGCTCTACTTTTTTCAGAGAAGATCAGGTAATGATTGTTCCACAATCTTCTCTAGCATTCACTGTCTGGCCAGTCTATTGTGGTACCGGGCTACCCAGAAGAATAGGAGAGCCCAGGAACCACTGCGGGCAGTGGTGGAGGGGAGGGAGATGTTCTTCTCATTACTACAATAGCGAATGGGCAGTAGAAGAGCCGCCCAGATCATTTTCACTAAGCAGCATATCACCATCTGAAAAAAGCTGCAGACACAAGCTTGTTTTGACCACTTGAAGTCCAGGATGTTTTAAAATGGCCTAAGGACTTCAAGTGGTTGAATAATGAGCTACAGTTAAGAGTCTCACAGACATGTAACCAAGTAAACATCAAGACAAAGAATTTTTTTTTTAATAATCATTTCTATTATATATGCATTTCTGCACACAAAATATGGACAGACAGCTGATCCTAACCTTAAAGAATAATTTAACTGAACATTTTGGGTGACCTCATACAGCTTGTAGCGCCTTAGATCCTGAGGGATTACGGTGTGTACAGAATGAGCTGGGGTATAGTATAGGAATGCATAGCACAGTGTCCAGTATAAGATGGTGTGGAACAGGGACAGCATACAGATATTGCAATACATACTTTGCATTGAATAACTGTGCATTACTTTGCATGTTGATGTAGGTTGTGTTTAGGTAGCCCATTCATTATGATGGGGCTGCCAATGCACTGAATTGTTTAAAAAAATGTTCATAACCCTTCTGCATGATATTGTGGTGTACTGCGTTGCAATTTACTGTACTGTTCCATTCACATTTAATGGCACCACAAAGCACCAAACACAGAGCATGTGTGTTGTGGTAATGCTAATGTTTCCAAAATGCACAGGTATAAATGGGGTCTTAAAGCACAAGCACTGTGTCGATGAGCCCTTTAAGATAAAAATAGGCTTACTGCATGCTTTATAGGATCATGTGAAATATATGAAATGTATTTTGGCAAATAATTCCAGATTACGGTTCCTCTAACTCCTCATTCAGGTACAGCCTCCAAAAAAAACAAGTGCCACAGGGTTCAGGACTTCCTGAACTGGCAAGGGGGCCCTCTGATGGCTGTAGCTTCTATCTCCTAAGCTGCCTGCTGCCTACATTGGGTATTCACCTATTCGCCGAACAGCGAACAATATGCGGTGTTCGCTGCAAATTCGAAAGCTGCCGGAACACAGTTAAAGTCTATGGGACACTAACATGAAAAATCAAAAGTGCTCATTTTAAAGGCTTATTAAGTGCTCATTTTTAAGCCCCCCCCCGCAGACCCCCACAACCACCGGGCAAGGGTTGTGGGGATGATGCCCATGTCCCCATCAACATGGGCACATGGTGCTTTGGGGGGCTACCGCAAAGCACTCTCCCCATGTTGAGGGCATGTGGCCTCGTACGGTTCAGGAGGGGGGGCGCTCTCTCGTACTCCCTCTTTTCCTGCGGCCTGCCAGGTTGTGTGCTCGGATAAGGGTCTGGTATGGATTTCGGGGGGCCCCACGCCATTTTTTAAAAAATTTGGCGCAGGGTTACCCTTAATTTCCATATCAGACCCGAAGGGCCTGGTATGGATTTTAGAGGGACCCCCACGCAATTTTTTTTTTAAATTTTGGTTCGGGGTTCCCCTTAATATTCATACCAGACCCAAATAGGCCTGCCTGGTAATGGACTTGGGGGGATCCCATGCTCTTTTTTTCAATGAGTTTTATCTATATTGCAGAGACCCGACAATTCATTACAGCCGCGTTCAGTTTTAGATGACAATTTTTCCTTTAGAAATGTAATTTTGCTGTGTTACTGTTCTAAAAATGTGAAAAATGCGCCACTTTACAGGCATACTATAGACACCCCCCAGGCACAATGTTTAAAGGAATATTTTATTTTTATTGTTTCACTTTAAGCATTAAAAAATCACTGCTCCCGATAAAACTGGCTTTTTTAAAAAAAAAAGTAGCATTGATACATGTCCCCTGGGGCAGGACCCAAGTCCCCAAACACTTTTTATGGCAATAACTTGCATATAAGCCTTTTAAATTAGCACTTTTGATTATTCATGTTCTTGGCCCATAGACTTTAACAGTTTATGTGTGTTCTGCCGAATTTTGTGCCTGTTCGCATGTTCTGCTGCGAACCAAACAGGAGGGTGTTCGGCTCATCCCTAATGTTTGACAGGCACCAGGAGTCTCTTGTAAACATAAATGTGGCAGGAGACACTGACCTGGGAACATTGTGGCTGTCATTCAGTCCTTACCACTGCAGATGCTTTGGGGGAGTTTGGACCCTCTTATCTCCACCCCAGCTCAAATAATACACTCTAATATTTAATTCAAAATAACACCTGTTCCATCTCTCCCTCTTATATTGAGACCTAACCAAGTGGCTTACATACTGTCCATTGACTTCACAATATTTGTGGCTATTGTATCACAGATTATACACTCTAATTTTTATTGCAAGATAAAACATGCCTTGTGTCTTTCTATTTGCTGCTCTGCATGGAGGTACTGTGAAAAAAGAAGTTCACAAACTAAACCAGGATCTCAAGGCCTAATTATGTGCCCTGTTTAAATGATGGTTAGGTTCTAATCAGCGCAATAGCTTTCTCATTTTCCTTGGTATCACATTTGCCCATATTTCTGTTAAAGCAGGGGTCTCCAAACTTTCTAAACAAAGGGCCAGTTTACTGTCTTTCAGACTTTAGAGGGCTGGACTGTGGCCAGTGGGAGTAGAAAACATCCTGGCATTGGTGGGAGTGAACAAGGCCCCATCATTGGTGTCAATGAAAGGAATACGGCCCCATCATTGGTGTCAGAGAGAGGAATTGTGCCCCCTTATTGGTGTCCATGAGATGTAAAGTGCCCTATCGTTGGTGTCCATGAGAGAAATACTGCCCCATTTTTAAGTGTCAATGGGAGGAACAGTGCCCCATAATTGGTGTCATCATTGTAAATGTCAGTGGGAGGAATATAACCCCAAGGGCTGGATAAAAGCAAGCAAAGGGCTGCACCTGGCCCCCAGGCTGCAGTTTAGAGACTAATGTGTTAAGGTATACACCTCCACTTAAAATGATACTCATATAACTATACCAAATGTTGTATTGTTTGAACCCATTAGGCACATACATGGTATCTACCAATGTCAGCTCTGGATTGTTGCAAAGTGCAAGGACAGTCTGCAACTTCTGTCAAGAAGTCAGGCAGTTTGTTCTTCTCATCAGATCTCCATTCCACACACTTATCTGTTGCCCAGCGAGCAGGATCAGCCCTGAAACTTTCTGATAGGTGCCAGGCTAAGGCATGGACAGGACTCCATATCGCGTGGATGTTCCTGTGTATACAAAAAAAAAATGCTGTACTGAGATTATTTGTAGGAAACTCATCACCCTGAATGTATTAGAAAGATTATAGCACCTCCAGTTATCTTTGCTCAAATAACTACAAAAAATCCTTTATCAGCTTCATGCATGAGATGTGTTTTTAAGAAATAAGTAAATATGAATAGCAAAGGAACAGGGTAATGTTCAGCTGCACTTCACGAATTGGGCCTCACTGAACACAGAACAATATTAATGGATCTGTATAGTATGTAAGTTGCATAGATTTGTAGCCTCATTGCATATTATGCCAGTTCCAGTAAGATCCCTCTGGAATGTGTGTCAAAAATGGCACTCGACTAGAGTACATTAAAAAGAACTTCTTATAAGAAAGTGTAAACCGTGCCTTCTAAATCCAGAGAGAGCTCAGAAGGCAAGCACTTAGCATACTTTATACAACGCTGGCAGAGAAATAGATCTATGTGTGCAATAGTCTAAATGTGCAAAAAGAAACCTCCCTTATGGACTTTAAAGGCCCAAGTGGTAAAAATTAAGATGTATAAAAGTATACATCGTATCAAATATGAGTGCAAGCTTCATTAGGACAATCAACACATTGTTAAAAGCAGATTGTGGCTGATGTAGTACAATAACATAAAAAAAAAATAATCCAAATCATCATAAACAGGTGTTCCACGATATTTGTTAACAAAGTGGTGGTCACATAGGGACCAGTCAAGCAGAAATCAACCAACTAGTTACAGAAAGAAATTTCTTTCTTCGGGGGTGTAGAATATGCAGAACAACATCATTCTAGGAATAAGTGGATGTGTATTAAATCTATATGGCTGATAATAGATATCGTATCATATAAAGAATCTCAACCCGACTTGATTTTAAGTTTGCACTTACAATATGTGTTTTTTAGATGGCACATATACAGCAGCTGACCCGATTGAAAGCAGAAAATAATACAATATGTAATATACAACAAAATAATACATAATATGTCTACAATAGTGTCACTGAGTTCATATGAATATTTTATCCTCAACATTCTAGAATTCCATTAGTGCTTTACAGATTACATTTTGAGTGTATCCAGAAATTACTATAAATAAAAGGAAAAAAATATTTTAATATACCAACAAAAGATTCTACAGATTTTACCATGCTGTAAGTGTAAACATGTCAAAACAACTAAACTGTTCATTTTGTTAACTACAGTTGTAAGAAAACATTTTTGGATTTTCTGTTTCTCTGCATAAATGGCTTCTAGAATGTGACTGGACTTTAAGTAATTACTGTAAGTAATACTTATGTAATAGTAAAAAAATCATTTTTTTTCTATCAACCAGCATTGACACCAATTTTCATAGTCTGTATTTATTTTAATGTATAATTAAGACCCCATTCACACCTAGCTTTTTTGAAACATGCATTTTTCACATATTTTTCTGGCACACATAGGGCAGACCATCGATTTCAATAGGCTGCCCCACATGCAACAAACATGGCAAGGTGGAGCATTTGCTACAATCCGGTTTGTGTTGTTTTTTGCTGCATGTTTTGAAGCATCTGTCACACATTTCTGTATGCAGCAAAATGTGTGTTTGCTTTCTGAAGTTGGGGTGCCATTAACAACAAATGGATGTGCATTTTTCATGCGTTCTATGAATTTGCATTTTCCCAGAATGCACAGATGTGAATTTAGCCTTAAAGCGGGGTTCCACCCAAATTTTGAACAATATCTGTATGTATTCTCTTCCTTGCCTAGATGCTGACATGCCGTTCAAAAAAAATTTAAATCGCCGTAATTACCTTTTATTTTTCTATTCTTCTTTGCACTTCCTGGTTCTCCTCCCGTGGGAGTAGGCGTGTTTCTAGCCTCTCCCAGACTCCTGGGAGCTAGTCTCAGGCTTCCCAGGATGCCACTGAGCATGTGTGGGAATGAGCGGTGAATGCTGGGAGCACAGCATTCACCACATCCAGGAAATAAATGCTTGTGGGCTTCAAATGCCCACAATGAAGATGGAAACCGCCTACAGTGAATAATATAAGTTATTCTTTCCGACGAAATCTGACACAGGCGGACATATTACACACAATATGTGAATATGTAATGCTGAGAAGAAAAGTTTGTGAATGAACTCAAAAAAAAAAAAAACGATAGATAGGTGGACCCCCCGCTTTAAAGAATTTAAGTCACTAATGGTATAGGCATGTGACCATCTAGATAATAATAGTAATAAAACCTTGAAAAGAGAAAAATTGGAGTCAGTATTGCAATTGCTAAGTGAGTTTTCTAATCATTTTAGGAGTTGACCCACTCTTTCAAATAAAGTTGCACAATTTTGGTTACTACCAGGTTTTCAAAATATAATTCTGTTGAAATATAAAATAGCTAAGAGCTACTGAGGAGTGGTTATGCTGCAAAAATAACTGCAGCTATACAATCATTAAAGCCTTGACTTTAAGCACAAAAACAATTTGCAGTGGGGCCCCCCACACTGTAAGGGTAAATGTTCCCTAAGTCTAGGGGGTTGCAGAAAAGGCTGTATTTCTTACCAAACATCCATTCCGGCAGGCTTCTGTGCTGTAATCCTCTCCCTGAAGCTCCGGTCTGTGGGCTGAGCCTTGGTGGCATCATGTTTGGTGCAACGCTATTAACCCTGTACCACACATGGTGTAGGAAGGAGTGAGATGGCAGCAGGAAGCAGCTATCAGAGGGACTGTGGTAGATTGGTCACTCAAACTGAGGGAGCCTATTGGAGCTAGGAGAAGATAATACAACCTCTTTTGAAACACCCTAAACTTAATGAGCTTTTAACTCTTGTAGTGTGTGGGGAGGGCAGGGGCACTGCAAGAGTATTCATTTTGTACCCAGAGGTGGGCTTTAAACAGACATCAAGGATCCCAAGGGTGAAAGGCAAGGATCTGCAGGCATCTTGTATACTTGACAACATATGTGTTTATTAGTCTAGCATAAGAAACATACAGAGCTTCCTAATAACCGCCTACCCCTTTGAAACCCAGGCGATGTCCACCTTTCTTCCCTGTGATGGGGTAAGACTCATTTTCATCTGGACTCTTTTTGAAAATGTTCAAAAACTGGAGGAAGCAAAACTCAGTAATGACTATAGCACTTACAGAGCATATCATGAATAACATGTTGGATAGATAAGGATCAGTGATAAACACAACATTCTCAGTAGGATTTCATAATACTGTTACCGTACATCCATATGATAAATGTGACTTATTGCACCATTTGGCTTCTCTCTTGAATTAAAAAAAACACATATAAGAGTCACACTTGTAGGAGAAACAACTGCTCCTTGGATGTTTTACCGCACTACTGGAACAATATACCATGGAGAGTTGGTAAATGCACACCATATCATGTTTGGAGAAAGCAAAGCAGAAATCTCAAATAAGTGAGTTAGATGGCTTGCAATCATTAAGGGACCAAAAAACTCCAAGTTGCATCAGGAAACGCTACAGCAAAATGTTAATGCACATGTCAATTATCTTGAGTTATAAATACGTTAGGTCATGCAGCATGACAAATATCCAAACTGCAGGAGTAAATCAACATCAGAATAGCTCAGACTAATGACATGCCATACTATAGAAAAGCTGAGTCTTGACCTCAATCCCATTGAAATACTATGGCATGATCTAATGCAGGGTTTTTAAGTCAAGCTGGCCATAGAGGGTACGAATCTTGGCTGGAGATTTGAACCATGCATGGGCAGGTTGAATGTACCCATATTGATTGATCGATCAAACTTGGGACAACCAGCCTGCTGGATTTTACATGTGATTATTGCTAGCGGCTGTTAAAACACAATGGCTCGGCAGGAGGGATTCCCCTGTCAACACTGGTTGCAGAAAAGAAATGAGCTCCTTCTATGGCCAGCCTAAGCCTCCCCCAAAGTATAGTTTGCCCAACCCCCCCCCCCCCCAAAAAAAACAGAAAAAAGCCTTATATTAGTATATTCCACACATTCAATAAAACCAAGGAATGAAAAATATGATATAAATATTGCAAACTATTATGTTACATTAGTAAATGATTTAGGCTACAAAAGCATACAATGACAATAAAGATAATCCCAAACTGATGCTGCTCAAAGTAGATCTCAAATTCTAAAAATTTAAGTCTTACACATTGATTTGTCAATTAATTACAGTCCTCACAAACTCCAGTTAACAACAATTCTGGCCGTTAAATTCATGTTCTTGAAACAATTGTATTTGTTAGAAGCTAATCTGCTTTAACGTGTACTGTACCTCTCCCCAGGATTTGTGTCACTTGCTATGATCCTCAACATCCCTACATCCCACTGATCAAAGGGAGATTGGGCAGGAACTGGAGTGAATGTTAAGTTGCCGTTATTTGGATGAGTTGGATCAAGTGTGTAGAGGTAGGTCCAATCGGCTTGCCATGATTCATTGTATCGTTCCCCTGCAAAATTAGATTGGATAATACCTTAATACACAGGGCTGAACTGGCACAAGCAAGATTTACAGCAAACAAAATATACATTTACATTTTCTGAGTTGTTTAACTTTCTTTCAGGCCTGTAACAACGACAGCAAATATTCCAGTCACTCTCAAATAGTTTAAAGTAAAAGTTATTTTGTAAACAGTGCAGAGAGAACCCTATATAATGGCTTTCAGACCCACAAGTGATATAGGAAAATGTCAGGTAGTTTTACTTTTCAGCATCTAACAAAACCTGGTATAACAGTTTTGGATAGATTAGTGTTTTTAAAGGGCCTGAATTTAAGCTTGAAAATCTACCTTGTAGAGAACGACTAGAAATGATAATTTTGCCAAAACTGAATCTTTTTTTATTGAATTCTTCCTGAAATTCAGTAGTTCACATTTTGACATGTGACTGTACCCTGGTATGCCTGTCATGTAGCCTCATAGCTGCAGTGTGAGATCATTTAAGGCACTGTGCCTCTAAGTTCTAGTCTCATGACATTTAGAACCACTGTCGGGCTGCTAGCTTGCAGGAGAAAATGTTGTACCTGAGTGCCTGCAGTGTAATGAATTAAACTGCTTTTGCTTTATTCATCTGTGCGCCTCTCCTTTTGCCTCTTGACATAGGTATGCACACAGGGTGTGCCAGGTGTGCCTGGACACACCCTAATCACCCTGTGCACTGTTGATTTCCCCCGCTTCTCGTCTCCTCCCCTCCCTCCAGTGCTGCTAGCTTCCCTCCTCTCTCATTCAGGAGCATGGAAGGGGCTGGTAAATATGTCATTAACCGGCCTTCCTTTTCTGAATGAACTGTACCGATCGCTTCTGTCTTCATTCTTAACTAAATCTCACTAAACTATGTTTGCTGCAGAGAAGGGGACTGAGGAATCTCTGTCCCCAGTTTCTTTCTCTGTCTCATAAGTGAGACATCTTCTGTTTAGACCCTTGATATTTCACCAAAGTCCCATAACGGGGCTCCTTAAAAAAATTGTAAAATATGTATAAAAAATAATATTGTAAAAAATAATAAACATTTGAAAAAACTACTGACACCGTCCACTGCCCTTCTGACATCAATTATTGCTTTACTGACACCGTCCACTGCTCTGCTGATATATATACATGTGTGTTTGTGCTCTGGGGTGCACACCCTAATGCACACTAGGGATGAGCTTCGAGTCAAACTCATGTTCGACTCGAACATCGGCTGTTCGCAAGTTCGCCGAACAGTGAACAATTTGGGGTGTTCGCGGCAAATTCGAATGCCACGGAACACCCTTTAAAAATCTATGGGAGAAGTCAAAAGTGCTAATTTTAAAGGCTTATATGCATGGTATTGTCATAAAAAGTGTTTGGGGACCTGGGTCCTGCCCCAGGGAACATGGATCAATGCAAAATAAAGTTTTAAAAACGGCCGTTTTTTCGGGAGCAGTGATTTTAATAATGCTTAAAGTGAAACAATAAAAGTGTAATATCCCTTTAAATTTTGTAGCTGGGGGGTGTCTATAGTATGCCTGTAAAGGGGCGCATGTTTCCCATGTTTAGAACAGTCTGACAGCAAAATGACATTTCAAAGGAAAAAAAGTCATTTAAAACTACTCGCGGCTATTAATGCATTGCCGGTCCGACAATACACATAGAAGTTCATTGATAAAAACGGCATGGGAATTCCCCACAGGGGAACCCCGAACCAAAATTAAAAAAAAAAAATGACGTGGGGGTCCCCCTAAATTCCATACCAGGCCCTTCAGGTCTGGTATGGATATTAAGGGGAACCCCGGCCAAAAAAAAAATGACGTGGGGGTCCCCCTAAATTCCATACCAGGCCCTTCAGGTCTGGTATGGATATAAAGGGGAACCCCGCACCAAAATTAAAAAAAAAAGGCGTGGGGTCCCCCCAAAAATCCATACCAGACCCTTATCCTTAGCACGCAACCTGGCAGGCCGCAGGAAAAGAGGGGGGACGAGAGAGCGCCCCCCCTCCTGAACCGTACCAGGCCACATGCCCTCAACATTGGGAGGGTGCTTTGGGGTAGCCCCCCAAAACACCTTGTCCCCATGTTGATGAGGACAAGGGCCTCATCCCCACAACCCTGGCCGGTGGTTGTGGGGGTCTGTGGGTGGGCGGCTTATTAAAATCTGGAAGCCCCCTTTAACAAGAGGACCCCCAGATCCCCTGTGTGAAATGGTAAGGGGGTACAAAAGTACGCCTACCATTTCACTAAAAAACTGTCAAAAATGTTAAAAATTACAAGAGACAGTTATTGACAATTCCTTTATTTAAATGCTTCTTCTTTCTTCTTTGTTCTATCTTCTATCTTCCTTCGGTTTCTTCCTCCATCTTCTTCTTCTTCTGGTTCTTCTGGCTCTTCTGGTTCTTCCTCCAGTGTTCTCGTCCAGCATCTCCTCCGCGGCGTCTTCTTCCCTTCTTCTCCTCGGGCTGCTCCGCATCCATGGCATAGAGGGAGGCTCCCGCTATCCCGCTCTTCTCTTCATCTTCTTCGTCTTCTTCTCTTCTTCATCTTCTTCTCCAGGCCGCTCCGCATCCATGGTGGCATGGAGGGAGGCTCCCGCTGTGTGACGCTTCTCCTCTTCTGACGGCTCTTAAATAACAGGGGGGCAGGGCCACCCGGTGACCCCGCCCCCCTCTGACGCTCGGGGACATGACAGGACTTCCCTGTGGCATTACCCGTGACGGCACAGGGAAGTCCCGTCAAGTCACCATGCGTCAGAGGGGGGCGGGGTCACCGGGTGGCCCCACCCCCCATTATTTAAGAACCGTCAGAAGAGGAGAAGCGTCACACAGCGGGAGCCTCCCTCCATGCCAGCATGGATGCGGAGCGGCCCGGAGAAGAAGATGAAGAAGAGAAGAAGATGAAAAAGAAAAGAAGATGAAGAGAAGAGCGGGAGCCTCCCTCCATGCCATGGATGCGGAGCGGCTCGAGGAGAAGAAGGGAAGAAGATGCCGCGGAGGAGATGCTGGACGAGAACACCGGAGGAAGAACCAGAGGAGCCAGAAGAACCAGAAGATGGAGGAAGAAACCGAAGGAAGATAGAAGATAGAAGAAAGAAGAAAGAAGAAGCAAATAAAATTAAAAAAATTAAATAAAGGAATTGTCAAAAACTGTCTCTTGTAATTTTTAACATTTTTGACAGTTTTTTAGTGAAATGGTAGGGGTACTTTTGTACCCCCTTACCATTTCACACAGGGGGGAGGGCCGGGATCTGGGGGTCCCCTTGTTAAAGGGGGCTTCCAGATTCCGATAAGCCCCCCACCAGCAGACCCCCACAACCACTGGCCAGGGTTGTGGGGATGAGGCCCTTGTCCTCATCAACATGGGGACAAGGTGTTTTGGGGGGCTACCCCAAAGCACCCTCCCAATGTTGAGGGCATGTGGCCTGGTACGGTTCAGGAGGGGGGGTGCTCTCTCGTCCCCCCCTCTTTTCCTGCAGCCTGCCAGGTTGCGTGCTCGGATAAGGTCTGGTATGGAATTTAGGGGGACCCCCACGTCATTTTTTTTTTACATTTTGGCCTGGGGTTCCCCTTAATATCCATACCAGACCTGAAGGGCCTGGTATGGAATTTAGGGGGACCCCCACGTCATTTTTTTTTTAAATTTTGGTTCAGGGTTCCCCTGTGGGGAATTCCCATGCCGTTTTCATCAATGAACTTCTATGTGTATTGTCGGACTGGCAATGCATTAATAGCTGCAAGTAGTTTTAAATGACTTTTTTTCCTTTGAAATGTCATTTTGCTGTCAGACTGTTCTAAACACGGGAAACATGCACCCCTTTACAGGAATACTATAGACACCCCCCAGGTATGAAATTTAAAGGGATATTACACTTTTATTGTTTCACTTTAAGCATTATTAAAATCACTGCTCCCGAAAAAACGGCCGTTTTTAAAACTTTTTTTTGCATTGATCCATGTCCCCTGGGGCAGGACCCAGGTCCCCAAACACTTTTTATGACAATAACTTGCATATAAGCCTTTAAAATTAGCACTTTTGATTATTCGTGTTCGTGTCCCATAGACTTTAGCGGTGTTCGTGTGTTCGAACAAATTTTTTTCCTGTTCGCATGTTCTGGTGCGAACCGAACAGGGGGGAGTTCGGCTCATCCCTAATGCACACCAATGCTTCTTGATCATTACCTCACCAGTCATGAAGGTCACAACTATGACATGAGGAAGCAAAGCCATTCTCCTCTACCAATAAGGCTACCTTCTCAAATAAACAAAATGCAGAACAAGGTAACATGGTACGTCAGTAATGGATTAATAGGAATGGCCCAAAATGAGACCCCATAAGAGTTGTCTCAGAAAGAGCTACTGCTGGTACTTAGCCTCGAAAATAGTACACAATCACTTGGATCTTTCCTCCAGACATCTCTATGTCCCAGGACAACTGCTCAGTTTCTAGTAGGGATGAGCTTGATGTTCGGGTCGAATATAAGTTCGACTTGAACATCGGGTGTTCGCCCGCTCGCCGAAGAGCGAACATTATAGGGCGTTCGCGGCAAATTCGAGTGCTGCGGAAGGCCCCATAATGCACTCTGCGAGATCGCAGTGCATTGCTGTATGATGATTGGCCAAATCGTGCACCTGACCTTCATGCTTTGGCCAATCACAGCACCCTCTGCTAAGAGAGCCATAATTGGCCAAAGGCAGGGTGCCTTTGGCCAACCATGGCTCAGGGGGACTAAGTCCACGCCCCACACTATATAAGGCTGCTTACACAGTGGCAGTTTGTAGTGTTGTTGGTGTGGACAGAGAGATAGCTTGATTTAGATTAAGCAGGCAGGTTATTCAGTTAGTGGCAGTGTCTAGTGTGCATGTGTGTGTGTGTATATATATATATATATATATATATATACACACACACACACACACACACACACACACACACACACACACACATACTCTGCAGTGCAGGCAGTGTATTAATATATATATATATATATATATATATATATATATATATATATATATATACATAATATATATATATATATATATATACATAATATATATATATATATATATATACACATATATACAGTATCTCACAAAAGTGAGTACACCCCTCACATTTTTGTAAATATTTTATCATATCTTTTCATGTAAACCCCCTGCACTGTATTAGCAACTGTACTACGGATGCACTGTATTGTGTACACCACCAGAAGTGTATTAGAAAATGTATACATTGTATTAGATACTGTGTACACCACCTGAAGTGTATTAGAAACAGTACACCACGGAATGCACGGTAGATATATATATATATATATATATACGGTATCTCACATTTTTGTAAATATTTTATTATATATTTTCATGTGACAACACTGAAGAAATGTCACAATGCTAAGATGTTAAGTAGTGAGCGTACAGCTTGTATAACAGTGTAAATTTGCTGTCCCCTCAAAATAATTCAACATACAGCCATTAATGTTTAAACCACTGGCAACAAAAGTGAGAACACCCCTAAGTGAAAATGTCCAAATTGGGCCAAATTAGCCATTTTCCCTCCCCAGTGTCATGTGACTCATTAGTGTTACAAGGTCTTAGGTGTAAATGAGCAGGTGTGTTAAATTTGGTGTTATCACTCTCTCATACTGGTCACTGCAAGTTCGACATGGCACCTCATGGCAAAGAACTCTCTGAGGATCTGAAAAAAAGAATTGCTGCTCTTCATAAAGACGACCTAGGCTATAAGAGGAGTGCCAAGACCCTGAAACTGAGCTGCAGCACAGTGGCCAAGACCATACAGCAGTTTAACAGGACAGGTTCCACTCAGAACAGGCCTCGCCATAGTCGACCAAAGAAGTTGAGTACACGTGATCAGCGTCATATCCAGAGGTTCTCTATAGGAAGTAGACATATGAGTGCTTCCAGCATTGCTGCAGAGATTGAAGGGGTGGGGGGTCAGCCTGTCAGTGCTCAGACCATACGTCGCACACACACTGCATCAAATTGGTCTGCATGGCTGTCGTCCCAGAAGGAAGCCTCTTCTAAAGATGATGCACAAGAAAACCCGCAAACAGTTTGCTGAAGGCAAGCAGGACATGGATTACTGGAACCATGTCCTGTGGTCTGATGAGACCAAGATAAACTTATTTGGGTTAGATGTTGTCAAGCGTGTGTGGCGGCAATCAGGTGAGGAGTACAAAGACAAGTGTGTCTTGCCTACAGTCAAACATGGTGGTGGGAGTGTCATGGCCTGGGGCTGCATGAGTGCTGCCGACACTGGGGAGCTACAGTTCATTGAGGGAACCATGAATGCCAACATGTACTGTGACATACTGGAGCAGAGCATGATCCCCTCCCTCTGGAGACTGGGCCGCAGGGCAGTATTCCAACATGATAATGACCCCAAACACAACACAAAGAGGACAACTGCCTTGCTAAGCAGCTGAGGATAAAGGTGATGGACTGGCCAAGCATATCTCCAGACCTAAACCAGACCTATTGAACATCTGTGGGGCATCCTCAAACGGAGGGTGGAGGAGCATAAGGTCTCTAACATCCACCAGCGTCGTGATGTCATCATGGAGGAGAGGAAGAGGACTCCTGTGGCAACCTTTGAAGCTCTGGTGAACTCCATGCCCAAGAGGGTTAAGGCAGTGCTGGAAAATAATGGTGGCCACACAAAATATCGACACTTTGGGACCAATTTGGACATTTTCACTTAGGGGTGTACTCACTTTTGTTGCCAGTGGTTTAGACATTAATGGCTGTGTGTTCAGTTATTTTGAGGGGACAGCAAATTTACACTGTTATACAAGCTGTACACTTACTACTTTACATTGTAGCAAAGAGTAATGTCTTCAGTGTTGTCACATGAAAAGATATAATAAAATATTTACAAAAATGTGAGGGGTGTACTCACTTTTGTGAGATACTGTATATATATATATATATATATATATATATATATATATATATATATACACACACTGCCTGCACTGACTGAATATAGAGTAGACACTGAATATATATTTATATACACACATATAGTCTTGTGTGTGTGTGTGTGTATGTGTGTATGTACACAGTATCTAATACAGTGTATACAGTTTCTAATACACTTCTGGTGGTGTACACAGTACACAATACAGTGCAGCTGTAGTACAGTTGCTAATACAGTGCAGGGGGTTTACACAATATCTAATACAGTGTGTACAGTTTCTACTACACTTCTGGTGGTGTACACAGTACAGTGCAGCTGTAGTACAGTTGCTAATACAGTGCAGGCGGTGTACACAGTATCTAATACAGTGTAGTGTGGTGTTTCAAGGCAAAATATACATCATGTCCGGAAGGCCACCAAGGAGAGGCAGATGCTCACAGGCCACTAAAAGAGGGCAAGCAGCCTCTGTGTCTACAGTCAACAGTGCTGGTCGTGGACATGGTGCATCCTCTGCAGGTGGCCGTGGGGCAGGCTTATCCTTTTTTTCTGCTGCTGGCCGTGTTATTGAGCCAGAACATGCAGAAGAGTTGGTGGAGTGGATAACAAAGCCGTCCTCATCCTCCTCATCCTCTGTCCCCCAGGCTCAGAGTAGTTTTCCTTCCAACGCAGCTGCCTAAGCAGCTTATTCCACTGGCTCCTTGTCTACAGTCACTCCTTCCGTAGCCCCACCATCATGCACGGAGGAGTCCCCAGAATTATTCAACCACAGTGTTAGGTACATGCTGCTGCAGAATGAGCAGCGATTTGAAGGCTCCAATGTTGGTTTCCAGGTTGAGGAAGGGAGTGACATGAGCCTAGAGAGAGGGGTGCCTAAGAAGGACAAGAAACTGACAGTCATGTTCCCCCAGCTGCAGCATACTGCCAAGTTTTCTCCCGTGATGAGGAGGGAGGGGATGATGAGGTCACTGACTGTACTTGGGTGCCTGAGAGAAGAGAGGAGGAGGCACAACTCCAATGAGGCAGGATGTCCTCTAGGGTGCAGCTTATGGGCAGCCACCCTATTGCAACACACCACAAAGCTCCGCAGGTGCAGGGCCCTGCTGAATCCCCGCTCACTTTTAAAAAGTTCCTTGGTGTGGGCCTTTTTTGACACGTGTGGAGCAGATCGCACTGTTGCTGTTTGCAACCATTGTCTGAAGCGGATCAAGCGTGGCCAGAACAGCAGCCGCTTGGGCACCACATGCTTGACCAGACATATGACGACCTGCCATGCAGTTCGTTGGCAACAGCACTTGAAAGACCCACATCAAAGAAAAAGGCAGACATCTCCTTGCTCCTCATCTGGGATCTCCAACCCTACTATACCTCCAGTCCTCTCAAAAACCTGCACTGAGAGGAATGAAGGTATAGCAATAGGTGTCCCAAGTACTTGCAGCCAATCTGCTAGCAGTACACCACCATCTGATTTTAGCAGGCAAATTTCCTTACCCCAGTTGCTGAACCATAAAAATAAATTTGGTCCCAGCCATCCACATGCTCAGCATCTAAATGCTAGCTTGGCCAAATTGCTAGCACTGCAGCTGCTGCCTTTTCAGCTGGTAGACTCTGCCCCCTTTTGTGAATCTGTGTAATGTGCTGTACCTCAGTGGCAGGTTCCAAAACGCCATTTCTTTTCACGGAAGGCCATTCCAGCTCCTTACAGGCATGTGGACGGCAAGGTTTTGGCCTAGTTGGACAGGGCGGTCAGCAGTAAGATGCATATTACCGCTGACTCATGGTCCAGTAGGCAAGGGCAGGGACATTACCTTTCCTTCACAGCACACTGGGTAACTCTGCTGGCAGCTGGGAAGGATGCAGGACAGGGTTCAGTGTTGTTGGAGCTTGCTCCACCACCACGCCTCCAAAATACTAGTGGTGATTCTGCCACAGCTCTCTCCTCCACCCCCTCCTCTTTTTCTTCCTCTATGGCCTCTTCTGCAGATTTGTCCTCTGAACAAGCGGTGCTCCATAAGCATTCAAGAGCTACACAAGCAGTCAGGCTAAAAGATGCCGTGCGGTGCTTGAGTTGGTCTGCCTAGGGGAAAGGAGCCACACTGGGGCAGAGATTCTGTCAGCTCTGCAGGGGCAGGCTCAGAGGTGGTTGACGCCATGCCAGCTTCAGCCAGGAATGGTTGTATGTGACAATGGCACCAACCTTCTCTCCGCCCTCTGATAGGGACACTTGACCCATGTTCCATGTTTGGCACACGTCCTGAATTCGGTGGTGCAGTGGTTCTTGAGCAGGTACCAAGCTTACAGGATCTCATGAGGAAGGCCAGAAAAGTCTGTGGTCATTTCCAGCGGTCATACAATGCCAGTGCTCGGCTGGCTGACATTCAAAGGGAATGCAACCTGCCCACCAACCGCCTCCTTTGTGACATGCCCACCAGGTGGAACTCAATGTTGGCAATGCTGCAGTGGCTGCACACACAGCAGACGGCCATCAATGAGTACCTATGCGAGTATGGCACCAGGACAAGGTCAGGGGAGCTTGGCTTCTTTTCACGCTTGTGGCTACTGATCAAGGATGCATGCACTGTCCTGTCACCATTTGAGGAGGCCACAAGGATGGTGAGCAGCAAGAATGCATGCATCAGTGACACTGTCCCTCTAGTCTTCCTGTTGTAGCACATGCTTTGTGGTACCATGGACAGGGCACTTGAGGCAGAACAGCGGGAGGAAGAGGAGGACTTCCTTAACTCTCAAGGCCCCCTTTATCCAGATAGCATTCCCGCAGGCCCGCCAACCACACAGGATCAAAAGGGGGAGGATTGTGTCAGTATGGATGTAGTGGATAACACTCAGCAGCAGTCTTCAAGGGATGGTTTTCAGTCCCCAGAAACCCAAGGAGTTGTACGTGGCTGGGAGGAGGTAGTTACAGATCATGTGATCCTTAGTGACCCAGAGGACTCAGAATCGAATGCCTCTGCAAACTTACGCTGCATGGCCTCCCTGATTCTGCAAAGCCTGCGTTATTTGTGGCATCAAGGAGAGGGATCATTACTGGCTGGCAATTCCTCCTCAATCTTGATGATGCTAGCTTCCAACAATATTTTTGGAACCACCACCCAAGGCCCA
This sequence comes from Aquarana catesbeiana, assembly GCF_042186555.1. Taxonomy (NCBI): domain Eukaryota; kingdom Metazoa; phylum Chordata; class Amphibia; order Anura; family Ranidae; genus Aquarana; species Aquarana catesbeiana. The sequence continues at coordinate 224,492,883 of NC_133324.1, forward strand.
ATTTTTCTGCCCCTGTTTAACCACTTCAGCCCAGGAAGATTTGGCTGCTTAATCATCAGGTAATTTTTTGCAATTCGGCACTGCGTTGCTTTAACTGACAATTGCGCAGTCATGCAACCCTGTACCCAAACAAAATTGATGTCTTTTTTTCCCCACAAATAGAGCTTTCTTTTGGTGGTCTTTGATCACCTCTGCGGTATTTATTTTTTGCGCTATAAACAAAAAAAGACCGACAATTTTGAAAACAATCAATATTTTGTACTTTTTGCTATAATAAATATCCCCAAATTTTTTTTTTAAAAGTAAATTTTTTCCTCAGTTTAGACCGATATGTATTCTTCTACATATTTTTGGTAATAAAAATTGCAATAAGCGTATATTCAATGGTTTGCACAAAAGTTATAGTGTCTACAAAATAGGGGATAGATTTATGGCATTTTTTATTATAATTTTTTTTTACAAGTAATGGCAGCGATCTGCGTTTTTTATTGAGACTGCGACATTATGGCGTACACATCGGACACTTTTGACACATTTTTAAAGCGATTGACAATTATACAGCGATAATACAGTGCTATAAAAATGCACTGATTACTGTATAAATGTCACTGGCAGGGAAGGGGTTAACACTAGGGGGCGATCAAGGTGTTAACTGTGTATCCTAGTGTGTGTTCTAATTGTAGGGGGAGGGGACTGACTACAGGAGATGACAGATCATGATTCCTAGCTATTAGGAACTCACGATCTGCATCTCCTCTCCTCACAGAACAGGGATGTGTGTGTTTACACACATGTCCCTGTTCTGCCTCTCATGCCTGCGATCACACGTGGCTGGCTATCGCGCTTAAAGGAGCCAAAGTACAGCTAGGACGGTTTGCGGGATCGTGCCGAACTGGCGCAGTATGATGGCCGTTGGTTGGCAAGTGGTTAGCAGGGGCATGTAATTAAAATTTTTGATTTAATATTTCACAGCAGGGCCCGTTCCTGTGCCCAACAAGAGTATCTGTGAGGGGTTTACAGTGTTGTGGCAACACCACCACCACCCAAGGCCCAATTTTTCTGCCCCTGTTTAACAGGGGCATGTACGGTAATTACAATTTTTCATATAATATTTCACAGCAAGGCCTGTTCCTACGCCCAACAAGAGTATCTGCGAGGGGTTACAGTGTTGTGGCACCACCACCAAAGGCCCAATTTTTCTGCCCCTGTTTAACAGGGGCATGTACTTTCAATTCTTGATATAATATTTCACAGAAGGGCCCGTTCCTGCGTCCACCAAGAGTAACTGTGAGGGCATACAGTGTGCTGGTACCACCAACACCTAAGGCCCAATTTTCTGCAGAGTATATAGGGCAGGCCGTATAGTATATATACTGCAGTTCAGAGTATATAGTGCCTGGGGAACCCCCACCCCATTTGCTGTGGTGTTCAAAACACGGGAAAAATGCGCTACTTTACAGGCATACTAAGGAAACCCCCAGGCACCATATTTAAAGGAACATTTCATTTTTATTGTTTCACTTTAAGCATTATTAAAATCACTGCTCCCGAAAAAATGTCTGTTTTTAAAACTTTTTTTGCATTGATACATGTCCTCTGGGGCAATTCTCCAAACACTTTTTTTATGGCAATAACTTGCATATAAGCCTTTAAAATGAGCCCTTTTGATTTTTCACATTCCTGTCCCATAGGCTTTAACGGTGTTCGCATGTTCGAACAAATTTTTTGCCTGCTCGCATGTTCTGCTGCGAACTGAACAAGGGGGTATTCGGCTCACCCCTAGTTTCTAGCTTACACCAGACACTGTTCAGTGAGGGAGAGGTTAAAACTTACAATGCCACAGGACAGCTACACACCTTCCACTTTCCACCAGGCATTCTTCAGTAAGCTCTCCAGACCAGATCCTTGCATGAAACTGCTTAGATAGCTTCAAAACTGATTAAGACTAGCCCCCCTCAAGATCTGCAGCAGCCGGGATCCCAATGAACTGTAAAAACTCCAGCAAGTCACCCCAAAGGGACAATAGCCCCTGAGGCTGGGAACTTCTCCAGCCGGACAAGAACCTACTCAAAGTCCTCCCTGCAAAGTGAATTTGTCACTTTGTCCAGTATGGGCAGGGAGCACAGGCAATGTAGGTAGTCCTCATTAAGTATTCTCCATCAATTTGTGCATTACTGTGTCTACAGGTATTATGGGCGAAGTACAGATTTACTTTATCAGATTTGAAAATCATAAATTAGTACGATGTCTACTAAATTACAACTTACAATGTTGATTTTCTCATCCTTTCTTATTTAGGCAAGTTTGACAAAATGTAGAAGAAGGTGGAATTACACTTTAAACTAAGTCATAGTAAATGCATTTTTTATTATTTAATTTGAGTGGTGATATGTGCTTATGTTATTTACTGTATATAATAAACAAAGGTTATTATCATGTTTCATCACTTCATATCACCTGTTTCATTATAGCCCCAGACTTCTATACGAATGTGTTGAGTGGTAAGAGTTCTACCATTCCAGATCATGGAGAGTGTCTCATTATATCCAGGTGTTCCATAATATTGCCATTTTTTTGAATTAACCAGCACACTCTTTTCCAATTCTGAAGCTTTGCTGTGATGAACTAGAATAAAACAAAACAGAAAAACCATTTTCTATTTTTGTTATTAAAAAAAATCCAATAAACTCAATTTTAGTCATACATTTTGGCCACATGTGTTTGGTAAAAAAAATGTCAATAAGCGTATATTTATTGGTTTGCGCAAAAGTTATAGCGTCTACAAACTAGGGTACATTTTCTGGAATTTACACAGCTTTTTGTTTATGACTGCCTATGTCATTTCTTGAGGTGCTAAAATGGCAGGGCAGTACAAAACCACCCCAAATAACCCCATTTTGGAAAGTAGACACCCCAAGGAAATTGCTGAGAGGCATGTTGAGCCCATTGAATATTAATTTTTTTTGTCCCAAGTGATTGAATAATGACAAAGAAAAAAAAAAAATTTACAAAAAGTTGTCACTAAATGATATATTGCTCACACAGGCCATGGGCATATGTGGAATTGCACCCCAAAATACATTCAGCTGCTTCTCCTGAGTACGGGGATACCACATGTGTGGGACTTTTTGGGAGCCTAGCTGCGTACGGGGCCCCGAAAACCAATCACTGCCTTCAGGATTTCTAAGGGCGTAAATTTTTGATTTCACTCCTCACTACGTATCACAGTTTTGAAGGCCATAAAATGCCCAGATGGCACAACCCCCCCCCCCAAAATGACCCCATTTTGGAAAGTAGACAACCCAAGCTATTTCCTGAGAGGCATGTTGAGTCCATGGAATATTTTATATTTTGACACAAGTTGCGGGAAAGTGACAATTTTTTTTTTTGCACAAAGTTTCACTAAATGATATATTGCTCACACAGGCCATGGGCATATGTGGAATTGCACACCAAAATACATTTAGCTGCTTCTCCTGAGTATGGGGATACTACATGTGTGGGACTTTTTGGGAGCCTAGCCGCATACGGGGCCCCGATAACCAATCACCGCCTTCAGGATGTCTAAGGGCCTAAATTTTTTATTTCACTCTTCACTGCCTATCACAGTTTTGGAGGCCATGGAATGCCCAGGTGGCACAACCCCCCCCCCCAAATGATCCCATTTTGGAAAGTAGACACCCCAAGCTATTTGCTGAGAGGCATGGTGAGTATTTTGCAGCTCTCATTTGTTTTTGAAAATGAAGAAAGACAAGAAAAATTTTTTTTTTTCTTTTTTCAATTTTCAAAACTTTGTGACAAAAAGTGAGGTCTGCAAAATACTCACTATACCTCTCAGCAAATAGCTTGGGGTGTCTACTGTCCAAAATAGGGTCATTTGGGGGGGTTTTGTGCCACTTGGGCATTCCATGGCCTCCGAAACTGTGATAGGCAGTGAAGAGTGAAATCAAAAATTTACGCCCTTAGAAAGCCTGAAGGCGGTGCTTGGTTTTCGGGGTCCCATACGCAGCTAGGCTCCCAAAAAGTCTCACACATGTGGTATCCCCGTACTCAGGAGAAGCAACAGAATGTATTTTGGGGTGTAATTTCACATATTCCCATGGCATGTTTGAGCCTTATATCATTTAGTGACAACTTTGTGCAAAAAAAAAATGTGTCTTTTTCCCGCAACTTGTGTCACAATATAAAATATTCCATATGGACTCAACATGCCTCTCAGCAAATAGCTTGGGGTGTCTACTTTCCAAAATGGGGTCATTTGAGGGGGTTTTGAACTGTCCTGGCATTTTATGCACAACATTTAGAAGCTTATGTCACACATTACCCACTCTTCTAACCACTTGAAGACAAAGCCCTTTCTGACACTTTTTGTTTACATGAAAAAATTTTTTTTTTTTGCAAGAAAATTACTTTGAACCCCCAAACATTATATATATTTTTTAAAGCAAATGCCCTACAGATTAAAATGGTGGGGGTTTCATTTTTTTTTTCACACAGTATTACAGCGATTTTTCATACGCATTTTTTGGGGGAAAAAACACACTTTTTTAAATTTTAATGCACTAAAACACACTATATTGCCCAAATGTTTGATGAAATAAAAAAGATGATCTTAGGCCGAGTACATGGATACCAAACATGACATGCTTTAAAATTGCACACAAACATGCAGTGGCGACAAACTAAATACATTTTTAAAAGCATTTAAAAGCCTTTACAGGTTACCACTTTAGATTTACAGAGGAGGTCTACTGCTAAAATTACTGCCCTCAATCTGACCTTCGCGGTGATACCTCACATGCATGGTGCAATTGCTGTTTACATTTGACGCCAGACCGACGCTTGCGTTCGCCTTAGCGCGAGAGCAGGGGGGGACAGGGGTGCTTTTTTTTTTTTTTCTTTCTTATTTTTAAACTGTTCCTTTCATTTTTTTTTTTAATCATTGTTATTGTTATCTCAGGGAATGTAAATATCCCCTATGATAGCAATAGGTAGTGACAGGTACTCTTTTTAAAAAAAATTGGGGTCTATTTGACTCTAGATCTCTCCTCTGCCCTCAAAGCATCTGACCAAGATCGGTGTGATAAAATGCTTTCCCAATTTCCCAATGGCGCTGTTTACATCTGGCGAAATCTAAGTCATGAAATGCTTGTAGCTTCCAGTTTCTTAGGCCATAGAGATGTTTGGAGCCACTCTGGTCTCTGATCAGCTCTATGGTCAGCTGGCTGAATCACCAGTTGCATTCTCAGGTTCCCTGTTGAGACAGGAGAGCCAGAGAAAAACACGGAAGACGGTAGGGGGGGGTCATTCCCTCCCACCGCTTGTAAAAGCAGTCTAGAGGCTAATTAGCCACTAGGATTGCTTTTACATGAAAGCCGACCGCTGGCTAAAAAGAATGATACCAAGATGATACCTAAACCTGCAGGCATCATTCTGGTATAACCACTCAAAGTCGTGAATGGCGTACCTGAAGACAAAAAAATGGTTAACAATAAAACACAGTAAACGGTAAAGTATAAAAAATTGCATACCTGAAAAGCAATTATGATAAAACATAATAACAATAAAACATTGCAGAATAGAATACAGTAAAAAAGAGCAGAACAATAGAGAGAGAGAGAACAATAAAACGGCAACTATTTTTTTTTTATTTCATATTTTGTTTGTGTTTTTTTTTTTTTTTACACTTTTTTTTGTAACTGTAACTTTTATAACTGTAACCGGTTCCAGGTTCGGGTCTCTCAAAATGCGATGGCATCTTGGGAGACCCTGTGAAAGTGTGCCTAGTCTGTGCAATGCTGTACCCTACGCTAATACTCAACTAGTGTATGGTAGCGTTCAAAACATTCACCAATGCAAAGACCAGGATTGTCAGGACAGGAGGGACAATAATAGCAGGTGTCACGTCTATATCCGCGCTTGCTGCAGACACAACATCTTTTTTGGGGGGGTTCGTTGGGTAGGGGTACTCGGGAGGACATAAAGAAAATACCTCTCATTCAGCCGACTGCATTTGGTTGGGGATGTGAATCGGGAGAGTACGGGCGGTGCAGAAGTGGTGGGTTCCCAATTATTAGGATTGGCGAATGCAGCAGGAAGGGCATTATGGGCACGACGGGCCTGTGTTTGTCTTCTTCTTGGTGGCAGCGGGACATTACTTGTGCTTGCCACCTCACCAGCTTGAACTGCACTTATGGGACTCGCCACGTCACCAAGTGTTACTGCAGTGCTGGTTTGACTACGACCGGGGTGTACTAGGCTGCTGGTGCTTGCCAGTTCACCAAAACGCTACCAAAAAACTGTTAGCAATCGCAGGGATCAGGCCTGACTCTGCGAACGCTGCAGTTATGTATTTAGTGTTTTGTAAGTGACAGTGATCGATCGATACTGCACTTGGGTGGGCTGGGCTGGACCGGGCGGAGGGGCAAAACGCAGGTGCTAGCAGGTATCTGGGCTGATCCCGCTAACACTGCATTTTTGGGAACCCTAAACTGCTGAGGACGCTAGTATAGATCTTATCGGATCAGATATTGATCCATTTAGATACTATACCACTAAGGGAGGTGTTCGGTGCGTGCGTGCGTGGGTGTTAGCGGTACTGGCGCTAACCTGACGCTGCCTGGGGCTGGTGCTTGTCAGTTCACCAAAACGCTACAAAAAAAAATTGTTAGCGATCGCAGGGATCAGGCCTGACTCTGCAAACGCTGCAGTTATGCGTTTAGTGTTTTGTAAGTGACAGTGATCGATCGATACTGCACTTGGGTGGGCTGGGCTGGGCGGAGGGGCAAAACGCAGGTGCTAGCAGGTATCTGGGTTGATCCCCCTAACACTGCGTTTTTGGGAACCCTAAACTGTTGGGGACGCTAGTATAGATCTGATCGGATCAGATATTGATCCGTTCAGATACTATACCACTAAGGGAGGCGTATGCTGCGTGCGTGGGTGTTAGCGGTACTGGCGTTACCTGACGCTGCCTGGGGCGACGCATATCACCGCTGGGCGATCAGGGGGCTAAACCTTTATTCGGTAATAAACGGCGGGTGCCCTGACACTATAAAAAATAAACTAACTAACCAGCGTCAACCGTAACAGTTATACGGTGATCAGTGGTGAAAGGGGTTAACTAGGGGGCAATCAGGGGGTTAAAACATTTATTAGATAGTATATGGGGGTCCCTGACGCTATAAAACGCTGACGGCGAACCTAAATATTTACCTCCCTAACTAGCGTCACCAGTGACACTAATACAGCGATCAGAAAAGCGATCACTTAGTGACACTGGCGATGGGAGGTGATCAAGGGGTTAAAACTTTATTAGGGTGGGTTAGGGGGGTACCCTAGACCTAAAGGGGGCTAACACTAACTGCCCTACCACACTAACTGTCACAAACTGACACCAATGCAGTAATCAGAAAAAAAAAACAAAAAACTGCTTGGTGTCAGTGTGATGGGGGGGGGGGTGATTAGGGGGTGATCGGGGGGTAAAGGGGGGTGTAATGTATGCCTGGCATGTTCTACTGTATGTGTGTGTTGTGCACTCACTCAGACGTCTTCTCTCCTCGGCGCCGGAACAGAAAATACCGAGCTGAGGAGAGATTACATAATTTCCCCTGCTGCTGTTTACTATACAGCAGCAGAGGAATGATTCCATTAACTGGGAGCGATCGGAAGGGGGGGCCGCAAATGGATGGCCTCCCCCTCACCTCCGATCGCCGGGGGAGAAATGCCGACCGCCTCGGGCACCGGGGGGGGGGGTCCAATCGGACCCCCCGCCCGCGGGAGGCAGATCACGTACAGGTACGTGATTCTGCCTGCCCGTGCCATTCTGCCAACGTATATCGTCGTGAGGCGGTCGGCAACTGGTTAAACATTTCCTTTAAACTTAAACATTGTCTATTGTATGAATGCTGACCAAATCCTTTTGGGTGACCTCAAGTTCTCCCATATAGAGGAGTGTATTGCTCCCATGGTTCAGAGAAGCAGGATCTCCCAATCTATGGATAGTGTAGGACCCACTAATCATGGGGTACTTTGTCGCAGTAAGTGGGCTTAAGCACCATATAGCAATATGGTGTGACCAAATCCCGATATTTTTTGATAATGTTTTTTGAAAATATCTAGGTGATTTTAATAAGCCTTGCTGGAGTTAAATGTTTTTTTTGCATGTGTGCGCTGTAATATTTTGTTCTGTTGTATGGTCTTATGGCTGCACCATCTTTACTGCATCTTTTAGGGTGTGCGTCCCCAAATATCTGCTTTGTCTATTGTATAGATCCTGACCAAATCCTTTTGGGTGAGGAGCACCCCACTCCCTCATTAAGTATCTCTCATTAGTGTCCACTTGTGTCATGGGTGGAGACCTCAAGTTCTCCCATATAGAGGAGTGTATTGCTTCCATGGTTCAGAGATGCAGGATCTCCCAATCTATGGATAGTGTAGGACCCACTAATCATGGGGTACTTTGTCTAGGTGTTTTAAATAAGCATTGCTGGAGGTAAATGTCTTTTTTGCATGTGTGCACAGTAATATATTGTTCTGTTGTATGGTCTTATAGCTGCACCATCTTTAATGCATCTTTTAGGGTGTGCCCCCAAATATCTTCTTTGTCTGTTTACACTCCAAAGACTGCCCAAAGAAGCTTTTCAGCTGCAATCACTTGATTGCAACAGTCAGGCTTCTAATGGACAGCTCAGTGCCCGAGGTCCGGATGCTATTAAAGGACCACGTTTTTTTCTTATGTCCAGCTTTGGGGGGGCGGCGCACGAGTGCCCCCTATTGACGGGCCGCTACTGGGCTCCATAATATTAGGTTATCTTTGCTCTATGTACTAGCAGTTCTGGTTGTGCATTTGACAATTGGGCTGCGAAAGAATGGTTTTCATGCTTTGCACTGTGCTAAAATGAGGAACAATTCTCAATTTTTTGGGAAATGTGATGGACCTGTGAATGGTTTCTGTTCTTAGAAGGCTCTACTGTGCTATGATGTACACAATAATAGAACATTCACTTAGTGGTCAATTCACTAGCGTTTACCGCATGCGATAACGTGGTTACGTGACTCATTTGCATAAATTATTGCATGCGGTAAATTTAAGTCCAATTCATTAAAAAAATAATGATTATGTTAAGTCCACTTTAAAAATAGACCAGAGAGTAAAAAAGCATGCAATATTTACCACCAGGGTTTTGCTGCCGGTATCACAAGCTGTTTTTTGATAAATAGCTGGTTGCTAAGGAGCGGTCCAGGAAGCCGACCACTGGGTCCTTAACAACGGATGACTCATCAGCTGTCAGTGGGTTCCCTACTTACAGCTGAATGTAAAAGAAAAACGCTGACTATTTAAAATGATGAGCAAAAATCAGCTTGGAGTCCTTCCCCCAGTCCATACCAGGCCCTTCAGAATAGAAGACAGTTTTTTGACAATTCTTTTATTAAAAAAGAAAAAAACAGTGTCAACAGTTGTCAATCACGCCATCTGCCGCACTGCCGACCCCAAAAAGGAAGAAAAAAATGCTCCCGTCATTAATGAAGGCTGGCCGCCTAGTGCAGGCCTCACTGTTTGACAGTTCTTATATAGGTAAGGGGCAGGGCCGCCTGGTCATGTCACCTGGTGGTCCCACCCCCTGTGACGTCATTGACCCAGCATGTAACAGTCTGTGACGTCACAATGTACTTTTCATGCGTTACATTCTACATTTTTCAAAAAAACACCATTGAAAAACTGAGAAAAATTAAGATTTCATGGTTCTCTATAAATATTCCTCACATATTTGTAAAATAGAATATGTTAAATATTCATGTTTCACAAAAAATATGCTCCCGCCATCAATGAAGGCTGGCTGTCTACTGCAGGCTCCGCTGTTTGACAGTTCTTATATAGGTTACGGGCGGGGCCACCTGGCCATGTCACCTGATGGCCCCGCCCCTTACCTATATAAGAACTGTCAAACAGCAGAGCCTGCAGTAGTCAGCCAGCCGTCATTGATGATGGGAGCATTTTTTCTTGTCTTTTTTAGGTTGGCAGTGTAGCTGGCAGCGTGACTGACGATGGCTTTCCATCGGGGGACACTTTTTTTTTTTTAATAAAAAAATTGTCAAAAACTGTATCTGTGTTTTTATTACTTTTTGACACTTTTTTGGTGAATGGGTAGGGGCACTATTTACCCCATACTCATTCACATAGGGGGGGAGTCGGGATCTGGGGGCCCTCTTATTAAAGGGGCTTCCAGATTCCGATAAGCCCCCTGCGCACACACCCCCACAACCACTGGCCATGGTTGTGGGGATGAGGCTCTTGTTCCCATGACCCTCAGACCCCCTGCCCCAAACCACCCACCCCCCATGTTGAGGGCATATGGCCTGGTATGGTTCAGGAGGGGGGGCACTCACTCGTCCCCCCCCATTTCCTGACCTGCCGGGCTGCATGCTCAGATAATTGTCTGCTATGGATTTTGAGGGGGACCCAACAAGGTTTTTTTTTTTATTTTTGCCGTGGGGTTCCCCTTAAAATCCATTCCAGACCTGAAGGAAATCTTTAACAAATTTGGCCACAGACAAATGTGAAACATGAATATTTACCATATTGTATTTTACAAATACGTGAGGAATTTTTATAGAGAACCATGAAATCTTGACTCCTAATTTTTCTCAGTTTTTCAATGGTGTTTTTTTGTAATGAAACGCAGGAAAAGTACATTACATTCTTTTATTGAAGATCACAAGTGATGTTTAGGTGTACCATACATAAGGCAACAATGTGGGGGGACATACCCTGTTTCCCCCAAAATAAGACCTAGCGTGATTGTCGGTAATGGCTGCAATATAGGCCCTACCCCCCAAATAAGCCCTAGTAAAAGTCCTTGTAGGTCTTATTTTCAGGGTAGGGCTAATTTTCGGGGAAACAGGGTAGGGCTTATTTGGGGGGTAGGGCTTATATTGCAGCCATCACTGACACTCACGCTAGGTCTTATTTTCGGGGAAACAGGGTAGTAGTAGTTTAGCTATTGTAAATAAAAAAAAAATTACCAAATGTTTCAGCATTTGCATTTTCCCTTTTTTCTTAGACTTGCTTGTGTACCAAGCTACCCCTCTGTGACAAATCTTCTTTTCGTATAAAAACTTGAACTAATGTGTATGTAAACACAGAAAGTATTGTTCTTGAAATAACTCCCCTTTGCCTTGTGGTTGCTGATGTGCAGAGATTTTTGCATTGCAGTTAGTAAAGCATTATTAAATACCTGTTGATCCTGCTAATTTCTGTTTGTGGCCTGTTATAAAGTAAATGCTAAACAAAGGATTCTGTGGTAGCTTTGTCACCCTGATGCTTCTGGCTTGGGACTACTACAACACACCATGCCTTTTAGCAGCATACCTGTAAGCTTGTGTTGTCAGTATTCAACATCACAGGCAGCCATACCTCCTGGCCTGCACTCTGAAATGTTTGGTCAATGCAGCTGGCAGCGACAACACATATACAGATGACAATCACTTCAGTCTGCTCACAGTCCTGGCCTTGAGACAGGAAAGAAAGTGAACTTCCAGTCCCATGACTGCTAAGAAGTTCAGCTAAAAAAATTGTTTACATTTTTGTTATATGAATGATATGATTGATATCATGAACAAAAGGCGCCTAGTTCATGAGTGTCTAACAACACTAGGGTTCACGTATGCTTTGGAATTGCTGACTTAACTATAGTGGTAATGTTTCCCTGCACATCACAGAGTTCATGGAATGCCTTTTCTATTTGCTTGGGGATGTTCTCATTTAGAAAGTTTTGTGTAAAAATCATCTGCAGAACCTTACCAGCTAACCATGTTCCTGATGGTCCAAAGTTCCTCCCTCCATCAAACGACAAAGAAAATTTGACATGGCCAGTCTGGAACAGTAGTGGAGAAATGCAGTGAGCATATCCAGATTGATCAACATAACCCTGAGTATTTATTTCATTGTTGAACCTGTTAACAGAGAAATACAGAGTTCATCTTTTAGCTTAGCCCAACGAAAATTGACATTTCAGTTTTTATTAGATGCAAAGAGATAAACCAGTGGACAGTTAATTATATTTTTGTTCGTGAGATCTCTGCACATAAACTGGAACTTTAACGCTAGTAGCTGTGGCAGAATTTTATGTAATGTTGGGTAGGAAAGATGAATAGTGGCCCACCGACATGTCAGTGGGCCACTATTCATCTTTCCTGAAACAGTGAATGCCAGTGACAACTGTGGTGGGTAAGGGTGGACTGACCTGGAGTGACACCATAGTTTGTTGATAAAGCTGGGTAGGGGCAGGGGGGATTAAAGGGATTACTGTTTTACCCCACAATCAACTGACAATCTCCAGTTCTCCCATCCTTATGACTCTACTACCACAGATCAAAAATCATTCCCTTGTCCATCAAGTCATCTTTATTGAGCTAGCGATTTAATTATTTTGAAGCCATATAGATCTTTATACTTTGCATAATCTCAATCTTTGTAAACGTATATATATATAAAAAGTCACAATGCAAACAGGGACAGCCAGAAAAAATCTGAAATGTTTGCTACTCTAGACAAAGATCTTCCAAAAAGCCAGCGCTATCTAGGATTCATCACATTCAGGTATATATGTTCTATCTATCTATCTATCTATCTATCTATCTATCTATCTATCTATCTATCTATCTATCTATCTATCTATCTATCTATCTATCTATCTATCTATCTATCTATCAATATATTTTAATAAATGATTACTGAAATAACTATGTTAAGCAAAAATATAGCCAATAACACTTTCATGATAATATGTCTGAATATTCTCAAAAACTTACATGACAAAATATATTTAGTTAGCCAAGAAAGGTCATCACTTAAATGTGTGCTTTCCTGCTACTGCCTATGGCACAATACTTTACTGATTTTTACAAGTATTAAAAGTGTCAATACTCACCGGCATGTCACATTTACACCAGGACTGTAAGTTATGTTTAGAATTTTAAAGTCTTTCCCTCCCATTAGTGTCCCTGAGTGCGGTGAAATTTGGAGGCACATTTTCTGATAATCTGCACAGCAGATACTTAGTTTCAAACAACTTGAATGACAGGAACAATTCTGGAGCTGTTTACCACACTGTGAATTACATGACTCCAGTTGACCTATAAGAGTACAAATATTTAAAATACATAAATTTTACTGTACAGTGGCTCAAAGTGGTTTAATTACAAATAGGGAAAGTTCTGAGAAAGTTGAGAGATGTTGCTCAATTATCACATTCATATGACTTTAAAAGGTTCTGGAGTGTTACAGAAGTTTCCATTATACTCTTGAACCTGTTATTGCGCTACAAAATGGCCCATATTAGCGTCATTAGAGAACAAAAATAGTGAAAAATATAACATAAAAAAATAGAAGCCATAGTTTTGCTGAAAGTAAAATGTAATTTTACTTTGCATTAATTTCACCAAAATTGCATCTCCATTCCTACCAACCTTGCTGTTGAGAATTCCAAGTTGGGAAATTTCCATTACTCAGAAAATATATTAATGTGACTTTTTGCTGGCTGCCACAATTAATTTGAACATAGTTGCCACATACACTACAGTATATTCATAATCGCTTAAATGATATAAATAATACATCCATACCATTGCTAAGTATCTTTAATTGCTGAAATGAATGTGTCTGTATAAATACTTAATAGAAGTTACAGAGAGAGTTAGTCATTTCATCAGAACAAGGCTCGATTTTATATAAATCAATATTTTGTTGTTATTTTACAATAGAGCAGGGTTAGCACTTGTTGTTACTTTCTATGTCCCCACTGCAGAGATTATTATTAATATTATTATTATTATACAAGATTTATACAGTGCCAACAGTTTGCACAGTGCTTTACAACATGAGGGCAGACAGTACAATTACAATATTAATTAAAATATGAATACAATAATTCAATACAGAAGGAATCAGAAGGCCCAGCTTATTAGCATTTACAATCTAAAAATAGTCTTTCATTTGTCCTGTGACCATTGTGGCCAGGACTAGGGTTGGGCCGAATACCCCCTGGCACCAGAACACCTTGAACAGGCAAAAAGTTCTAGCGAACATGCAAACCCTATTAAAGTCTATGGGATACGAATATAAAAAAATCAAAAGTCCTCATTTTAAAGGCTTATATAAGTTATTACCATAAAACATATATCAAAAAAAAGTTTTAAAAACAATAGTTTTTTCGGGAGCTGTAATTTTAATAATGCGTAAAGTGAAACAATAACAATTAAATATTCCTTTGGTGGTGCATCTGTGCGATGTGTAGAACAGTGCTGCAGCAATAATAACATTTATAAAGGAAAAAATGTCATCTAAACTTGCTCGCGGCTGTAATGTATTGCTGACTCCTGGCAATATAGATAAAAAAAATCAATGAAAAAAACAGCGTGGGGTCTCCCTTTGGATCTGGTATGGATTTTAAGGGGGACTCCAAAATTTTTTAAAAAATTGGCGTGGGGTCCCCCCCAAATCCATGCCAGACCCTTATCCGAGCATGCAGCCTTGAGGTCAGGATGGGGGGGACAAGTGAGCTCCCCCCCTCCTGAACCATACCAGGCCACATGCCCTTAACATGGGGGGTGGGTGCTTTGTGCCCCCCACACCAAAGCACCTTGTCCCCATGTTGATGGGGACAAGGGCCTCTTCCCGACAATCCTGGGCTGTGGTTGTTGGGGTCTGCAGGCAGAGGGGCTTATCGGAATCTGGAAGCCCCCTTGTTAAAGGGGGCCCCCAGATCCCACTGCCCCAACTGCCCCAACTATGTGAATGGGTATCGGGTACATTGTACCCCTACCCATTCACCAAAAAGTGTGTAAAAAAGTAAAAACCACAAGAGACAGTTTTTGACATTATTAAAAAAAAAAAAAAAAACTGTCATCAATCATGCCACCCGATGGACCTGAAAAACAGAAAAAAAGAAAAACTCTGCCTCCACGGGAGGCCTCCCGGCGACTACTAGCTTATTGCTTTGACAGCTCTTATATAGGCAAGGGACGGGCCACCTGCTGACATAACCGGATGATCCCAGCCCCCGTCTGATGGCACATGCCAACAGAAGAGGGCGGGGTAACTCAGTTACTTCACCTTGCCTATATAACAAAAGCCAAAAGACAGCAGTCACCCTGGAGACCTCCAATGGAGGCGGAGCTTTTTTAATTTTTTCTATTTTTCAGGTCTGTTGGGTGGCGTGATTGAAGATGCATGGACATCGCAGGACACTTTTTCTTTTTCTTCTATTTTAACAACTTGCTGATCAGCCGCTGTCATTATATATCCTGCAAATTGCCGTAACTGTACGTCAGCTCCTTTAAGAGCCATAGCAGGTACGCACGTGCTGGCTGCACAGCAGGGGACCCAATGCGCGTGGCTGGGGACGAGAGCCAGAATGGGGATTTCCTTGTTCTGACAGGAGAGGAAAAACAGATTGTCTGTTCCTAGTAATTAGGAACAGCGATCTGTCTCCTCCTCCAGTCAGGCACATCCCCCCACAGTTAGAAACACTTGCTATCAGTGCGAGTGCATTTTTATAGCACTGATCGCTGTATAAATGTCAATGGTCTCAAAAATGTGTCGAAAGTGTCCGCACAAACGACACAAAAGTGTCCGCACAATCGAACAGCTGATGTTCGAGTCAAACTTACATTCGACTTGAACATCGAGCCCATCCCTAGCCAGGACTGAACGTAAGGCTTCTAGCAACCAGGCCCATCGCTCCTAGACACTTCTCCTTGCAGGAGCCGTTTGGCAGAAATACACTTGGCGCTTGTAAATGAGTCTAAGTGCATTTAGGTGCATTACGTGCTCGAGAGTGAATCATTTCAATGGCCAATACCCCCTACTCTAGCAAAAAAAAAAAGAACATTTTAAATGTATGGCTTTTGATATACAATAATGCAGACATACATTGGCCAATGTGAAATGAACAAGTGTATGATATTTAGCTCCATTATAGGAGAACAAGGAATCCTCTCAGATTAGATATAAAAGTATATTTCCAAGGAAGAATATCACCAAATTGTGGTTATTTGCAATTGTCAGAACTTTTCTCTATTGGTCGAGTAGATAAATCTCATTTGCTTGGATTTTCCATTTTTCAATAGTAACTCCAAGATCCATGGAATCTTTACAATCCATTCGATGTCCAGTCTAGAATTTGTGGTCAGTTAGAATGGTATTCTGTATAGCATTGAGTTAATTAGTGTATTACTATTCTGCTTACCTGCTGTGCTCATTTCAACTCTCGCCTTGGAGCTGAGCTTGCTAACAACTTATAGTTAGGATATTTAATATTTCAAATATTTAGTATAGTAAGACCTCTGAACATTAAGCAGCAATTAGTTTTGTTTTAAGTTTCACTGAAAGGTAGCAGAAAGACGTTTAGTTCTAGATTATGCAGTTAACGAATGACTCCCACATATCACCATTTTACTTTCACTGAAGTAATAACAGCTCATTTACTTGCACAGAACAAGCTTACTTGCTTTCTTAAAGCACAGGGCCAAAAATATCCTCTATGATCACAGCAGCAGATTTACTGTTTCATACACAATTCAACACTGGTAGGATTTTACACTTCACCTTAAAGTGCAAGTTCACCTTAGAATTACTCTATGAACATTAAACAGCCCTATAACAAGTGTCAATTTATAAATGCATAGCCCCATGCTTGACTTATGTCTGGTTGTAAAGCATTCAACATAGGTAACTGCCGGCCATTTACCAACAACACCATGCAGCTCATGGTGTGACTCAGTCTCCCTTGTGCTATCTACATCTTTGATAACATCAGGGGCAGAGGAAGCATTTTGGAATCAGACATTTTTTATCTAAAGCTTGCACATTGGCCTGGACAGAAAAAATAACAAGAATGTTTAATCATGGGCTACAGAAACTCTGTTTTTTTTTTTTTTACAGAAACATTTTTTATTGAAAATATATTATGTCAGCAATACAGTATCATCATATAGTTGCTCAAGAATCAAGGAACAATTGTTAATGTGATTAAGACAAATGTGCCAATGATTTGGCTGTCACAGAAAATCTCTTATACAAACATTACAACATGCGTAAGACAAGAGTGTTTCATTTAGAAGAATAAAGACAATAATAGTAACTTGGCTGTAGAGTAAATATTGCTAGGTATAATGGCATAATTTCCATCTTCTGATACAACCACTGAGGGAAGGTTCCCATTCATAGAACGGTGGTGCGGGAATTTGTATGACAATTCAATCCATGTAGAGTGTAAAGTAGCTGTCCGGGTGCTCTGTTACAAGGACCCGTACTACAAGAGGTATTACGATGGGTTCTGGGTGGAAAGTGAAAAACATATGGATGGAGGGTAGGATGGGGGCCTATGGGGTATGGGGGTGGGAGGGGGTGGGGATACAGGCGAGAGGTAAAGGTGGAAGGGGGGTGGTTGTCTCCTCGGTCTCCGCCATTTGTAGTGTAAATGCGGTATGACATCGCTCTAGGGTGGAGTAGATTAGGTTTGTAGGACACCAATTGTCGGAGAGCTGCATAAGGCTAATGAAGACATGCGGCCTCCCATACTCGTCCCTTGTTTAGCGGTGGGAGGTCCATGTCGGCTGAAAAAGGCGAGAAATATGCAGGGGGTGTGGCTGAAGGGATTATGTAGTGTAGTTAGCGGATGCTTATCACAAGTGAGCGGGTCACGGTCGAAATTTAGTCCATCAGTGTCAGATATCTGTCGGTTGTTCGAAAATGAATCCAACATGCCCACGTCTTGGAAAATTTGGCTGGGGTGTCTCGGGAAATGGAAATTAGTTCTTCCATTTCAGCTATTTTGTTGATTTGTTTGAACCATTCTGGGATGGTCGGTGTGTGAGGAGAGCCCCAATGTCTTGGAATGCACATTTTTGCTGCATTAAGTAGGGGTAGGATCAGTGTCTTACGGTAGTATGAAGTTGATAGATCTGAGTGATGGAAAATGCATTGAGCTGGGGAATGCTCTAGGGTGTAAGTTGATATTGATTCAGTGAGTTCTCGGACTTGTGTCCAGAATGGTTGGATTGCTAGGCATGACCACAAAATGTGTATCAATGTGCCCGGTTCTCCGACACATCTCCAGCATTTGTTGGGATATGAGGGGTTGAATTTGTTTAAAATGGCTGGAGTTCTGTACCAACGTGTTAGGGTCTTGTAGTTGTTTTCCTGAATGGAAACGTTTAGGGAGCCTTTATGGGCAATCATAAATATATGTTCCCATTGGTCTTCCGATAGTTCTGATTGTATTTCTCTTTCCCATGTTTTGTATGCTTTCCCTTCTTTGGGGGAAGTTTCTGCAGATAGCATTGCATATATATTGGAGATTAAATGTTGTTGGGGGTTGGATTGGGAGCAGAGGTGTTCAAATGGAGTAAGTGGACATGTAATGGAGGAGTCATGATTGATCTCCTGTAAAAAGTGGCGAATTTGAATGTAGGTCCAGATTGGGAGAGGGTTGCTAGTGATGGTGGGTAATAGCGTGATACGGTCTAAGAAGGAGCCCTCACGGTAAAATTGATGCGTTATATGTTTGGGAATTGCCACTGATGTGTTAGGAATTGGGCAGACATACCAGGGAGGAAAGCAGGGTTTAGTCTTATAGGAGTTAGGGGTCCCAGAGTTGACGAGATGTGTAGCTTTTGGCAAGCTTCCCTGAAACAGCCGAGGGTCAGGCCAATAAGAGGTTGTTCTCTGAGAGTGGGGGGGATATGTTTAGGTGCCAACCAGGGTGTTGATCGTAAAGGCAAGGGAGACAGTGAGTTTTCCAGCCTGACCCAATCTTTGTATTGGGTATGTAGTGACCAATCCACAATTCTGGTAAGGTGGCAGGCCCAGTAGTATTTTTTGAGATCTGGAAAACCAATGCCCCCCTTGATCTTAGGTCGAGTTAGGAGGTCGTACGCAATTCTCGGATGCTTTTGCTTCCATTCCATAGAAATTCTGTACATAGTCTTCTATAAGACAGGAAGAATGAAGGGGGAAGTTTGATGGGGATAGCTTGTAGAATATATAAGATACGGGGAAGGATATTCATTTTGATAATTGCCGTGCGACCGAACCAGGAAAACTGTGGTTTGTTCCATTTCTTGAGGTCTTCAGAAATGGTTTTGAGAATGGGAAGATAATTTTTGGCGAAGAGATCTGAGAGGTTCACTGTAAGATAAATTCCAAGGTATTTAATTGCGTCATGCCGCCATTGGAAGGGGAAGTTAGTCTCACACTGTGTAACTGTCTCTTGTGGGATGGTGACATTAAGGGCATGGGATTTAGTGAAGTTTATTTTGAAATTAGAGAGGCGTTGGAAGAGATGGAAGTCGTTCAGCAAGTTTGGAATAGAAATATGGGGCTCGCTAAGGGAAAGTAGAATGTCGTCAGCAAATGCTGCCAACTTATAGGTTCGGCCTGCTATGGGTATTCCTTTAATATTTTGGTTTTTCCTAAGGCAGTTTAAGAGAGGTTCAAGGGTGAGTACAAAAAGGATAGGGGAGAGTGGGCAACCTTGTCTCCTCCCATTGGTTATGGAGAAGGCGTCTGACAGATGGCCATTAATTCGAACTCTGGCAGTGGGCGTTGTGTATAGGGACATGATCGAGTTAAACATGCGATTTTGGAGTCCTAGGCGTTTCAACGCTGCCCCCATATAGTCCCAGGCCAATCTGTCAAACGCCTTCTCCGCGTCCAGTGACAGGAAGAATCCTTTATGCTTAGAGGTTGTCATCCAGTGGTGGAGATTTATGGCTTTGACAGTGTTGTCTCTTGCCTCTCGACCTGGAATAAAACCGACTTGGTCTTTATCTATCAAAGATGGTAGTAGAGGAAGCAAGCGATTGGCTAGGATTCTGGCAAAGAGTTTTATGTCGACATTTAATAGGGAAATTGGCCTATAGTTAGTGACTAGAGTCGTGTCCTTCCCCTCCTTGGGTATAACTGTAATGTGAGCTTCGAGAAGTCTGTGGAAGGGAAGCGTGGAAGAGGAGAGGGAGTTAAAGGCCTTAAGGAAAGGACCAGCAAGTACTTCTGTGAAGGTTTTAAAGTATACGGCTGTGAATCCATCTGGGCCGGGACTCTTTCTGGCTTTTAATTGTTTGATCGCATTTTTAAGTTCGTCTTCAGAGATGGGATTTTCTAATTGGCGGGCGTCCTCTCTATCGATGGGTTTAGGACAGTGCTCTTTTAGGAAATTTTTGATAAGGGAGCGTCTAGCGTTATTTGTAGTGGGGGCGTCTGCTTGCGCGTTAAGGTTGTATAGAGTGGAATAGTATGCCTCAAATTGGGAAGCTATGTCCGGGGCTGTAACTTTTGGCCTACCTTGGGAATCGTTGATAGTATGGATGGTAGAGCGAGCTTTGTTCGTTTGGATGGCTTTGGCTAAGTATTTGCCGCTTTTGTTTCCAAATTCATAGAATAATTTCTGTTGTAGGATAAATTTACGTTTTGTTTTGTGGGATAATTCTGTGAGTAGGCATTCTCTGGTTTGTATGAGGTCTCGGTATGTCTGTTGGGCTTGAGTTTGTTTGTGAGCTAGCTCTAGAGTTTTGATCTTTTGGATCAGGTTTGTGATTCTGGCTTGGTGGGCTTTTTTCCGCGACGTCTTTAGGGCAATGAGTTTTCCCCTTAGGACGCATTCGTGGGCCTCCCATTGTGTTAGTGGTGTTGTTTCTCCGTTGTCGTTGTCTAGAAAGAAATTGTGTATGGCTTGCCTAATGTTTTTGATATCTTCGTCTGAGGTCAACAGAGTTGAGTCTAAGCGCCATATCTTCGAAGTGGTATGACGGTCAGGGAAGGTCAATGTCATTGTGATTGGGTGGTGGTCGGATAGGAGCATTGGTTCAATTGTCGCATGGGAAAGAAAAGGAAGGTCTGTCTGGGAAAGGAAGAGGTAGTCAATTCTGGAATATCTGTTATGAGGGGCGGAAAAGAATGTGTAGTCCTTTCCATTTGGATGGAGAGTGCGCCATTAGTCATGTAAGAGAAGCTCTTGAAATTGTAGTTTGATTTGGCGTAGGGTTCTGTATGGCAACGATGTGGTGCCTGAAGAGGTGTCTAGCAGTGGGTGTAGAGCCACATTAAAGTCTCCCCCGAGTACGGTTAGTCCCGTTGAGAAACCTGATAGAAGTTGGGAAGTCTGCCTAAAGAAACTAGATTGTGCAGAGTTAGTGCTGTAGATATTGGCTAGAGTTACAGGTCGACCTTGAATCTTGCCTTTTAAAAAGATGCATCTGCCTTCCTTGTCAATAAGCGAATCAGTGAGTTCCCAGATTACGTTTTTAGAGATCAGGATTGAAACTCCTTTGGTTTTTGCCTGTGGGTTGGTGGAGTGAAAGGAATGTGGGAACCAGTGGTTCGTGAGCTTGGGAATCTTGTCTGTGCGGAAATAGGTTTCCTGTAGGAAGACGATGTTGGTTTTTAGTTTGTGCATCAAGGAGAGAACTTGACTGCGTTTCTCTGGGATATTGAGCCCTTTCACGTTTAGGGATGTTACTTTTAGCGTGTTGTGTTTAGTGGTAGGTTTTGTGTGGGACATATTGTTTGGGGGGGGGGAGGCCTTGGACAAATGAGAACGTCTGTCAAATTCGTCTATAAATACTCTATATACTAAGTACGGTAAAGAGTGGTTTGTGGGGATATTGGTGTCCTGAGGGGGCGGTTTGAAGTAGCGATATTGGGGTGGCGGAGACCGAGGAGACGGGGGGGGAAATGGAGATGACAGAGGAGAAGTAGGGAAAACAAATGTGGCTGGGGAAGGAAATAGGAGAGGCAGAGGGGGGGATGGAACTATGGCGGGAGGGGAAGGAAGAGAGATAGAAAGTTATATAGGAAGGGGAAAGGAGTTCCGGAGGTAAGGAAGGGTTCAAAGACCCCCCTTATGAGGTGTTGCGTGGTCCGGTGAAGGTCAACGGGAGAAGTGGGTTCCCGTTGTGTGGAGAGGTGAAAGGTGCCGGTAGTAAAGGAGTTGGTTGGTATGTGTAAACCTCTGGCCCTCAGAGGTATGTTAATCTGCGAGATATGAGAAAGAGCCAATGGATTATAGCAGTTAACTTAAGGACTATGGTTCAATCGGGGGAAAGCTTGGTTTTAATAAATTAATTGATTAATTAATAAATTAATATCGCGTTATCAAATAAAATATCAAGTCTCAGATGAGGTCGCTGGGGACAAAAGATTACATCAGCTTATTTTGGGGAGCATCATCATTGGCGTAGTGAGGATTGAGAACGGTTGTCCACCGTGGAGTCGTAAAAATGTTCGTCGTGAGAAGAGAAGTCAGCCATAAAATTGTCCCTGCTACAATAGCTAAGCATTCTACAATTATCTTGTATACCCTACTGTAATTGTAACATTTACCCCAACATGGACCCCCGGCGTGTGCGGCCGAACCTCATTCGGTCTGTGAGAGGGTTTTCCGAGAGTCAGCTGTAAAGATAGACCGAATTTGCCCACCTGATTGAATGCACGTCTAGAATGTCATAAAGTAGGAAACACCACCTAGCTGGGGTGTAGGAACCAGCCACACACGCCAGAGGTCCACCCGGGTTCTTCTGTTCAGTAGCTCGAGAAAAGTGATATTAGTTATGACCAAACAGTAATAGAGAAAAAAAAAAATTAAAACAACACAACAATAAACGTTATAAGGAACCAAGAAAGCCGTTAAATGCGACCGGTCAATCAGTTGTCATGGGGAGATATGGCGGTCTTCAACGTATAACATTAACAATGAACATTATATATTCATATACTAACAATAAAAATAATAATAATAATAATAATAATAATACCCCCTTGCAGAATAATCTGCCTTCTTTGGGTTTCGTCTCAACTGGAGACAGTAGGTTAGCTTTGTGTGTCCTCAAGTGTAGAGAGTGGGCGAGTCCACACAGAATGCTTCTACGGGAGCTGCTAGTACATAAAGGGTAAAAATTTGCATGTCAATTTAGAGGGTGTCATGACTCCAAGATCCATTTTTCCCCCTGTTGGCAGGCTTCGGGAAAGGGTGAGGAGGAGTATAAGCAAATGAAGATGAGCTCTTTATGGTAAAGAGGAATCAAAAGGGGTTGGGTAGAGAGGGAGTGAGTGGTGGTGAGCAATTAGCTTAGATTCTATGTGGAGTCGCCCCTCTAGAGAGGGAATTACATTCGCCTCACACCGGTGTAGTAACCAGTCCTTTTACGGAGGATTGTAAAGTGGTATATGAGGTCCTTGTCTTTGATATTCGTCTTTTGCAATCCATTGTAGGGAGTAGTACTCGTTCAGGAGGATTAAATCAAGCTCAAGCGAGCATTGGGTGAGGGGGTGGGAGGTTGAGGAGATATATAGGAAAATAAAAAGGGGGGGAGCTTTTTGGAGGGCTATGTATGAGTCTCACAAATTATTCATCACTCATACTTGCGTGGCAATGGTCAGGTTGATAGTAGTCGTTCTGTGTTGTATAAGTCACGGTTGGTTGTTTCAGATGTTGAGATGTTGGTTGTTTCGTGGTGAGTCCATAGATCTTGCATCGAATTCGAGTAGTGGAGAGAAGTGGGGGACGTTTTCTGAATGTAGGCAAGTCTCTGGATCCACGCGGTGGGCACCCGCCAAGATCAGGGTGAGGGGAGGATGTTGGGTTGGTCATTTGAGACATGGTGCATTTCCTCTCAGACGGCAGGTTTCTGTATGTAGGTAATTACGTTTTGGCAGGTTTGATTGAAGTATTTCTGAATGGGCTCTGTGTCAGGTAACAGGTTTGAAGGCATCAGGTGAACGATGAGAGAAGACGAGCTGACCCATTATTCAGGGCCTCCATGGCGAGGACGTCTGTGAGCCGGAGATGCCGTAGGGCTATTGTTTGCGGTACTTCTGGGTCCTGCAGACGTGTTGGTCCTTGGCGAGTTGGATCTGCGCCTTCTGATATGAAATTCATCGCGAACTGGGATGGCATCCATGGAGTTAGATCTTCTGAGATGAGGGGGTCTAAGAGACCGGTACCAATCAGGTAGTTCAATGCAGGGTATATTCAGAGTTTCACAGAATGTGGTGAGGTCTTCAGGCACCCTCAAATTAGCTGTACGTCCTTGTGCTGAAGCCGAGAGGCAAAAGGGGAACAAAACTCTGTTTTTTAATTGCGATGTGCATTATTGGATGTCTGTGCTTACTTCACACTCAGTAAATCCGGTATGATGGGTATTAAACAGTCATAGGACACATGTCTTTTGATAAATGCTTAAATGCACTGTCGGGCACTTACCAAGAGCACCATGCAGTTCCTGATGTAACCTACTTTTTTACAAAGCTAGAAAAAACCCAAAAGAAATAAAACCCCCAAAATATCCCCCCTGAAACCAAAGCCCACTTATTAAAGGGAAGCCTTGCAGAGAAAAAAAGCAAAAAAAAAGCGTAACCTTATAACTTTAACCTCATCAATGTACAATAAAAATCAATGCATCCCCAAAATAAGTGAAAACCCTAAACTACCTATCAGCTGAAACAAAAACTGTTTTCCAGAGAGATTTTTTTCTAATTGTCCCTGAACTCCCACTATGCAGTTTAACATCTTTCCATATCCTTTTCCTGCAACAGCTTCCAATACACTGACACTGTGACTGCTCTACCCCTTCATCTTTTATAGTCAGGGGACTTGCACATAACTAAGTCCCTATATTGGCCTATATTGGCCCTTCTACACCAGCTGGCCTAAATTCATAATCTCTGGTAGTACATTATAGTTACAAAGAATTCAGCTCAGCAAAATTCACCATCAATTTACCAAGACCACGAATCTCGAAATTGCAGGATTAGCCTCAAACCCATGGCAGCACCAAACCTGAGCCTTACCCCTAGTAAGCATAGTTTAACCCCTAGTAAGCATAGTTTAACTGGTGTGAACCGAACCCCCGCTTCGGTTCACACCAGAACATAACAAACAGGCAAAAAATTTGGCAGAACACACGAACACCATTAAAGTCTATGGGACACGGACATGAATAATCAAAAGTGCTCATTTTAAGGGCTTATATGCAAGTTATTGTCATAAAAAGTGTTTAGGGACCCGGGTCCTGCCCCGGGGGGACATGTATGAATGCAAAAAAAAGTTTTAAAAACGGCAGTTATTTCGGGAGCAGTGATTTTAATAATTCTTGAAGTGAAACAATACAAGCGAAATATTCCTTTAAATTTCGTACCTGGGGGGTGTCTATAGCATGCCTGTAAAGTGGCGTATTTTTCCCGTGTTTAGAACGGTCCCTGCGCAAAATAACATTTATAAAGAAAGAAAAAGTACTAACAGCTATAATGAATTATCGGGTCCCGGCAATAGAGGTAAAAATCATTGAAAAAAATGGCATGGGATCCCCCAGTCCATTACCAGGCCCTTTGGGTCTGATATGAATATTAAGGTGAACCCAGAAAAAACATTTTTAAAAAATTGTGTGGAGGTCCCCCCAAATTCCATACCAGGCCATTCAGGTCTGGAATGGATATTAACCCTGGGGAACCCTGCGCCAATTTAAAAAAAAAATGGTGTAGAGGTCCCCCTCAAAATCCATACCAGACCCTTCAGGTCTGGTATGGATTTTAAGGGGAACTTAGCGCCAAAATTTTTTAAAAAATGGCGTGGGGGTCCCCCCAAAAATCCATACCAGACCCTTATCCAAACACGCAACCTGACAGGCCACAGGAAAAGAGGGGGGGCGAGAGAGTTCCCCCCCTCCTGAACCGTATCAGGCCACATGCCCTCAACATGGGGAGGGTGCTTTGCGGTAGCCCCCCAAAGCACCTTGTCCCCATATTGATGGGGACAAGGGTCTCATCCCCACAACCCTTGCCTGGTGGTTGTGGGGGTCTGTGGGCAAGGGGCTTATTGGAATCTGGAAGCACCCTTTAACAAGGGGACCCCCAGATGCCAGCCCTCCGCCTATTTGAAATGGTAATGGGTACATTGTACCCGTACCATTTCACAAAAAAGTGTCAAAATGTTCAAAAAAACACAAGACACACTTTGGGACAAGTCCTTTATTAAAAAAATAAATAAATAAATAAAAATGTCCCACGAAGTCCATTCATCTTCTTCTCTCGCTCCGCTGACGGACCGAAAAAAAAACAACAAAACCCACAGGCCGCCACCGATCCTCCTCCATGGGAGGCTCCCACCATCTGACGCGTCCTTGCAGGTGACAGCTCTTATATAACCGAGGGCGGGGCCACACAGTGACGTAACCAGGTGACCATGCCCCCCTCTGAGGCACGGGGACTTCCCCATGGCTTTCCTTTTGCGTTAGAGAGGGCGGGGCCACATGGTTATGTAAACAAGTGAATTTTAGTCAGTGGGTGTGTGTCCAAAATTATGTGGTGGGCTGTCTTCTGGTGATTAACACACAGCAGATTAATAAGAAGCTTCTAAGCAACAACTAAGAAAAAAGGGTGCATGGGCGTATCCAAAGTATCTGGGCCGCTGCTCCCCAACTCATGAGACCAAAAGGGGCAAAAAATGTTTACAAAGGGGCCACTGTTCTAGGGAGTAGGAGTAGACAAATTGCTGAAAAGTCCAATGCAGTAAACACTTTATTGGAGAGCTTGACAGGCAGGTAACTCAGTAGTAGTGGCACACTTTTGAGTAGCAATCTCTGAATGGACATTAGGTCTACTATTAAAGAGGAACTGCAGTCTGCTCACATCATTTTGTAATAAAAACATCTTTGCCATTCTGAAGCTTCCCTCCAACCACTTTGCATATTATTTTATATGTACTGTGATTCTGTACTCGCCAAATATTCTGCAGAAAAAAACCTCCACTGAGTCCATTTTAACTGTGGGCAGCTGAAGCTGCTACCTGTTCTCTTTCTCGATTTACACAGACACGCAGAGGCACACCTCCAGCTCTGCATCTCTCATTGGCCTTCTTATGACTCCTCCCGCCTCCCTTCCTGGCAAACTCTCACAAGAGTGAAGGAGAGAGCTATGCATGATGTCTTAAGCCTAAGCTTTTTACCAGACAAGAAACAGGAAGTGGGCTTCATAAGGTATTTACTGGCAGAAAAATAATCTTTTACTATCCAAAGTTAAAACAACAAGGGCAGAAGATTTTATAGATGGAAAGATGAAAAAATGACTTAAAGTTCTGCTTTAAGTTATCTGCCTGTCAAGTTTTCCAATAAAGTGTTTACTGCATTGAACATTTCAACAAGTTGCCTCTGTCTACTTCCTGGAATAGAGCCCCCTTATGGAACGTAGTAAGAAGCTTTACGGAGTTTAATAGTTCAAGTGTTCAAAGGAAGATGTGAACTTTTTCACTAGAGATACTTTGTTCAAAATTGCAACACTATTTTTTTTTTTAAAGTTTACTGGTGTATTTCAGAAGGCATAGCCTAAAGGCTCGTACACAGTATAAGAAAATCGGGCAAACATTTTCGTCCAAAGAATTTTCGAATGATTTTCGTATAGTGTGTGCACTACTTTTGACAGCAGATTCCGAATTTTCATACAAAAGTTCCCGAAGGGACTAACTCCAAAATTTTTCTCGTACGGGAACAGAATGAACGATTTTCGTATAATGTGTACCGTTTTTGTATGCTTTTCGTACAAGAAAAATCTGAAAAGACTGCGCATGATCAAAAACAATAAACAACAAAAAAAAAGCCTTTGTCGAGAAAATTTCTAAGAATTTTCGTACAAACTTTCTTTTATCGGTTACGATTTGCTGTGAAACATCGAGAAATATTGGACGAACGTTCGCCAGATTTTTCTTATAGTGTGTACCCCACATTACAGTCACTGAGCAACTTCCCCTGCCTTCCCCCCTTGATCAGTTTCCACTATGTCTCATAGTGATTGCTAGCAGGACGTTTTTTTTTTTTTTTTTTTTTTTAATTGCAGAAGATGTTTCTTCTGAAATAAAAGCTTATTACATGCGTGCTCGCAAACATCTATAAAATTTACACTGAGGGTTCATATGAGTGGGATTTACATGATCCTGGGCCACCCAATTAAAATGTCCAAAGATTCCAAACCTGGGCAAAAATGTTGGCCATGGCAAGGGAGCTTGACATCACATTGATGGTGGGGAGATGAGAGTTTAGTACCATTTTAAGACATAGATAGACATTGCATTAATAATTTAAGACTCAATATATTCTAGCACATTGAAACCATCTGAAAAGCAGCCCTGTCCAGAATAGATATATTTCGGCAGTAATGCCCAGAAGGTGAAGCTGTTTCAGCTGACTTTGGACATCTTTTTCTGTACTGTATTTGCTTTCTTAAAAGCAGTTTCAAATGTTTTGTGCAGAATCAAACAGGAAAGCAGTTACTTGGTTTCATAGTAAGCTGTGTCTGGTCACTTTAGTACAGAGCGTGTGTGCTTATCCAGCTGACTTCAGCTAAATGTGTGTTTATTACACTAGGTATCCAAGGTGCCTAAGCCTGAAATGGCTAGTTTACCTTGTCTAGAAATTAGTTTATGATGTGTGTTATGCCTAATTATGTGAAGCAAAACACTGGACTTACATTTCATATTCCTGCTAATGCATGGATTGAGTTACGGTACCTAACAATAAATATAATATTGTCATCTGTTATAATTAAATGTTGGACATAGACATTACATAAGGACAATTGGATGTATATGCATTATTCAGGTGTCAAATAATGTTGTTGTCTTTTCAAATACATATACAAGGACATTTATCTTACATTAGAATGCACGTTGGCCCAATTTATAATAGAGTCTATTGTTATCAGTGAGGCAGTCTCTGTGTGGTAGGTATACAGTTAAAAAAAAAAAAAGAAGATCACCATGAAATAGAGTCTGCTAAAATAACTGCTTCCATGTATAAATCTCCTAAAACCGAATACACAGAAATATGTTTTTTTTTTTTAAATATTCAAAAAATAGATATGTAATGTAACAAAGCACCAAAACACAAGTGCAGTACAACTGACTGGCTCCTCATGCTGCTTCTGCCTCTCCCAGTCTGAGTTCTGTGGTATAGGAACTAATACCAAATTTAACAGGTTTAAAAAAAAAATCATAATATGTTAACCACTTAAGCCCCGGACCATTTGGCTGGCCAAAGACCAGAGCACTTTTTGCGAATCGGCACTGTGTCGCTTTAACTGACAATTGCGCGGTCATGCAACGTGCCTCCCAAACAAAATTGACTTCCTTTTTTGTCTCACAAATAGAGCTTTCTTTTGGTGGTATTTGATTAACTCTGCAGGTTTTATCTTTTGCGCTATAAACAAAAAAATGAGCGACAATTTTGAAAAAAAAGCTATATTTTTAACTTTTTGCTATAATAAGTATCCCCAAAAAATGTATAAAAAAACATATTTTTTCCTCAGTTTAGGCCGATATGTATTCTTCTACATATTTTTGGTAAAAAAAAAAAAAAATTGCAATAAGCATTTATTGATTGGTTTGCACAAAAGTTATAACGTCTACAAAATAGGGGATAGTTTTATGGCATTTTTATTAATAATTTTTTTTTACTGGTAATTTTATCGCGACTGCGACATCATGGCGGACAGATCAGACACTTTTAGCACTATTTTGGGACCATTCACATTTATACAGCGATCAGTGCGATGTGTAAATGTGACTGGCAGTGAAGGGGTTAACCACTAGGTGGCGCTGTAGGGGTTGTGTGTCCTAGGGAGTGATTCTAACTGTGGGGGGTGGGCTATGTGTGACACGACACTGATCACTGCTCCCGATTACAGGGAGCTGTGATCAGTGTCAGTGTCATTAGGCAGAACGGGGAAATGCTTGTTTACATTAGCATTTCCCCGTTCTTCCTCACCATGAGACGATCACGGGTATCCCCACAGACATTGAGTCCGTGGGACCCGTGATCACGCTCACGGAGCTCCCTCTTAAAGGGCAACATACAGGTACGTTAATCTGCCTGTATGTGCCCTTCTGCATGAGGCGGTCGGAAAGCGGTTAATAGATAACATTAAGGGGAGTTGCCTAACTTTGAAGGAAACTTTGGCAAAATAGGGAATAATATATTTAAATGTAAAAATTAATAAAACAACAAAGCCTGCAAGGGTGTGGGGTGGGGGAGTTGGGCAGGTGCTAAACAAAAACTGCAGTTTTGCTGGCAGACATTAAAAGTTAGTCCAATGTAGCACTAACCCCCCAAGGGGGCTGCTGATTTTGTCCCAGGTTTTTTCCCCACTAGTGTAATGGCAGCCAGGCAAACAGCAACATTCACTTCTCTGGCTCAGTAAACAGTCTAGGTGTTGCCTTTAAAAAAAAAAAAAATATTGTAGTTTAACTTGGATGTGGCTTAAGGTAGATATTAAGGTAGATATTCCAAATTCTGAATAGTAATGGTAGGACACTCTTCTCTTTGCAGCTACTTATAGAAGAGTCTCTTCAGCAATAGGACAGGGAATGGACAGCACTGGAACACCATAAGTATTGGTCCAGGCCAGGCAAGCCTTAGTATTAGTGCACCAGGGGTAAACAACAGTTACAAGGAGCCTCCAGGTCTGTACTAAGTGTTCCCGGGTATTTAGACACCTCCATCTAGACTCAGGGAGACAATTTCCTTAGTACATCTTCCAGATCAGGTCCCTAGTGAAGCCACTCTCGTAGCTTAAAAAAATTAGCAGAATAGGGCCCCCAGCTCTGAAAAAGCTGAGATCTTGATGAGTACAAGCAGAATCTTCAGCTGGGCTACCTAGAAGGACAGCAACACTTTTGGCTGGGGACCTCTCCCCCTGTCTTGGGCTCCATACTATTTATGCACTCTCCTAGCCACCTTCTGGGTGCCCTCCCCGAGGGATTGTCTGGAACCACATAAATACTCACGCTGCTCATTTGACTCTCCCACCCACCTTATTCTGGAAGTATCCAAAAGGCAGGGGGAGACAATCATACATGCATCCTGGAAAGTCCAGAGCAGCCCAAAAGTAATCATGCATTACGGATTACAGGAGAGCCACAAGAACTAGATTGACCTAAACTAACAACCTATCTGGGAGGGTACTACATCCTAAAAAGTACTGTTATACCCTGTACACACGATCGGACATTGATCGGACATTCCGTCAACAAAATCCATGGATTTTTTCCGACGGATGTTGGCTCAAACTTGTCTTCCATACACACGGTCGCACAAAGTTGTTGGAAAATCCGATCGTTCTGAACGCGGTGGCGTAAAACATGTACGTCAGGACTGTAAATGGGGCAGTAGCCAATAGCTTTCGTCTCTTAAAATATTTTGAGCATGCATGGCACTTTGTGCGTCGGATTTGTGTATACACGATCGGAATTTAACCGATCGGATTTTGTTGTCGGAAAATTTTATAGCCTGCTCTCAAACTTTCTGTGTCAGAAATTCCGATGGAAAAAGTCCGATGGAGCCCACATACGATTGGAATTTCCGACAACACAATCCGATCGCACTTTTTCCGTCAGAAAATCCGACTGTGTGTACAGGACCTTAGTCTCTGAATTGTGAATGCAGAGGTGCACAAGAACATGCAGCCTACACTACTGCAACTCGTAATAATCTAGCACAATATAGTACACTACAGCAACTTATTCTTCCTACACACAGATTTACATCTTTCCTTGATTTACTCCATTGCATTTACAAATGGTCACTGGGATCCAGTCTTTTATAGTGAGGGTACTGGCATTTAACAAAGCCCCTATGCACTATCGCTGCAAAGATTTTGATCTGGCGGATTCCTGCATTAGTTCACTGGGAGCACAAACCAGGAAAATGCTGGGTTCACGTTACAGTGGTAGTAAACTCTGTTCTATCACTTGTACCTACGAAGGATGCGAACCCGGAAGGAAGACCAGGGGAAGATGTCAGTCCTCTCAGCGGTGACAGCGTGCCGCTGGAGGGCTTCATTCTAAGGTAAGTCTCTCATAATGTGCTAGTATGCCATGCGTTCTAACATATCATGACTTTGCCTTGCAGGGGATTTTTTTTACTCTTATCAAATATTTTTTTATTGTATTTTATGAATTACAACAAAATTTTAAACAAAAGTATTAATATTAATATAACAGGAATAGACATGAGCAATCATAAAAGATTTTCCTTTGAAAAGTAAATAACAATAATGAACACATAGGGTTATATGTAGATAAAATATATAATTCAGTGTCATAATCATAGCTTCATTTCAGCTATTGACAACAGTGAACATTGAAAAATTAAACAAAGTGAAGTGACTAAATCGTCAGTTAAAAGTATAAAGGGGAGTGAGTCGTTATATGGATAGGAAGTCATGGAGTTGCAGGATAGTTGAGAGAATTTATTTTAGCAATTCCAGGGCCAAGTTCCTACATTTTGGCTTGGCATTATCTGGAGTATACACCAAGAATCCCAACCATTCTAAACTACACCTGCTTTAGTTAGTTGTTCAGGTGTATGGAGAAAAAAATATAAATTGGGAGTGGGAACAGGGATATGGAAGGGGGAAGGGAGAAAATATCAAGGGGGACCAAAGTTTTAGAGAACCAGGTGAAGTTTGTACCTTGTAAATAGGCAGGTATTATATACTTTCATGTAAGTAGTAGAGAGCTGTCAAGGCCTGGGTGTAAGTAATGGTTAATCCAAGGTTTCCAAAAGGATTCAAATTTAGATATTTTATCAAACAGTATTGCTTCAGTTTTTGCATGTATCATGGATTGTGTGACTCCACTTAAAGACCAGCCTCGTTTTGGATTTTAGGTGTTTACAAGTTTAAAACAGGTTTTTTTGCTAGAAAATTACTTAGAACCCCCAAACATTATATATTGTTTTTTTTCTAACATCCTAGAGAATACAATAGCGGTCATTGCAATACTTTTTTTTGCACCGTATTTGCGCAGCGGTCTTCTAAGCGCACTTTTTTTGGAAAAAATTCACTTTTTTGAAAAAAAAAATAAGACAACAGTAAAGTTAGCCCAATTTTTTTTTATATTGTGAAATATAATGTTACGCCAAGTAAATTGATACCCAACATGTCACGCTTCAAAATTGCGCCCGCTCGTGGAATAGCGTCAAACTTTTACCCTTAAAAATCTCCATAGGCGACGTTTAAAAAATTCTACAGATTGCATGTTTTGCGTTACAGAGGAGGTCTAGGGCTAGAATTATTGCTCTCACTCTACCGGTCGCGGCGATACCTCACATGTGTGGTTTGACCACCGTTTTCATATGCGGGCGCTACTCACGTATGCGTTCGCTTCTGCGTGCGAGCTCGTCGGGACAGGGCGCTTTAAACATTTTTTTTTTTTTTTTATTATTTATTTTATTTTATTTTATTTATTTTTTCACTGTTTTTAAAAAAAAAAAAATTTGGATCACTTTTATTCCTATTACAAGGAATGTAAACATCCCTTGTAATAGAAAAAAGCATGACAGGTCCTCTTAAATATGAGATCTGGGGTCAAAAAGTCCTCAGATCTCATATTTAGACTAAAATGCAAAAAAAAAAAAAAAAAAAAAAGTCGTTTAAAAAAATGACACTAAAAAAATTTGTGCCTTTAAGAGAGTGGGCGGAGCCGTCGTAATGACGTCGCTCCGGCCGTCACATGGTATGGAGACGGGTAGGCGCCATCTTGGCCTCACTTGTCTCCATACCTCAGCAGGGAAAGGACCCGATCGCCTCCGCCGCTACCGATGGCTCCGGTAAGCGGCGGAGGGTGCGGGAGAGCGGCGGGAGGGGGGGTGGCACCTCTCCCGCCGCCGATAACGGTGATCTCGCGGCGAACCCGCCGCTGAGACCACCATTATCGTGTACAGAATTGCTCACTGAAAAGATGGATATCTCGGTTGTGGCAGCAGCTGCTGCCGTTACCGAGATATCCATCTTCAAAAAAATGACGTATATATACAGTGAGCGGGGCTGAAGTGGTTAACTGACATTATGCAAAGTGTGTTCAATTTCCACGCGTTTGCTATTGTTTGTTTAGCTGCTGTGGTTACAAAAAGTAGCAATTTGAATTGACGGTGGGTTATGGTTTGTGGTTTACTGTTCAGGAGAGCCACGGTTGGATCAGGTGTTAAAGATACTTTGAACATGGTGGAGAGAATTTTGAAAATTTCAGATCAAAAGGAGCTTACTTTTGGACATTCCCACCATATATGTACATGTGAGCCTGGGACAGTACATCCTCGGAAATAGTGGGAGGGATATTGAGGGAAGAATTTAGATATTCTAGTTGGGACCAGGTACCATCTAGTTAGTACTTTATAATTGGTTTCAAGAGACACTATATTTGGTGTGGCTGATTTAGTCGCTTGCCAGATTTGATCCCAACCTAGTTCATTTGGTTGGAGACGAAGAGGTTACATGAGAGAGTAATTGGGCATATATGTCAGAAATAAGTCCACGCTTGTGAGGGTCAGACTTGCAAGCATTTTCAAAGACCTTGAAGTCTGGGGTTTTTGAGTTTGGGGGTGTGTTGTGATTCAAACATATTTTTATTTGGAGGTATCGAAAGGTTTCTGTGGATGGAAGTGTATGTGCATTGTGTAAGTCTGGGAAAGGTATGATGTTGGTGGATATGAAAAACTGGTGGTCTGGGATCAAACCTGCATTTGACCACGCTGAGAAAGAAGTAGGGGAGGACCAGGCTGGGTAGAAGGAAGGGTTATGTAGAAAGGAAAGGAGGGGGTTATGATTAGATTGTAGTCCAAATCGGGTTTTCAATCTGTCCCGAATGGAAAGACTACTGTATGTTTGGTGATAGGATTTGTGATTGTCTTCCACTGTGCCGGGGTTAATCATAGTAAATTTGCAGTGGATAGGGGATCACAGTTGACTAACTCCAATGCTACCCATAGCGGAGTTTTCTTTGTGGAATGATATTTGGGCAGCTGTGCTAATTGAGCTGCATAGTAGTATTTGGTAAAATCTGGTACACTAAAACCTCCTCGGGTACGGGGTGAAAATAAAGTGGATTTTGGTAGACGAGGTTTATGTTTATCCCAAATGAATTGACTGGTTTTGTGTTGTATATGCATAGGAAATGTGAAGGGTTCATTATAGGCAGCACTCTAAAGAGGTATTAAAGTTTAGGGAGGATAGACATTTTGATCACTGTTATTCTAACCATTCATGCCAATGGTAAGGAAGACCAATTTGTTAAAAGTTTAGTAAGTTGTGTGAGCATTGGTGGGTAAATAGGTGTGTAGAGATCAACCAGATTCGCTGTAAAATTAATACCTATATAGGAAATATGTATAGTCGACCGGAACTACACATACGGGAGAGAGTCTTGTAGTTGAGTTTGAAGAGTAGGTGATAATGAAATGTTTAGAGCTTTAGATTTGGGAACATTTGTTGTTAGAGCCAATAGTTGTCCAAATTTAGAGAGAATTTCCACGAGAGGTGGTGCTGATAGTAAGTGCGAAGTCAGGAATATCAGGACATCATCTGCAAACAAGCATAGCTTGTGATGATGGCCCCCAAGTTCCAGAGCTTTGATGTTTGGGTTGGAACAAATGAATTGTGTTAGGGGTTCGATGGCTAGGGCAAAGAGGAGGGGGGATAGGGGGCATTCCTGTCTGGTACCGCTCTTGATAACAAAGGGGTTGGAATGATATCCTTAGTAAGAAATATAAGTGTCAGGTATGGACTCAGCCCTTCCTTCTCTGAGCTAGCCGCTCAGCTGCAGGCTAATTGCCAGCTCCTATCTTTCCACAGTGACTCACCTGTTGATGATATCCTGCTCGTCAGCCCTGCCTACTTAAGCTGTCCAGTCCAGATGATCTCTGCCTTCACCTTGGTCACATCTCTAGAGACGCTCTCCTGTGTTCCTGTTAAAGACTTGCTTGGCTGACATTCCTTCTGGATCCAGATCCTGCATGCTGTTCTACTACGCTTTTCTCTGGCTCCCTGATGTTTTGGCTTGTCTGACTATCCGTTCCGGTTCCTGAACTCTGGCTATGTTTTGACTACGTTTACTCTGTATACCTTTTTTATTATTATTAAAGAAGTGTGATTTAACTGTACTTCTGTCTTAGTCTGATTCATGGTTTCTGATAGTAGGCGAAGGCCATGAATTCAGAAGATGCAGTCAATCCACTTGTTGGTAATATTTTTTCCAGATTGGATGAGCAGGATCACCTCATTGATAAGTTTGCCATGGCTCCTGAGTCGCACGGCTCACCTGGAATCTCCCACTGTGGCTGCTCCAGTACAACCTGTGTTGCAGGCCGTCCCTGCTGCTACTCCAGTCTCTGTGCAGGTACCTGCCTCGAGTATTACCTCTATAAGAGGTATGTCTGGTTCTGCTCCGCTTCCTGAATGATTTGGAGGAGATCCAGTCCAATGCAGAGGGTTTCTCAACCAGGTTGAGATATACTTTGTGATGCTGCCCCAGGTGTTTCCCACAGATAGAAGCAAAGTAGGTTTCGTGATATCTTTGCTTTCTGAGAGAACCTTGGTCTGGGCAAACCCTCTATGGGAGACGCAAAAACCTGTTGTCGCAAGTTACTCTGAGTTTGTGGCTTCTGTTAAAAGGGTATTTGACGTTCCCACACGCTCTATTTCTGCTGCCAAGTGCCTCATGTCCATCAGAGTATGAGAACTGTTCCCATTACGCCATTGAATTCTGTACTCTGGCAGCAGAGGTTGCGTGGAACAATGAGGCCCTTGTGGCTGCTTTTTCTCATGGTCTCTCGGATACCATCAAGGATGAGATAGCAGCCCGAGATATACCCACTGAGCTGGAGAAGTTGATCATGTTTGCCATCCTCATTGACTCCAGACTCAGAGAAAGACTCTCTTTTAAGGAGCGTTTGCAGAAGCCTCCTGTACATTTGTCTCCGAGCTTTGCAGTCCTACCCTTGCCTCCCTCACCTCTCATGCCTCCTGGTACCAAGTTGGTCAGTGAAGATGAACCCATGCACTTGAGCTTCACAAGTCTCTCTGCGGATGAGAGAACCCTTAGGAGGAGGGAGAGATTGTGCTTTTATTGTGGCCAGGCAGGTCACTTTTTGAAGTCTTGTCCTATCTGTCCAGGGAACTCCCGAAACTTGAGGTCCTGTCACGGACAGACCTTAGGTGGTGTTGTTTCATCCCCAGTTATCCTGAAAGATAAGCCCCTGGTTTTCTTTACCCTTTCTTGGGCTAAGTCGTCCGTCGAGATACAGGCTCTAATTGACTCTGGGGCTGCAGTCCTGTTCGTTGAGCTGCCTTTGTAGCGAAGCACTTGATTCCGCTGCAGCTGCGTGACACTCCACTTGCCATTGAGGCTCTTGACGGGAGACCTCTACAGCCTGTCCATGTGACTCATGAGACTTTTCCATTGTCCATGGCCGTAGGGGCTCTTCACCATGAGATAATCCAATTCCAAGTTATTTCCTCACCTAAGTTTCCGCTGGTTATTGGTTATCCTTGGTTACAGAGACACAACCCCTCTTTTGATTGGCTCCATGCTGAGGTTCTTTTCTGGTCGCTACAATGCAGTAAGACATACTTCCAGAAGGTAGCCAAGGTCCTGTGCACCTCCTCACTCTCCTCCCTGCCAGAGGAGTACCGCGATTTTAGCGATGTCTTTGACAAAGGTCAAGCCGGTAGTTTGCCTCCACACCAGTCATATGATTGCGCAATTGACCTTTAGCCTGGTGCCATACCCCCTTGTGGCCCGGTTTACCCTTTGTCGGTCTTGGCGGATAAGGCCATGGAGGAGTATGTTGCAGATGCACTTTTTCGAGGTTTCATCCGCAAATCCTTGTCTCCTGTTGGTATCTTCTTTGTGAAGAAGAAGAGTGGTGAACTGAGACCTTGTATTGATTATAGGGGTCCCAATCGTTTTACGATTAAGAATGCCTATACGATTCAGTTGATTATGGAGTTATTTGACTTCCTCAAGGGAGCAACGGTTTTCACAAAGCTTGATTTGAGAAGGGCATATAATTTCATGAGGATTAAGGAGGGCGATGAGTGGAAAACTGCGTTTAATACCAGAACAGGCCATTATGAGTACCGCGTAATGCCTTTTGGCCTTTTTGATGCCCTGGCAGTTTTCCATGAATTTATTAATGATGTTCTCCGAGATTTGTTGCAGTTATGTGTGGTGGTTTATCTTGATGATATCCTCATAATTTCCAAGTCCCTGGAGAGCCACCACACAGATGTCTGTCATGTGCTTCAGAAACTAAGAGAGAACAATCTCTATTTTAAATTGGAGACATGTGAATTCCATTGTGAACAGGTTGAATTCTTGGGCTATGTCATTTCCACTGCTGGTTTTTCGATGGACCCAGAGAAACTTTCAGCAGTCCTACAGTGTCCGGTTGGTTCTCGGACTTCCACTTTCATCATTATCCTGGAACATCCATCACTATCCACCACCCAAGCCTGACTTGACCCAGTTGGGCGTATGCCCCCTTGGGTCCACGTCATCTGGTAAGCCTCCTTACAGTTGGTGGTGGTGTGTATCCTCTGTGTTCACCTCAGATGTCACACATTTGCTATGTTCTTCACATGAAGTCACTGATATTTTTGAATCTTATTTATACGGAGGACTTTTTCTATATGTTTCTTGACATCCTTGTCATTTGTTGGACATTTTGTTGAACTTTTAGCGCTACACATAATTTTTATTTTTTGTTAGCAGTCCTACAGTGGCCCTGACCCATGGGTTTATGTCCTCTGTAGCGTTTTCTTGGCTTTGCCAACTATTATCGGAAGTTTATTTGTAACTTCTTGTCTCTGGTCAAGCCCCTGACTGATAACCAGAAAGGACGGTAACCCACAGAGTTGGTCTCTGGAGTCCATTAAGGCCTTTGAGAGTCTCAAGGCTGCCTTTGTTTCTGCTCCTGTGTTGGCACATACTGATCCTACGTTACCGTTTATCCTTGAGGTTGATGCTTCTGAGACCGGAGTTGGCTGTCTAAACATCTTACCTCTGAGAGCGCTATGCATTCTTGTGGCTACTTTTCCAAGAAATTGTCACCTGTGCAATTGCGAGATTGGTGACAGAGAGCTGTTAGTGATCATTTTAGCCCTGAAACAATGGAGATATCTCCTTGAAGGTAACACTGTGCTGGTTCTCATTCTTACTGACCATAAGAATCTCATATTCTTGTCCAAACGTGAGACTCAGTGGATTTATTCCGTTGACATTCTCTCTCCCAAAGGCCTAAACATAGAGTTGGACATCAATTGTTTCATCAGTGACACCTAGCCTCTTTTTCCTTTGTCATTACCTACATTATCATTTTATTATGTCAGATGCAATTCATATTTTTAGGTACATGTACACTTCTAGCATAAATTCTAGCATATTTCATGCTTTATGTGTATTCCTTGACTTGTCCCCTCCGCATATTCTATACACATTGATGGACCTTATGGGATTTACATTTATTTTTAAATAATTTAAATATTCTTGTTTATATTTGTCCTTATCCCGCTGTGACTACGTCTTACATATATATATATATATATATATATATATATATATATATATATATATATATATATATATATATTTATATATATATATATATATATATATATATATATATATATATATATATATATATATTTTTTTTTTTTTTTTTGGGCCCATTCATATACATTTTTGTACTTGTACTTGTATCTGGCATGTGGATACACTCTCACATATATATATAGGATTTCATCCATCTTATTTAGTTGTACATACTACACAAAGTACAATTCAGAATCCTATCTCTTGCGCTTTTAATCGCGGCGACTTTATTGCAGCGATTATTTACAGCATCTTTCTCTGAGCATTAGGGTGGATAAATTAGCATGCATGTCTTAATTTGTATTTATTTATCAGTAGTCTGCATATCCCAGTGTTGGTTTATATTTTTTATTTTTTTATTTTAATTTTATTCTTATTTGCATCAATCAACAGATCCCTTTTAAACATTGTTTACGCATAGCAATTTATGTTTTTTCATGTTTGTATCACATGCTGATTCAAGGTTCACTTCGTATTCAGTCCGGTATGGTGCTTTTTCAGGGCCAATTCAATACTATCTGATGGATTGGAAGCTTAAATCTGGTTGTTCGCTCACTGGTGACAGTGATTAGAACACAGACTCGAGTCTGTTAACCGAATTGTGCCTCTTCCTTTTTTTGATTGATCACTGCACGTTGCTGCGGCTGCATACAGCGAACGCTTCTGTTGACTTTCCGGTAACCGGGAGATCACACAGGCACAGTGCACTTTACATTTTGCTTCATTGTTATGACTTTTTGGTACGCACATTTTATATGGGGGGTGTTTTTTGATAATACATTTTTTAAGCAATATCACACTATGTGGGCATTCCATTCCTCCCATATGTTATACTGAAGCTACAGAGAGCGTGACTGACACCTGGTGGACATTTAGGAGTGGTGGAGAATTACTACTATTATTATCTAAGGCTTTTGATTGCTGAATTTCTGGTGAGTGCATCCCCATTGGGGAGGTTTCCCTCACGTGGTGAAGTGTTTGGTGGAAGATCCCTTTACAGAACACAGCTGAAGCCATTGTAGATCTCCTCTGCTACCGTGTGTTTTCTCATATATATGGACTGTCTATGAAAGCGTGCCCTTTAATTTTGGACATGTAGCGCTGCTGCAATATTTAAAGGGATTATTCATTTAAGACTTTATTATTGCCTTCATTTTCATATTTCAATTAACTAATTAGCTGCTTTTCTAAGTGTTTAGACTGTTGGTAATCTTTAGCCCAGGGCGCAGAGTTATGTTCTGGTAGGCGATCATCATCATTAACATCCTTTACTCAATAACTGCATTTATAAAGCCAAAAAAAATTACATTTTCCCTGCAAGCTGCCTATATTTTGCTCAGTAACAGCTGGGTAGCCAGTGTGTATGATGAGGCCACAATGTAGTACACTGGGAAAAAGATTAGAGATTTTTTGGATACATTCTGGTGTCACTTTTACTTTGGATAGAAGTAACGGGTGCATAAAAATTGGTCTTTGGGTGTCAGTGGCGCCTTCCCACCCTAACCCTATAGAGGTACTCTAGATGAAAGTAAAAATTGGCCTTGCTGTAAAAAATTGCAATGATATGCACCTGTCAAACAGGTGCAGAAAAATTACTCTTTGGGTGTTAATTGTGCCCATGAAACCTATACCAAAAATATTCTTCCAGATGAAATGATTGAACACCCTCAAAGCTAGGCAGCCTCAAAGTCCTGCAGAGATTCCACATCCCAAAAAGACTTAATCAGTGACATCGGCATCAGGGGCTTCATAGCTGGTAATCCAGGACTGATTCATTTTTATAAAAGTAAATCAGTCCACGAAGTCTGTGGACAGACATGTTCTATGATCAGTTACATCAGTTACAAAACCTCCTCCAGCACTGAATGCCTGTTCTGAAAGTACGCTGGATGCAGGTCAGCCCAACAACTCAATAGCATACTGGATAAGTTCTGGCCAGTGGTCTATTCTCATGACTCAGTAAGTCAGTGGATCATCTGCTGGAAAGCTCTCCATCTCTGTTTTGGTCCTGAGGTAATCGTCTACCATGTCATGCAGACGCTGTCGATGGGATGTGGATGCTGACAGCCCTGGGCAGCAAGGACTAAAAAAATTCTGAAATGCCTCACTTAGGCGGATGCCTTCTCCAACGCTCCTCTCTTGACCAACAGAAGACTCAGAACTACGTTTTCCATGACACTGTAAACCTACTGGAGTCAGGGAAAATGTTCAATAAAATCCTCTTTAACGTGTCCTCAAGAGATTTTATCTTCTGCACTCTCTGTAGGGAGGGGATGAGTTCTGAGATCTTCCCCTCAAGGAGGGTTGCCAACCAGTAATCACCCTTCTGCTTTATACCACAAATTCTTGGGTCTTTTCGCAGGCTTTGAAGCATGAGGTTGCCCATGCTCATTGCAGGTCAGACTTGCTGGCATCTATCTCAGAGGGTAAAATACACATTAACATAAGTATAAGCACAGAACACTTTCAGACAATAGCAGGAGAAGCAGACAGTAGCAGATTGTCCGGCTCCTACAATGAACAGAGGCCAATGTGAGCAGCTCTTTCAATTAACATGTGTAGTTCAGAATCAAACAAACCAGGAATAGTCTTTATATATTTCCTGGGAGATATTGTGGATAAATATTACTGTCCCATTTGAAGTAATCCAAACCACTTTCTCAGTGTCCATTAAGTCTTTTCCATCACTTTCTCGGTCACCCTGTGCCCCTAATAGACACAGGGTCACTTACATATAAGAGGTACATGGGGAGCTGAAACAAGGATTTCCTGACCTCTCCAAGGGAAGCTGGGTTCTAGGGGACCCCATCCAAAGTGCCTCCCGTCACAGTCTTGTGCTAGAATTATTGCTCTCACTCTGGTGTTTGCGGCAATATGTAACATGTGTATTGCAGTCAACTTTTCATATGTAGCCACCCCTGACGCATGTGTTTACATTCATATGTGCATATATGTGGGGATGGGGGGCCTCAAAAAATTCTGGGGGGAGGGGGTATTTTATTTGCTTTGTGTATTTGTATTTATTTGGGTGTAACTTTATTTTTTTGCAAAAAAAAAAAATTTTTTTCTTGTTAACCTTTTTTTTTTATCACATAGAGGACAAAAAGTCCCCTATGTGATGATTTTTAGGTGACATATTCTCTTTAATGAGTCATGCAGGGTCTTAAAGACTCTGCATGTCTCCTCTGGGCTTCACCGAGTGTATTGCAATGCACACCGCATTGCAATACATCACTTCCAGGCAATGCTAGCCAGGGAAAGTGACAGGGTGACCCAGATGTGACGTCATACACGTCACAGCAAAAAGGGGAAGAGAGAGGATGTGTGCCAGCTTTTCTCCCACCCCTCCAGCTGCTGGCACCCACCATGTCAGTCCCGGGCCCGCAGATAGGCAAGCGAAGCCAGGAATAAATGGCGGGGATGCCAGTACCAGGGGTGTGTGGAAACAATCTAGCAGTAACGCAGCTGCCAGAATGCTGCTACCTGATAGGCAGAAGTCTGCCTGTCAGTTTTACACAAAATCCCGGTGGCTGCAGCCACCAAATTGGTTGTGAAACCCCTCAATGTCAGGTCCATATCACATGAAAAATTAAAAAAAAAAACTCACAAAGATGGGTGCCTAGTGGGAAATCCAGCCTGCCAGGGGAGCTTACAATAGTTACTGTTTATTCATGTGATTTATGCTTCTTTTTTTTAAAAATCTTGCTGTAAATGGTCAGGTACCCTTTTTGGTCGGCATGTACTATAAATATTAACAAAACGCGGTTATGGGAATGCAATATTTTTTGTTTTGTAGAACAAGTTGGTCAACATGTAAATGTGAAGAAATAAAGAAATGTGAAATGAGGAAAGGAAATATGATTCTAAATGCTATAATTATAAGTATTAACCAAATGCGGTTACCGTAATGCAGTATTTTTTGTAATAGTGGTCCTTTTAAGTACAATAGGAGGGCAGAATACTGCAATTACAAAGATATATATGGAAATTGCCTGTAAAGGAGACATCCAGCTGAGGTATAATTTTCCAGAAATAAAAACCGAAAAACAATGTATGATACTGACTGCAAACAAGGTTCCTTTTGAATGTTCCAAGTGTTTCAGGAAGCTTAGCAGTAAATAGCTTTCACTTAGACAGTAATGTAAATATCCTATTTTGGCAGAGAATGAAAACACAGGGAGTGCCTAAACAATGCCTGTATCTTAACCGGATATGTGCTTCTTCATAAATTGTGCACATAACAAAGCATATAGTTAAGTACTTTATTCCTGGATAGACCTGTTTCACAGTGCTGAATATTAAACAGACACATGTTGCGCACAATATTAAACACACACGTTGTGCACAGTCTGGAAACAATGAGTCGTTGCAAAGCACAGCTCAGTACTTTAATCATTTATTTATTGCTGTTTTTATGAAGACAAAAAGATTCATGCTGAACCCTTATTTCTAAACTAAAGTGGAATGCTAAGAGGTGTCCATGGTTAGGATTAGGAACAATTGTTCATTGGTATATAAACGGCTTTAGGAATAAAAATCCAGCATGACCTTAAAAAATATGCTATTTTTAGTCCAGATATTTAAGTAATTTTTGATTCAGAGACATAGACTTGACTGAAGACTTATTGTGAGTTTTCCACTATATGACTAGTAATGTTGAGGTATCAGCCAAATGATCAGACAAACAGAAATGTGCAGCTAGAGGTTTACAGAATAAACGCAGGATGAATTGACAATGAAAACAAGATAGTAATGGGGGTATGCAATATATACAGAACAAATAATAACAGGCAATGTAACTATTGCAATAACATGAGCTGACTAAAAGCAGTTTCCCAATAAGAATACAGGTAGCAACACAATACAGTTAATAATACACTCAGAGAAACTGTATGAGAATAAAAAAGTAGGAATGACTACTTGTGTTTTTCTTGGGGAAATGCTTCTCTCTCACAAGGAGATAAACTGTCTCTGACAATCCAGTTTGCCAGCTGGAGAGTTCCATTGACCTGGCATGAAAAATCAATGTTCTGGACAGTGAATGGCTGTAGGCACAAGACCACCCTGCTGAACACAGTTAAAAGAGTGCTCTCTCAAGTGACTGGGTCTTCTGAAGCTGTGTTCTACTGTTCCCCACCCTGGCTACCTGCACACCGGATAATAAGGTGGAAGACCTGACACCTAGTGATAGATCTCATGAACAGTCAACTCTGTCTTATCAGGTGCGGTCTCTTCAGACTGACAAGGGGTGGCAATCAAGACAGCTTACATTTCCTGGGTATGTCCTGAAGCTTGTGGGAACCTAGGGGG
Organism: Aquarana catesbeiana; assembly: GCF_042186555.1. NCBI lineage: Eukaryota > Metazoa > Chordata > Amphibia > Anura > Ranidae > Aquarana > Aquarana catesbeiana. The sequence goes on from NC_133324.1 coordinate 224,537,666, forward strand.
TAAAGAGGAACTCCACTACACACCACAAATTTGCAATTTACGCAAATTTGCGTAAATTACTGACCAAAAAAGCAGATTTCTATTTTTTTTTCACCGAAGAATACACGGCGCTTGTTTACACGCCTGTGTGCATACCGTAGGCACATTACAATTAATGGGCTGTATTTTAGCTCAGTAAAAAAATAAGCTGTACTGTAGACTGTGTGCAGTGTGGAAGAGGCCTTAGTCAACTTAGTTTACGCAAATAAAACCTTGTATCACAAGAACTCTAAAGTTGTAATATATCAGGTGAAAGTCAAAGAAACTTCAAAAAACCAATAGAAAAATGGTCCAATTTGCCCTAACAGTAAAAAAATGGTCTTCCTATTCCCAAATGGTAATCACATAACTCCTTGCATCAGAATTTTATAATGCTACTATTTATGGATGTAGTATGCAAAAGTGCAGAGCTAAAAAGGTAATATAAATTCCTTTAGTGCAAAGGAGAAATTTCCTTTCCCCTTACATATACAGTATCTCACAAAAGTGAGAACACCCCTCACATTTTTGTAAATATTTTATTACTTTACTTTATTTATCTTTTCATATGACAATCAGGGCCGTCTTTAAGACAGGGCAAAAGGGGCAGCTGCCCTGGGCCCAAGCATTGTTGTGGGGCCCAAAGCAGCTGCCTCATACTTGCCAACTATCCCAGTTTAAATTACCTTGTCCCTTGAAGTTTTAGTCCTGTGTTGTGTCCCGATATCTCAGTGTGAGGTTCTGTTACTAATGCTGCCCAACTCTGCCCAATTGTCATGTACAGATGACTCACCTGCAGACCCTGTGTTTATATGTAAAAAACATGCATTGATTTGGAAATAGCGGTGGCGTTAATATGTAAATAGCCGCGGACCGGCTGCATTGATATGCAAATAGAGGCAGCACTAATATGTGTATCATGCCCCTCTGAGCTCATATCCACCATCACCTCTGCTGAATGCCACCCACTGGGGAGGTAAAGGGGCATGCTTGAAAGTCCTGCCTACAACTGTGGCCATTAAGCCTAACATCAACCAGTTCTGCAAAGATAAGCAAATTGGAGGTGGAACCCTTTTTCAAAATAACATGGTGCCCCAGCACCTTGAATTTTGGTGCATGTGAATACACACATCTCAGCATATGTGTGAGGGCTAAATGTCTCAGTTACATTGGTGGTCAGTGTAAATCTTCTTATTACATTGGGGCTTGGTGTAAAATTCTTTAATTCACACTAGTGGCCAGTGTGAAGGCCCCCCCTTACATTGGTGGCACTGGTCAGTGTAAATACCTCCTTACATTGGTGCTTACTGTGAATGCTCCTAGAACATTAGTGGTCAGTGTAAATCCCCATTACATTAGTGGTCAGTGTAGAAATTCCTCTTTATATTGCTAATTGGTAAAAAAAAATAAAATCAAATGCATTTGTGGTCAGTTTTGAATCCTCCCTTACATTGGTGGTCCATGTAGAACCCCCCCCCCTTTAAACTGGTGGTGAGTGTAAATCCCCCTTACATTGGTGGCCAGTGTAGAAATCCCCCTTTATTGGTTGTTGATGTAAAATCCCCCATTACATTGGTTGTCAGTGTAAATTCTTCATTACATTAGTGATCAGTGTACATTTCCCTTCACATTGGTGGTAAGTGCAGAATTGCCCTTACACTGGTGGTTAGTGTAAACCTGCTTTTATATTGGCGGTCAGTGTAGAAGTGTCACCTTACATGGAGGTCATTATATATTCCTCCTTACACTGGTGGTTGGTGTAAATGCTCCTATTACATTGGTGTCAGTGTAGAAATCCCTGGCGTAAAATCCTCTGGTACAGGGTGGTCAGTGCAAAATCCCCCTCACATTGGTGGTCAGTGTAAATCCCCTTCACATTGGTGGTCACTTTAAATCCCCCCTCACATTGGTGGAATTGTAAATTCCCCATTACATTGGTGGTCAGTGTAGGATCCCTCACTATATACTTGTCAAAGATTTCCAGCTTTGCTCTACATGATTCAGAATTTGCCACAGTGTACTGCCTCCTAACTAATCCCATCCCCCCACCACTGCCACTGATCTAATCACCCCCCCCCCCCACCAATCAACCCCCTAGTAATGCCACTGATCCCTGGAGTCCTAGGATCCCTAGGAGTTTTCTGTCTTTTGATGGGTCCCGCACCATCACCAGTCCATGGTTTGCAGGCAGTGAGGAGATAATGTGCTATAACCCTTAGCAACTAATCAGTGAGCAGTAATGATGTGCACTAACCCCTTGCAACCAATCATTGAGCGGTAAGGATATGCAGTAACCTCTAGCAACCAATCAGTGAGCAGTAATAATGTGTAGTAACCTATAGCAACCAATTAGTGAGTGGTAAGGATGTCCAGTAACCTCTAGCAACCAATCAGTGAGCAGCATTGATGTACAGTAATCTCTAGCAACCAATCACTAAGTAGAAGTCATGTACGGTAACCTCTAGCAAATAATCAGTGAGTCATGTGTGCTGTAACCTCTAGCAGCCAGTCAGTGAGAGGTAATAATATACTGTAACCTTTGACAACCAATCGCAATCGCTGCCTGATCTGAACTAAACTGAGTTTGAGTCTAGCTGCTTTTTACTGTATGTATGTTTCAGAGCAGGTGGAGAGCGAAATTGCATGGAGGAGGGGCTCAAGAAAATGTTTGCCCAGGGTCCAATCAAGATTAACCACCTTTATACAGGACACTTACACCCCCTTCCTGCCCAAGCCAATTTTCAGCTTTCAGCGCTGTCAATTTTTAAATGACAATTGCGCGGTCATGCTACACTGTACCCAAACTAACTACTTTTTTATCATTTTGTTCCCACAAATATAGCTTTCTTTTGGTGGCATTTGATCACCTCTGCAGTTTTTATTTTTTGCTAAACGAATAAAAAAAGGCCGAAAATTTGGAAAAAATAAAGTTTTCGTTTGTTTCTGTTATAAAATTTTGTAAATAAGTAAGTTTCCTCCTTCACTGATGGGCACTGATAAGCTGCACTGATAGGCACTGATGAGGCCGCACCGATGAGGTGGCACAGATGAGATGGCACTGATGAGATGTTACTGATGGGCACTGACAATGGGCACTAATAGGCAGCACTGGTGGGTGACACTGATATGCAGCACTGATGGGCATTGATAGGTGGCACTGATGGGCACTCATAGGTGGAACTGGTGGGCACAGATAAGTGACACTGATGGGCACTAAAGGGCTGCACTGATGGGCACGGAAAGGCTACAGTTATGGGTACTTATGGGTGGCACTGATAGACAGCATTGCTGGGCACTTATAGGCGGCACTGATGGGCACTGAAAGATGGCACTGAAAGGTGGCACTGATAGACTGCACTGATAGGCATCACTGGTGGCACTGGCACTGGCAGGAATTTTTAATTGCCACTTTTTGGCAGCTGTCTAGGCACTGACTGGCAGCTGTCTGGGCACTGATTGGCATATCCCTGATGGTCTAGGGTGGCATACCTGGTGGTCCAATGTGGTGGCCATCCCTGGTGGTCCTGGCGACATCCTGGTGGTCCTGGGTGGACATTCAGAGGGGGGCTGTGCTGATAAACAATCAGCACAGACCCCCCCCTGTCAGGAGAGCAGCCGATCTTGTCTCCTCTACTCGTGTCTGTCAGACACGAGTGAGGAAAAGCTGATCAACGGCTCTTCCTGTTTACATCATGATCGTGATTGGACACGGCTGATCACGTGGTAAAGAGCCTCCGTCAGAGGCTCAGACTGACACACCGCACCACCGATCACCGCAATCAGCGCCCTCCTCAGGCATGCAGCGGCTGTTACCCTGCTGGACATCACATGACGCCTAGTCAGGATAACTGAACCACCACCTGGCTGTCATTCTGCTATAGGCCGGGAGGGAAGTGGTTAAAGACGGCCCTGATGACAACACTGAAGAAATTACACTTTGCTACAATGTAAAGTAGTGAATGTATAGCTTGTGTAACATTGTAAATTTGCTGTCCCCTCAAAATAACTCAACACACAGCCATTAATGTCTAAACTACTGGCAACAAAAGTGAGTACACCCCTAAGTGAAAATGTCTAAATTGGGCCCAAAGTGTCAATATTTTGTGTGGCCACTAGGGATGAGCTGAACATCCCCCCCCCCCCCCCCCCCGGTTCAGTTCACAGCAAAACATGAGAACAGGCAAAACATTAGTTCGAACATGCGAACACCGTTAAAGTCTAAGGGACAGGAACATGAAAAATCAAAAGTGCTAATTTTAAAGGCTTATATGCAAGTTATTGCCATAAGAAGTGTTTGGGGTCCTGCCCCAGGGGACATGTATCAATGCAAAATAAAGTTTTAAAAAACTAACGTTTTTTCGGGAGCAGTGATTTTAATAATGCTTAAAGTGAAGCTATAAAAATGAAATATTCCTTTAAGTATCGTGCCTGGGGGGTGTCCTTAGTATGCCTGTAAAGTAGAGCATTCATTTGAGTATGCCCAACAGATGCTCAATAGGGTTTAGTTCTGAAGACATGCTTGGCCACTGGCCAGTCCATCACCTTTACCCTCAGCTTTTTAGCAATGCAGTGGTTGTCTTGGAGGTGTGTTTGGGGTCATTAACATGTTGGAATACTGCCCTGTGGCCCAGTCTCCGAAGGGAGGGGATCATGCTCTGCTTCGGTATGTCACAGTACATGTTGGCATTCATGGTTCCCTCAATAAACTGTAGCTCCCCAGTGCTGGCAGCACTCATGCAGTCCCAGACCATGACACTCCCACCACCATGCTTGACTATACTTGTCTTTGTACTCCTCACCTGGTTGCTGTCACTCACAAATATATTTTTATATTTTGTTACAAAATATTGCAAACAGGTAATTTTTCTCCTTCATTGATGTACACTGATGAAGCTGCACTGATGGGCACCGATAGGCTGCACTGATGGGCACTGATGGGTTGCACTGATGGGCACCGATGGGCTGCACCGATGGGCACCGATGCGCTGCATTGAAGGGCACCGATAAGGCGGCACTGGTGGGCACTGATAGGCAGCACTGGTGTGCACTGAGAGGTGACATTGAGAGGTGGCACTGATGGGTGGCACTGAAGGGCATTGATAGGTGGTACTGGTGGGCACTGAGAAGTGGCACTGATAGCTGGCAATGATAGCTGGTAGTGATGGGCACTGATGGGTGGCAATAATGAGCACTGTTCAGCTCTGGTAGGTCACACTGATAGGCAGCTCTGCAAGGTGGCACTGCTGATGCACTGATTGGCGCCACTGGTGGGCATTGATAGGTGGCACTTGTGGACATTGATAGGTGGCACTCATTGGCATTAATAGGTGGCACTGGTGGGCACTGTCAGGCTGTAATTGTGGGCACAGATGAGGCAGATGTGCCTCCTTCCTCTTCTGGACCGATGCCCTTGTACATAAGCCGGTGATCGGCTATTTTTTCTCCTCACGCTGTCAGCATGAGGAAAAAAAAAGATTACCAAGCTTTTGTTTACATCACGTGATCAGCTGTCATTGGCTGACAGCTGATCACGTGGTAAGGGGCCGGGATCGGCCCCTTACTCGGATCTGTGATCACCTGAGTCTCAGTGACTCGGTGATCACAGCGCACACCGCACGCGCCCCTGCAGGGGGCGCGCGGGGTGCGTGCAAAGGGGAGGATCTCATATGACGGCCTCCCAGAAATTCAGGTCCGCGCTGTAGCCGTCATTTGGCTATAGCACGGACGCCAAGTGGTTAACACACCTGCTCCCCATTCACACCTGAGACCTTGTAACACTAACAAGTCACATGACACCAGGGAGGGAAAATGGCTAATTGGGCCCAATGTAGACATTTTAACTTAGGGGTGTACTCACTTTTGTTGCCAGCAGTTTAGACATTAATGGCTGTGTGTTGAGTTATTTTGAGAGGACAGCAAATTTACACTGTTATACAAGCTGTACACTCACTACTTTACATTGTAGCAAAGTGTCATTTCTTCAGTGTTGACACATGAAAAGATATAATAAAATATTTACAAAAATGTGAGGGGTGTACTCACTTTTGTGAAATACTGTATATGCAAGCATATACATTTTACTTCACTCCATGTATTCTGTGCAAACAATAATGCTGTGGTCCAGATTAGCTCCCAGGAGGAGAGTGTGCTGGCTGTGTTCAAAAACAAGCTCCCTGCAGACGGGAAGCCGCCCAAGCCATTGGCCTGGAACAAGTAGGATGGAGGAAAGGACTGGGCATTTTTATGCTCATATATTTTTGCCTCATCAAAGAATGACCCTAAAAAATGAACCCAGAAGTTAGATATGGACAAGCAAAGTTTGGCATCATTTATAAAAATTCAACTGCCCAAGAAGGAGAAAGCCAAATATAGATAGGAACAGTAGTTGCAGAGCGAGCTGAGCTCTGAGTTAGTGTGTGTGCACACAGCATTATTGATGCAAGCTGACATGCTGCTGGAGTATAGCCGATTGCCTTGTAGATTGTATTGAGCATTGTTTGACCACTAACGGTCATGTCATTCCAGTAAGCCCCTCTCCTGTCGCACTAAGGTGGTGTGGTATTGCTGTATGGAGACCTGAAAGCTTAGGACATCTTTTGTTCAGTGTATTTGGGGAAGACCACCAATTCTTGCTTGGCTTCTCATTGGGACTCACCTATTTATCATTTCAATATATTTCATTGAATTATTAGTATAATCTAACAATATTGTTATCCCAGCTAGGTCTATGGCAATAAATTTTTCTAAATATGCAGTTACCATATGATAACACTAGGAAAACAAGTCATCCTGACGCTCGAAGCTGCAAAAGCTGTCAACAGCGTTGAGTGGACATACCTGTGGGAGGTCCTGGCTGTATTTGGACTCGGCAACAGATTTATACGCTGGATCAAGCTACTTTATAATGCCCCGAGGACCTGCATTCAAATTAATGGTTCAGTTTCTGAATTTTTCTCATTGTTTAGGGGGACTCGCCAGGGATGTCCCCTGTCCCCATTGCTGTTTGCCCTGGCTATCGAGCCATTGGCTGCAGCTATTAGGCAATCTGAGGCTATTTGTGGTTTTAATAGGGGAGCCGGTATGGGAAAATATCATTATGCGCAGATGACATGTTACTGTTTCTTGGGGACACAGACAACTCCATAATCTCCCTTATGTCACTTATACAAACCTTTGGCTCATTCTCAGGTTTTGTTATTAATTGGGACAAATCAGTCTTATTACCCTTAGATGACCTCAGCCTGTCTGTGCCAAGACAGGCTCAGCAAATTAAAACTGAATATAGGTACATCCTAGGGTGGAAGACTATCTGAAATATAATCTAACCCCTATTCTCCATAAATATTCTCCATATTTGGACAAAGCTGCCTCTATCGGTGGTAGGCTGCACAAACTTTATTAAGATGATTTGGGCCCCCAATTGTTATACGCCCTCCACAATTCATCTATCTGGATATCCCTTAAATAGTTCAAACAAATAGAGACTATTCCGTGTACTATTATGGAAAGGTAGAAACCCTAGGATCAAACTTTCCACTCTCTAGTAGGGATGAGCCGAACACCCCCCGGCTCAGTTCTCACCAGAACCTGCGAACGGACCGAAAATTTGCACGAACGTTAGAACCCCATTGACGTCTATGGGACTCGAACGTTCGAAATCAAAAGTGCTCATTTTAAAGGCTAATTCGCATGGTATTGGTATTGTCCTAAAAAGGGTTTGGGGACCCGGGTCCTGCCCCAGGGGACATGTATCAATGCAAAAACAACTTTTAAAAACGGCCGCTTTTTCGGGAGCAGTGATTTTAACCCCTTCCCGCCGACCGTACGCAGATGTGCGTACTCGGCTTTCGGGGATTATACCAGGATGATGCCCGCAGCTGCAGGCATCATCCTGGTACCGTTGTTTCGATCGGATATCCGTATATAACAACCGATGCGGCTAAAAGCCGCTCAGCTGTTATACCAGAGGAGTGGGAGGGGACGCCCCCCCTCCCGCCGCCTCCCGCCGCTTTTACCAGGCCTCCCGTGCGATCGGGAGGCCCGGTGTCCAATTGGCTGCCTCCGGTGGCTGTGGGCGGGCTGGAACGAAGCTGTGGGTGGCTTTGTTCCAGCCTTCTCAATGTAAACGCGGAAGCGACGTCATGACGTCACTTCCCGTTTACTCGGCTGCCAATGGCGCCGAATTTAAAAAAATACACAGAATTCAGAATCGCCGTTTTCGGCGATCTGAATACTTTGAAGTGCAGAGGAGGGATCGGGGGTCTTTTAGACCCCCGATCCCTCCATAAAGAGTACCTGTCACCACCTATTACTGTCACAAGGGATGTTTACATTCCTTGTGACAGCAATAAAAGTAAAAAAAAACATTTTTTTTTTAAACACAATTTATAAGTATAAAAATAAATAAAATAAATAATAAAAAAAATTTTTAAAGTGCCCCCGTCCCCGGGAGCTTGCGCAGCGAAGAAAACGCATACGGAAGTCGCGCCCGCATATGTAAACGGTGTTCAAATCACACATGTGAAGTACCACCGCGATCGTCAGAGCGAGAGCAATAATTCTAGCCTTAGACCTCCTCTGTAACTCTAACCTGGTAACTGTAAAAAAAATTGAAAGCGTCGCCTATGGAAATTCATAGCTACCATAGTTTGTCGCCATTCCACGAGTGCGTGCAATTATAAAGCGTGACATGTTTGGTGTCTATTTACTCGGCGTAACATCATCTTTCACATTATACAAAAATATTGGGGTAACTTTACTGTGGGGATTTTTTTAAATTCATGGAAGTGTCCCTTTTCCAAAAATTTGCGTTTAAAACACCGCTGCACAAATACCGTATGATATAAAATATTGCAACAATCTCCATTTTATTCTCTAGATTCTCTGCTAAAAAATATATATATAATGTTTGGGGGTTCTAAGTAATTTTCTAGCAAAAAATATGGATTTTAACTTGTAAACAGCAAATTTCAAAAATAGGCTTAGTCATGAAAGGGATGCTTAAAGTAAAAAAAAAAGTGAAATATTCCTTTAAATATTGTACCTGGGGGGTGTCTATAGTATGCCTGTAAAGTGGCGCGTGTTTCCCATGCTTAGAACAGTCCCTGCACAAAATGTCATTTTTAAAGGAAAAAAAGTCATTTAAAACTGCTTGCGGCTTTAATGTAATGTCGGGTCCTGGCAATATGGATGAAAATCAGTGAGACAAACGGCATGGGTACCCCCCAGTCCATTACCAGGCCCTTTGGGTCTTGTATGGATATTAAGGGGAACCCCACACCTAAATTAAAAAAGGAAACAGCAGTATACAGGCTCTTTACTCTGAACAGTAGTATACAGGCGGTGCAAACAAGACAGGGACTGTAGGTTTGTTGTTAAGTAGAATCTGTTTGTAATTTTGAACTGGTACATTTTTAACGTGTTTAGCTCCAGCCAAAAAATCTATTTTAAGAATTTTGGAAAACATAGGGAAGGGTTATCACATTTGTTTTGCTGTCTGTGCTCCTCTTCAGAAGATTTCACCTCACTTTTTGTCCCAATGACAAATGTTTTTTGAAAATTTGAGTTTTTTTGTGAAACAAGGATTGGTGATAAAGCATCAGTGGAAAGGAGAAATGTTTTTCCCATATTAACTCTTACAGGAGAGAATTTCCCTTCCTAGGGGTAGATTTCATCTCACTTCCTGTTGTCTCCTTCCGTTTGCAAGTAGGAGTCGTTTGTAAGTTGGATGTTTGAAAGTAGGGGCCTGCCCTATATACTCAGCAGAAATTTGGGCCTTAGGTGTTGTTGTGGCCACAACACTGTAAGCCCTCACAGGGCCCTGCTGTGAAATATTAGATCAAGAATTGTAATTACATGCCCCTGTTGAACAGGGGCAGAAAAACTGGGCCTTTGGTGGTGGTGGTGCTGGTGCCACAACACTGTAAATCCTCACTCGCTCTTGGTGGGCGCAGAAACGGGCCCTGCTGTGAAATATTAGATCAAGAATTGTAATTACACTCCCCTGTTAAACAGGGGCTGAAAAATTGGGCCTTAGGCACTGGTGCTGGTGCCACAACACTGCAACCCCTCACAGATACTATAGTTGGAACGCAGGAATGAGCCCTGCTGCAAAGTATTGCATCAAAAATTGTAATTACACGCCTCTGTTAAACAGGGACTGAAAAATTGGGCCTTAGGCACTGGTGCTGGTGCCACAACACTGCAACCCCTCACAGATACTCTAGTTGGAATGCAGAAACGAGCCCTGCTGAAAAGTATTGCATCAAAAATTGTAATTACACGCCCCTGTTAAACAGGGGCTGAAAAATTGGGCCTTAGGCACTGGTGCTGGTGCCACAACACTGCAACCCCTCACAGATACTCTAGTTGGAACGCAGGAACGAGCCCTGCTGCAAAGTATTGCATCAAAAATTGTAATTACACGTCCCTGTTAAACAGGGGCTGAAAAATTGGGCCTTAGGCACTGGTGCTGGTGCCACAACACTGCAACCCCTCACAGATACTCTAGTTGGAACACAGGAACGAGCCCTGCTGCAAAGTATTGCATCAAAAATTGTAATTACACGCCCCTGTTAAACAGGGGCTGAAAAATTGGGCCTTAGGCACTGGTGGCGGCGCCCAGAACAAAAATGTTCTTACAAGCTATCAGCGTGATCATTGAGGAGGAAGAGGATAATTACTCAGGATAGTCACTCAGCATCAGCATAGGCAGTCTTTGAAGGGATCTGAGATTTCAAAAAAAAATTATTCGGTTACATCAGCATCAGGTGCTTGGTAGCTGGTGGTGATCCAAGACTGATTCATTTTTATGAAGGTCAGTCGATCGACCGAGTCAGTGGACAGACGCACCCTGTGATCGGTTACAAAGCCTCCAGCAGCACTGAATGTGCGTTCCAAAAGAACGCTGGATGCAGGACAGGCCAGTAGCTCAATTGCATACTGTGCAAGCTCTGGCCAGTGATCCATCCTCAAGACCCAGTAACCCAGAGGATTTTCGGTGGGAAAGGTGTCCAAGTCAGATCTTGCCCCTAGGTATTCCTGACCATGTAAAACAGACGCTGGTGATGGTTGCTGGAACTGATCATACCTTGGGGCTGCGGACTAAAAAATTGTCTGAACGCATCAGTCAGACGGCCACCTTCTCCACTGCTCCTTCTTTGACTGACCGAAGCCTCAGCAACACGTTGTCCAGAAACAGGAGTTTGTAACCTTCCAGTGTCTGGGAACACGTTGCACAGACCTTTCTGCAAGGGCTCCTGAAGATGTTTCACCCTCTGCTCCCTCTGCGACGGCAAGATGAGGTCCGCAACCTTACCCTTGTAACGTGGATCAAGGAGGATTGCCAGCCAGTATTGGTCCTTCTCCTTGATACCACGTACACGAGGATCCTTACGCAGGTTTTGCAGGATCAGGGAGGCCATGCAGCGTAGGTTTGCTGAGGCATTCGTCCGGAGTCCTCTGGGTCACTAAGGACGACATGGTCCGCAGCCACCTCCTCCCAGCCACGTACAAGTCCATGTGTTTCTTGGGACTGATCCCTTAAAGACTGCTGCTGATGCTGAGTGCCAGGCTCCACCTCCATACTGATACAATCCTCCTCCTCCTTCTCGTCCTCGTCCTCTTCCTGTGTGATCGGCATGCACGCAGGAACACTGTCTGGATAAAGGGGGCCTTGAGAGCTAAGGAAGTCCTCCTCTTCCTGCCTCTGTTCTGCCTCAAGGGCCCTGTCCATTATTCCACGCAGCGTGTGCTCCAACAGGTGGACAAGGGGGACAGTGTCACTGATGCATGCACTGTCACTGCTCACCATCCTCGTGGCCTCCTCAAATGGTGACAGGACAGTGCATGCATCCCTGATCATGGCCCACTGGCGTGGGGAAAAAAAACAAGCTCCCCTGACCCTGTCCTGGTGCCATAGTCGCACAGGTACTCATTGATGGCCCTCTGCTGAGTGTGCAGCCGCTGCAGCATGGCCAACGTTGAGTTCCACCTGGTGGGCATGTCACAGATTAGGCGGTTCTTGGGCAGGTTAAACTCCTTTTGGAGGTCTGCCAGCCGAGCACTGCATTATATGACCGGCGGAAATGCACACAGACTTTCCTGGCCTGCCTCAGGACATCCTGTAAGCCCGGGTACCTGCCCAAGAACCGCTGCACCACCAAGTTAAGGACGTGAGCCAAACAGGGCACATGGGTCATTTGTCCCTGTCGGAGGACAGAGAGGAGGTTGGTGCCATTGTCGCAAACCACCATTCCTGCCTTAAGTTGGCGTGGCGTCAACCACCTCTGATCCTGCCCCTGCAGAGCTGACAGAACCTCTGCCCCAGTGTGGCTCCTGTCCCCCAAGCACACCAGCTCAAGCACCGCATGGCATCTTCATCAGAGCCTTCTAAACGCTGGGCATCCTCCTGGAGCATGTACCCAACACTGTGGTCAAACAGTTCGAGGGACTCCTCAGGAGACAATGGTGGGGCTAGGGAAGGAGCCACTGATGCCATTGAGCCAAGGGAAGAGGCCGCGTTGGCAGCTGCTTTGCCAGACAAAGTACCCTGAGCATGGGTGAGAGAGGATGAGGAGGATGAGGACGGCTTGGTCATCCACTCGACCAAGTCTTCCGCATGTTGCGGCTCAACACGGCCAGCTGCCGAAAAAAAGGCCAAGCATGTCCCACGGCCACGTGCTGATGAGGATGCACCATCTCCACGACCAGCACTGTTGCCTCTAGACACAGAGCCTGCTTGCCCTCTTTTATTGGCTTGTGACTGTCTGCCTCTCCTTGTTGGCCTTCCAGACATGCTAATGGCCTGTAGCTGCACTAAGCTGGGATATATATATATATATATATATATATATATATATATATATATATATATATATATATACTGATACTGCAGCTAGCCAAATCAACTGCCTGCCTGTAATATGAGAACACCACCAACCTTCTACAGGTAGCTTTAGCTGAACACTGTGCAGAGCTCGCAATACACTAACTTGTAGTTTTAGTTGAACACTGTGCAGAGCTTGCAAAAAACTAACTTGTAGCTTATTTAGCTGCCTGCGGTAGTGATAAGATCAGGAAAACACCACCAACCTTCTACAGGTAGCTTTAGGTGAACACTGTGCAGAGCTCGCAAAAAAAAATTACTTGTAGCTTATTTAGCTGCCTGCGGTAGTGATAGGATCAGGAAAACACCACAAACCTTCTACAGATAGCTTTAGGTGAACACTGTGCAGGGCTTTCAAAAAAAATAACTTGTAGCTTATTTAGCTGCCTGCAGTAGTGATAGGATCAGGAAAACACCACCAACCTTCTACAGGTAGCTTTAGGTGAACACTGTGCAGAGCTTGCAAAAAACTAACTTGTAGCTTATTTAGCTGCCTGCGGTAGTGATAGGATCAGGAAAACACCACCAACCTTCTACAGGTAGCTTTAGCTGAACACTGTGCAGAGCTCACACTACACTAACTTGTAGTTTTAGCTGAACACTGTGCAGAGCTCGCAAAAAACTAACTTGTAGCTTATTTAGCTGCCTGCGGTAGTGATAGGATCAGGAAAACACCACCAACCTTCTACAGGTAGCTTTAGGTGAACACTGTGCAGAGCTCGCAAAAAAATAACTTGTAGCTTATTTAGCTGCCTGCGGTAGTGATAGGATCAGGAAAACTCCACCAACCTTCTACAGGTAGCTTTAGCTGAACACTGTGCAGCGCTCGCAAAAAACTAACTTGTAGTTTTAGCTGAACACTGTGAGGAGGATGCACTACACTAACTTGTAGCTTTAGCTGAACACTGTTCAGAGGACACACTACACTAACTTGTAGCTTTAGCTCAACACTGTGCAGAGGTCGCACTACACTAACTTGTAGTTTTAGTTGAACACTGTAAGGAGGACGCACTACACTAACTTGTGGCTTTAGCTGAACACTGTGAGGAGATCGCACTACCCTAACTTGTAGCTTTAGCTGAACACTGTGCAGAGGTCACACTAAACTAACTTGTAGCTTTAGCTGAACACTGTGAGGAGGACGCACTACACTAACTTGTAGCTTTAGCTGAACACTGTGCAGAGGTCGCACTACACTAACTTGTAGTTTTAGCTGAACACTGTGAGGAGGACGCACTACACTAACTTGTAGCTTTAGCTGAACACTGTGAGGAGGACGCACTACACTAACTTGTAGCTTTAGCTGAACATTGTGCAGAGGTCGCACTACACTAACTTGTAGTTTTAGCTGAACACTGTTCAGAGGATGCACTGCACTAACTTGTAGCTTTAGCTGAACACTGTGCAGAGGTCGCACTACACTAACTTGTAGTTTTAGCTGAACACTGTTCAGAGGACGCACTACACTAACTTGTAGCTTTAGCTGAACACTGTGCAGAGGTCGCACTACACTAACTTGTAGTTTTAGCTGAACACTGTTCAGAGGACGCACTACACTAACTCGTAGCTTTAGCTAAATACTGTGAGGAGGACGCACTACACTAATTTGTAGTTTGAGCTGAACACTGTGCAGAGGTCACACTAAACTAACTTTTAGCTTTAACTGAACACTGTGAGGAGGACGCACTATACTAACTGTAAATAGTCTAGCTGCCTGACTGTGGTACTAATAGGATCAAAAGAACACCAGCAATTTTCTTCAGGTAGCTGTAAATACTGTTAGAAGATAAACCTGCCTGTCAGTAGGAAGATAACAGGAACGGATCTAGCTAAACTGAATACAGTGTATATATATATATATATATATATATATATATACACACACACAACACCTGGGATGCATATATATACACAATACACTGTAAGTGCAGCTAACTCACTGACTGTCCTGCCTAATCTAGCTAACTCAAATGAAATGACACTGTCTCTCTCTCTCTCTCTCTCTCTCTCTCTCTAAGCACGCCGGAACACACTACACAAGGCCGCCGTGCAGGCGGCCTTATATAGTGTGGGGCGTGTTTTAAACCCCCTGAGCCATAATTGGCCAAATCCACACTGGCTTTGGCCAATTACAGCTCTCTCTACTGACGGCGCTGTGATTGGCCAAGCATGCTGGTCATAGTGCATGCTTGGCCAATCATCAGCCAGCAATGCACTGCGATGCCGCAGTGAATTATGGGCCGTGATGCGCCACACGAATTTGGCGCGAACGGCCCATATCGTTCGCAATTCGCCGAACGATCGAACAGCCGATGTTCGAGTCAAACATGGGTTCGACTCGAACACGAAGCTCATCTCTACTCTCTAGCTACCCAAAGATGGGGGTGGACTAGCAGTGCCTCAGCCGAGAATATACTTTGTGGCTTCCCAACTTCAGCACTTTGATGGCTGGGGGGCAATGAACTGGGAAGACCCTACACAGGCCCTACTTTTGAGCCACAACCCACGCTATCACCTACTGGCCAAGCTAGAATCGGGAGCTTTCGCCCATGCCCACTTTAGCTCAATGCTAGTACTTATGAATAAGGTCTGGCAGGAAATGAAACGTGTAATGAAATATGAAGGGGTGTCAGAATACACACCGTTGTGGGGAAACAACCAATATGAAGAGCTGGGTAAACTAGAGGGGTTTGAAAGATAGCATAACCAAGGGCTCCAATATATCACAAAGCTTTATTTGCAGAATGTTCTCAGGACTTTTCAGGATCTGCAGGAGTCTTATCAACTCCCCTGCCATGATTTCTTTAAATACCTACAATTACGGCATGCACTTCACTCCCAGATTAGAAATGCTGCAAAAACTGTAAGACCCATGTCATTACTAACCTTCCTGGCAGGGGCTACTGAGAAAAAAGGTCTTATCTCTTCACTATATAGCCAATTAATGAGTACTTATCAAGATGCTTCCATTAGTTCAGGCCGGAAAGGATGGAAGAAGGATCTGAGAATTTTGTCAGATGAGAACTGGCAATCCATTTTAGAGATGGTACCCTTCATATCTTTATCATCTGCACAATGCTTGACCCAATTGTCTATTATACATAGGGCTTATTGGACCCCAGTAAAGTTGTTCTAGTGGGGCAGGAGGGATACCCCGGAGTGCCCACAATGTCAACGATCTCCGGCTAATCTACTCCATATGCTATGGAAGTGCCTCAAACTGGTCAGGTATTGGAGAGGGGTGGTGGACACAATAAATAGGGCTTTTCAGACGCACATTGCCTTGGATCCTAAATTATACTTATTGGGTTGTCTTGATGAGGAGTTGTTTTCACCTGAGGTGTTAGTGCCACTCAACAGATTACTGTTTATAGCACGCAAGAACATTGCTATGAAATGGTTGTCTCCCAGTCCTCCCTCTTTTGAGGAATGGCGTCTCCAGGTAAATTACGCTCTCCTGAAAGAACAACAGATCTATAGAAACAGGGGTACACCGAAGAAGTTTTATAAACTGTGGGAGCCATGGCTGGCATCGCCTGGCCCTATTTTCTTTGGTCTCCTACAACTACTGCAATGCGGATAACTCTGTCATGATAATCTTATTCCCCCCTATATGTATTGCGGAGCATAGGTTGGTTCTAAAATGTATACTCTAGTAGCTAGACTGGCATATAATGTTTATAAATCCTAGCAAGGAAGGAGGTTAGATGTTTAGGGTGCGCTATTGAGAATCACTCTGGCTCCCCTAATTGGTAACATTAATAATTTTTTGTGTCTTGTAAATGGTCAACTTGTTGAGATAATACCGGATTTACAATATGGTAAAACCCTACATATAGTTTCTTGGAGTGTTGTATAGACACCTGTTGAAGTTAAACATAGTTACTGTAAGGCTGAAAGTCTACATGTATGTTTATTGTGATGGCATGTGAATATCTGATGGGTGGTCTGACCAGTGACAAAGTGTATGTACACTGTATATATATGAAAAGGACATTCCTTTTTTTTTTTTTTTTTGCACTAAAGAAATGTATATTTAATTTTTAGCACTGCACTTTTGTATACCACATTTGGGTACTATGTGTTGGAGTATAGTGTCAGCTGCTGTACACTGGTTAGGTTTTGGGGCTCTAGCGCAGTTTTCTTTTTTGAGAATACGATTTATAGATATCAGTAGCCATTATTATTTTCTGAAACAACCAACTACTGTAAGTCTTTTAGAACCTGTTCCTGTGCAAGAATATTCCACAGTTTCAGAGCTCTTACAATAAAGAACCCCTCCACATGATAATGAAGTACATTTCTTTTACATACCATACTGAAATGAACTGTATGGTAAAGAGGGTGCTGCAATGACTTCAAACTGGTCACGATGTATACCATGAATAACATCAGCACATTACCAAGCTTGTTTCAAAGTGCAAAGCTCTTCTCTACTGCATCATACAAAGATACATTTCTGGGACCACACGTGCCTGATAAAAGGTCCTTGTATGGTCCTGATAGGTACTATATATGTGTAGCAGATTCCTGGATAGGCTGATAGGATGTCAGGTAAATGTAGTTATTTTTGCCTCCCCTGCAATAATTGGAATAGCTATTGGTTTCTATGGGCTGTTCTGTTCTATTTTCACAGGTTGAAAGTTTGACTATTTCACCCTGCCTTCTGGAGGCTTCTAGAACATAGGGGCTGGTAGAGTCAAATTGGCAGCCAGGGTAGCTCTCTTTCTGACCAACTCTTATAGAGTCTTGGCTTTGACCTTTCCCCTTTGCTCCTGGCTTAAAGACTGCTCAAAGAAGGTCAGTCTAGAGAAGTATGTCCTCCTGTTGCTATTCAGTGTTTTGGGGATATCCCATATTACCCCAACCCCTACCCCAATAAGTTCTACAAGCAATAAAGCATACAAAGACAACACCTAAACTGTTTATTGGAGCCAGAGGGAATAGACTGTTGCTTGGGTAATTGGTGGCCTCTGCACAGCTGAAGTTCATGGACCCGAAAGAAAGACGGGTGAAGATGGATACGGCCTCCAGCAAGGACGACAAGGCCTTCATTTGCAGGTAAGTTTCACATAATGTGCTAGTATGCGATGCACACTAGCTCATTATGCCTTTACTTTTGCAGGTCAGAAAAAAAACAAAACAGCACTTTAAAAAAAACTGCGCTTTACTTCCTCTTTAAGGATTAAGTATGTCTGGGTGTGTTTGTTTCGATTCACTGCATCTCGATGTTTGACAAAGATTGCTTGTCATTAAGCTTTTTATCACACCATTTTCTCATCATGATTATCTGAGAAATATTGAATAAACTTTTGAAAAATAAAAAACGTGATACTGTGGCATTATGAATTAAGTCATTTGTGCCGATTTCCATGTATTTAAAAATGTGGTTAAGTAATACATGGCACTTTCTTCAATAAAAAATGAATGTTAAGAAATATATTCGTACATTATTTAAAACAGACTTTTCAGCATTTTTATATTTGTTCAGGTAGGAACAAAACAGTTTATTAATATTTTTTTCCATAATCTCTTCAATCCAAGTAATGTTTGTTTGCGTTATATATGGCGTAAAAAAAAAGGATGTAAAAGTATAAGATCTCACATAATTCAGGGGGAACTCGTGGGGCTCTTAGAGCTCTATGTGTTTTGTTGTGTATAGACTAATAACAATACATATCTTAACTTAGCACCCAGATTCTCCTACCTGAACCTCTCTTAAAAAATTATCAAGGATAATCGGTTCTTAGAATTGTCTGCAAAGAACTTACTGGCCCCTAGAAACGTATTTGTTCCATAAGTCATAAACAAAAACAATAGTTTTATCTTTCAGATTCTTCTAGCTCTACAGAATGCCATCTTGCGCAATCTATGCTTTCCACTACCTAAAGAGGGAAAATGTAAAAGGTATATGCACTTACACAGATTGTAATGAACTCGTTGGCCTTAGAAGAATAGTCTAAGAGTCACTGATAAAAGAATAAATTAATCTTATCATCTAGACTTCAGATGATAGCTTTGTGATAGAGATTCATGGGGTTATTTTTATTAAAAGTGCTACTGCAGATCTAAGTAGTAAAAATACAATGTGCAACTGTTAATGACCTGGTAGAGTCAAATTGGCAGCCAGGGTAGCTCTCTTTCTGACAAACTCTTACAGAGTCTTGGCTTTGACCTTTCCCATTTGCTCCTGGCTTAAAGACTGCTCAAAGAAGTTCGGCCTAGAGAAGTATGTCCTCCTGTTGCTATTCAGTGTTTTTGGGATATCCCATAGTACCCCAAACCCTACCCCAACAAGTTCTACAAGCAATAAAGCATTCAAAGACAACACCTGAACTGTTTATTTGAGCCAAAGGGAATAGACTGTTGGTTGCGTAATTGGTGGCCTCTGCACTGTTTGGGGAAGAACCAATGAAAAATCATCATATACCCTTTTAATTGCTTTTTCTCAAGGGTAAAAATGTTCAGTTTAATTATTTTTTCCATATAGCTGAGAGCCTCCATAAAGTTTTTTTATTTAGTTACTCTTCTTTGTACCCTTTCCAGTTTCCAAGCACTTTTGTCAAATGGTGCCCAACGGTTTAATTATGATAAGGTCTTTCTATGACTTGGTTTGGGTGCAATATTTTTTTCTTATTCGGGTGCATGTCTGATTGACAGAGTCTTGACTATTCTAAAATCTGCAGGTTGGTATTGCACCAAGTCTATAAATTACCAAGATACCAACATCTTTTCCCACCATTGAGTCACCAAATTCTACTCCCCTTGAACTCAAAGTATGCATGTTTTGGTCTACAGTGATAAACACCAATTACACTGCAAACGCAGGTGACAAAAAATATTTAGGACACAACATTTGACACTGACTTTTTTGCTTTGAGTACTGTTCACTGTCTACACATCATACATATGTCACAGTCAATTTATGACTGTGCCACAAGTGAGAGTCTAACAGACACATACTGTACAAACCTCAGCACACTATTTTTTTTTTTTTGATTAAACCATTCTATTATACATGCTTTTCTGCACCAAGCCCACCTTAAAGAAGAATTTCTGGAGTATATAATGAGCGCAGTAGTCTGGAGTAAGTCATATAAACCCAAGCATACAGAGTGCAGTGGTCAGGAGTATGAAATTGCGTAAATGCATAATGCACAGAATGAAGGTTGCAGGAGTGCATATTGCACAGATTACAGGGGTCAGGAGTGCATAGTATAGAGACTGCAGGGATCAGGGGTGCATAACACATAGTGTGCAGGGGTTAAATGTGAGTTGCTCACAGTCTCCAGGGATCAGGAGTGCATAATGCACAGAGTGCATGGTTCAGGAGTGGTCATTGTAAAGGGTACATAGGCCAAGTGTGGTTATTGTGCAGATTACAGGGGTCAAGAGTGCTTAATACGCATAGTACAGGAGTCAGGAGTATGTAAATCAGAGATTGCATTGTTCAGATTTAACCCCCCTCCTCCTGACAATACAGATCTTCTTTCCCCAAGCTCATTTTCCCCTCCAATACAGATCTCCCCCAACAGTACAGATCCCCTCCCTGTCCCTTTTCAGTAGACCCCCACCCACAGTCCAGACTCCCTCCTTCCCTACCAGTGCTCACCTCCCCCTTTAGTACAGACCCCTTCTCCAGTACAGAGCCCCCCACAGTACAGACCCTCTCCTTCTCCACCAGAAGAGACCCCTCTCCTTCTCCACCAGTACAGACCCCTCTCAAATACAAAGCCCCTCCCTCTTCACCAGTACAGACCACTCTGCCTTCCTTGCCAGTACAGACCCCTTCCTGTAAAGACCTCTTCCCTCACCACCAATACAGACTCTTCCTCCAGTATAGACCTTGTCCCTCACTACCAGTACAAACCTCCTCCCTTCAGTAGAGACCCCCCTCCCTCCTAAACAGTGGAAACCCCCTCCCACCTAAGCTCACTTACTAGATGTACTGGAGAGATTGTGGCAGCAAAAAGTCTTCCACTCAGCTGTGCAATGTGACTGGAGCTGAGGAGGAGCTCCAATTGATTTGCATATGAATAAGTATATTATGTTCATTCATATAGAAATCCCGCCACTGGCTCATTCATATGCAAACTACACACCAGTTTATTCATATACAAATCCCATGCTGATTTGCATTTGGCTGAGCTATGGGCACAGTGTAAAGGGGCAGAGCCTTTTCGGGACACATGCACATGCACAGTGGGACGTGGCAGCAGTTTGAAGAAGTGAGGCTTCTTGCTCTAAAGGATTAACAGAGACATCAAGGACTGGAGCGACCTTTTACAACACTTTTCTGCAACAAGTATTTAAAACATAAAATATATGAATTTATTTTATTTTTTTTAAATGTTACTCTAAGCTTACAATAGCATTAAAGTGGAAGTAAACTTCCATGCATTAGTAAGGCTTACCTATAGGTACTATAAATATCTCTTAAACGTGAGCCGTTTAGGAGATACTTACTGTATATGCAGCCGATGACGTCATTGGCGCATGCGCTCTGAAGGAACGGCCACTCATGCCGTTTCTTCAAAATCCTGCGCCTTGCGCGGCGGCTTCCCCGCGCATGCGCGGGAGTGATGTTACGCGGCTCTGGCCAGTTACACAGCTGAAGTTCGCAGATCCGGAAGAAAGACGGGCGAAGATGGATGTGGCCTTCAGCAGTGACAACAAGGCCTTCATTTGCAGATAAGTTTCACATAATGTGCTAGTATGCGATACATACTATTTCATTATGCCTTTACTTTTGCAGGTCAGAAAAAAACAAAAACGGCGCTTTACTTCCTCTTTAAGGATTAAGTATGTCTGGGTGTGTTTGTTTCAATTCACTGCATCTCGATGTTTGACACAGATTGCTTGTCATTAAGCTTTTTATTACACCATTTTCTCATCATGATTATCTGAGACATATTGAATAAACTTCTGAAAAATAAAAAACGTGATACTGTGGCATTATGAATTAAGTCATTTGTGCCGATTTCCATGTATTTAAAAATGTGGTTAAGTAATACATGGCACTTTCTTCAATAAAAAATGAATGTTAAGAAATATATTCGTACATTATTTAAAACAGACTTTTCAGCATTTTTATATTTGTTCAGGTAGGAACAAAACTGTTTATTAATATTTTTTTCCATAATCTCTTCAATCCAAGTAATGTTTGTTTGCATTATATATGGCATAAAAAAAAGGATGTAAAAGTATAAGATCTCACATAATTCAGGGGGAACTCGTTGGGCTCTTAGAGCTCTATGTGTTTTGTTGCGTATAGACTAATAGCAATACATATCTTAACTTAGCACCCAGATTCTCCTACCTGAACCTCTCTTAAAAAATTATCAAGGATAATCGGTTCTTAGTATTGTCTGCAATGAACTTACTGGCCCCTAGAAACGTATTTGTTCCATAAGTCATAAACAAAAACAATAGTTTTATCTTTCAGATTCTTCTAGCTCTACAGAATGCCATCTTGCGCAATCTATGCTTTCCACTACCTAAAGAGGGAAAATGTAAAAGGTATATGCACTTACACAGATTGTAATGAACTCGTTGGCCTTAGAAGAATAGTCTAACAGTCACTGATAAAAGAATAAATTAATCTTATCATCTAGACTTCAGATGATAGCTTTGTGATAGAGATTCATGGGGTTATTTTTATTAAAAGTGCTACTGCAGATCTAGGTAGTAAAAATACAATGTGCAACTGTTAATGACCTGGTAGAGTCAAATTGGCAGCCAGGGTAGCTCTCTTTCTGACAAACTCTTACAGAGTCTTGGCTTTGACCTTTCCCATTTGCTCCTGGCTTAAAGACTGCTCAAAGAAGTTCGGCCTAGAGAAGTATGTCCTCCTGTTGCTATTCAGTGTTTTTGGGATATCCCATAGTACCCCAAACCCTACCCCAACAAGTTCTACAAGCAATAAAGCATTCAAAGACAACACCTGAACTGTTTATTTGAGCCAAAGGGAATAGACTGTTGGTTGCGTAATTGGTGGCCTCTGCACTGTTTGGGAAAGAACCAATGAAAAATCATCATATACCCTTTTAATTGCTTGTTCTCAAAGGTAAAAATATTCAGTTTAATTATTTTTTCCATATAGCTGAGAGCCTCCATAAAGTTTTTTTATTTAGTTACTCTTCTTTGTACCCTTTCCAGTTTCCAAGCACTTTTGTCAAATGGTGCCCAACGGTTTAATTATGATAAGGTCTTTCTATGACTTGGTTTGGGTGCAATATTTTTTTCTTATTCGGGTGCATGTCTGATTGACAGAGTCTTGACTACTCTAAAAGCTGCAGGTTGGTATTGCACCAAGTCTATACATTACCAAGATACCAACATCTTTTCCCACCATTGAGTCACCAAATTCTACTCCCCTTGAACTCAAAGTATGCATGTTTTGGTCTACAGTGATAAACACCAATTACACTGCAAACGCAGGTGACAAAAAATATTTAGGACACAACATTTGACACTGACTTTTTTGCTTTGAGTACTGTTCACTGTCTACACATCATACATATGTCACAGTCAATTTATGACTGTGCCACAAGTGAGAGTCTAACAGACACATACTGTACAAACCTCAGCACACTATTTTTTTTTTTTTTGATTAAACTATTCTATAATACATGCTTTTCTGCACCAAGCCCACCTTAAAGAAGAATTTCTGGAGTATATAATGAGCGCAGTAGTCTGGAGTAAGTCATATAAACCCAAGCATACAGAGTGCAGTGGTCAGGAGTATGAAATTGCGTAAATGCATAATGCACAGAATGAAGGTTGCAGGAGTGCATATTGCACAGATTACAGGGGTCAGGAGTGCATAGTATAGAGACTGCAGGGATCAGGGGTGCATAACACATAGTGTGCAGGGGTTAAATGTGAGTTGCTCACAGTCTCCAGGGATCAGGAGTGCATAATGCACAGAGTGCATGGTTCAGGAGTGGTCATTGTAAAGAGTACATAGGCCAAGTGTGGTTATTGTGCAGATTACAGGGGTCAAGAGTGCTTAATACGCATAGTACAGGAGTCAGGAGTATGTAAATCAGAGATTGCATTGTTCAGATTTAACCCCCCTCCTCCTGATAATACAGATCTTCTTTCCCCAAGCTCATTTTCCCCTCCAATACAGATCTCCCCCAACAGTACAGATCCCCTCCCTGTCCCTTTTCAGTACAGACCCCCACCCACAGTCCAGACTCCCTCCTTCCCTACCAGTGCTCACCTCCCCCTTTAGTACAGACCCCTTCTCCAGTACAGAGCCCCCCACAGTACAGGCCCTCTCCTTCTCCACCAGAAGAGACCCCTCTCCTTCTCCACCAGTACAGACCCCTCTCAAATACAAAGCCCCTCCCTCTTCACCAGTACAGACCACTCTGCCTTCCTTGCCAGTACAGACCCCTTCCTGTAAAGACCTCTTCCCTCACCACCAATACAGACTCTTCCTCCAGTATAGACCTTGTCCCTCACTACCAGTACAGACCTCCTCCCTTCAGTAGAGACCCCCCTCCCTCCTGAACAGTGGAAACCCCCTCCCACCTAAGCTCACTTACTAGATATACTGGAGAGATTGTGGCAGCAAAAAGTCCTCCACTCAGCTGTGCAATGTGACTGGAGCTGAGGAGGAGCTCCAATTGATTTGCATATGAATAAGCATATTATGTTCATTCATATAGAAATCCCGCCACTGGCTCATTCATATGCAAACTACACACCAGTTTATTCATATACAAATCCCATGCTGATTTGCATTTGGCTGAGCTATGGGCACAGTGTAAAGGGGCAGAGCCTTTTCGGGACACATGCACATGCACAGTGGGACGTGGCAGCAGTTTGAAGAAGTGAGGCTTCTTGCTCTAAAGGATTAACAGAGACATCAAGGACTGGAGCGACCTTTTACAACACTTTTCTGCAACAAGTATTTTAAAACATAAAATATGTGAATTTATTTTTTTTTTTTTAAATGTTACTCTAAGCTTACAATAGCATTAAAGTGGAAGTAAACTTCCATGCATTAATAAGGCTTACCTATAGATACTATAAATATCTCTTAAACGTGAGCCGTTTAGGAGATACTTACTGTATATGCAGCCGATGACGTCATTGGCGCATGCGCTCTGAAGGAACGGCCACTCATGCCGTTTCTTCAAAATCCTGTGCCTTGCCCGGCGGCTTCCCCGCGCATGCGCGGGAGTGATGTTACGCGGCTCTGGCCAGTTACACAGCTGAAGTTCGCAGATCCGGAAGAAAGACGGGCGAAGATGGATGCGGCCTCCAGCAGTGACAACAAGGCCTTCATTTGCAGATAAGTTTCACATAATGTGCTAGTATGCGATACATACTATTTCATTATGCCTTTACTTTTGCAGGTCAGAAAAAAACAAAAACGGCGCTTTACTTCCTCTTTAAGGATTAAGTATGTCTGGGTGTGTTTGTTTCAATTCACTGCATCTCGATGTTTGACAAAGATTGCTTGTCATTAAGCTTTTTATTACACCATTTTCTCATCATGATTATCTGAGACATATTGAATAAACTTTTGAAAAATAAAAAACGTGATACTGTGGCATTATGAAGTCATTTGTGCCGATTTCCATGTATTTAAAAATGTGGTTAAGTAATACATGGCACTTTCTTCAATAAAAAATGAATGTTAAGAAATATATTCGTACATTATTTAAAACAGACTTTTCAGCATTTTTATATTTGTTCAGGTAGGAACAAAACAGTTTATTAATATTTTTTTTCCATAATCTCTTCAATCTAAGTAATGTTTGTCTGCGTTATATATGGTGTAAAAAAAAGGATGTAAAAGTATAAGATCTCTCACCTAATTCAGGGGGAACTCGTTGAGCCCTTAGAGCTCTTTGTGTTTTACGTTCAATACGTTTTTATTGTTTTCATACAGTTTAAACATAAAAGAACAAAAACTGGACCGGACGCCACACAATAGGTGAACTGATCCAATAAAAAATTGAAATGTGTGAACATCAATTTAATGCATTCCATTACATACTTAGAAATGACTTGAAAGGGTATCTAAGACATTATGAACCTTACACAGTGCTAATATTTGGGTGTCCGCCCACCCTACCGGCTTGGATGCCCCTATGGGATCCTGCTGCATCCAAAGACCGAGGGGACAGGAGTCTCCATGTAAGGCTTCAGAGCCTAAATTTAGAATACTTTCAAGTGTTTGGACTATCCGTCGTACATACCGGCAGTCCATAGTTTGGTTAACAAATGGAATGGCTATCTCAAACTAGGAGTAGGGGAGAAGAGAGAGAGAAAGAAAGATGGTAAAGAGGAGAACCCCGGGAAAGAGACAGAGTAGGGGGGGGAAAGGGGGGAGGGAGAAGGCACTCAAGGCAGCGGGCCTCAGGCCCTAACGGTCATAACAGTTACAGGTAGGTAATGCTAAATTAGAGGGATTTCAGTCACTTAAGAAGGACTCACCAAAGAGAGTCTGTTCTTCAGTTTGTCTGAAGTAGAGTAATGCCTCCAGATACTCCAGATGAATGAAAACTTTGCTTCTTTTTCTATAGCTTCACCCTGCATCTCCTCCATCAACATAATGTAATTTATCTCGGGTACCCACTCAATAAGGGATGGAGGGGATGTAGTTTTCCAGTGTCTGGGTATTAAGTGTCTCCCCGCGCTGAGGAAAAATTTAAGGAGGCTATGTTTTTGAGATTTAATAGACCCTGGCAGTATGGAGAGAAGTACTATAACAGGGGAAGGCGTGAGAGGTTTGTCATAAATTTCAGTATAGATTTGAAAAATTTGTGTCCAAAACAGACGGATCACATCGCATTCCCACCAAATATGAATGTACGTGCCCTTTGCGGAGTTACATCTCCAGCAGACATCAGTGGCTGAAGGGAACATACTCCTGAGAGTGGTCGGGACCCGATACCACCTTGACACCAGTTTATAATTCTTTTCTTGAGTGTAACTCGAGATAGATGATTTATGGGTAAAGAGGAAAGCCCTACCCCATTCCGCCTCTGTTATATTCTTCCTGAGCTCCTCCGACCATGCAGTAGTGTATTTAGGCAGAGTGTCATAGATACGGTCTAAGATCAATTTGTAGATCCGGGAGAGGGTATGACGTGGGATTTCCATAGAAGTGCTTAACTGTTCAAACCCAGTCAGCGGTCTGTGAATCAATTTGGAGTCATGAAGTTTCTTGCAATAGGAGGTCAAGTGTAGACGGGTAAGCCATGTAATCTTGGAAGACACAATGCTGGGGTTAGTCAAAAACGCACCACCATCAGCGTCAACAAATTGTTGCGCTGTGGGCCAGGAGTCTCTAGTGTAACTGTCTAAAGTATGAGCTAATCTACCTTCCAGGAGGGCTGGGTTGTCAAATAGTGGTGTGAGAGGGCTCGGTTCGGTGGATAGTAGGTATGTCACCCTTCTTCGGTACCAAATCGCCAAGGCATCTCTGGTGAGGGGAGATAGCAGTGGAATAGATTTATGAGTCTTATCGAAGCCCCAAAGGAGTGCCCTGAGGTCGTTCGAGGACAGATCTTGTTCCACTAAGGTTGAGGCTTTGATCAGGGGGCGGGTGATCCACTCCAGTATTCGGGAGATTACAGCTGAGTTATGATACAACTCAAAATCAGGTAGGCCCACTCCCCCTTTGGAGGTGGGGGCGCATAAAAGCTTATGTCGTAGTCTGGGATGGCTCCCTCTCCATACAAACCAAATTGCCATAGAGGGAAGGGCAAGGAAGAAAGCAGGCGGGATAGCAATAGGGAGCGCTTGGAATAAATATAATAATTTTGGAAGTATATCCATTTTTAATATGCTCATGTGACCGAACCTTGAAACCGGCAGGTCTTTCCGGTCCTCAGAGAGGCATCGCAGTTTATTTAGAAGTGGGCTAAAATTTAAGGTATAAATCTCCGATGTGTCTTTGGGGATGGCTGTGCCTAGATATGAAATAGAGCGTGTCTGCCATTGGAATGAGAAGTTGGTTTTAAGGGAGGTAAGGGTATGTTGTGGTAATGAAAGATTCAATGCTTCTGTTTTAGAGATGTTTAACTTATAATTACTAAAATGACCGAACCTGTCGATTTCAGTAAGTAAAGAAGGGATGCTAATATGGGGTTGGGTCACGTAAAGGAGTAGATCGTCCGCGTATAGAGAGAGTTTACAGTGGGATGAGGGAGTCTGAATACCGTGTATATTTGGATTCATCCTGATAGCTTGGGCTAAATGTGCGATTACTAAGGCAAATAGAAGGGGGGAAAGCGGACAGCCTTGCCTTGTGCCGTTGGCAATCATAAATGTATCCGATTGCGTACCATTCACCAAGATAATGGCCGTCGGTTTAGAGTAAAGGGACATGATGCGTGTTAACATTCTAGAGCCTAACCCTATCTGGGAGAGGGTGGAGTGAAGGAAGGACCAACTGACCCTATCAAAGGCCTTCTCTGCTCACAGGAGAGAAGGCAGGTCGGGATATGAGTACGTTGAGCGTATGCCTTAAGGTGTATGGTTTTGGTGGTGTTGTCCCTAGCTTCACGGCCAGGGACAAAACCCACCTGATCTCTGTGTATGATCTCGGGTAGGAAGGGTGATAGCTAGAATCTTGGCGAACAATTTTAAGTCTATATTCAATAGGGATATCGGTCTATAGTTAGGGCATAATGAGGGGTCTTTGCCTGGTTTCGGGATTACTACAATTTGGGCTTTGAGTAAGGTTGTAGACGGGGCTATTGTCCCATCTATCGTGCTAAATGCCTTCGCTAGGAGAGGGGACAATAATAGTGGAAATGTTTTATAAAAACGTGGGGAGAACCCATCTGGATCAGGGCTCTTGCCATTTTTGAGATTTTTTATAGCCAGTATAAAGTCCGTGTCGGACAAGGCAGATTCCAAATCTTCCGATTCGGAAGGTGGGATGGTGGGGAGGGCAGTTTCTTGGATGTATGTATGGGAGATCTTGCGCAGGGAAACTGAAGCGGGATTTGGATGATGATGCCTGAGAAGGTAGATTATATAGAGTAGAATAATATTGGCGGAATTCCTCAGCTATGGCTGAGTTGTTCAGTAATTTCCCGTTAGTGGCCGAATTGATAATAGGAATAGGTTTCCTACATTGTCGAGGATGTAGCGTATTTGCTAAGTGTCTGCCACATTTGTTAGCTTGAGAATAATAGGCGAATCGCCCTTTGTTCTTTGCCACCAAGGAACGTCCCGCGAAAATTTGTAGAAGGTCCATCCTGGCATTAGTCAGGTCTAAATGTGTGGATGTGTCAGGGTTCTGTTTATGGGAATCTTCCAATGCAGCAATGGTGGCTAGGAGGCGTACAACATCCGCCGCACGCTCACGTTTTAGTCTACAGCCATGTTGGATAAATTTACCTCTGAGAACACATTTAAGCGCTTCCCATTAGGTAAGTGGGTTAGTGTCATCATGTGCGTGGTCAGTTACGAAATGTTTGATAGTCTGTACAATGTCCTGAACACAAACTGAGTCAAATAAGAGATTATCATTCAGTCTCCAGGAGGATCTATTTTTGTATGTCGGGATCCTGCCTAAACTCAGGTGGATGGGAGCATGATCAGACCAAAGAGTAAGGCCTATAGAGGCGTCCGGTTTATAATACAGTAATGATTGGGAGATGAAAATGTAGTCCAGTCTGCTATAGGACTTATGTGCGGGGGAGTAGTATGTGTAGTCCCTGGCGGAAGGGTGAAGAACTCTCCAGACATCCACCAGGGAAAGTTCAGAAAGGTTTTTTCGCATTTTGGTCAGAGCAGCTGGGGAAACAGAGGACTTACCAGTTGATGTATCAAGGCGGGGTATCAAGGCGGCATTGAGGTCCCCTCCCAGGATCATGTTAGTCGTACCAAAGCGTTTCAGGCGAGATGTCACCGAAGAAAGAAATTTTTGCTGATCCTGATTAGGAGAGTATATGTTAATAACAGTGTAAATCGTATCTCCCTTGTGGGTCTATATAAGAATTTAACACCTCTGGTGTAAATGTAGCGTGAAAAGCAATGGAGACCTCTTTAGATTTAACAGATGGATTAGTACTGTGGAACCAGGTAGGATATTGCTTATGGAGGAAATGTGGGATAGTATCTGATCTAAAGTGGGTTTCCTGAAGGAGGAGAATTTGCGTACGTAGCTTATGGAAGTGGTACAATATTTGCCTTCTTTTCTCCGGGGTATTAAGGCCCCCACAAATTAAGGAGGAGACATTTAAGGAGGGTTGTGCTGCCATGAGAGAGACATTGTGAGTGGAGTGTCAGGCTGGATATAGGTGAGGCCCGCTGCCTCAAGAAAGGGGAGGGAGGGAGCTTTAAAGGGATAGATCGCCATCTGTTGGGGAACATAGAGAAGAAAAGGTTAGAAAAAGTGAAGGTAAGAAGAGAAAAGGAAATGAACAGAACCAAGGCCATTAAGGCCGTACTATATTGTTGTAATCAACAAATCAGCAAAAACCCCTAAGGGAGCTAAGGGAGCTGAAAAAACCTAAGAGGGGGTACGCGATCAGCGCACAGAGGAGCCCGCACACACCAGGCATTATCAACAAACTTTTCATACTGACTTTATAGCTCAGGACCCTTCATCAAGATTTATACTTTATATATCTAACATAATGTCGGCCACCAAAGGGGGGAACCCTAGGAATGCCCAATACATAACGACAGCATAAAGGATCTGTTACTTGATTTCAAGACAAGGCTAAGCATTACCAAATATTATAAATAGGAGAGGGGAGAAGGGGGGGGGGGGGGGACCCAAGCAGGGGTAATACAAATAGGTAACGAGAAGTGTAATTCGTAGTCATCAGGATATTACATTACTAAGGCACATAATAAATTCTGCAAGTGCAGATAAAAATGTGAGGCTGACTTAACAAAACAGAGTCCCAACATAACTAGGAACTGGGACGGTGTCACGGGACAGAGACCTGTGAATAAAAAAGGTGGTTAGTCAAGGGGTGGTCAGTGAGGTTTCATCCGGCCGTCGACCTGGAGGCTTCCGCTTTGGAACGTTTGTTCCTCTTGGGTTGTTTTTGCCATCTGGTGGTGATCTGGAATCCAGGAGTTGCTGCATGAAGTGGCCAGTCCGGTAAGCTCTATGTGTTTTGTTGCGTATAGACAAATGATACATATCTTAGCACCCAGATTCTCCTATCTGAACCTCTCTTAAAAAATTATCAAGGATAATTGGTTCTTAGAATTGTCTGCAATGAACTTACTGGCCCTTAAACGTATTTGTTCCATTAGTCATAAACAAAAACAATAGTTTTATCTTTCAGATTCTTCTAACTGTACAGAATACCATCTTGCGCAATCTATGCTTTCCACAATCTAAAGAGGGAAAATGTAAAAGGTATATGCACTTACACAGTTTGTAATGAACTTGTTGGCCTTAGAAGAATAGTCTAACAGTTATTGATAAAAGAATAAATTAATCTTATCATCTAGACTTCAGATGATAGCTTTGTGATAGAGATTCATGAGGTTATTTTTATTAAAAGTCCATTGCAGATCTAGATAGTAAAAATACAATGTGCACCTGTTAATGAAAACTCCGGGCCTTCTAGGATAAGTAGTGTACTAAACCCCGTTGGTGCCAAAAGATTTACAAAGAGCTCTCTGCAGGTTTACCCTGCAAAATGTCATACCTAGCATGAAAAAAGGTAAGACTCCCTTCAACCCATGTTCTATCTAGACTAAGGAGGGGGAATCTTTGAGCTTGCATGAAGAGTGTAAAATTACCAAGGATCCTTCACAATAGAGACTTAAGAAAAGCAATATTGGTAAAATGAAGAAAAAAAAATCCTTGATGGTCAATCAAAAAGTGAGTCTCTATAGATAAAATTTTCTACTGTGCTCTGATTAGCTGGAACAACTGAAACATCTCAGTAAAAGAGGAGTCTTGACTCTGTACCTCATACGAACTGAGAGGTTTGCCATACTCCACCCCATAGAAATTGTTTTTCAAAATTAAATGCAGCTACAAATTAAAAAGGTACTAGAATTAGGTAGTGTCCTAAATATGGCTGATTTAAATTATTTAGCTGAACTAAAGTTAATGTTTTTAGTAAAAAGTTCGATTTTCATCCATGCTATAACACAATCATCTTAATGTATATAAGCTGTAGATTTATTTTTTTCTAACAAATCACATACCTGAAAATACAAATATACTAGATAACCCCCCCCCTATACTAGATAACTAAATAACCCCCCCCCCCTCAAAAACAGAGCAGGTACTTTACACAACCCTAGTAGTTTGACAATTGACAAAAAATAACTTTATTAACCAGTCGCCGACCGCCCTATAGCAGTTTTACAGCTACCAGCTACAGGGCGGCTGCGCTGTGCAGGATCACGTATTCATATAGGTGATCCTGCACTTCTGGGTAGTGGAAACAAGTGTGCACTGCCGGCGGCTTGCTCCCGCTGTAATTCTACACAGCGGGGGACGATCAGCGGGTCCTACGGCCCTGATGTCCACCGGCACCCACTGATCGTTCAGTACACAGGCAGAACGGCAGTCAGTAAGGATACTGTGTTCCTGTAGCAAAAGCACCTCCCACACTACACTAAAGAATAGTAGGCATGTAGTGTAGTCTGGAGCGCTGGCCGGAAGCTCACAGACAGCCCGTCCTACTGGAAACAACAGCAGCAATGGGAGGTGACGAGAACACGTCGCTCTGCCCTATGCGGCATTTCGTGATAGAGTCACATCATCCAGGGGCCCTGGATGTTATTGTCTACTAACATGTGAGTTTAACTTTTTACTTATCCAATAAAGTCAATGATTTTACACTATATGGAGCCTTTTTTTCCTACTATGACCGTATCTGCAATGCTGTGGGCTGATGTCTGAGTACCTGTCAGTGTGAACATCTTTAGCCTGACCCTGCAGTCTTTGATGTCCCATCTCGGTATAAGGTCTCTGATCCATTGGTTGTGGTTCGAAGCAGTATTAACAAACAGCTTTCTCTGATCCCCTGTAACGGGGGATCATGAGTTTCTGGTAAGCGGCCAGTCTGATTTCACGGTGGTGGAGCAAGCACGCTTTTTTCCTCTCACAGCAAGAATTTGTTTTTTGGAACTTTTTTAAGATACTTTCATATCACTTGGGTGATTTATTTTTTTTATACATGGACTTTTTATTATCACTTTGAACATTTTATTTTTGGATTGATTATTCATTTGACATGTGTTTTGTATATTATGTATACACTAAAGGGGAACTCTTCACTTAGTTCTAAATATTTGGTTTGGTGATGATGTGTATGATCACCAGTTTGTTTTAGCGCGATTCAACCCCCCCTTTTTTCTTAAAAATTATATCTTAACCTCTTGAGCTCCAGAAGGTTTTATCCCCTTCATGACCACGCCATTTTTTGCTATTTAGCACAGCGCTACTTTAATGCCGCGTACACATGATCAAACATTCCAACAACAAAATTCCTGGATTTTTTCCGATGGATGTTGGTTCAAACTTGTCTTGCATACACACGGTCATACAAATCTTGTCAGAAATTCCAAACGTCAAGAACGCGGTGATGTACAACACGTATGACGAGCGGAGAAAAATGAAGTTCAATAGCCAGTGCAGCTCTTCTGCTTGATTCCGAGCATGCATGGAACTTTGTGCGTCGGAATTGTTTACACACGATCGGAATTTACGGCAACGGATTTTGTTGTTGGAAAATTTGAGATCCAGATCTCAAATTTTCTGTGACGGAAATTCCGATGGAAAATGTCCGATGGAGCCTACACACATTTTCAATTTCCAACAACAAGCTCCCATAGAACATTTTCCGTCGGAAAATCCTATCGCGTGTACGGGGCATTACTGGTAATTGCGTGGTCATGCAACGCTGTATGCAAATTTAATTCATATAATCTTTCCACATAAATAGAGATTTCTTTTGGTGGTATTTGATCACCACTGAGTTTATTGTTGTTTAACAAAAAAAGACAGAAAATTAAAAAAAAACTATATTTTTTACTTTCTGTTATAAAACAATAAAATAAAATCGAATTTCTTCATAAACTTCGGCCAAAATGTATTTTGTTACATGTCTTTGGTAATAAAATACCCAATAAGTGTTTATTGATTGGTTTGTGTAAAAGTTATAGCATCTACAAACTATGGTAAATACAGTATATACTGGAATTTTCAATAATTTTTATTTTTTATACCTTTAATGGCAGTGATCAGTAACTTATAATGGGACTGAGATGCAGCGGACAATCTGCCACTAACTGATGCTGGGTGGGACCTGACTAACTGACACTGACATCACCAGTGACACCATTACAGTGATCAGTTACTATACTATACACTATCACTGTACTAATGAAACTGGCTCAGAAGGGGTTAACATCTCAAGGTAATAAAGGGGTTAAGTATGTGTCTTATGTGCTGCTTTTTACAAAAAATCTATTTGTAACTTCTTCCTGCTTTGCAGGGAGAAGAAACAAAGAGATCATTCTCTCCAATCACAGCAGGAGTTGGCAGGGGACACGTGCCCTGTACCCGGAAAAATTGAAAAAAATACAGATATATCACTGTGGAAGCCACCCATCCACAGTACAATGCGGATGAGTGGTCCTGAATCTGTTAAATAACTTTTGAAAAACATTTTGTGATTATAGAAATAAATTTTCTAGGAATATCAATGTGGTAGAATAGAAAAAGTATCAGTAAGATTACCCAAGAGGAGACCATGGCTATTTTGTAATAACTCCCTTCTTCTAACACATTTGTCTACTGGGTTATTTTCTAGCTGTACATATAGTACGTGTTTCTTTTCTCGGCTATGTTCAGTGACTGTTGTGGAAGCAGCCGTCATCCTTTGTTCAAAGTAACTTAATTAACGGAATTAAGGATGGGATTTCAGAGGAGTTAAAATTTATAGTACATGTTATGTTGAGACAGTGAAATCCTATACTCATAGTGAATGCTCTGTTACTAGTGTGGCATCTCTGGAACCTAGGGATAGTTTGATATACACTAACTATTTTTAGACCACTAAAAGACCACCAAAGCTGTCTAGAAGCATCTTGTGCTGCTAACTATTATTCCCTGATGCCCCCTGCTAAATCAAATAAGGAAATTATTCATGCCCTGAAAATCACTTTGCCTTCTGAAACTGTAGAATAGTCATTTTTCTAGAAGTAGACAACTGGCATTTGCAAGTGTCTCAACATACACTATTGAGTTATCTGTGGAAGGTAGTTTTAGTAGAAGTGTGTAAGTTGAACTCTTACTAAGGGACAGGAAGATTCTCTGGGCGGTTACATCCATGTATTTAAAACGGACCTTCAGTCATTTTTTCAACTTTCCATCTAATAAATCTTCTGACCTTGTTGTTTTAACTTTGGATAGTAAAATTTTTTTTTTCTGCAAGTAAATATCTTATTTACAGCCTACTTCCTGTTTCTTGTCTGGTCATTAGTCTAGGCTTATGACATCATGCACAGCTCTCTCTCTCACTTCGGTGAGAGTTTGCCAGGAAGGGGGATAAGTCAAATGAGGGCCAATGGAAGCTGCAGGACTACAGAGCTGGAGGTGTGTCTCTGTGTGTCTGTGCAAATCCAGGAAATAAACAGGCAGCAGCTTCAGCTGCCCACAGTTAAAATGGCTGCAGCCAGACTTAGTGCAGGG
Source organism: Aquarana catesbeiana (assembly GCF_042186555.1). Taxonomy (NCBI): domain Eukaryota; kingdom Metazoa; phylum Chordata; class Amphibia; order Anura; family Ranidae; genus Aquarana; species Aquarana catesbeiana. The sequence continues at coordinate 224,573,233 of NC_133324.1, forward strand.
AGATTTTTGCAGCATATTTAGCAAGTACAGAATCACAGTAATATTAAAATAATATGCAAAGTGGTCGGAGGGAAGCTTCAGAATGGCAAAGATGTTTTTATTACAAATTATGTGAGCAGACTGCAGTTCCTCTTTAAGAGAAAGCCACCAATCTATTTTGTAAGCTCCATGAATGTTTGCCAACTGTAGAATAAAGAATTTTTTGCAAAATTACAAACATAAAGCAAAAGAGGAGAAAGGCTTTATTTAAAACTACCAGTACAACCTTCAATGCAGGGAAAATAACGGATATACAGTATTATTTATTATTTTATACAACTAGGTCATATAGAGAAAAAGCTCAGAGATTCAACAGAAAAATAAATGTAGCTCATAAAGTTGATCCTTCAACTAATAGTGTTAGTACATTAAGAATTACAGAAACAATCTTCTATGTGATGTTTCTCTATTAGCCATTGGCATTATAAATCACTCTGTAAGTAGCAGCTGCACAGCTACATTTTTTTAGATCTATATGAGATCAACAGAGAGAAGCTATGCTAAAACTGAAAAAAAGACTTGAATATTATTACAGGTGTGAAAAAAAAATGAGCAAGTATTCACAAGGCAGAAATTAAAACTGAACATAAACCATTGCAGGGCTGTTTCAGAAGAATAATTGTACACTTAAATAATCTAACAATGCATGAACCATTAAGTAATAATGGCTACAACTAACTGTATTGTCTTCAAAGGAGAATTGCTTGCATGACTGCTGTAGACCAATGTTTTGAACTGGATGTGGAGGGCATGTCCTCCATACAGTGCCTTGAACAAGTATTCATACCCCTTGAAATTTTCCACATTTTGTCATGTTACAGCCAAAAATGTAAATGTAATTTATTGGGATTTTATGTGATAAATCAACACAAAGTGGCACATAATTGTGAAGTGGAAGGAAAATGATAAATGGTTTTCAGAATTTTTTACAAATAAATATCTGAAAAGTGTGGCGTGCATTTGTGTTCAGCCCCCCTGAGTCAATACTTTATAAGACCAACTTTCGCTGCAATTACAGCTGCAAGTCTTTTTGGGGATGTCTCTACCAGCTTTGCACATCTAGAGAGTGATGGTTTTGCCCATTCTTCTTTGCAAAATAGCTCAAGCTCTGTCAGATTGGATGGAGAGCATCTGTGAACAGCAATTTTCAAGTCTTGCCACAGATTCTCAATTGGATTTAGGTCTGGACTTTGACTGGGCCATTCTAACACATGAATATGCTTTGATCTAAACATTCCATTGTAGTTTAACCCCGAATAATTCTACCAAATACTGAAGTTCACTGAAGAGTATTATATGAATATAGAGTTTAATGTATAATAGGAATTGCTATATTTATATATAAATATATACTCCATTTAAGAACAGCTTAATATATTTTGTTATTCTTTTTTGTAGAAATTACATTGATTGTACATTTTATGGCATATGTCAATAAGCTTTTTGTACTATTTCTTTGTACCAAATAAAAAAGTTTGTAAACAAAAAAAAAAACATTCCATTGTAGCTCTGGCTGTATGTTTAGGGTCCTTATCCTGCCAGAAGGTGAACCTCCGCCCCAGTCTCAAGTCTTTTGCAGACTGTAAAGCCCCATACACACTATCAGTTTTTTTGCTGAGTTAGTCCTTCAGAATTACCAAAACCATATAATATGAGGTTGAATCTTAGGAGTTTCAATGTGTATGCAATCAGACAGGCCCTTGCACTACATGGTTTTGGTAAATCCGAAGGACTAACTCAGCAGAAAAACTGATAGTGTGTATGGGACTTAACAGGTTTTCTTCTAAGATTGCCCTGTATTTGGCTCCATCCATCTTCCCATCAACTCTGACCAAGCTCCCTGTCCCTGCTGAAGGAAAGCATCCCCACAACATGATGTTGCCACCAACATGTTTCACGGTGGGGATGGTGTGTTCAGGGTGATGTGCAGAGTTAGTTTTCCGCCACACATATAAGTTTGTTTTAGGCCAAAAAGTTAAATTTTGGTCTCATCTGACCAGAGCACCTTCTTCCAAGTGTTTGCTGTGTCCCCCACATGGCTTCTTGCAAACTGCAAACGGGACTTCTTATGGCTTTCTTTCAACAATGGCTTTTGTCTTGCCACTCTTCCATAAAGGACAGATTTGTAAAGTGCACAACTAATACTTGTCCTGTGGACAGATTCTCCCACCTGAGCTGTGGATCTCTGCAGCTACTCCAGAGTTACCATGGGCCACTTGGCTGCTTTTCTGATTAATGCTCTCCTTGCCTGGCCTGTCAGTTTAGGTGGATGGCCATGTCTTGGTAGGTTTGCAGTTGTGCCCTACTCTTTCCATTTTCGGATAATGGATTTAACAGTACTCCGTGAGATGTTCAAAAGTTGGGATTTTTTTTTATAACTTAACCCTGATTTAAACTTCTCCTTTCCTGTTCCTTGGCCTTCAGGATGCTGTTTGTTCACTAAGGTTCTCTAACAAACCTCTGAGGGCTTCACAGAACAGCTATATTTATACTGAGATTAAATTACACACAGATGGACCCTATTTACTTCTAAAGGCAATTGGTTCCACTGGATTTTAGTTAGGGGTATCAGAGTAAAGGGGGCTGAATACAAATGCACGCCACACTTTTCAGATATTTAGTTGTAAAAAATTTTGAAAACCATTTATCATTTTCCTTCCACTTTACAATTATGTGCCAGTTTGCATTGGTCTATCACATAAAACCCCAATAAAATACATTTACATTTTTGGTTGTAGCGTGACAAAATGTGGAACATTTCAAAGGGTATGAATACTTTTTCGAGGCACTGTATATACTGATTTTGTAGGTCCTTTCCTATGACAGGCAGTATGCTGTTGATTTAATCACAGAATGGTTATAAGTAGTTATTGTTATTTCAGCATGCAATAGGGCCTTTGTTGATGGACTTTAGTTTGCTTCGAATTGGTTGTGCATTCCCGTACAAGTCAAAACCCACTTGAAGCAAGTCACATGAAGGTCCGAAGGAAGCTCAATTGCAGGTCAAATGCACCATCAAATAATTCCACACTCCTCAAATGACTCAGCTGCACTGTGTGATTCAAACTGCAAAAGATGCATTAAGAAGAATTTTTTATAGAGACTGTAGGAAAAGCTCACAAAAAGATTCTCTTGCAAGAGATGTACCACCATGCTCCAATACTGACTGAAGTTGTGTGTTATTAATTAATGATGGGTGATCAAGGCAACATTGATTTGGCAACTCTTAAAGCGGAGCTCCACCCAAAAAGGGGTAGCTCCGCTTATCTGCCTACTCCCCTACTTTGATGCCACATTTGGCACCTTTCGGGGGAAGCGAATATAAGGTTTTGACAGGTGAGAGTCAATACCAGCCATTTTACCCCAAGCATGGTTAGATAACGAGCTAAAGTTGACACACAGCTAATCCCGTCATGTATGAACCTCAAGAGTTAGCCAAATTAGCCAACAGACAGAAACAATAGGTGAGTCAATGAACAATTGGAATTCACACCTAGGAGGCACACAATGGTAGAAACACACATAACAAACAGTGATCCCACCCCACCTCAGGCTGGCCGACACCCATCTACAACATTCTATGAGACAAACTACACACAAACATACAATGTTCTAGCAGCCTGAAAAGGTGCAATTAATTTATCGTCATAGATTCCTTGAGGGATATTGTTGATAAATTTTTCTGTCCCAAGTGGAGAAGCTTCTCTAACTCAATCTTCAGGAGGGCCACCATATTCTCTCTGACAATTAACCTGTTCAAGATTAATATTACACCTTTCTATCCACTCCAGAACGGAAGCTTTATTGTACTTATTCAGAGAATGAATCCAAGTCTCGCTCTCAGCGTTCATCCAGTTGTTGTCCATCATTAGAGAATGATCTGCTTTCTCCATGGGCCATAATCAGTGGGTAGGATGTTTGCCACTAGTCCTCTCCAAAAGCCCCTGTCCTGGTTGGGTCTGTCATACCATCCTCAGGGACTCCAATGCAAAATGGAAACAGCTCACCCAGATCTCCCATTTTTTAGTATAATTTGGGGAAATTAAAACTTTTACTTTTGTTAATCCCTTATGATCAGGACATGAAAATTCCTACTCTGGGTTCTGGGCCCTGTCATCTGATGAGGAAAAGATGATCCGCACTCCGGTGATTGGTCTTAAGAAGTATAATATTTATTGACAAGCCACAGTGACCAAACGCAAATAAGAACAGTGGACGCGTTTCAGCCTATAAGGCCTTAGTCATAACCACCACTTATGACTAAGGCCTTATAGGCTGAAACGCGTCAACTGTTCTTATTTGCGTTTGGTCACTGTGGCTTGTCAATAAATATTATACTTCTTAAGAGCAATCACCAGAGTGCGGATCATCTTTTCCTCATTTCCCTACTCAGCCAGCGACTGTGGATCGAGCACCTTGGATCTCTGGTTTCTATGTGATGTATGGGTAGTAGCACTGACTTTTTTTGTTTATACCCTGTCATCTGATCCCCCCCTCCTCAAGCCCCACTGTAATTATATTATATATATATATATATATTTTTTTTTAATATGCTGAGCTTTCTAGATGTTTTCAGGGCAGGTATGTGAAATGCAGTATCACAATAGTTTACAATACTCAGTCAAGCTGACAAAATACATTCAGTTCATTCAACCAATAGAAAAAAAAAATTAAAAATTGCATAACTCCATAAACACACAGCTGATCCAGAGGAAGGCAAAGCCCCTTATAAAGCAAGGTCAAATAAATCATGAAGAAAACAATTCCTTCCTGATCCTCTATGGCAATAGCATTTTCCCTGGATCAACAAGGCTAGAACTAAGCTCCTGAGGAGTATAGTTAACATTTTTTTTACACGCTTTTCTCTCCAGTTCCACAACATCTTTTTTGTGAACTGGTGCTCACAACTGAACTGCATATTTTAGATAGAATCCTAATAATCCTTTGTGTGGGGCCTTTAAGTCAGTTTTCTATCCATTTACAGACTGCATGTTCTAAGCCTACAGACCTTAAAGAGGAGGTCCAGCCACCCCACGAAAAATTAAAAGTCAGCAGCTGCAAACACTGCAGATGCTGACTTTTAATATATGGACACTTACCCAGTGGCGTACCAAGTGGGGGATGGGCCACCCCGGGTGCCACACACTGGGGGGGGTCAGGCCAGGCGCCCCCCCTGTGACTGAAGCAGTGACAGCGCCGCGGGGTGGCTTTAGGCAGGGGCAGATAAGAGCAGCAGGGAGAGGCAGCTACAGTGGCGATACAAAGGGGGGGTGCGGGGCGACAGTGCTGCACCATCCATCCCCTCCTCTCATGGCCACGGGCTGTTTGAGCGGTCCTAGTCACCAGTGTTCAGCACTTTTCGATAGAACACCTGATGTCACACAGGCACAGCCGAGTTAAGCTGCCTCCCGCTCCTCTCTGTTTATGTGTACAGAGGGGGAGGGGACCTTCTGTGCATGTGCCGCCATGCTGATCTGAGGTACTGAATGGGGAAGGGGGGTCTGCACTGGGGGGTTTGCACTGAAAGGGGTCTGCACTGAAGGGGGGTGTCTGCACTGAGGTTGGGTTTGCACTGAGGGGGGTCTGCACTGAGGGGGGTTTGCACTGAGGGGGTTTGCACTGAGGGGGGTCTGCACTGAGGGGGGGTCTGCACTGAGGGGTGTCTGCACTGAAGGGGGTGTCTGCATTGAAGGGGGCGGTTTGCACTGAGGGGGTCTGCACTGAAGGGGCGGTGTCTGCACTGAGGGGGTCTGCACTGAAGGAGGGGGTGTTGGCATTGAAGGGGGGTCTGCACTGAGGGGGGGTTTGCACTAAGGGGGATCTGCACTGAAGGGGGTGTCTGCACTGAAGGGGGTCTGCACTGAAGAGGGAGGTGTGCACTGAAGGGGGGTCTGTGTAACATGCAGGGGGTCCAGAGCTGTGGGGGGCTGTGTAATGTAAAGGGGTCCAGTGATGCAGGGTGCTGTGTAATGTAAAGGGGTCCAGAGGTGCAGTTCGCTGTGTAATGTAAAGGGGAACAGAGGAGCAGGGGGATGTGCAATGTAAAGGGGTCCAGTGATGCAGGGTGCTGTGTAATGTAAAGTGGTCCAGAGGTGCAGGGGGCTGTGTAATGTAAAGGCGTCCAGAGGTGCAGGGGGCTATGTAATGTAAAGGGGTCCAGAGGTGAAGGGTTCTGTGTAATGTAAAGGGGTCCAGAGGTGCAGGGTGCTGTGTAATGTAAAGGGATCCAGAGGTGCAGAGGAATGTGTAATGTAAAGGGGTCCAGAGGTACAGGGGGCTATGTAATGTAAAGGGGTCCAGGGGGGCTGTGTAATGTAAAGGGGCCCAGAGGTGCAGGGGGCTATGTAATGTAAAGGGGTCCAGAGGTGCAGGGGGCTGTGTAATGTAAAGGGGTCCAGGGGTGCAGTTGTGGAGAGGGGGTACACACTAGTAGCAAAGAGATATTGAAGGATGCAGAGGCATGCAAGGGGCACAGTGGGGTGTTTTTACATTTTACCGTGGGGGGGCGCCAGATATTGGATTCGCCCTGGGTGCCAAATGCTCTAGGTACACCCCTGCACTTACCTGTCCAAGGAACCCACAATATTGACACCGCAGCTGCCTTTCAGCTTCACAGCCGGGTCCCTATTGCACATGCGCCAAACACGCTGCGCCAATTGGTCCGGCGGCGGAGGACATAGGAGGGTGCCGAACTTCTGGGAGATCTCTTAGATCTCTGATCCCACCATGTAAAAATGTAATAAAAACCAAATAAATAAAACCACACATTGGGCAAAAATGTATAAATGTAATTAAACGCTTGTACCTACCTCCCCTGCGCTTCCCTTTAAAACATGCAAACAATGCACACGCCACTTTGGGACAACCCAGGTCTAAAAGAATTGTTATCCATACCGGATGATAACTTATGGCTTATCCAGGGCGTGAGGAATTTGTCAGACGTCTATCATGATACTACCTTGAAATCTTTTCAACAACTCAAGGATGAATTTAATCTCCCTAATTCCATGCATTTCCGATACCTCCAGCTCTGTCACGCTCTCCAGGCCCAATTTCATGGTAATCCTCCTAACCTAGAGCAATTGGATATTCTCAGTATAATAAGGGGGCAAAACTCCTTAAAACTCATTTCAGTATTTTATAACTCTCTTCTTTGCCCCGCGGCTACGTTACTTGCCTACAGATTGAAAAATCGATGGGTTGGCGAGGTGGGGGAGCTGGAGGATGATGAATGGGAGGACGTGCTGGACAACTGCAAAAAAGTCTCTACTAGGTTTTCGGATTGCCTCACACAACTATATATTTTACATAGATCTTATCTGACCCCCCTCCGTCTGGTCAGATTCAAACCTGACCATAACCCAATATGCCCCAGATGTGACAGCCCCTCTAGCACCTTCTTCTACCTCATGTGGTCGTGCCCAGTAATACATGACTATTGGTCTCATATAGTGCAATTTATACATGATGAAATGGGGTCCCCCCTGACATTGTGCCCTAAACATTGTTTACTGGGAGTGTTCCCAGACTCAGACAAATTTCACATGACATTCCAACGGGAATCATTGTTTATACCTAGGCTACTCATAGCAAGAAAATGGTTAAGGGCAGCACTGCCGACACTCCAGGAATGGATAGCTGCCAATAATACTGTCTTGCCCTATAAAAAAGAAACATATGCCCACAGGGGCTGCCCCACCAAATATGGGAAAATATGGGACTCTTGGTTGGGAAATGCAGCCATGTGCAATGCAGCAATTGAAAATGCTCCGGAATGTTGAATACTCAACCTATTGGGTAATATATCTACATAAAACACTCAGTAATTGTATTTAGTTATATGATGTTAAATACTGTTTATATGTGCCTTGTGCAGAAATGTGGATGTCAAATTAAATATGCTGTCTATTTTGTCTATCACACTACTTTCATGTATGTGACACCATTGCTTGTGATCTGTAAATGTGTACTCTTCTCAAATAAACAACCACCTTATTTGTAAAAAAACAAAAAAACAAAACAAAAAAACATGCAAACAAACAAACAAACCCCAAAATTGTACGAATATAAATAATCAGCTGTTTTGCTTAATAATCCCCTATCATATAATAGAAGCCAATATCCACTTCATCAGGCCCAACGCTAAAATTTTTAAACACACCTAACGTTGACAAAAAAACCCCATAAGCATGTATATTTTCTTCCTACATAAAAAAGAAACATATACTGTAAGTGAATAGCAATTATTTGAGTGACTCTGTGAATATTAATCACAGTCTCTTAAAACAGCTCAATTAGAGTGTTCATAAACATCCAAAGTATCTACATAAACGTCCCAGTGTTAAATAAATATTGACAAAACAGCTTCCACCAAGTGATTATTCACTTCATGTAAAGAGTCTGCTGTGTTCCCTTCCACCGATGCATATTCCTCACTCACCAGATCGCTGTGCCTGTCTTTTTTCAAGAGAGGAACATGAGCCTAAACGGCTTCCAGGGAGAGTCTCCTCGGTTTGCATACAATCCTACTTAAGGATCCCAAACCAGTGAAGCACCCCAGCAAAGAAAGAATCTCATATAGTGTAATATGTAACTGATCATTTATTAAAAACCAAGAAAGAACACTTACAAAAGCCAGATATAAATGAAGCATTTAAACAAATCAGTTCCAACACTGAACCAGCAACTTGTGCTGCTGCAACAGACTTGGGTATACGCTCTTTTCCCACCCGCCGATGCACTCCAGACTAAAAAAAAAAACAGGACCGTTTCAGCTAGCAAAACAGAGCGGGAGGTGGACAATCAAGATATACAGCATTCCATCAATATAAAGCAGGGGTCTCCAAACTGCAGCTCAAGGGCCGAATATGGCCCTTTGCTAGTCTTTATCCGGCCTTTGGGGCACTACTTCTGCCAATGATATGAGGTACTATTACTCTCACTGACACCAACAATGGGGCACTATTACTCCCACTAATACCAATGATGGGGCACTACTCCTCCTCCTACTGACCAGAAACCCTGAGGCCATGTTTATTATCACTGATGCTTGGCCCAGGACATTTAATACCCTCTCTGGCCACAAGCTGCCCCCCTTAAAGTGGAGATCTACCAAAAAGGAATCCGGACCCCCTGACATGCAACATTTGGCATGTCATTTTTTTGGGGGGGGGAGCGGGTACCTAGTTTTGACAGGTACCCAGCTCCAACCTCCTCTCGGGCCACCTAAGCGGTCCCTTTCTCTCTGCAATCTTCTGGGACACATCACAGGTCCCAGAAGATTGCCCAGCCATTCAGGACATGCATGCACAATGTGTACTCGGCTGTGAAGCCGCAAGCTGTCACAGCCAGGTGCCCACAGTAGTGATGCTGGCACCATGGAGAGGAAAGGGAGAGAACCGAGGCTTCGGGCAGCTGCATCGCTGGACCGTGGGACAGGTGAGTGTGTGTTTATTAGCAGAGTAATATTTATAATATTATGTTAATATTAATAATATTATCTCCAACTCTATCTCCCTCCTTAATTGTAAGCTCTAACGAACAGGGCCCTCTGATTCCTCCTGTATTGAATTGTATTGTAATTGTACTGCCTACCCAAACGTTGTAAAGCACTGTGCAAACTGTTGGCGCTAACTAATTCCTGTATAATAATAATAACATTAAAATAAAACTTAAATTAATCAAATCCAAGAAACAAATTAATACATACAGTGAATTGGGAAAGTATTTACAGCGCTTCACTTTTTCCACTTTTTGTTATGTTACAGCCTTATTCCAAAATGGATTCAATTCATTATGGTCCTCAAAATTCTACAAACAATACTCCATAATGACAACATGAAAGAAATTTGTTTGAAATCTTTGCAAACCTTGAGATGTTTCTACAACTTGATTGGAGTCCACATGTGGTGAATTCAGTTGATTGGACATGATTTGGAAAGGCACATACCCAGGGGCGTTGCTAGGTCTACAAAAGATCTGGGGCTAGAGCCCATAGCAGCGAAGTAAAGAGAGTCATAAGCTTCGGCAGGCATACACATGTATATAATATACGTGTGTGTGTGTGTGTGTATATATATATATATATATATATATATATATATATATATATATTACATAAGGGTCTCCAAAGCCCCGCTCATTACATTGGGGTCACCAGAGAGCTTGTCACGTCACCTGCCACCAGATGCGGATTGTCTATACAGAGAGGCTGGGTATATACAGAGAGGCTGGGTATACAGAAGATAGGCTGGGTATATACAGAGAGGCTGGGTATATACAGAGAGGCTGGGTATACAGAAGATAGGCTGGGTATATACAGAGAGGCTGGGCATACAGAGAGGCTAGGTATATGCAGAGAGGCTGAAATATACAGAGAGGCTGGTTATATACAGAGAGGCTGGGAATACAGAATATAGGCTGGGTATATACAGAGAGGCTGGTATATACAGAGATGCTGGATATATACAGAGAGGCTGGGTATAAACAGATATGCTGGTATATACAGAGAGGCTGGTATATACAGAGAGGCTGGGTATACAGAAGATAGGCTGGGTATATACAGAGAGGCTGGGTATACAGAAGGTAGGCTGGGTATATACAGAGAGGCTGGGTATATACGGATATGCTGGTATATACAGAGAGGATGGGTATATACAAAGAGGCTGGTATATACAGAGAGGCTGGGTATATACAGAGAGGCTGGTATATACAGAGAGGCTGGGTATATACAAATATGCTGGTATATACAGAGAGTCTGGGTATACAGAGAGGCTGGTATATACAGAGAGGCTGGGTATACAGAAGATAGGCTGGGTATATACAGAGAGGCTGAGTATATACCGATTTGCTGTTATATACAGAGAGGCTGGGAATATAGAGAGGGGCTGGTATATACAGAGAGGCTGGGTATATACAGATATGCTAGTATATACAGAGAGGCTGGGTATATACAGAGAGGCTGGTATATACAGAGAGGCTTGGTATACAGAAGATAGGCTGGATATATAAAGAGAGGCTGGGTATACAGAAGAGAGGCTGGGTGTATACCGAGAGGCTGGGTATACAGAGAGGCTGGTATATACAGAGAGGCTGGGTATACAGAAGAGAGGCTGGGTATATACAGAGAGGCTGTGTATATACAGAGAGGCTGATATATACAGAGAGGCTGGTTATATACAGAGAGGCTGGGTATACAGAAGATAGGCTGGGTATATACAGAGAGGCTGGTATACACAGAGAGGCTGGGTATATACAGAGATGCTGGTATACAGAGAGGCTGGGTATACAGAGTTTCCCCTCTCCCCCATGGTCTGCACTTACCAGCTCAGGAGATAGATCCTCCTGACTCTATGATATAGACAGAGTTAGGGAGGAGACTCACTCTCACACTGATCTCCTGGCTCTGGCTGTGTCACTGAAGCATGGAGTGCAGACTCAGTGAGAGTGCCACTGCTGTGCGGGAAGCACTGTGTTCGGCAGCCTGCGACTCTTTCACAGTAGGGCCGACCCTGGACTCGGGGCTATGGGCCCCATATTCGGGCACCAGCCTCAATAACCACCCCTTAACGATGTCTATGCACATACCTGTCTATGTAAGGTCCCACAGTTAACAGTGCATATCAGAGCACAAACCAAGCCACGAAGTCCAAGGGAGTGTCTGTAGACCTCTGAGACAGGATTGTATCGAGGCACATATCTAGGGAAGGGTACAGAAAAATTTCTGCAGCATTGAAGGTCCCAATGAGCACAGTGGCCTCAATCATCCGTCAACAGAAGAAGTTTGGAACCACCAGGACTCTTCCTGCAGGCCGCCCAGCCAAACTGAACGATTGGGGGAGAAGGGCTTTAGTCAGGTAGGTGACCAAGAACCTGATGGAATCTGACAGAGCTCCAGTGCTTCTCTGTGGAGAAAGGAGAACCTTCCAGAAGAACAAACATCTCTGCAGTACTCCGCCAATCACGCCTCTATGGTAGAGTGGCCAGATGGAAGCCCCTCCTCAGTAAAAGGCACATGACAGCCCACCTGGAGTATGCCAAAAGGCACCTAAAGGACTCTCAGACCATGAGAAACAAAATTCTCTAGTCTGATGAAACAAAGATTTAACTCTTTGGACTGAATGGCAAGCGTGTCTGGAAGAAACCAGGCATCAATCATTACCTGGCCAATACCATCCCTACAGTGAAGCATGGTGGTGGCAGCATCATGCTGTGGGGATGTTTTTCAGTGGCAGGAACTGGGAGACTAATCAGGATCAAGGGAAAGATGAATGCAGCAATGTACAGAGACATCCTTGATGAAAACCTGCTCCACAGCGATTTGGACCTCAGATTGCGGAGAAGGTTCATCTCCCAACAGGACAACAACCCTAAACACACAGCCAATAAAGATAACAAAGGAGTGGCTAAGGGACAACTCTGTGAATGTCCTTGAGTATCCCAGACCGAGCCCAGACTTGAACCCAATTAAACATCTCTGGAGAGATCCTAAAATGGCTGTGCATCTACCCTCCTCATCCAACCTGATGGAGCTTGAGAGGTCCTGCACAGAAGAATGGGAGAAGCTGCCCAAAAATAGGTGTGCCAAGCTTGTAGTATCATACTCAAATAGACTTGAGGCTGTAATTGGTGCCAAAGGTGCTTTAACAAAATATTGAGCAAAGGCTGTGAATACTTATGTACATGTGATTTTTTTTCATTTTTACATTTTTTATAAATTTGGAAAGATTTCAAACATCTTTCACGTTGTCATTATGGGGTATTGTTTGCAGAATTCTGAGGAAAAAAATGATTTTAATCCATTTTGGAATAAGGCTGTAGCATAACAAAATGTGGAAAAAAGTGAAGCATTGTAAATACTTTCCAGATGCACTGTATCTCTGAACACATGGAAATATATACCTATACACAAATACCACTAAAATAGATATAAATAGAGACAATATTAAAATATTCTAATGGGAAATATTAGGGATAAACCTATAAAACTATAAAATCTAAAGTAAGTACACGCTATTAACCCTATCTCGAAGTAGCTGTAAAATTAGAAATTGCTCTGAGATTGCCAACATCCCTCATGTCAGTAACACCAGCACTCCCCCCAACTGGGACATATATATATATATATATATATATATGGGACTTATTATATATTCTAGTATATTATGCTGTGTTAAAAAAAAACATGTCTGACAAACTTTATTGTATACAAAACAATAAAAAACAAACCTAAAATCAAATCATGGCTGATTTTTTTGTGTGTACATGCACATGTTTTACAGCATAATAGCACGTGAATACCCAACATTCCTAGTCAACATAAACAGTCCAGTTTGACATAGGTTCATCCAACAAATTTCAGAGAAAAAGCTCCTTTTTTTCAGGGGTGTACAGTAAATAGGGTATGTCATATTCTGTAAATGGAGAGAAAAATACAGCCATCACTTTAAAAACAATACAGACTTACCATCACCCACTATACCTATTCAGTACCACATCTGAAGCTCCATATGGGACCACCAGAAAACCACTGAGACCACCCACATAACTTGGAAATGTTCCTCTCCACCAAAACATGGACCACCCTCAGAGCTGGTAGCTTATCTAAGCAGAGTGGCTCTATCGGGCAAACCTCAGAGCAAGAGGTAATGGGCACGATGGACATAAATATAAAACCAAGTACCTCCTAAAAATATAAACAAATCAATAAAAGATCCAAAGAGGTCTTTGCACATATATCCATAGACCATCGCAAAGGTAACCATAGTCAGTGGTCAATATTCTATGATAATTAGAGGTCTGAAAAAATGAATAAACAAATAAATTACTTTAAAATAAGCAAGAGTAAAATCATTATATATAGATCTATATCTATAGATATCTCTTTCTCTCTCTCTCTCTCTCTCTCTCTCTCTCTATATATATATTTATATATCTATCTATCTATCTATACATATATATATATATATACATATATATATCTATATATCTATTGATACTATATACTGTCACTCCAAAGTTGCCATAGCAATGAAATGTGTCAGTTGCAGGGCAGTAGTAACTGACACTGGAGACCAGGAGCCTGCAAATAACACAGAGCAGCCGGCTGCATACCCAAATATGGTGCAGTGGTGTGGGCTGCTGGCTCAGTGTTGGGATTGATTTGTTTATATGCCACCTTTATATTTTTGCCTTTTGTGTGTATTTTATTTTGGTTTTGAATAAATGGTTGGCTAAACAAATTACACTTGATGGGATTCTTTCTTTCTTTGGTGGGGAGCTTCACTGGTTCGGGATCCTGAAGTAAGATTGTATGCAGACTGAGGAGACTGTGTCCCTGGAAGCTGCTTAAACTCATGTGCCTCTCTTGATAACAGACACAGCAATCTGGTGAGGGCAGAAGATGCACCGGTGGAAGGGAACACAGCGGACTCTTTGCATGAAGTAAACAATCACTTGGTGGAAGTTCTTTTGTAAGTATTTATTTAACACGAGTTTAAATAGACACTTTGGATGTTTATGGACATTCTAATTGGGCTGTTTTAAGAGACTGTGATTAATGTTTATGCAGTCACTTTCAGTGACTTGATATTCACTTATATGTTTGTTTGTGACTTGCTATTCACTTATATGTTTGTGAATTGCTATTCACTTATATGTATGCTTGTGACTTGCTATTCACGTATATGTTTGTTTCATATGTGGTAAGGAAATATACTGTACATGTTTATGTGTTTTTTCTCATGTTTAGGTGTGTTTAAAACTTTTAGCGCTGGGCTAGATGAAGTGGATTTTGGTTTCATTGGTATAATATATGATAGGGGATTATTAAGCACAGCAGCTGAATATTTATATTAGTACCATGGTGGGGTTTATCTGTTTGCACTTTTTAAGTAAAGGGATGGGTTCTTAGTGCAGGGTGGGTTTAAGTGTTTATTTTGAAAAAGAACTCTAATATCCATCAGTAAGGGAGAGATTCAGATAAATCTGTAGCCATGGACCTTTTTTTACAAAACAGAATGGGTAGTTTGGATGAGATCTTTTCTGATAAGGGAAAACATAAGGAAAGTGTGTTCTGATCTCTATGCAATGCTCTTGAAAAACAGGCGAAAGCCTGGTGGGACATTGTTACACTGGAAAGATATTTGAAAGAAAATTTAATTCCAAAGAGACTAAGGTGGGAAAAGGCAACACAAGATGGTTTGAATGATAAAGAATCTGAAGAGGTGTGGTTGTTTTTTTTTTTTTTTTTTTTTTTAACAGGCTTTGATTCTTAAATGGAAAATTAAGAAAAAGGCCTTATTGGAAAGCAAAATTCAATTAAAAAAAAAAAAAAACAAGTTAGAACCTATTAAAGATACTCCAGAATGCAAAACATTCACTGACACTTTGCAGAGGAGATTGCAAAAGGTGGCTAGAGAAACACAAATAAGAGAAATAAGTATAGGAGAGATTTAGCAGATTTTAAAAATAATTAAGTGTATGCTTGGCAAATTAAAGGGACAGAGAAACGAGAGCAGTCCATTTCCACTAAAGAGAGTTCTGGATTCAATTTACCCACACTACAAAAGAAGGTATTGACCATTAAAGGGAATGGGAAGAATATTGGAAAAGGACCGCAGAGAACCATGCAGAGATATAGGGTACCCATGAGAAATAACCCTGGCATCCCATTAACTCCACAGTATAATACAGCTTTATACAATCAGGTGATAGGAGACCTTAGGAGGATAATCCTTACCAATATGGAGTTCTGACTAGAAATATATATGAGGAGGAGGATTATGGAAATAGAGTTTATGGACATTCACCTGCTTTTTTGGGGAAGAAGTGGAAACCTGGACCACTACAGTGGGGGGAGAGGATCGAAGAGGTATGGAGGGATGCTCAAGGGAGCAGAGAAACAAGAGAAGATATAGAGATTGTGGGTGAGTAAGGTACAATACCAAAAAGAGAATGGTAACAAGTGGTATTTTCATTTAGGGAGAACTAAATATTTAGAATCTTGGTTTAAAATATGCACCCAGGAAACCACTGAATAAGTTTAAGGTCTTTATAGACACACACAAATACATTAAGAAACTAAACATGAACAAATATTTTCTAGGGAACCCTCAGAATAGGGAATACAGTTGTTTGATGAATAAATCCACTTTTAATCCCCAGATTAGTAACAATCATTATGTTGACACTTTCAAAGGAATGGTTTTGAGAGAATTAGAGTCAGTGATTCCAAGGAAGACATGCCTCAAAGGCCTACTTACCCAGTTACAAGATGTATTATTGGAGGGAGATGATATATATCTAGTTACAGCAGATGTATCATCCCTCTATACTAATATTAAGCATAAGGATTCAGTGTCAACCTTAAAATGAGCTTAGAATAAGAGAGGTGATATCCCATTGGTACAGAAGAAGCTCCTAGAAGAGGTACTTCAATTCTGTTTAACTCGCAATTACTTTTGGTACAGAGGTAGGTTTTTTTCCTCAGATGTGCAGCGTAGCCATAGAGGCGAAATTTGCCTCCAGTTTGGCTAAATTATTTATGGCGTAGTGGGAGGAGTCCAAGGTTTTTGTCTTAAAAAGTCAGAACTAGCTTTTGCTATGTTCTTCATTGAGGACCTCTTTATAATTTGCAAGGGTACTGAAGATGGTTTGCATGCCTATATGGAACAATTAAATAGGAATGATAAAAATATCACGTTAACTTATACATACAGTCAGGATACTGTGAACTAGTTAGATGTTAAGATCCAAAGGGGAGGCCATGTCTTGAATACTGTTACTTATTTCAAGGAAAAAGACAGGAATATTTATTTGTTCCTGAATAGCAACCATCACCCTTTCTGGCTTAAGAATATTCCAAAGGGGCAAATAATGCGTTTGCGCTGTACTTGCCCTAAAGATGAGGACTGCTTCTCCCAGACTAGGGTTCTTAAGGATAGATTTGTACAGAAAGGCATTCCTACAGACAATTAGATAACGTCATAGAGGATATTGCACTGATTCTTAATTAACAATTATTATGTACAGAAACCGGGAGAGATAGGAAAAGGCATATACACCAGTAGAGTTTTGTTACCGGTTTTAATGTACATTATAAATACATTGAAAACATCTATGAATGATGAGGTAGTTGGTCCCCTTTTATTTAAAACACCTAAGTTTATCTATAGGAGGGCCCTTAATTTTGGCAGCTGTGTGGTCAAAAATATTTTAGACCCATCAAGGAGAACCCTTACTTTTTAAGACCAAAAAAGGTTCTTTGCTTGTGGGAGATATATTAGTTGTCAGTCCAGTGGGTCGAATGTAAGAAGAAAACATTTACATCTATACAGAGGGGAAAGACCTATAGGATGGAGGATTTAATTTCATGTGACGCCACTCATGTAGTGTATGCTTTACGGTGCCCATGCAGGCATATTGGCTGCACTTAAGAGACCATTTAAGAAACGTATATGTGAACGCATACATAACATCACAATTGGTTATTAAAACCATAGTGTCTCTTTGCACTATAGAGAGGTTTACAATCAAGACCCTAGTTCTCCGCAATTTTGGGGTATAGAATGTGTCAGACCTTATTGGAGCGGAATAAATAGAGCGAGCTGTATCTCACCATAAGAAACTCAAGGGTTTGAATGTTTAACTCAATATAAACTGTTTTATTAGCAATCTTTAATTGGTCTGTAGTTTCACATGTATTTGCCTTACACATGTGTATGCCCTGGGTAATTGTATATACTATACAGTATATAAAAAAAGATTTTCTCATTTACTTACTTATTTTAAACAAATGCATTTATTTATTTCTTAAGACCACTAATTATCATTAGAGATTATTCACCACTGACTTTGCTATGTTACTATTGTAATGATTTAAACATCCCTTTGGATCTTTTTTTGATTTGTTTATATTTTCAGGAGGCATTTGGTTTTACTTGTATACTTATGTCAGTCTCGTTACCTTTATCTCCCTGAGGGTTGGCAGATAGAGCTAGTCTGCTTAGATAAGGTCAGATAGGGTTCATTGTGTGCACTTTAGACAGTTTAATAGGTTTGACCCTAATATTTCCCATATTAATATTTTAATATTGTCCCTATTTATATTTATTTTAGTAGAATTTGGATATAGGCATATATTTCCATGTGTTCAGAAATAAAAAATCGTATCGCATACCTACATTTTTTTATTCTATTTATTAATTTGTTATTTAGATTTGCTTAATTGTAATGATCAATTTCATTTTTTTATTTAGTTTTGCAATTTGCTTTTTAATTTGTCCTTCATATAAATTGATAGTATTAGCGTCTTTTTAAAAGTGATCACAATTTATTATCTGAAGTTTTGCATTAGTATTGATTGGATTTATGTATTTATTCTATTTAGTCACATATATTTCAGGTTTGTTCTGATACTTTATATCAATGGAATTCTCTAAATCTTTACTGCACTCTGTGTTTTGTTAGCTGAGGTAGTACTGTTTTTTTAGCCTGGAGTGCTTGGTGGAAAAAAAAAACGTATATATTGCATGGAGTGATACTGTCATACCAACCTCTGGAGAAAGTTGTAATAGCAACAAAAATCATCAGTGGTGGAATGACATATCTGAGGGGAAGTAACCAGCGTTGGAGACCAGGAGGTTGTAGAAAAGAGAGAGAGAGAGAGAGAGAGAGAGAGAGAGAGAGAGAGAGAGAGAGAGACTTAATATATATATATATATATATATATATATATATATATATATATATATATATATATATATATATTGTTCTATACAAGGTGTAGTCATTTTCTGGCTTCCAGAGGCTCCTTGTAATTAAAATATGATTTTGCCACATGCTCCTATGTTCCACCTTGGTTACACGACTTTGTCTATGCCTTCAGGCAAATAACAAATAAACAGAGGTGAGGTGAGGTGAGGTGTATATTATAAAATGACATCCTGAAATAAGAAATTAACCACTTCCCATCCATGCCAATTCACTCCTGCATGTAAAAATCATCATTTTTTTTTTCTAGAAAATTACTCAGAACCCCCAAACATTTTATATGTTTCTTTAGCAAAGACCCCAGGAAATAAAATTGCGGTCATTACAACTTTTTATGTCATGTCAGCAGCAGCCACCTTCCTCTCACTGTCTCCACGAGACATGTACGCAGTGAACGCTTTTAATCTTAGCACTGGGACCACAGTGCTCTTTTTGTGAGTAAAACCTTTTAGACTTAATAAAATGTACCGATTATACAGAGAGTACTATGCATATCTCATTTAATCTTAAATGGTTCAACAAATGTGTCTAAGCACCATTGATTGGGAGATTTTGATGAGAGATTTTGAACAGTGAAGCGGAGGAGTCTTATTACTAGCTGGATCTCTGGAAAAGCAGTTAAACCTTTACTTAATCTCTGGTGAGGGAAAGGCTTATGCTGACCTATCTGTTAGCTCAGTAGGTCCATTGTTTAAGGTGAGCGGCTTGTATTACTGTCGGTGGCAATGTTTTCACGAATCTGCACAAGATTGAGAAGCATTAACAAGCACAAAGTGATCACAGCTGAGGACTCTTCCTATTTCATCCGCTGTCCTCCTTTTTTTTTTTTCCTCACTCATATGCATGGACTTTCTTCCAAAATTGTATTAATGCCATTTCATTAATGTTTAGCATATGAATTTAGTTTTATAATTAGCGCTGCACTATCTATGATTTGAAAAGTTTATTGAGGATTTGTATTTTGACCTTAAGTGCTACAGCAACTTTATAGGTTAGGTTATTTGTTTGTGCCAATTGATTTTATTTTTTTTTTTATTCAAATTGGTGTTTTATGTTATGCTTTGTGATCAATAAGAAGTAATGGGAGTGAATGATATTGTCAGCTGAAGCCTGTAGTTTTGCATATGGTGCAGCATCAGTTTTTCAGGAGACAATGAAGTCTCTGCAAAAAAATGCTTTACACTAGTTTCACAATGCCTGACAGTTGTTATTATGATATAATTCAAGCCAATTCAAAACAGTATAAGAGCACAGTGGTTACATGCTTATTAAATGCAGCTAAAGAAATAATACCAAGAAAATAGTTAGACCCAGAAAAACCTACAATAAAATGAACGATTTAAAAGAATTGACTACATATATAATATGGAGTATTTGAGTAGTGGAGAGGAAGAACGGATAGAAAAGTTTTCTGGAATTTGGGATAAGTGGATGGACTTTAAAAAAGCAATAAATATGTGGAGAACTACGTGGGGGTGTAGGAGTCTAGAAAGAGGAATGGGAAAGAGGAGAGGGGAGCATCTGGCATAGGTGGAAGGGGGAGGGACTTTTGGGGAGGGAGAAAAGAGAGATATGGGTAATGGAATATGTTGAAGACGAACATATATAATATTTCAATGATTTAACAATTTTTGTAAATCAAACCTAAATACAATTTAAATATATAAAAAATATATATAACTCAATCCAAAAGTTTTTTTAGTTTTGTTTTAAATAGCATGAAAAGGCTTAGAACATTTATCAGGTTATTATGGTCTGTATATGCACTAAGGAGATTTCTCTGCAATTACTGCCCCCAGAAATGCAACCAGAAATAAATGGTAATCCCCCCAAAATGGGGGTCAATCCAAACTCTGACAGTTGTCTGTGGAACAAGTGTCCCCACTAAAAGATAGATATTCCCTCTACACATGTCTGCCGAGATGCAAAACCTCCTGGATTTCCTTATTTTCTGTTTCGGTGACAAAAACCTTCAGGACAAAAATAGTGAGGTTAGACGGGGACTCCAACCCTCTCCACTCTATCCAAAACTAGAACATATGTTTTTACATATTTTTAGTTACCATATTTATCGGTGTATAACACGCACTTTTTTCCCCTGAAAATAGGGGGCAAATCACAGGTGCATGTTATACGCCGACAGCGTACCTCGGAGGATAAGGAGGGGGACGAATGCAGCTGGAATTCATGAGCCGTCATCTCCCATTTACTCGGCTCTAACTTGGCTCTCACTCAGCTCCCACGTCACAAACACAGTGCCGCCTCCACCACTGGCATTGGACCAGTGTTCTGTCTATCACAGGAGCTGGTCCAATGGCAATGGCGAAGGTGGGACTGTGTGTGTGTGAGAGCCGACTGAGAGCCGAGTAAACAGGAGATGATGGCTCAGTGATTTCCTGCTCTGTTCAGGCTGCATCGATGGTGAGGCTGCAGATGAGCATTGAGGCTAAAAAGGGGCATTGATCAGGCTGCATTGATGAGATGTGCTGCAGATGGGCACTGATCAGGCTGCATTGATGAGATGTGCTGCAGATGGGCATTGATCAGGCTGTATTGATGAGATGTGCTGCAGATGGATGGGCATTTATCAGGCTGCATTCATGAGATGTGCTGCAGATGGATGGACATTATTCAGGCTGCCTTGATGAGATGTACTGCAGAAGGATGGGCATTGATCAGGCTGCAGATGGGCATTGTTCAGTCTGCATTGATGGGAGATGAGGAGGTTGCAGATGGGCACTAAACAGGCTGCATTGATGGGCACTGACCCTTATTTTAATTCAAAGTTGTTTATTTAAAAAATATGTTTTTTTTCCTGAAACTATCCTTAAAATTAGGGTGCCTGTTATATACCTGTGCGTGTTATACGCCTGAGCATGTTATATGCAAATAAATACAGTAAATAAAAAATAAATATTGCATGAACGAAGGCCTATTAATTACCAAGCCAAATATGCAAAGCCCAGATAACATACCCAGATTATACACACACAGCTAATTTAGGCATATTAAAATTAAAAACATTACATAATGTAAAATGCTAATTATCTTGAAAATCATGGTGAGACATCCTATAAGGGCTGACATACTTGTCAACATGAATTACCCAACCAGAAGTCACAAACCCTTTTTTAGACTTATTTTCCCATCCAATGGTTTACTTTACTGAGAAGCATGCAGCAGTTCTGCTTGGTAATAGTTAATAATAGGTTGGATACTCTGGATAAGATGGGTGCTCTGGTTAGTCACAGGTTTTCTGCATCTACTTTTTTTACTGGCACTAGGGGCAATGACACTAAGCAGTTTGTCACAGATAGCAAGTCATAATTTCCATGACAAGACCATCTAGACAACAAAAATGTTATTCAAACATGCTTGGGAAAATCATAGATCTATACTATGTACACAAAATTAATAAAAAAAATACATATCAGCTACAGTATGTGCCCATTGATTCCATGATAGCTTTGTCAATATTATCCTGCAAAAACTGTTTTATTTTTTATACTTTATGAATGTTTTATTTTCTAAAGACAAAACAATTATTTCTAGTTTGATCAATGTTCTTTTTAAAACAAATAGTGTTACCATAGATAACCTTGTTCTTTCTGTAATTTATCCTATTTAGAATTAACCCAAATGTTTCTGGTTCAAAGCATATCAGCAAGAAGTTAATTATGGCTGACATGAGAAAAATAAAGATTAAAATATGGGTCCAGACATTATCCAAAAATACTTGCAAACCCCCTGCTTACCCACTAGAGTATGTCCCTTGTTTTTTTGTTTTTTTTTGTTTGTTTTCTACCTTGTTTCTGTAGTGAGAAACAGCTTTTATTTCTCCCTGTGATATAATCTCCAGGCATGTATAATTAGTGAAGGGGTAGTTGATGGGTGCTCATTTCCGTAGTTTAAAAGCTAGTTATAGACTTATCAAATATAAAATGTTATTTTATAAAGACACCCACACTTTAGTCCTTTTTTTACAAAAAATGTAAAAAATTAAAGTCCCCCAAAAATGTCCAAAAAACACAACCCAAAGACTCAGCGCACATGACCGATTCCAACGTTACCACTAGCTGAATGACAGCTCTTCAAGCTGTCACCAGCTATATAAGGGAAGGGGCAGGAATAGTGGTGACATCAGTGCCCAAATATGATGTCACTGCTATCCCCACCCCATTGCTTATGTGGCTTGGGTAATGTACCATGGCGTTAGCAGTTCCTAGGAATGTGGCAGGTGTAAGTACCTGCTGTTTCCTTGCAAGGCCTGCCAAATAAAGAGGCACTGGAAATACTACTTCTAGATATTATGTTTGGCTCCCACTGAACAGGGGTCTGGACAGACAAGAGTTTGAGTGATTGTCGTGATTGTCTGAATGCCTGAACATCCCTAGTTGGGAGCTACGTATAGGAAAAAAAAACACTGGTCTAACACTGGTTATCTGCAAATGTGTGCAGCAAAATAAACTCTGTTTTTAACACAAATTGTTGAAACAGTTTAGACCAGTGTTTCTCAAACTTTTTTCAGTCAAGGCACCTTTTAAAATTATGGACAATCTCGAGGCACCCTCCAAAATATGGACAGTCTTGAGGCGCCCCATTCTAAAATGTAAAAGCTATTCTAATAATTTTACATGTGCAGTAACATCAATACACATAGGACACCCAACGTTAGAGGTGATTTATTCTTTCAAATTCTTGCAAACTGGTACTGACTAGTATTTCAGCATTTCTCTTCTCCCTCAGTTTTTCTCCATCACTTAGCTAATGAGACCCCAAAGCTGATGGAGAGAGGCAGGCGACTGACATCCTCCTTATCAACTGGTGATGTCATTGGTCATTGGGAGGTTGGCAGCTAGAAGGTTGTAATGGTGTACAATAAAAACCTGTGGTTTTGTGTATCTAAAGGCAGGTTTCATCCACCTACGGGCTTTTTTGGGGCAATTTTGCCTGAAGTAACCCCAAGGCACCCCGGTTGAAAAAGGCTAGTATAGACTTTGTTTACTTGCTAGCTAGCTGGCACATGTGCTGGGTAATTTTGTATTTCTTAGTTCCTATTGACCAAGACATACCCTCCAGAACTACATCACCCAAGAGGGTGCTGGAAAGGCTCTTGTGAGTCAAGATAGCTGCATTTTTTACCTGGAAAATAATCAATAAATGTACATAGCATGGGACAGAGAGGGGCAAGGTATATCCAGAATTATGTAGTCCAGCAGCCAGGACTGACAATGTTGGTTGGGATTTCAAAGCAGCAAAAGCACTTTGTTGTCAGCCCCATGCAAGGAGAACACGCTGGGTTTCTGGCAGATCAACAGGAAATGTTCTGTAATTGCAATTATTTTAAATTGATAAAACATAAGGAACTATGCACATACTGGAAAAATGTACTGAATATGTTTTTTATGGTGCCCTGACATACACTTCAATTAATTAATTCTAAATTGGCTTTGTACAAAAATAAAACCTAGAGATGCTTCATTATATACAACCCTCTGTACATATTTTTTTTCCCATTCATTTCCCAATATAGTAAGTCTTTCAAATGAATGTTGTTTTCTCACACTTACATAAATCACATTCTTGAGTTAATAGCTTGAACCAGGGTCACTAGGGTAGGGATTCACTTCTCTGTTATCAGTACTTAGATACATAATCAACGTTGTATCTTACACTTGACTGTTGTCTGGAGTAGTTACTTATTAAAATAATAGGATCATATGCAATATGAATTATACTTTTGAACCTTTTTTCTTAGATAACTCATAGACTTAAGATAACAGCCTGAAAAAAACAGATGATGTCTACCTGAATGTTCTTTTATATGTTTTTTTGTTTTTTTTTGTAGACCAGTGTGCCATATATTTTTATTAGTCAAATGAACACCTTTTTTCCATATTAAATGGCTGCAAAAAAGGAAGAAAATTAAAACATAGCCTGTAAATGGAACCTTACCTGTCTTACCACCAGAGACTCTTAAAAGGAACACTTTAACAAGCAACACCCTCCAGAGTATTCTAGAGCTCTGAAATCTACTTCTGTACATGAGTTCCATCGTCCCTGACATGAACTTTTCCTCTTGGTATGAGCTGAAGCAAACCTTTAATGGAATACAGTATATTGTGGACAACATGTGAAGATATTAATATACCTGTAGAATGACATTCTCATGCTCATCCTCCATATGTAAATACAGGAGATAAATACAATTCTAGACACGTTTGTGTATGTATAAAATAGGGAGGTCTGGGACATGATTAAATAAAACATTTAACCACATATATTTAATGCTGTACACACAATATACCACCTGCCGACTGCAATACATATATATATATATATATACTAGACATGTGCATTCATTTTCGTCCGAATGCATTTTCGTCCGAATGCATTTTCGTCCGAATTTCGGGGATTTTCATGTTTGTTTTAACAAATGATAACGAACGCGCAGAATCTGAAATCTGAAAGATCCAAAATAAAAAAATGCTTTATTTTCATATACATTATATTTTCGTATTATTGCGACAACAGTTCGATACGGATAGATAGAAGATTCAACATGACGGTGAAAATAGCGATCTGTGTCTATCGAACCTATGGTTGAATGTGCCTAACCTAATTCTATTAGTCAAAGATTATTCGATAGAGAGAAAAGATTCAACATTATAGAGACATGAAGGTTTAATGAAGCAGCTAAAAACATACGATCGCTGCGAGCGAACATTTACAGTCAAATGCTCCACCCATAGGCTATAGAAGAATTCTAATATTGTTTGACTAGTAATAATAATTAATAATTATAATTATTACTAGTCAAACAACATTAGAATTCTACTATAGCTTGTGGGCGGAGCATTTGACCTGAAATGTACGATCGCTGTATCGTACAAATTAGGTGCTTTGTCGAATCTTCTTAGAACATCCGACAGACACCATAAGCCTTCAATTGACAGATTCAACCTTAATTAATTCGGATTATTGGACCAGTGCATTTTGTAACAAAATGAAATAGATAAAAACGAATTTCAGGAGTAACTAAATTAGTTAATTTTTTTGGACGAAACCAAAATTCCAAAACGAAATATTTCAGTGTGCACATGTCTAATATATGCCTTGCGGTTTGCAAATGGTTTATAGGGATTATGGCTGAAGATATCAGCCATAACCCCGGTATTGTTTTTCTCACCTGGCGGCTGGCTTTCTCTTGAAAGCACTCGGAGCAGCTCATGAGCCGTTGGGGATGTCCTGCCACTCGCCATTATTTCTCGGGCTTACAGTTTCCACTAGCTAGCCCGAGAAATTATTTAACTGTGCCACCGGCTGGTCACACAGGCAATCAAAGAGTAGATCTACTTTGTTCACCTCTATGTTCTTGGAGGGTTGAAGTAAACAAGTTTTTTTTTTAAAGCAAATGATCTTTTGCTTTTAAAGGTAAAGGAGAGATTTGGGGTCTTTTTGACCCCAGATCTCTTTATAAAAAGGGCATGTCATTCTTATTTCTATTAAAAGGGACAGTTTAAACAGTGGGGTGCTGACATTGCAGGCTCCCTGGACAGGTAAGTGTCCATATATTAAAAGTCAGCAGCTGCAGTATTTGTAGCTGCTGTACTTTACATTTTTCTTGGGGGGGCTGGACCAGTGCCATCTTAAGAGCATTATAGGCCCCCGGGCAATACAGTGCACTGGGGCCCTGTCTACACAATCACGCACGAGAATAAAAAATGCAAATGATCAATAAGGCTATATTTATTGGTACTTCCAATAAAATCAGTGTTTAAACAAGGAGCTGGCAAAGGTAATAAAAAAAACAGTACCCTAGGACCTGTGAAATATAAAAAATATGAATGTGAAATATAAAAAAAAAGAAAGAAAAACAGTGCCCCAGGACCAGAATAACCATACAAATTATAATCTGAGCACAATCTACTTTAGACCTACAAACAACTATAGATCTATATAGGGTATGTTTGATACAGATTGATTGGTTAGTTTACGTAGGCCCTCATAATTACATAGTTTTGATCAATCTAAAACTGTATAAAATAGTACAGTCGGATTGCAAAAATGTATGGAGCGTCCTATCACAGTAATAAACCAATAGTGGGGATTGGGATGGAGAAGGAGGCTGCTGTGACCAGGAAGTTGTTTGCAGGAGAAAAGCGCACTAATATTCAGGGATCCTGGAGGCTGGATTACTGGACAGAAGAACAGCAATGTCAAGTATCAGGGTTTTTTTTTGTAATTTACCCACTCTTTCCACTGCCACACTATTTGCCCAGTAAAACAACTCCTTTATTTACCTATCGTTTCCTGTGGCAGAGACAGGCAAAATATCAAACCGCGGGGGCGATGGGAGTTGTAGCACGCAGTAGGCTGGCTGCGCTGCTCTCCTCAGAGTGACTGACTCCACCCCCGGGAGCAGGGAGCTTGAGCACACAGCTGCCGCCGCGGACTACAACTCCCATAAGCAATAGCGGCGGCCGTCTGACATGACGTCACCTGACAGACTGATAGTCAGTCAATAGTGAGTCCTGATTCAGTGGGTGGAAACTTGGACAGCCGCGGGGGCCGGCCAGCGGCCATTGTTTTGGTTATACAAACAGACAGTACAGTACTTAAGTTTGGGGGGCACACAGTAAAATTGGGGGGGATGTGGCCCCCTCAAGCCCCACGCAGGTGATGCCATTGAGCACTGGCACAATGCGGCAGCGAACTTTGTGACATCTGAATGATCAGGGCTCAAAATTTCAAGTCATGAGCTACTAGCCAGGCCTCAAGGGTTACGTGCCACCAGTTGCCCCGCCCAACCCCTACCATGCCCCGCCCCTAATCCCACCCCTAATCACACCCTCATAAATTATCTCATGAAATGACACTTAAATGTTTTATGCAGAATTACGTTATAAAAATTGATATTAACAACTGTTTTTGTGTCCCCAATGCAGCCTGTGTTCCCAATGCAGCCTGTGTCCCCATTGCAGCTATGTGTCCCCAATGCAGCTATGTGTCATCAGTGCAGCCTGTGTCCGCCAGTACAGCCTGTGTCACCAATACAACCTGTGCCCACCAGTGCAGCCTGTGTCCGCCAGTGCAGCCTGTGTCCGCATTGCAGCCTTTGTCCCCAATGCAGCTTTGTGTCCCCAATGGAGCTATGTGCCCCAGTGCAGCCTGTGCCCGCCAGTGCAGCCTGTGTCACCAGTGCAGCCTGTGTCTGCCAGTGCAGCCTGTGTCACCAATGCAACCTGTGCCCGCCAGTGCAGCCTGTGTCTGCCAATGCTGAATGTGTCACCAATGCAGCCTGTGCCCGCCAGTGCAGCCGTGTGTCCCCAATGTAGCCATGTGTCCCCATTAATGGAAAAGCAAAGGAATTGGGACTTTATAGGTGCAAATAAATTGAGAAAGATATCAAATATAGTATATAAAAAATTATTTTATTTTGAGGAGCAAAATAAGAATTCATTCATTAAAAGAGGGGGAAAAAAGGGGGTGAGATACAGTAATGGCTAGTACAATTGATTACAGTTTCAACAACGCAGCAATATATGATGGACTTCCCAACATGTTTCGCCCACATGTCGGGATTCCTCAGGGGATGCTGGCCGTTTGCAAAGTACAATGCCTTCTATCAAGAAACACAAACAATTGAACATATGAGGTTGATTAAAAAAATCATACACACATTTACATCTAGTATTATTGTTATACATATGCGTCTCCTCTGTCAGGGTACCACTGCTTCCCCCCCCCCCCTCCCCCCCCCCCTGTACATTATTATTTTCTCCCTTACCAACCTTTTCATTCCTCCTTTCTTTTACTTTTTAACCCCCTCCCCCCCTTCCTCTCTTTTCCTTTCATTTTAGTTTTTTAATCAATCATAATTAACACCATATCCAGGTGCACAAATAACCTATATACAAAAATTGATGTTGTCTCCTATGTGGTATGATGAACTAGTAATGAGGTATTATTAATTTTTATATATTTTTTCATATGAATTGTCATTAAAACAATTTTGTGTTTTGTTTATTATGCCAATTGTTATGTTGTGTGCTTTTTTCTTTTGAGTTATTTGTATTATTATTTTTGTCCTTTTTATTAAAAATATGCTTTTTAAATACATTTGCGTCTCCATGTTCATGGTTATGCACTGCCCCCTAATATCCATCTTTCTCCTATTTTTTACATCAATTTGACCGCTCTGCCATCATGGGGTGTTTGTGCTCGTTTGATTTTCCTAGCGTAATTTGGGTGACCATATGGACGCCCAGGGTTTCCCTGCTAATTAGGCTGGGCACCCGATCCACTGTGCGATTTGTGTGTGCTTCGCCGTTTATCCTCAAGTCTTTACATGTCCTCGGACAGGTGAGATTTCCCCTCTTATCCACCAGAGGGAGCTTTGTTTCCATTATTCCGACCGAGCCTAAGGACCCGGTGGAAATGGACAAGCTAGCTGTAATGGCGAGGTTCACGCATGCGCAGCACAGTCTTTACGTCTGCATCCAGTTTGTATACCGGATGGATGGCATATAAAGCCGCTGTATGCAGGAACCAAGGGACAGATGCACGCCGCGCTCTCTCATTCAGGTAATTTTAGCTAGCCCAAATCTTGAAAATGGCTCTCTATGTGACTTTACAATGCCGATCAGTGATTCTTATATTCCTGAAGATTATTATCTTGTCTTGCTGGCATTGTACAGCAAGCTATAAGTGTTGTTTCAATTGTTTTTATTAGATACCCCCAAAGTGACTAGAGTATCTGGAGGTGTGTGGCCCTTGGCATCAAGCTAGCTGCAGAACCTATATCTGTAAGTTGACCCTATTTTAGTTTAGTTTAGTTAATTTTTTGTCCTTTGATGTCAGGAAGGATATTCCATCATTCCTTCAGATATTAAGGGACATCTACTGTTTTTCCCTTTTGCAGTTGGTCTTTGTCTGCCATCTATGGTCACTTGCAACGCATGGTTCCTCTGATGCAGCTAAACATCTAGCCATCCCGGCAGTTTCTGCCCCCCCCCCCCTTTTTTAAGAGATAGGTAAGTAGTGGTACCCTAACAGAGGAGACGAATATGTATAACAATAATACTAGATGTAAATGTGTGTATGATTTTTTTGAATCAACCTAATATGTTCAATTGTTTGTGTTTCTTGATAAAAGGCATTGTACTTTGCAAACGGCCAGCATCCCCCGAGGAAGCCCGACATGTGGGCGAAACATGTTGGGAAGTCCATCATATATTGCTGCGTTGTTTAAACTGTAATCAAACTGTAATCAATTGTGCTAGCCATTACTGTATCCCCCCCTTTTTTCCCCCTCTTTTAATAATGAATTCTTATTTTGCTCCTCAAAATAAAATAATTTTTTTATATACTATATTTGATATCTTTCTCAATTTATTTGCAACTATAAAGTCCCAATTCCTTTGCTTTTCCATGATCTAATTCTGGGATGTGGTGCAAAAAATCAATTGGTGTGTTCGTGTTCATAAAAACCTTTCTGTGTCCCCATTGCAGCCATATGTTCCCATTGCAGCCTGTGTCCCCAATGCAGCTATGTGACCACATTGCAGCCTATGTCCCTATTGCAGCCCGTGTCCCCATTGCAGCCCGTGTCCCCATTGCAACCCGTGTCCCCATTGCAACCCGTGTCCCCAATGCAGCCATGTGTCCCCATTGCAGCCATGTGTCCCCATTGCAGCCATGTGTCCCAAATGCAGCTCTGTGTCCCCAATGCAGCCCTGTGTCCCCAATGCAGCCCCGTGTCCTCAATGCAGCTCTGTGTCCCCATTGCAGCTCTGTGTTCCCAATGCAGCCATGTGCCCCCAATGCAGCTCTGTGTCCCCAATGCAGCTCTGTGTCCCCAATGCAGCCTACCTGTGTAGGGGAAGGGAGAGGAGATCCGCTGCCACCTGGTTGATCAGAGCGCGGGGAACATAACAGCTTTCATTTCAATAGCTGTGTGTTCCCTGCCGCGTGCTGTCGTATACAGCCCCTCCCCCTTGTCCGGGCACTTTGATAGACAGATCACTCGTCCAATCCTGGATGGGTGATCTGGAGGTGGCAGGATCTTGTAATGGTGATAAACCAAGAGAGGTAGCAGGAGCTGGTAATGGGGACAAGCCAGCGGAGGTGGCAGAGACTGGTAATGGTAGCAGGGCAGTAGAGGTGGCAGAAGCTGGTAATGGTGGAATGTACCATTTTTTTCTGCCAAGACAAATGTCATGAACCTTGAAATACTGGATTGTCATGAAGCTTGGAATACTTAAGTGTTTCTCCTTTGATTCTATTACACAGTGGGGGGTCTTCTGCCCTGTCTTAAGGCTAATCCCCTCCAGACGGCTCCATGGTCTGGAAGGAAGGCATTGTTCTGTGTTTGACCATTTGTTTATGTACTTTAATTACCCCCTGGGGCTTCTCTGTGTCATTACACATATCAGTCCTCCTATTCAAACTATCGGACTACTCTCTGCTGACCCTGTTTCAAGTCCTCATTTGCATGGACAAGAGGACCTGAGTGAAGACTAGAGTGTACTTTACAATTGACCAATAGGAAAGTGGTTATTGGGGGCGGGGTGTTCAAACTGCTGTGTATAAAAGTGTGTTGTGTGCATCAATAAAAGTGAGATTCCTGTTTGAACTTACATACAGCCTGCCTGGTGTTTGTTCTGAGCTATCACAACTGGATTAGAACGGCACATAGCTGTAGTTCGAATCCCGGAGCATCGGATGACCGAACCATCAGATGCTGCGATCTGCAATCTGATTCAATAGCCACAGAGGAGTGTCTGGAGAGTGGAACCGAGCGAGCAGGGGCTCGTTACAACGGACTACTAAGAAAACTTTAGCTAGTAACAGTAGTTGCAGGGGTTTTCTAATCAATGCTAATCCCAGACTAGTTCATTTTTAAGAAAGTGAGCTAATCCAAAGCATCAGGGGACAGGTACATTTGTTTGCAGTGTGCACTGTTCAGGGACAGTGGTCCAGCCTGGACACCCAATAGTCCATGGAGTCCTCACTTCGAAGAGTGTCTGTCTCAGCCCTGGACCCCAAGTTGTCTGAAATTATATAGTTTATTAGCTGCTTGTGACTGATGCCTGTAGTTATCAAACCAGAAGAAAGGGGATATAGGGATTATGACGGTGCCAGGAAGAACACAATATGTTCAAATGTTAAAATAAGTAATTTTTATTAATACACAGAATTTGTAAAAAAAATAAACAATAGAATCACAAAGACATGGTGTGCATAAATGCTAAAAACATATCTGTAGCGAGCTTCACGTCACTTGGCCTCATGGATGTAACGGCCAATGCAGTAAGTAGGTATTTTAAGTACCCGACATGTTTCGCCAGTATTGGCTTCTTCAGGGATAGATTATTAATACCTAGAGCGCTACAGTAATTCTATGAAAGAAATATAACAGTCAGTAAATATACTGGGACATATGATACATCGAATACAGGAAGAATATCAAAGATCTAAATATATACATGTTTGCGAGCTGTCAGTGTGGACTAACCCCCACCACCAATCAAAGAGCACCAAGGGGACCTCCTCACACATACAACACCGGGTAGCCAGACCAAAACAACCACCCAACCAGACATTCTACAGATGGAAGTGAGGTACCTGCAAGTCACCAAGGGGGTGCCACACACTTCCAGGGCTAAGCCTCCAGCATAGATCACAGTAGGTAGCTGCAGGGGGCAATAGGAAGGACCTGGCCTGATGTATGTCTAAAAGGTATAATTATTTACAATGAGTTCATTATCATAATTTTTTCTAGGGGGGTCATATGGCTCCCATTAGTTAATAAATAAAGAGATTATATAGGACTAACATAGTCTCTAATTAATTTACTTACAAAAAACACTCTTTATAATGAATAACAGGACACCGGTGGATCCTTAACGTTGAGAGAAACTTTAAACAGCAGCAGGAAACGTATCTCTATAGGTTGAATAAACAAGCGGGAGAGAATTTTGTGGCATTATGAAATTATCTGAGGGGAAGTATGATTGCAAAATGCACTTTAGCTAATCAGTGAATGGATTAAACCAACAAGAAACAAAGTAAGTTTAGCACTTACCACTAAGTAGATATAGAGTGAGATGCTGGGCTAAGAAAAAGCCTGCAGCCAGTAATAGCACCAAATGAAATAAGCTGAAGAACAAAGGATAGTGTCAGCAAAAAGTAAATCTATTCATGCCCCAAATATAGATGGTCCATAAAAATGCCTACCGGATCAGATAGCAGTCAATGCGTCGGTGTCCTGTGACATCCCTGGCGTGTGTACTGGCCTGGGATGCCGGCATTCTTATGCCCCCCACACACGTGCGGCGTCTGACGTCACCGCACGTGTGAGCGGACGAAGAGAGCCACAGCGCATGCGCCAACCGCATATCCGTCCAGGCCTACAAGGTCCAGAGGGCACTGCGGTGGTGTCCATGGTGATGTGCATACACATCACAGACAAGACGTGGTACCAGACGCCGCAAAGGGCAGCGTGATACCTGGAAGGAGGCTTCAATTTCCAGTGCGCCGTGGCTGGGGCGGGCAGAGGAGAATCCAATGCCCTGGAGTGTCCATACAGCTAGAAGGGGGGAAGGAAAGACTTAGGCATCCGGAGGTATGGGGATGCCACCGAGGCACACAAAGGGAGGAGGTGGAGGTGGGTGAGAACAGCCCAAGGATATATATAAAACCCCAAAGAGGCGCCTGCACACATGGCATGAAAAGGGGACAGAATTCAGAAGGAAAAAGTAGAGAGGGGTTGGATCCCTGGGATGTGCCCACACAGGTCACCCTGACAGCTCGCAAAGACAACATTTAAATAATAACACAAAAAATTCATGAATTACAAATCAAACAGTTAAGGTCAGAGCATATATTTACAATAATGTACATGTCATGGTAATGGAGAAAATATGTCTTAATTATACATATATCGTATACAGTCATGTACCCAATGGTGAAAAATTGAGTAGAAAGGGGAAGGGAACTGTATCCTGAATCCAACATGGCTATCTCATGCGTAGGAAAAGCCAAAGGGAGGAGAATAAAGAAACGTAAACAAAATGATAAAAGATATATATAGAGATGCAAGAGGACTTGAAAAAAAGTTTTTTGAAAGATCCATAAAGAAAAAATATTATGGTCCGCCCCCGAGGAGGGTCCTTCATAAAAAGGGTTTGAAACTAATATTTTCATTAAGCCCAGGATATGTGGTAGCATCCAGAATGTGTATCCACCTGGGGGGGTGGGAAAAGGACCTGTTTTCTAATTGTGATTTAGTCGATTTCCTGTGCCATGTGATTTCGTGGCACAGGTATATAGACGATATTATTTTCTTTTGGTCGGGCACTCGAGAACATCTCTCAAGATTTGTAGATACCCTGGCGGTCAATCTTTATAATCTCAAGTTCACAATGGAGTGTAGCCAGACAAGGATCACTTTCCTTGACCTGGAAATACGACTGGATCCTGAAGGAAATCTCTCTTCGTCCCTGTATCGTAAAGAAACGTCAGGGAACACTATTTTACACGCTAATAGCGCTCATCCCAAACCATTGCTTAATAGCATTCCTTACAGTCAATATTTGCGCATTAAACGAAATTGCACTGATGAGGGAGATTTCTTTAGGGCCTCACATGAACTTTATGAAAGACTAAAAAGAAGAGGGTATAGCCATAACCTGTTGAAGCAGGCCTTTAACAAAGTAAAAAAATTGGATCGCAGAAAATTGATATTCTCTACCAAAAAGAGGGACGACATTCAACCGGTTCGGGTTATAACCCAATACTCCCAACATCATAAGGAGATAAGGGATATCTTATGTAAATTTTGGCCCCTCTTAACAGCAGATAACACCATCAAAAAATACATTCAGTCCCAGCCTCAAATCACCTACCGTCGTTCCCCATCCTTAAAGTCACGGCGAGTCATCATACACCCAAATTAGAGTGTCTTTCAACTGTGTTTGGCACATTCCCATGTGGCCATTGCGACATATGTGAGTTCATTTATGATACATGCGAGAAACCGCTTCCCAATGGCCAAACACACAAAATCAAACACAAGATCACGTGTCAAACTATTGGTGTAGTATACCTTGCCACATGTCTTTGTGGTAGCTATTATGTAGGCAAAACCAAACGCCAATTTTGTGTTAGGATTCGAGATCATATTAAACCTTTACTCAAGGGTAAGACTTCTACTTCTATCAATCGACACATAGCACAGTACCATGATTCTAATCCCCATGTTGTAGGATTTACAGCATTGGAACACATCCCTGCACATGTGAGGGGTGGAGACATTGATCAGAAACTCTTACAATTGGAAACCTAGTGGATACACATTCTGGATGCTACCACATATCCTGGGCTTAATGAAAATATTAGTTTCAAACCCTTTTTATGAAGGACCCTCCTCGGGGGCGGACCATAATATTTTTTCTTTATGGATCTTTCAAAAAACTTTTTTTCAAGTCCTCTTGCATCTCTATATATATCTTTTATCATTTTGTTTACGTTTCTTTATTCTCCTCCCTTTGGCTTTTCCTACGCATGAGATAGCCATGTTGGATTCAGGATACAGTTCCCTTCCCCTTTCTACTCAATTTTTCACCATTGGGTACATGACTGTATACGATATATGTATAATTAAGACATATTTTCTCCATTACCATGACATGTACATTATTGTAAATATATGCTCTGACCTTAACTGTTTGATTTGTAATTCATGAATTTTTTGTGTTATTACTTAAATGTTGTCTTTGCGAGCTGTCAGGGTGACCTGTGTGGGCACATCCCAGGGATCCAACCCCTATCTACTTTTTCCTTCTGAATTCTGTCCCCTTTTCATGCCATGTGTGCAGGCGCCTCTTTGGGGTTTTATATATA
The DNA here is from genome assembly GCF_042186555.1 of Aquarana catesbeiana. NCBI lineage: Eukaryota > Metazoa > Chordata > Amphibia > Anura > Ranidae > Aquarana > Aquarana catesbeiana. Next base: position 224,608,951 of record NC_133324.1, read on the forward strand.
TCCTTGGGCTGTTCTCACCCACCTCCACCTCCTCCCTTTGTGTGCCTCGGTGGCATCCCCGTACCTCCGGATGCCTAAGTCTTTCCTTCCCCCCTTTCTTCCTTTTCCCCCCCCTCTCTTTCCCCCTTTTTTCCCCCCCTCTCTGTTCCCTTTCCTTTCTTTCCTCCCTTTTTCCTCCTTTCCCCTCCCTCCTCCAGCTCCCCTTCTGGTTTCTCTACTGCCTTTGAGCCCCTGCATTCCGCTGTGGGGGATGTGCACCCGATCTGGTGCCTTTAGCCCCCTGTCAGGGACACATCTAGCTGTATGGACACTCCAGGGCATTGGATTCTCCTCTGCCCGCCCCAGCCACGGCGCACTGGAAATTGAAGCCTCCTTCCAGGTATCACGCTGCCCTTTGCAGCGTCTGGTACCGCGTCTTGTCTGTGATGTGTATGCACATCACCATGGACACCACCGCAGTGCCCTCTGGACCTTGTAGGCCTGGACGGATATGCGGTTGGCGCATGCGCTGTGGCTCTCTTCGTCCGCTCACACGTGCGGTGACGTCAGACGCCGCACGTGTGTGGGGGGCATAAGAATGCCGGCATCCCAGGCCAGTACACACGCCAGGGATGTCACAGGACACCGACGCATTGACTGCTATCTGATCCGGTAGGCATTTTTATGGACCATCTATATTTGGGGTATGAATAGATTTACTTTTTGCTGACACTATCCTTTGTTCTTCAGCTTATTTCATTTGGTGCTATTACTGGCTGCAGGCTTTTTATTAGCCCAGCATCTCACTCTTTATCTACTTAGTGGTAAGTGCTAAACTTACTTTGTTTCTTGTTGGTTTAATCCATTCACTGATTAGCTAAAGTGCATTTTGCAATCATACTTCCCCTCAGATAATTTCATAATGCCACAAAATTCTCTCCCGCTTGTTTATTCAACCTATAGAGATACGTTTCCTGCTGCTGTTTAAAGTTTCTCTCAACGTTAAGGATCCACCGGTGTCCTGTCATTCTTTTCAAAGAGTGTTTTTTGTAAGTAAATTAATTAGAGACTATGTTAGTCCTATATAATCTCTTTATTTATTAACTAATGGGAGCCATATGACCCCCCTAGAAAAAATTATGATAATGAACTCATTGTAAATAATTATACCTTTTAGACATACATCCGGCCAGGTCCTTCCTATTGCCCCCTGCAGCTACCTACTGTGATCTATGCTGGAGGCTTAGCCCTGGAAGTGTGTGGCACCCCCTTGGTGACTTGCAGGTACCTCACTTCCATCTGTAGAATGTCTGGTTGGGTGGTTGTTTTGGTGTGGGGGGGCTTCTGGCTACCCGGTGTTGTATGTGTGAGGAGGTCCCCTTGGTGCTCTTTGATTGGTGGTGGGGGTTAGTCCACACTGACAGCTCGCAAACATGTATATATTTAGATCTTTGATATTCTTCCTGTATTCGATGTATCATATGTCCCAGTATATTTACTGACTGTTATATTTCTTTCATAGAATTACTGTAGCGCTCTAGGTATTAATAATCTATCCCTGAAGAAGCCAATACTGGCGAAACATGTCGGGTACTTAAAATACCTACTTACTGCATTGGCCGTTACATCCATGAGGCCAAGTGACGTGAAGCTCGCTACAGATATGTTTTTAGCATTTATGCACACCATGTCTTTGTGATTCTATTGTTTATTTTTTTACAAATTCTGTGTATTAATAAAAATTACTTATTTTAACATTTGAACATATTGTGTTCTTCCTGGCACCGTCATAATCCCTATATCCCCTTTCTTCTGGTTTGATTGTTAAATTTTGGGATGAGGTGCTGTATCACATTGAGGACCGCCCAGCTACATAATAATTGATGCCTGTAGTTGTGTAACCAGGCTTGTCCACTTTGGTTGGAAAAATTATTGAAATGTGTCTAGTGTAGGGCAGAGATGGCCTTCTGGGCAAAAAAGGGCAGCTGGCCACCTACCTCTCAAACCCCTTGTCAAACTTCCTTTGCTATTGCTTGAGAATGCAGATGTTGCAGCAGATGCAAAGAGGCTCATGTGGAAGGGTGGGGAGGTGAAAAGTTAGAAACAAGGAGGAGTGAAAACTTGGCTGATGACTGCTACCATTGAGGCGATGCTGCCACAAAGCTTTGTGGTAATATATTGCCTCCTCATGCATGTGATACTTAAATGACTGCTTGTTTTATCATGACTGATAAACTGCAGGCAAAAGCTTCAAACGATATTGCTGCTGTCAGTAGCAAATGTATAAAAAAGGCCTAAAGTGCAGAGCTATGTGTAGCAGCCCTGCGGATAGTAGTGGCCAGTACCCATGGGGCAGTGCCTTGTTGTGGAATAGGATGGCTGCTTGCTCCAGCCCTCTGTAAGCTGCCCTACCTATGCCCCCTGGACCAAATTCATCTTCATTGATGTTCTGCTTCTCCCACACTTTCCTCCTTTCCAATCTTTGGCACATAGATGCAGCAGTGGAAAAGAGGCCAGCAGCAGGACAATTTTAAATTGAAAGTGTTTAGGTGCACACTTTTCTTCCACTTTTATTTTTCTTTGAAACAAATGTAGTACTACCCACAAGGAGCCGCTATGTACACTGCTGTAAAAAAGTATTTGCCCCCTTCCTGATTTTTTATTTTTTTGCATATTTCTCACACTTAAATGATTCAGATCATCAAACAAATTTTAATATTACACAAAGATAACCTGAGTAAATCCAAGATGCATTTTTTAAAATGCATTTTTTTAAATTAATTATTTAAATTATTAAGGGAAAAAAAGCTGTTCAAACCTGCCTGGCCCTGTGTGAAAAAGTAATTCCCATGCTGAATCATGCTGAATCATGAATAAACTGTGATTAACCACAATTTTTGGGAAAGCTGAGTTAAGTTTTACTTGCTACACCCATGCCTGATTACTGCCAGACCTGTTGAATTGAGAAATCACAGAAATAGAAGCTGTCTGATAAAGTGAAGCACGCTAACAGATCACAAAAAGCCACACATTATGCCACAATCTAAACAAATTCAAGAACAGATTAGAAACATGTACATGCATCGGTCTAGGAAGGGTTTCAAAGCCATTTCTAAGGCTTTGGAACTCCAGTGAACCACTAGGAGAGCCATTATCCACAAACAGATATAACTTGGTACAGTGGTGAACCTTCCCAGGAGTGGCCGGCCTACAAAAATTACTCCAAGAGCATGACGACGACTCTTCCAGTAGGTCATAAAAGAACCCAGAACAACATCTAAAGAACTGCAGGCCTCACTTGCCTCGGTAAGATCAGTGTTCATGATTCAACAATAAGAAAGGAACTGGGCAAAATGGCAATCAATGGGAGAGTTCCAAGGCCAAAGCCACTGCTGACCAAAAAGAACACAAAGGCTCATCTCACATTTACCAAAAAACATCTTGATTATCCCAAAGACTTTTAGGCAAATATTCTGTGGACTGAAGAGACAAAAAATTAACTTTTTGGAAGGTGTGCATCCAGTTAAATAAAAAAGTAATACAGCATTTCATAACAAGAACATTGTAACAGTCAGATAGCGTCATGTTCTGGGGCTGCTTTGCAGCTTCAGGACCTGGACAACTTACCATAATTGATGGAACCATGAATTCTGAGCTATACCAGAAAATCCTAAAGGAGAATGTCCGGCCATCAGTTCATGACCTCAAGCTCAAGTGCACTTGGGTTATGCAGCAGGACAATGATCCAAAACACAACAGCAAGTCCACCTTCAAATGGTTCAAACAAAGCAAAATTTAGGTTTTGGAGTGGCCTAGTCAAAGCCCGGACTTAAATTCAATTGAGATGCTGTATCGTGACCTTACACAGGTCGTTCATGCTTTGAAAACCCTCCAATGTGGCTGAATTAAAACAATTCTGCAAAGAAGAGTGGACCAAAATTACTCCACAGCAATGTGAAAGACTCATTGCCAGTTATCGCAAATGCTTGATTGCAGTTGTTGCCATCAAGGGTGGCACAACCAGTTATTAGGTTTAGGGGTCAATTACTTATTCACATAAAGCCTGGCAGGTTTGGACAGCTTTTTTGCCTTAATAAATGAAACCATCATTTAAAAACTGCATTTTATATTTACTCAGGTTATCTTTGTGTAATAATAAAATTTGTTTGATGATCTGAGTCATTTAGGTGTGACAAATATGCAAAAAAATTAAAAATCAGAAAGAATCACTCCTTTTTTCAGACTCATTGACCAGTCTAGGGGTATGCTATTTTCAATGCTTTAATGAAGACTTGAACTTGGATAGGTAGTGGGTAATTATTGGATACTCCAGTAACCCTTAGTAACAATTTAAGGACACTATCTTTCTCCTTTAGAACTGTGAGCCAAGTCCTTGCACAAGTAATTCATAGACTGAGCTTTGTAGTAGCAACTGGAGAAGATTCAATCTTCCTCTTGGAAATCCGAGCGAAGTCCATTCACTAAGAATTAAATAGACTGAGCTCTTCAGGACACTAGACACAATGTCCCCTTTAGGGCCCTTTCACACTTATATGACTTGTCCCCCAATTTTGTACTGCAAAATCGCATGACAAGTCATTCTCCATGATTTTCAATGACTACCATTCATATTGGCAGGACTTTAAGTCGTGCCAACTTCAAAGTAGTCGCTGCACTACTTTGGTCCAACTTCCATGCGAGTTGCTGTTCATAGACCTCAATGTTAAACCCTCAAGTAGCATGCAAATCTTACCTGAATAAAATAGACACGATTTCAGTACAACTTTGTAAGCACAAGCTGTAAGCACAAGCAGCTTTTGTAAACCCCAACCCTGTAAAGTCGTACAAAGTAGTACTGATCCCAAATCGCGGCAAAATCATGGCTGAGAAATCACTGTATAATCGCACGACTTTGAAGTTGCCTTAAACATGCTTACTCTAGCATAGAGGGATATCAGCAGCATACAGTCTTTAGCATCTCTCACACCATTCTGTACTAACTAATGTCCTTGGATAATTGATTACCTCCTTCCAATTTCTTCCAGACACTTTCACCCTGTGATACCAGACTAGATTCTCAGATGACAGCTCATCAGGTAGCTTCAGCAAACTCTCAGCAAAGTAGGCCTCCAGCTAGCCCAACTGAGGCCTCTATAAACCACAGGCACATGGCAGATTTGCCTAGGGGGCAAGCAGCCCACCTAGGCCGTGATCTCCTCCTCAGGGAAAAGACTCTCAGTCTCAGTGCATTTATACAAACTCTCAGCCACCATCTGGGAACCTCTCCCCTGGGATTGGCCAGCGCTGCATAAATATTCAGCTACTGTTCGGACTCTCCCTGCCCACTATCTTCCAGAATATTTCTGGACAAATAAGGGAAAGCAGTTAATCCTGCAGCCACTGAAACTAAGAACAGACCAGAGAAATCAAACAAAGCTACACTGATTACAGAGAGCCAGAACTAAATTTGCCTAACAATGAAATGCAACTCCAATGAATACAGTGGTCCAGAACTAAATTTATCTAACCTAGCACCTATCTAGGAATTCTACACAATGAAGAGACATTCTACTAGGAATAATGTAGTTGGTAACATCAGTTGCAGAGCAAAAAGCAGATCAGGAACAAGTGAATTCTGCCCTTTGATCACCACAAAATAAGAAAAAAAGGCCTGATCACCATAGAATAAAAACCAAGAAACCCCCTAAAGAAATAAAAATGCCAAAATAAAGTTAAAAGGGTCTTTCAACATACAATAGAAATCAATACATCCCCACAAGTGTCCCCTGAAACAAAAGCACACCTTTTTAAGAAATGCCTTACTTTTATAAAATAAATGTAAACTCAAACAAAGACCCTAACAACATCACATAAAATAATATACCCCCAAATAAATAAAAACTCCAAAATACTACATCACTGAATTGAAAGCTACTTTTGGAAATCCTTGCAGCAGAAAACAAAACAAAAAACAAAGTTGCTATGGATAAGACAGTGTGCTAAAAGTTAATGCTGACCCCAGATGAATCAAAACAATAAATAAATAAATACATAAAACCCCAATAAAAAATAGGGCACAGAGGGGTTGATTGCCCAAAGAGTGAAAAGAAATAATAGAAGTGGGACTTTGAATATACCACTGGCATCCACTTGAGACAATAAAGTCATATAAAATATTTTTTTTATTTCAAAATTACATTAAATTAGCAAGTAATAGATCAGAGCACACATAAAAATTATAAATAGGATTACAATCAATCAGGCATACCTATGATGTTATGATTGGTTGTAAACCTATTTATATCTTTTATATATACTCTGATCGATTACTTGCTATTTAAATGTCATTTTGAAATAAACATTGTATGTTTTTATATAACCTTGGTTAATTGTCTCAAATGGATGCCAGTGGTATATTCAAAGTCCCACTCCTATTACTTCTTTTCACTATATATATATATATATATATATATATATATATATATATATATATATTATATGGGATGATACTCTGACAAACCACACTGATGCTATAGTAATACACTCCACCCTATACTATCATATCAACCGATTTTGATTGCACAAAGATATAGCAATTAGAATTAAAGTACAGTTTTCTTCCTAACTGACACCGAATCTCTCCCTGTGCAGTTTCAAAACTTTTTCTATTCTTTCCCTGCTGCAGTTTCCAGTACATTGACACTATGGCTGCGTCATGCCCCCCCTTTTGTAGTGAAAGGTCTGGCAACACACTGACAGGCTTGTCCTGCTATTGTCACTCTCAGCAAGCCAGTCCAGAGCAATGATGTGCAGCTGGCCCTGGAGCGAGCGCATGTAGGTAGGAAGAGGCAGAAAATAAAGGTGAAGACAATCAGCAGCACTGTGATGCAAAAAAAAAAGATGTTATAAAAGGTAAAAAATATTTTATTATAAATCAAAACCAGGGCAATTGTTTATGATACAGTATGCTTTAGTCAACCAATCATTATCCAGTTAGGGTTTAAGCCTTCAAAAGCATACTGGGAGCAAAGCTGCTGAGTAGTTCAGGTTTTTGCTGACATTGCTGTACTGTAACAATAAAAAACACCAACAAGCCATTTCACAAGCTTATTTTCAATAATCTTGACCCTAGAACAAACCTGCTGGTGGTCACAGAACACCCTCCTTGCTATCTCTCATCACACACAGAAAGCCTAATGTAAAAAAAAAAAATGACAGCGCTAAGACGTTTCTCACAGCCATCAATCAAATTCAAACCATCTTTGACTGTCTGAATGTGATTGGTGATGCAAGAGCATTTACCCCTTGGGCCAGTACAAATACTGTATGTGCTGGTCATTCTATCTTCCTACTGGTGTGTGCATGCTTATATTACAGGGGGTTACTTATACAGAACTCAGGTTAGGGTGAATCTTCTGAACCTATTAGAGCTGTAGTATAGCAAATTCATATTTTTATTGCCTAGAACTGTCCTTTAGTAAAAATAAATGTTTAATTGTACAATAAATGATGCAGACAATGGAAAATACTAAGTAGTGTCTTTCAGTATTATCTTGTAGGAATAACGTTTAAGAGCTAAAAATTAATGCTTTATCTATTTGGGTAGCGCCTCACTAAAGGACCTTTGACCATGTGTGAATCTTTCCTTTTGCTTAACAGATCAGATGTAAGTTTCTCAATGTGTACAAGACACCGAGAGGAGTCATACAGAGCAATTATTAAACACATTCCTAGATTTGAAAGTACTTTATGCAGTTATCAGCAGAAAGCATGAATCACAGAACCTCATTTAGCTGGAGAAACTTAGATTAAAAGAACTATGCTGAAATATTAAAAACGTATTTACAGTTAAAACGTAATCAAATTGGCATAATTTGAAATGATAACTAAAATGTCAGACACAGCAGCCTCCAGCAGCAGATTGGTGTAAATAGTCCTAAAAATAGGCAAACTAATGTATGGCTGACATCAAGAGATAAGGCTGATGACACACAGTTGATTTTCTTGCAGCGATTACCCCCTCTAGATTTGTCGTCAAGAATGTCCTAATGGTTTTCTAAGGGATCAGTAACAGTGACATGTGTACAGTGATCTGTTATTCTGTTGCTCAGCAATCAAGATTCATTAACATTTAAGCTTGGCGGCAAAACTCTTAGCAGCAATTGCCTTTTTTTAATCTACATTTTATTGATAGTTGTAACAAGAAAATTCCATACATGAAATTGTTCAGGAATTGGGTATCACTACAGTATACGGCAAATAATGATGAGTACTAATGAGCAAACCACAAATCGCAGACCAATATTCAGAGCAAAAAACAAAGGTAAATGATAAAGCTGCCACCATAAGAGTGTTCCCACACCAAAAGGAGATCAATCAAAAATAATTAAAGTGGCGCTCAATCTAAAAATTCAATTATTAGGAATCTACAACAGCAGTAAAAAAAAATAAAAATGGAAAAAAAAAGTAAAAAAGTAAAAATGGAATTTCAAAACAGGAAATCCAATAAATACTAATGTCAAAAAATCATTAATCTTCCATCACATTGGTTAACTCAAGACCAAGACGAATCAAAGTTACTACAATAAATGGATCCAACATAGACAAATTACTCCCAAAAACAAACAATTAATGGGGCCTCACATAGGGTAAGTAGGGAAAAAATTCAAGATAAATATGAATAATCCTAAAAAACTCATCAAATATATAAAGTGCCTAACTGAAATTAATGACACAATAATGTAGATGAATAAATATATCATGAACCAAGCTGATATAGAAAAGACCCATAATAAGTGAATAAATAAATAAACAATAAATTACTATAAATTGTGCAACATATATAGTTCACATAAATAATATGCGACACTTCACAGATGTGAAAAATAAAAAAAATATAATAAAAAACACTAATGCCCTGTACACACGGTCGGACATTGATCGGACATTCCGACGACAAAATCCATGGATTTTTTCCGACGGATGTTGGTTCAAACTTGTCTTGCATACACACGGTCATACAAAGTTGTCGGAAAATCCAATCGTTCTAAACGTGGTGGCGTAAAACACGTACATCGGGACTATAAACGCGGCAGTAGCCAATAGCTTTCGTCTCTTAATTTATTCTGAGCATGCGTGGCACTTTGTGCGTCGGATTTGTGTACACACGATCGGAATTTCCGACAACGGATTTTGTTGTCGGAAAATTTTTTAGCAAGCTCTCAAACTTTGCGTGTCGGAAATTCCGATGGAAAATGTGTGATGGAGCCCACACACGGTCGGAATTTCCGACAACAAGGTCCTATCACACATTTTCCGTTGGAAAATCCGACCATGTGTACAGGGCATTAGTGTGTAAAAATAGTGAAAAATCAAGTGTCACACAAATAAGTCCCATAGAAAATACAATCCAGATTGTGACGATAAAATAGAGTGAAAATAAAGTGTCACAAAATATCAGGTCCCATAGACAATACAATCCAGGTTGGTGACAATTTAAATTGGGTGAGAAATAGGTTCATCCAAGATACCCAGTGTCAGCACTCAATCATATGTGTAGTGAATCCAGGTGTAGTTCCCCCAGCCTCTCATCTCAGGGCTAAACGATAACAGCCTTACAAATAAATTATAGTGATCCCCTCTAATCCACGATCTCCTTAATGGTATGTTGTTAAAGGGGTTTCCTGTCTGAATCCTCCACTCTCAGAATGCCACAGTTTGACAGTGTGAATCATGTAAGAAAGGGAGGATGCACTCCATAGTGAAGTAGTTTAAAATTAGCACATTTAATAAATATATCCACGTACATAGTAGTTGATACAGGCAAGCATAGCAAGCATAGCATCTGATGTTAGCTCAGCTGTTTCCTGAACCCGGGAGTGCGTCCTCCCTTTCCCTTTCTTACATGATTCACACTGTCAGACTGTGGCATTCTGCACTATGTACCAGAATATTTGTCAAAACCTAATTACAGACATACCCCACTTTTAAGTACACAATGGAGTTTATTTACTAAAGCTGAAAAGTGCAAAATCAGGCTCACTGTTGCATAGAAACCAATGAGCTTCTAACCCCAGCTTGTTTAATTAAGCTTTGGTAATAAAACCTGGACGCTCATTGGTTTCTATGCAGAAGTGGGGTATGCCTGTAATGTCAACAAAATATAATTGAAACAATATAATTAAAATAGTGCATCTATCCTAAACACATTAACCATATTCAATAAATTCTCACAAACAATGCAAACAAATATAAAGTGTAATATAAAGTGACCAAAAAAAACTTTATGTTACATAGACATAAAGCGTCCACAATCAGTGCAATATCCAAAAATAAAATAGAAAAAACAAATTTCAAAAATATTTATGCAATATTTATGTGATCCCACACTGAGTGGGAAATGCTTTATTGGTGAACTCTTGACCCCTATTGATTAACGTGCCAGAATAATCCTCTAGATTATAACGAATATCCAGCACCAGCCACCAGTGAGCAAAATGGCTGCCGACCTCCCTGAGGGATACCTGAGGAAGTCACGTGACAAGTGACACAACGTGTTGAGTGAGGCCAGTGGCATCACTTCCGGTGTCTCTGGTGAGGAGGCGATCAGTCGAGCTTCCTACCCTAATACTTATGATAATTTTTAATGTTCCTAATGTGAGTGCATATTTTTAATTTATGGTATATAAAAGTGGTATTATTGGCAATATTGCACTATGAGTTTCTGTTTATATTTGAGCTTATAATGGAGGCATTAGGAGTGGATTCAGTTAGTCCCAGCAAGGGGATCTCTGGTGAGACGGATCGCAGCAGGCGTAACTATACAGGACCTGGAGACCCTATTTGGATCAAAAGGCTTTTTTGACCTTATGGTCATACCTTAAGGTGAGCGACCATTTCACTCACTGGTGGCTGGTGGTGGAGATTTGTTCTAATCCAGAGGATTATTCTGGCAGGTTAATCAATAGAGGGCAAGAGTTCAACGATAATGTATTTCTCACTCAGAGTGGGATAATATAAATATCACATAAATATTTTTGGACTTTGTTTTATTCTATTTTTTTTTTGGATATTACACTGGCTTTGGACACTTTACGTCTATGTAACATAAAGTTTTTTTTAGTTCCCTCCTCTTATTGATATAACTGTTAACCAGTTTAGCACCGCATCCCTATGCCTTGTTACATCTTAACTGTTAGACCCCAGTGCCCTATGTGAGCTTGTACATTTGCAATTAGCGGGGGAATGCGGCCGTTTAGTTGTAAGCAGAGGAGGGGTGTGTCTGTGATGTGGCAGTCAGTAGAAAAGTGAGTTTGTGTAGTGGCAGTCAGTGAAGAAGTGTTGGGTGGGTGCAGCGGTGGTCAGTGGAGAAGCATGTGTGTATAGTGGCGATCAGTGGAGAAGAGAGCCTATGCATTGTCAGTTAGTGGAGAGTGAGTATTTGCAGTGGCAGGCAGTAGAGAAATGGATCTTTGCAAGGGCAGATGGTTGGAGGAGTAGGTCTGTGCAGTGGCAGGCAGTGGAGAAACAGGTCTGCGCAGTGGGGGTCAGTGAAGAAGAGAATCTCTAGAGTGGTGCACAGTGGAGAAGCGAGCCTGTTCAGAGATTGTCAGGAAAGAAGCGAGTCTGTGCATTGGTGGTCAGTGGAGAAGTGAGTCAGTTCAGTGGTGGTCAATGAAAACGTGAGCCTGTCCAGCAAAGCACAGGAAAAGCACTTCACTGCAGTGGTCATCAGTGCAGAACTAAATCTGTGCAGTGATGGTCTTTGAAGAAGTTGGTCTGTGCAGTGGTGGAGAGTGGGAAATGGAGTCTGTACAGTGGTGGTCAGTGGAGAAGTGAGTCTGGGCAGTGATGATCAATGAAGACATGAGTCTGTACAATGGTGGGCCCTGGAGAAGAGAGTATGTATTGTGGTGGTCCATGAAGAAGTGAGGCTGTGCATTGGTGGGCACCAGGAAAGCGAGTATGTGTGAAGGTGGTCAATGAAGAAGTGAGTCTGTGCATTGGTGGTAAATAAAGAAATGAATCTGTGCAATGTGCAGTGAAGTGTGTGACGTCAGTGGGGGGATTGGTAGTGTGCAGGCAGTGTCAGGTAGATCCAACCACCTACATGCTGCCTATGTGGGCATGTGTCTTTGACATTGTTACATCATCAGTGATGTCTACTTCCATATTGATGGAGGGAACAATGGTGGAGATTTACTAAAACAAGAGCATGCAAAATCTGGTGCAGCTCTGCATAGAAGCCAATCAGCTTCCGGGTTTTATTGTCAAAGATTAATTGAACAAGCTGAAGTTAGAAGTTGATTGGTTACCATGCACAGATGCACCAGATTCTGGATGCTCCAGTTTTAGTAAATCTTCCCCAATATGTCATCAGTAATATGGTAGCCGATAGGTCAAACATGCATGTCTTGTGCCACATAGATAAGAATCACAAGTGCCCCGGACACTCTGCACAGGCCCAGTAAGTGAGAGGAAGGGTGGAGCAAGTTCTCGTGCTCACTTTCTGCATTTTAGCTCTAATATAGATATAGGATACAGGCATACCCCACTTTTAAGTACACAATGGGGTTTATTTACTAAAGCTGGAAAGTGCAAAATCAGGCTCACTTCTGCATAGAAACCAATGAGCTTCCAGGTTTTATTAACAAAGCTTAATCGAAAAGCTGGGGTTAGAAGCTCATTGGTTTCTATGCAGAAGTGAGCCTGATTTTGCACTTTCCAGCTTTAGTAAATAAACCCCATTGGGTACTTAAAAGTGGGGTATGCCTGTATACAATATCTCACAAAAGTGAGTACACCCCTCACATTTTTGTAAATATTTTTTTTATATCTTTTCATGTTACAACACTGAAGAAATGACACTTTGCTACAATGTAAAGTAGTGAGTGTACAGCTTGTATAACAGTGTAAATTTGCTGTCCCCTCAAAATAACTCAACACACAGCCATTAATGTCTAAACCGCTGGCAACAAAAGTGAGTACACTTCTAAGTGAAAATGTCCAAATTGGGCCCAATTAGCCATTTTCCCTCCCCGTTGTCCTGTGACTCGTTAGTGTTACAAGCTTTCAGGTGTAAATGGGGAGCAGGTATGTTAAATTTGGTGTTACCGCTCTCACTCTTTCATACTGGTCACTGGAAGTTTACATGGCACCTCACGGCAAAGAACTCTCTGAGGATCTGAAAAAAAGAATTGTTGCTCTACATAAAGATGGCCTGAATCTGAGCTGCAACACGGTGGCAAAGACCATACAGGGGTTTAACAGGACAGGTTCAACTCAGAACAGGCCTTGCCACGGTCGACCAAAGAAGTTGAGTGCACGTGCTCAGGGTCATATCCAGAGGTTGTCTTTGGGAAATAGACGTATGAGTGCTGCCAGCATTGCTGCAGAGGTTGAAGGAATGGGGGGCCAGCCTGTCAGTGCTCAGACCATACACTGCACACTGCATAAAATTGGTCTGCATGGCTGTCGTCCCAGAAGGAAGCCTCTTCTAAAGATGATGCACAAGAAAGCCTACAAACAGTTTGCTGAAGACAAGCAGACTAAGGACATGGATTACTGGAACCATGTCCTGTGGTCTGATGAGCAAGATAAATGTATTTGGTTCAGATGGTGTCAACCGTGTGTGGGGGCAACCAGGTGAGGAGTACAAAGACAAGTGTGTCGTACCTACAGTTAAGCATGGTGGTGAAAGTGTCATGGTCTGGGACTGCATGAGTGCTGCCGCCACTGGGGAGCTACAGTTTACTGAGGGAACCATAAATGCCAACATGTACTGTGACATACTAAAGCAGAGCATGATCCCCTCCCTTCAGGGATAGGGCCGCAGGGCAGTACTGTATTCCGACATGATAATGACCCCAAACACACCTCCAAGACAACCACTGCCTCGCTAAAGAAGCGGAGGGTAAAGGTGATGGACCGGCCAAGCATGTCTCCAGACCTAAACACTATTGAGCATCTGTGGGGCATCCTCAAACAGAAGTGGAAGAGGACTCCAATGGCAACCTATGAAGCTCTGGTGAACTCCGTGCCCAAGAGGTTTAAGGCAGTGCTGGAAAATAATGGTGGCTACACAAAATATTCACATTTTGGGCCCAGTTTGGACATTTTCACTTAGGGGTGTACTCAGTTTTGCTGCCAGCGGTTTAGACATTAATGGCTGTGTGTTGAGTTATTTTGAGGGGACAGCAAATTTACATTGTTATACAAGCTGTACACTAGCTACTTTACATTGTAGCAAAGTGTAATTTCTTCAGTGTTGCCACATGAAAAGATATAATAAAAAATTTACAAAAATGTGAGGGGTGTACTCACTTTTGTGAGATACTGTATATGCATGTTAACTGCCTGTGCTGTTTAACCTATAACTAAACATTTCTAAGTTAAATATAAGCTCAGAGTTAAAGTGGGAGGTAGTGTACTGGTCAGTGGGAGGTATGCGAATAGTGCAGAGTCAACATCTTACTTTTCTTATCTGTAACCAATGCAATAACATCAAACACAGCATGTATACAAAAATAAAACTAGTTTGTTTCCTACACTTTCTGTAGTAGATAAAGTGGTTTGCAGAGAAAACCTTAAAATCTACAACAGTTAGGGGTGTATTTATACCTAATTTTCGTAGCAATTCACCCAGTAAAAGTATATGCACTGGACATTAGTGGGAGTGTGTAAGGGACCTGGATTGGACAGCTTTCCCACCAAGCTGGCCCAGGTCCCACTCTGCTTCTTCTCCAGATAGAATACAAACATACCTGTCTTTTAGAGAAACTCTAAAAGACCCACCCTTTAAACCGTGTCCACATGTTCCTGGCCGGAGACCTGTTTCCCAGAATAAAGAATGTACACTCAAGATGCTTTTTCAATGCTTTTTTGTAAAATAACTCACTAGCATAGCAACGTACCTTCCCCTGTAAAGAACACAACACCACAGCTTCATTAGTTCTTACAGTGCATAACACAATGTTTTCAGACGTGCATCTTACTGAACAGCAGCCCTTTTCTAAGCACTCTCTCCTGAGTTCTTCAGCTATGGGTCTCCTGTTCCTGAGCCCAGGCACAGAAGGCATCCACACTCCAGTCTACAGACCTGTAGACTGAAGTATGTCAGGGGTAGACTAAATCTTTTCACCCACTACTTTGTGAGTCCCTCTGACATAGGTTCTCACCTTAGGCCCCTGGACAGTCAAACCCCATAGGGGGTGTCAGGCCTTATGTATCCACATGTATGACATAATCCTAACAAGCAATAAAAGAGCTTTAACCACTTCAGCACCAGAAGAATTTGCCCCCCTAATGACCAGAGCATTTTTTGCGATATGGCACTGCATCGCTTTAACCCAATCCCAATCAAAATGTACGTCCTTTTTTCCCACAAATAGATGTTGTTGGTAAGCGTGCATTTTGTACACATTGTGGTGGAGCACCTTTTATAAGGAGTACAAACAGGAGCACGTGACTGGAGTCTAAGTAAAAAACACTGCTGAAAAAAAAAAGGTTTTACCAATTGCTGCAACTTATCTGCATCCCTTCACTGGATGTTAGGTCAATGAAAGTTTTTTCCTAGTCACTGATATATATGTTTCTGACAAAGACCTTCTACCAAACAATCATATATGTGTGACAGGTTCAATGCATTAACATCTACACTGAAATGTTCAGCATGGTATGGAAGTTTTATAAAGTAATTTTTAGCCTAAAAAAACAAGTCATTGGTAATAACTGTGGTATCAGTCTGTCAGAGAATGGCTTGCAGAAGAACTCGCACATCTGATAATGCCCAACGGCACACAAGATTGGCACACAAGAATACGCAAATGCAAATGTGCATGTGCGTACAGGAACGAACGGACGCTAAAACTAAAGTGCAAATGTGCACGTGCGTGCGCCACGCGTGACAGATTCTGGCGCCCGGTGCCCTATTAAAAGCCAGCAACATCAGCCACTAGTTGCTGGACGATCTTCAACTCCCCTATGTGATCCTGGGTTCCTGTTCCTGTTTGTTATTGGATTTCCTGTTATTGACCCGGCTTGCCTTTGACCTGTCTTGTCTCCATTCCTGGCTTTGACCCTCGACTTGTTCCATTAACCTGCTGATCCATGTATGACCCTGGCTTGCTCTTTCGACTTCGCTGCTGCCTGTTTAGTAGTGTATAACCCCGGTTTCCTCCTGACTCTGCATGCTACTTTACTCCTGGCTGATACGCCGTGTATGACTTCTGGCCTGGCTCCTGACCCTGCTTCCGGCTCTCCCTTCTGCCCAGTCTCATCTGGTACATCTGAGGTACTCCTGCCCAGCAGTGCATCCTGCTCGTCTAGCCACCATCCAGCAGACATCTCCTCACTTCAGCCTGTCACAGCTGGCAACCTCTGCTTCTTTGGGCATAGCACTCCTTATTACCACCTTCAGGAGTGCTCTGCACTCGGCCTCTGACCAGGTACGTGACACAGTCACAAAGACTTTCAAGCATGTTGGAAAATCCAATAAAATATGGAGAAAAATATATGGCCAATCCCTATAGGGAAAAGCAGCCTACACAAGCCTACCCTTTCCTAATGATGAATACAGATGTAGACAGATGCTAGAGCCGGCAAGGTGCAAATCAAACACTTGACATTCAGCTCAAAACACTTTATCTACCACGTACACTGCTAAGTTTGTGAATTGCATTGGGAAAATTGGCCAAGCATCCCACATAGATGTCTTTATGTATCCACATGTATGACATAATCCTAACAAGCAGTAAAAGAGCTTTAACCACTTCAGTTACAGAAGATTTTGCCCCCTTAATGACCAGAGCATTTTTTGCGATGTGGCACTGCCTCACTTTAACTGACAATTGCCCCCAGCCCCCCCCCCCCAATACTTACCTGAGCCCCTTATTAATCCAGTGATGTCTGCAAAATCCTTTCCTCTCCAGAGACTTGTACTGCTGATTGGCTTTTGGCAGCAGCGGGAGGCTCCCATTGGCTCCCACTGTTGTCAATCACAGTCAGTGAGTCAATCAGGAGAAAGAGGGGGTGAGACACACAGAGCCACGATTTAGGAGCAAGCCTGCTTAGGTGCCCCCCAGAGCAAGCTGCTTGCTGTGGGGGCACCCAACAGGAGGGAGGAGCCAGGAGAACCAGCGTGGGACCCGAGAAGAGGAGGATCCGGATGGCTCTGTGCAAAACAACTGCACAGAGCAGGCAAGTATAACATGTTTGTTATTTGAAAAAAGAAAAAGACTTTAATATCACTTTAAAAACACATGCTACTTGTTTACACTAAAGGAGGTCAGCAACCCGTCGATCCCAATCGACCTGTTGACCGCG
Organism: Aquarana catesbeiana; assembly: GCF_042186555.1. Lineage (NCBI taxonomy): Eukaryota > Metazoa > Chordata > Amphibia > Anura > Ranidae > Aquarana > Aquarana catesbeiana. The sequence continues at coordinate 224,626,252 of NC_133324.1, forward strand.
GACGGGTGTTGGGTCGATCAGGAACACTTTTCTACTTTGCCAACCCAACAGACAATGGAGAGCGAGAGCTGGCCAAGTTAACTGGCAGATGATTGGTTGTTAGGACATGGGATGGTCCTAACAACCAATCACCAGGTGGTATTACGGAAAGCTAACTCCGACAGCTCGTGCTCCCGCCCCCTATCCAGAGATGTGCAGCCTCCTGTGTACATTGATGTAGGTAGTAGACTGCCATATATACTATGCATGTGTGTGGGAAAGGGGGGGTAAAGGTGACAGGAGACATTGCTGGAGGAGCAGAGGTATTGTGTGGGGGAGTGGGGTTGTGAGGAGGAGACAGAGGACATTGCCATGGGGGGGGGGGGCAGAAGACACTACTGGGGGAGTAATGTGAAGGAGCAGAGGACAGCTGATGATCACCCCCTGAGGAAGATACAAAATTCCCTTGTATCAACACATGTAGGGGAAGGGGACAGAAAGGCACGCTTAGCAGATCAGCTGTTAGGAACGATCAGCATATGATCACACCCTGAGGAAGATACGAAATTCCCTTGTATCGACACATGTAGGGGAAGGGGACAGAACGGCACGCTTAGCAGATCAGCTGTTAGGAACGATCAGCATATGATCACACTCTGAGGAAGATACGAAATTCCCTTGTATCGACACATGTAGGGGAAGGGGACAGAACGGCACGCTTAGCACATCAGCTGTTAGGAATGATCAGCATACCATCCCTTTACCGGCCGGTTTCAACCATTCGTTTTTTGCTTGATGTAGAATGGCGCACTGAAGCACTTTGATATTGTGAGTACCCTGTGTGGGACCTGTTTATTTTTGGTTCAATAAATTGCATAAACATACTACACTATGAGATCATTTTTTCATTGTTTTACTGAGGCACATTGGCAATTGATCCAGGATCCTGGACGCACTGTTGAACCCTGTAGTGGTTCCAAAGCGTGTATTGACCAAGCTTAACAGCAAGGTCACACACCTTAAGGCAGTGTTTCTCAACTCCAGTCCTCAAGGCGCACCAACAGGTCATGTTTTCAGGGTTTCCCTCAGATGAAACGGCTGTGGTAATTACTAAGGCAATGAAACTGATCAAATCACCTGTGCAAAATAGTGGAAATCCTGAAAACATGACCTGTTGGTGCGCCTTGAGGACTGGAGTTGAGAAACACTGCCTTAAGGTGAGCCTTCATTACATGGGGGGGGGGGGGGAGCACCTGAGTGAGAACACAGCATCTGATTATAGCATCACTTTCACAGCATACTGAATCGGATGGAGTGTGGAGCACCTGTAAATTGGATCAATTTGCACAGTGCACTTAAGCACTTTTATAATTCCAGTATTTGGATCTATTTAAATTTCCATGGACTTATTTGCTTTAACAAAAAAAATGTTATCACTATATGAATGTACATTGTCACTTTATTATTTGGCTATTAAGCACACGTCATTTTATATATTATATATTTTTCCAGTTTAGAGACTTCTTTCTTATACCTTTGATAGCGTAGTGTTTTTAATGCGATTTTAGTATTTTTACATGGTTTATGAGATATGTTTACCGCTTGCAGCTATTAAGCACATGTCATTCTCTATATTTTTCATTATATATTTTATACATTATTATTACCACGGTGTAGAGGATACATTTGTACCAGTTCAAAAGGCTTTTTGCTTATACCTTTGATAGTGCAGTGTTTTTAATGCGAGTTTAGGAAAGAAATAAGATTTCATTTCTTCTGCTATATATTTTGAAGGGAAATTTCTCCACAATGCTTATAGTTACAGAGGGGGGTTTGTTTTAAAGCATGTTTACTGCTTGTTTAGAATATGTAAAGGCATAGTCTGGGCACAGGCTCACTTTAAATTAAAAATACTTTGATATATATGAATTTAGAAGTATAGAGTCACAGAGTTGTTGATCCATTTCAGTATCCAGGCATACTCAGTCATATTTCATCTGCTAGTTCCTATATGCATCCTATGTGTACTAATATTACATTACTGTACACAAATTTTATCAGTATTAAAAATTACATTTTTATATAATTATTAGAGAAGTATGTAATACAATGGTAACAGAGGAAAAAGCTAACGGCATAAGTCAGGACCCTGACATATCACACACATGCACACATGCGCATATATATATATATATATATATATATATATATATATATATATATATACTGTATATGGGCTCCATGGACTTACCTGAGATTTCATAGGCACAGTAAAACAGAGTGAGCAGACACAAGGTAAAGTGCAACGACAAAGACATGTTGTACTGCAATCTCTCTCACATCAGCTGCCAGGCTGGAACAAGACAATAGACCTGCAGAATCTGATGCAGGCCTGCCAGTTGAGTGAAGGATGTTGATACCACACAGATGTTGCTGATTCACTCATGAATTAGCCCTAATCCTCAGCTCTATAAGGAGAAGCACACAGCAACTCCCTAACACAGAAAAGAATGGCTGTAGTAGTACAGCCCCAGGCTCTAAGGTAGCAGAGATTAGACTTTACACAGTGAGCCTGGCAGCTCTCCCAGGGAACTGACAGTGTGAGCGAAGTTCTAGGTTTTATACTCTGCTGACAGGAAGCAATTCTACGGTACAGAGACCATTCACTCTGAGGCAGGCGCACACAGCAGAGGCTGGTAAACATCTGTAGACGCAAGTCATTCTGATCTGGATGTACTCTCTTTATCATAGCTAAAGTTCATAAAAATGTTACTGTACTCCTACACTAAATACTTACAAACTTTTTTTTTTCATTGCTGTTAATGCCCACATAAACACGTACAATAAAATAATGGTCATTGTAAAAATGAATTCTCTGATTTCTTGGAGAGACACAGCTTCCTTCACATCAATCAGTACGAGTGGGTTCTGCTGCCCATTTCCAGAGTAAAACATTAGGTGCCAAAAAAACAGAGAGAACGGCTTAATCCCTCAACTGTCAGACAATTTCTGTTAGTGGCAAGCAGTACAAGTAAAGCACATACAATATACATAAACGATCTCAGCATAGGCCTAAACAAACAAAAAAAAAAGGCAACAGGCCCAAGAAAACCAAAAGGGTGGGTGTCTCTCAAATAATGCGGAGGAAAGTGACTAAAACATTCCTATTATCTCTTATGTTCATTGAAAAACATAGCTTTTGATTGCTGATTAGTCAGTAAAAGTGAGATGTTAACAAGCAGTACCCAAGAGAGGACTAAGTTGCAGTCCTACAGACTTGCAAAAACTGAGGTCTCATGACGGAAGGCCCAAGAGGTGTCGACCTACTAGAACGAACAGTTACAGGAAAAGGTGGTTCTTTATTTCGAATGGCATAAGCCTGAGATAGTTTGTCGAATCGATCTAGAAAAAGAAAAATCAGCAAACCCCTTATGGGGACCATCAATTACAACAAACAAGGGGGGTTATTTACTAAAGGCAAATCCACTTTGCATTACAAGTGCACTGCAAGTGCACTTGAAAGTGCGCTGAGAGTGCACTTGAAAGTGCAGTCGCTGTAGATCCAAGGGGGGCATGCAAGGAAAATTTAAAAAAAGCATTTTAGCTTGCACGTGATTGGATGATAAAATCAGCAGGGCTTCCCCTCATATTCAGATCTACCTGTCAGATTTACAGCGACTGCACTTCCAAGTGCACTTGTAGTGCAAAGTGGATTTGCCTTTCGTAAATAACCCCCAAAGTATCAGTCTGATGGAAGCAGCCTGAAGGTAAATCCAAACAGCCCCAAACACTTCTGAGGTGTAAAAGGAATTTTTAAGGGTGAAAAGGACAGACAGCACAATATTCTCATTAAGGTGAAAGGCAGAAACTACCTTAGGTAGAAAGGAAATGTGTGGTCTCAAAAGGACCCTGTGCTTTTGCAAAATCAAGAAAAGGGATTCACGCAACAAGATTGAAAACTCAGACACGTGTCTGGCGAAGTTAGTTATGTCAACGTTATGGCCACTAAAAAGGCTACTTTGTGAGACAAGATTTGTGAAGGAATCCCTCAAATATTCTCAAAAGGAGGTCTTTGTAAGACTGAGAGAAGCAAATTAAGGGCCCATAAAGAAATCAGGGGGAACAACATGCGTAATTCTGAGAATAAAAAGACAAATTAAAAATGTTTTGCCAAAGGACATTAAAATTAAACATCCAGGGCCCTAAATTTACCTTTAATGTACTGAGAGCTAAACATTAATCTACACCTTGTTGCTCACAGAAAGGTCTGAGAAAGGAGATCTGGATGATCTGGAAAGTGCAAAGATTTGTCTAATAGCAGATTAATCAAGTCTGTGCACCAAGCCCTTTGAGGCCAATCTGAAGGTATGAGAATTACCGGAATTATTTCCAACTCGATCCTGTAAAGAAGTCAGGGTAGAAGATATATAGATTAGATTAAATCTATAGCATCAACAAAGTGTCTGTTGCTATAACCTGGAAATCTCAACCTCTCTCAAGATGAACCTGTCCAGTTTGTACATGAAGTTATTAAAGGAGGAAACACTAGAATCCACCATTTTTAGAGTTCTATGAACTGCTTGAATCAGAGAGGAAATTATTATTATTTTCCTCCCCAAGAAAGATACGAGAATCCTCATCTGAATCTCCAGTAAAGCCAAGACCTGGTGCATTCAGAACCTCACTATCAAACAAATCTGAGGAGGCAGGTGACTGGGGAGAATGTTTCTGTGACACCTTGGAATGAGAACCGGACACAGCCTGAACTATTTTAAAGACAAATCCACCCATAACTGAAGTTAGTAAGTCCATGAAAATGATGAGGGTGGGAGGGTGCAGATGCCCCAAGGAAGATAGCAGATATGGCAGCAGCAGACTCAGCCGAGGCCATAGTAAAGGCAGAATAAAGTTAAGTCATTTGATCAGCATCTAGTACAACATCCCACAGAAGAGCTCTGTAAGGAAGGGTTGGGCAACGCAGAATATCCAGATCATGTCAGCCATGTCATCTTAAGTTACCACATAATCCAAGTGTGCCACTAACAGGCTCCCTGATAGGAGAGGGGTACTCATCCATACAGCCATTCAAGCAAGGAAGTGGTACTGGTAGAAAAGGCTGCTCCAAACTAAAACCCCTGCACAGTATAGAAAGCACTGGGATGAATGGCTCTACCAGTGTTGTTAAGCAGATTGATGTCAGCTGCATCACTCCTTTAACAGCCATGGCTGCCAAAAGAGCAATCAAGATCCGGGTCCCCGGAACAAGAGGGACACATTGGGGGTTATTTATGAAAGGCAAATCCACTTTGCACTACAAGTGCAAACTACAAGTGAAAAGTGCACTTATTGCACTGAAAGTGCAATTGGAAGTGCAGTCGCTGTAAATCTGAGGGGTAGATCTGAAATGAGGGGAAGCTCTAATGATTTTATCATCCAATCATGTGCAAGCTTAAATGCTGTTTTTTATTTTCCTCGCATGTCCCCCTTGGCTCTACAGTGACTGCACTTCCAAGTGCACTTTCAGTGCAATTTCAAGTGCACTTTGCACTTGTAGTGCAAAGTGGATTTGCCTTTAGTAAATAACCCTCATTGCCTCACTGGAAATAACTTGCTACATCTGTATGGTAGAGAAACATCTGTGCCCACCCTACCCAGGTCATCATTAAATGTCGTACACAGAAAAAAAGAAACTGTGCAGATCAGGAGAAAAGAAGTGGTGACAATAAAATATTTAAATAAAACAAAAATGAAGCAAAATAAAAAAGGCAAAATAGAACCAATAAAAATGATAGAAAAGGCTGGACAGCAATAACAGCTTAGCAAAAAGCCTCCATGATCTAGAAATTCAAGGTCCTTTAGGCTATATAGGGAGCACTGTATCGAGGGAAAAACAGCACCTGTCATATGTATCCCAGGGCAGAAAGCACTAAGGTCTGCCACTGTCTGAGGGAGCATTGGGCTTGTGTGGGAAGACTTGATCCAGATCAAAAAAATATCCAGTTGCGTACTGCCCCCTATAGCAGATTTACTGCTACAGGGCGGCTGTTCTGCTCAGGATCATGTATATACAGTATACAGCAGTAGTAGGCGACCTTGGTCCTCCAGCTGTCTTGAAATTACAAGTCCCATGAGACATTGCAAGACCCTGACAATCACAGGCATGACTCCTAGAGGCATGATGGGATTTGTAGTTTTACCACAGCTGGAGTGCAAAGGCTGCCTACCCCTGGTATATAGTATACATGATCCACTCTCCATGTGTTTTCCCAAGCTCAGCAGTGCTGTACCTCATCAGTCATCAGTCTAGGCCAATGATTTTTGGCCTGGACCTGCTGGTCCATTCTGCCGAATCACAGAACCGCAGGCACAGGAAATAACAATCTTTTCTCTTGTGGAGCCCTTTTCGGTTCCAGAGACTGACACAAAAACACTTACACAAAGGCACATTTTAACCCCCTGAACACCCCCCCCCCCGTTAACCCTTCACTGCCCTGTGACCAGTGTCATTATTACAGTGTACAGATTTTTTTTTCACTGATCACTGTATTAGTGTCATTGGGGACTTCAGATAGCGTTAGCATCAGTTAGCACCAATCCCACATCATGTCAGATTGCCCGCCACATATTCATTATCACATTTAACCCTTTGATCGCCAGCAACACTATCACATTACTAGTATAGTGTCTGAATGGATCAGTATCTTTGATCGGATCAGAACTAAGCTAGCATTCTTATAGTATAGTGTTTCCAAAAATGCAGCATTTGCAGGATCAGCTCCGACACCTGTGTTTAGCCCCTCTGCTCCCCCCCCAACAAGTACACTGTCAGTAGATCACTGTCACTTCTGATACATTGCACACAAAACCACAGTGTTAGCAAGATCAGGCCTGATCTCTGCTAACACTAGCGGGTACATTTTTTGTAGCGGTTCAGGCAGTCCCTGACAGCCAGGTTCTCTTTTTGCAGTGAATCGCACTAGGTACCCATACATTTGGTTGGATAAAATGTCCAAAGAAAGGTACACCAGTGAAGCGGCCAACAGGATTCTAAGTATGTCAGATAAGAGCAAAGGGAAGCCAGGCTCAGAATATGAACCTGTAGAGAGTAGCTCAGACGATGGAGAAGAGGTCCCTGTTAAGGTCAGGCATACTCAACCCCATGCCCAGGTTGCTGAGGTGCTACAATCGCACAATAAATCTCATATGCAGCACAGTGCCAGTACTAGTACTACCTTTCGGTGAACTGGTGAGTAGGGATGGGCGAACGGCGAACGGTTCGGGCTGAGCTTAAGTTCAGGCCGAACTTTGGTTGCTCGGATGTTCAGGTCAAATTCGAAAGCCACCGGAACACCGTTAAAGTCTATGGAACACTAACATGAAAAATCAAAAGTGCTAATTTTAAAGGCTTATATGCAAGTTATTGTCAAAAAAAGTGTTTGGGGACCTGGGTCCTGCCCAAGGGGACATGTATCAATGCAAAAATTTTTTTAAAAAATGGCCGTTTTTTTGGGAGCAGTGATTTTTTTAATGCTTAAAGTGAAACAATAAAAATTAAATATTCCTTTAAATAGCATGCCTGGGGGGTGCCTATAGTATGCCTGTAAAGTGGTGAATTGTTCCCATGTTTAGAACAGTACCACAGCAAAATTACATTTCTAAAGGAAAAATTGTCATTTAAAACTTATCGTGGCTGTAATGAATTGTCGGGTCTCGGCAATATAGATAAAACTCATTAAAAAAAAAGGGCATGGGTTCCCCCCCAGTCCATACCAGGCCCTTCAGGTCTCGTATGGAAATTAAGGGGAACCCTGCGCCAAATAAAAAAAAAATGGCGTAGGGGTTCCCACAAAATCCATACCAGAGCACGCAACTTGGCAGGCCACAGGAAATGAGGGAGAGCACCCCCTCCTAAACCGTACCAGGCCACATGCCCTCAACATGGGGAGGGTGCTTTGGAATCTGACCCCAAAGCACCTTGTCCCCATGTTGATGGGGACAAGGGCCTCATCCCCACAACCCTTACCTGGTAGTTGTGGGGGTATGCGGGCGGGGGGCTTATCAGAATCTGAAAGCCCCTTTTAACAAGGGGACCCCCAGATCCAAGCCCCCCTATGTGAATTGGTAAAGGGGTACATTTTACCCCTACCATTTCACCAAAATAATGTCAAAAATGGTAAAAAAGACAAGAGACAGCTTGGGACAAGTCCTTTATTAAAAGATAAAAAAAAAAGTCCCGCAATGTAAATCCACGCCACTCGACGGACCAAAAAAAAAAAGCCGCAACAGTTCCGACTCCATGGGAGGCTCCCGCCGAGTGACGCTTCTTCTGGGTGACAGCTGTCATATAGCTGAGGGCGTGGCCACCCAGTGACATAAACGGGTGACCCCACCCCCCTCTGATGCCACAGGGAAGCCCTCTTTTCCTGCGGCCTGCCAGGTTGCATGCTTGGATAAGGGTCTGGTATGGATTTTGGGGGAGACACCATGCCATTTTTTTAAATTTTGGAGCAGGCTTTCCCTTAAAATCCATACCAGATCTGAAGGGTCTGGTATGGATTTTGGGGAGGAACCCTAAGCCATTTTTTTTTATTTGGCACAGGGTTCCCCTTAATTTCCATATCTGACCTGAAGGGCCTGGTATGGATTTTCGGGGGACCCCCACGCAATTTTTTTATTACATTTTGGTTCGGGGTTCCCCTTAATATTCATACCAGACCCAAAGGGCCTTGTAATGGACTGGGGGGGGGGGACCCATGTCCTTTTTTTCAATGAGTTTTATCTATATTGCCAAGACCCAACAATTCATTTTAGCCGCTATCAGTTTTGAATTACAGTTTTTCCTTTAGAAATGTCATTTATCTGTGGTGCTTTTCTAAACACGGAAAAAATGTGCCATTTTACAGGCATACTATAGACACCCCAGGCATGATATTTAAAGGTAAATTTCATTTTTATTGTTTCACTTTAAGCATTAAAAAAATCACTGCTTCCGAAAAAACGTTTTAAAAAAAATTTTTTGCATTGATGCATGTCCCCTGGGGCAGGAACCGGGTCTCCAAACATGTTTTTATGACAATAACCTGCATATAAGCCTTTAAAATGAGCACTTTTTGATTTTTAATGTTCGTGTCCCATAGACTTTAATGGTGCTTGTATGTTCTTCTGAATTTTTTGCCTGTTCGGATGTTCTGGTGTGAACCGAACTGGGGGGTGGGGGGGTGTTCGGCTCATCCTTACTGGTGAGTACCAGTGGCCTAGTACATCCTGGGCTTTTACATACCAGCACTGCAGTATCACTTGGTGACTTGGTGAGTCCCGTAAGTGCAGTCTAAGCTGGAGTGGTGGCTAGCACAAGTAGTATCCCACAGCCACCAAGAATTAGAACATGGACCTGTAGAGCCCATAGTGTTCTTCCCCCACTCCCCCTATTCACTGACCAACCTGGTATTTAAGTGAAAACAGCAAATTTAACTCCCCTAGGATTGTTTTTAGCTGTTTTTCATGGAAGATCTGTATTGGTCAATTGTGAACCAAAGCAATTTATATGCCGAGCAGTTTATCCCAAATTCAAACCTTGCCGCACAATTCCCATGGAAACCTATCACGGTTTACTGAGTTTAAAACTTTTTTGGGCCTAACTCTCAACATGGCCATTACTAAAAAGAATGAGTCGTGGTAACATTGGTCCACAGACTCGATACATCATAGTTCATTATCCTCTGTAACTTTACTTTGCTCTCAGAGGTTGACCCATGTGATGTTATAGATCAATAAAACATTTTTATTAACCCTAGCACTGTATTGTGTGACACTTCTGTGGCCATCTTTTTCTTAACATCCTGGTGGAGTTTCTTTTCTTCTTTTTGTGTATATGCTGTTATGGGCCAGAGTGCCACTACTCTACTGGTAAACGGTGCTATATATAGGGTATTATAGATAATTATTGTATAGGTAAATCTCTCCATCCCTTGTTTTTTCAATACATCATATGCCCGTGTATGAGAATATAATGTGATTTATGCATTGCAATGACAATACACTCTGTTGTCCTCAGGGTGACCCTGAATATGATTGGCTCCAAAAACCCTTATAAATCACCCTAACCAGAAATTTGCAGATGCGTATATGCCCCAACAAAACATCTGCGTGGATGAGTCCCTCATTAATTTTTATGTCCACCTTGCATTCAAGCAGTATCTCCTTAGCAAGTGTGCCAGATCTGGGGTCAAAATGTATAGTGTCTGTGAGAGGGCGACAGGCTATACATGTAATTTTCTGATTTATGAGGTAAAAGATAGTCACGTGGAACCCCCCGGAAGCCCAGACAACATGGGGAGCAGTGACAAGATAGTTTGGGAATTGTTGTTTCCCTTGTTCCAAAAGGGGTACCACTTGTACGTGGACAACTTCTGTATAAGCGTGACACTTTTTAGACACCTTTTTCATCATAGAATTGGCTCCTGTGGCTCCGTGTGGCCTAATCACCGGGGCTTCCCCCAACGACTTGTAAATACCTGACATAGAAAGAGGGAGAAAGCCTGCTTAAGAAATAATGAATTGCTTGCAGTGAAGTGAATCGATAAACGGGATGTTTTCATCCTGTCTTCCATTCATGCAGACACGATAGTCCAAATTTATACAGCGTCTGGTGTTGTTGAGAAGCTCCTCGGTGTCCACGACTATAACCTTAACATGGGATAGGTGAACTTTAACGACCACATGATGAAGCTGTACTTACATAGTATGCAAGGTTGAAAAAAGACAAAAGTCCATCAAGTCCAAACTATGTGTACTTAGTTACCCATAAAGCCAGACACTGGTACAAGAAAGTGTCTGTATGTTTATTTCAATTGGCTCTGTACAACACTTTTGTGCTTTACAAAGCAACAAGAAGAAGTGGATCCTTCCTAAAATTTCAGTAAGAGAACATTACAGTCCTTTTGTATCCAGAAAGTGCTGTGGCCCAAGCTCCCAATCCAGGTGCAGTGAGCCGGCTGCACGAGAGGCATTTTCCTGATGCAATTCCTGGTACTCACCAAAAAAAGATGTCGTGCCTGTAGCAGACACGGAATAAGAAGAGACATCCACTTTTGCTGTCCCTCCTGTCCTGGCCAATCTGGTCTCTGCATCAAGGACTACTTCCATCGCTACAAAACACTAGTGGAGTCAGTGGCGTACCAACGGGGGGGGGAGGGGGTGGTTTGCCCCGGGTGCCACACATTGAAGGGGGTGCAATAATTTTTTCTTTGTCATTAGAAGTCCCCATGGAGCGTGCTGGCAGCTTCGCTCCTTCTCTCGGTGCAGCCAAGCGATGTGCAGGGAGGGAGGCAGACAGAGGCAGACACCCAGGAGAGGACTCAGGCTAAAGCTCTATGGTGCCCAGCATCTCCTTTTACACCTTCGGCCAGCAGTGCATAATTTACAGTTGAGGGGGAGGGGGTCTGACCGGGACAGGCACTGGCTTGTGTACAGTGAATAGATCAGCCACTATAGCAGGCATCACGGAGCTGCCAATCGGTAGTGCAGCAGTGCTAAGGTTGAACTGGATGGACTTGTGTCTTTTTTCAACCTGACTAACTATGTAACTATGTAACTATGTGTGTGTGTGTGTGCGTATGTGTGTGTGTGCGTGTGAGTGGAGGAGGGGGGGTTGTAGAGATGTTCAGCAGAGTACATGTGCTGCAAAAGTGCAGAGGTGTGCTGAGACTTATGGAGACTTACTGAAGGATACAGAGGTGTACAGAACCGTGCTGGGGGTGCAGATGCAGGCTGGGGGGAGGGGGGTGCAGAGGCTCCCTGGGGGTAATGAAGCCATGCTGGGTGCAGAGGTGTGCTAGGATATAACGGTTTGCTGGGGTTACAGAGGTATACTTGGGGATACATATGAGGGGTGCAGAGGATTGTGGGGGGATGGAAGTGTGCTGGGGGCTGTGAAGGTGTACAAGGGGGTGCAAAGATGTCTGTGGGGGTGCAGAGATGAGCAAGGGGGTAAGTGGGTGTCTTGGGGGTACAAGGATACAATGTGGATATGGAGAGATGCTGGGGACACAAAGGCATGCTATGGGTTTCAGAGGCATTTTGGGAGTGCAGTGATGTCCAAAGAGTGTAATATTTGTAGTACAGCATAACATAGTATTAGTGGTGGAGCATAACATACTATTAGTGGTGGAGCATAATGTAATACTAGTGGTGGAGCATAACGTAATATTAGTGGTGGAGCATAATGTAGTATTTGTGGTGGAGCATAATGTAATATTTGTGGTGGAGCAACTGTAAGATTAATGGTAGAGCATATTGTAATATTAGTGGTGGAGCATAATGTAATAATAGTGATAGAGCAACTGTAATATTATTGGTGGAGCATAATGTAATATTAGTGGTGGAGCATAATGTAATATTTGTGGTGGAGCAACTGTAATATTAGTGGTGGAGTGTAATGTAATATTAGTGGTGGAGTGTAATGTAATATTAGTGGTGAAGCATAATGTAATGTTAGTGGTGGAGCATAATTGGTGGAGCATAATGTAATATTTGTGGTGAAGCATAATGTAGTATTAGTGGTGGAGCATAATGTAATATTTGTGGTGGAGCACCTGTAATCTTAGTGGTGGAGCATAATGTAATATTAGTGGTGGAGGAACTGTAATATTATTGGTGGAGCATAATGTAATATTATTGGTGGAGCATGATGTAATATTAGTGGTGGAGCATAATGTAATATTAGTGGTGGACCAGAATGTAATATTTGTAGTGGAGCATAATGTAATATTAGTGGTGGAGCATAATGTAAAGTTAGTGGTGGAGCATAATGTAATATTAGTGGTGGAGCATAATTGGTGGAGGATAATGTAATATTAGTGGTGGAGCATAATGTAATATTAGTGGTGGAGCATAATGTAAAGTTAGTGGTGGAGCATAATTTAATATTAGTGATGGAGCATAATTGGTGGAGGATAATGTAATATTAGTGGTGGAGCATAATGTAGTATTAATGGTGGAGCATAATGTAATATATGTGGTGGAACATAATGTAATATTTGTGGTGGAGAATCTTAGTGGTGGAGCATAATGTAATATAAGTGGTGGAGCAACTGTAATATTAGTGGTGGAGCATAATGTAATATTAGTTGTGGAGCATAATGTAATATTAGTGGTGGACCAGAATGTAATATTTGTGGTGGAGCAACTGTAATATTAGTGGTAGAGTAATGTAAAGTTAGTGGTGGAGCATATTGTAATATTTGTGGTGGAGCAACTGTAATATTATTGGTGGACCATAATGTAATATTAGTGGTTGAGCATAATGTAATATTAGTGGTGGAGCATAATGTAATATTAGTGGTGGAGCAACTGTAATATTATTGATGGACCATAATGTAATATTAGTGGTTGAGCATAATGTAGTGTTAGTGGTGGAGCATGATGTAATATTTGTGGTGGAGCATAATGTAATAATAATGGTGGAGCATAATGTAATATTTGTGGTGGAGCATAATGTAATATTAGTGGTGGAGCATAATGTAATAATAGTGGTGGAGCATAATGTAATATTAGTGGTGGCACATAATGTAATAATAGTGGTGGAGCATAATGTAATATTTGTGGTGGAGCATAATATAATATTAGTGGTGGAGCATAATGTAATATTTATGGTGGAGAATAATGTAATATTAGTGGTGGAGCATAATGTAATATTTGTGGTGGAGCATAACGTAATATTTATAGTGGAGCATAACGTAATATTTATGGTGGAGCATAATGTAATATTTGTGGTGGAGCATAACGTAATATTTATGGTGGAACATAATGTAATATTAGTGGTGGCGCATAATGTAATAATAGTCGTAGAGCATAATGTAATATTAGTGGTGGAGCATAATGTAATATTAGTGGTGGCGCATAATGTAATAATAGTCGTAGAGCATAATGTAATATCAATGGTGGAGCATAATGTAATATTAGTGGTGGAGCATAATGTAGTATTAGTGATACAGCAACTGTAATATTATTGGTGGATCATAATGTAATATCAGTGGTGGAGCAACTGTAATATTAGTGGTGGAGCATAATGTAATATTTGTAGTGGAGCATAATGTAATATTTGTGGTGGAGCAACTGTAATATTAGTGGTGGAGCAACTGTAATATTAGTGGTGGAGTGTAATGTAATAATAGTGGTGGAGCATAATGTAAAGTTAATGGTGGAGCATAATGTAATATTAGTGGTGGAGCATAATTGGTGGAGCATAATGTAATATTTGTGGTGGAGCATAATGTAGTATTAGTGGTGGAGCATAATGTAATATTTGTGGTGGAGCACCTGTAATCTTAGTGGTGGAGCATAATGTAATATTAATGATGGAAGAACTGTAATATTAGTGATGGAGCGTAATGTAATATTAGTGGTGGAGCATAGTGTAATATTTGTGGTGGAGCAACTGTAAGATTAGCGGTGGAGCATAATGTAATATTAGTGATGGAGCAACTGTAATATTATTGGTGGAGCATAATGTAATATTAGTGGTGGAGCAACTGTAATATTAATGGTGGAGCATAATGTAATAATAGTGGTGGAGCATAATGTAATATTAGTGGTGGACCAGAATGTAATATTTGTAGTGGAGCATAATGTAATATTTCTGGTGGAGCAACTGTAATATTAGTGGTGGAGCATAATGTAATATTAGTGGTGGAGCATAATGTAAAGTTAGTGGTGGAGCATAATGTATTATTAGTGGTGGAGCATAATTGGTGGAGCATAATGTAATATTAGTGGTGGAGCATAATGTAGTATTAATGGTGGAGCATAATATCATATATGTGGTGGAGCATAATGTAATATTTGTGGTGGAGCAACTGTAATATTAGTGGTGGAGCATAATGTAATATTTGTGGTGGAGCAACTGTAATATTAGTGGTGGAGCATGATGTAATATTAGTGGTGGACCAGAATGTAATATTTGTAGTGGAGCATAATGTAATATTTGAGGTGGAGCAACTGTAATATTAGTGGTTGAGCATAATGTAATAATAGTGGTGGAGCATAATGTAATATTAGTGGTGGAGCATAATGGAATATTAGTGGTGGACCAGAATGTAATATTTGTAGTGGAGCATAATGTAATATTAGTGGTGGAGCAACTGTAATATTAATGATGGACCATAATGTAATATTAGTGGTTGAGCATAATGTAATGTTAGTGGTGGAGCATAATGTAATATTTGTGGTGGAGCATAATGTAATAATAGTGGTGGAGCATAATGTAATATTTGTGGTGGAGCATAATGTAATATTTATGGTGGAGCATAATGTAATAATAGTGGTGGAGCATAATGTAATATTAGTGGTGGGGCTGGGCATAATGTAATATTTATGGTGGAGCATAATGCAATATTAGTGGTGGCGCATAATGTAATAATAGTGGTGGAGCATAATGTAATATTAGTGGTGGAGCATAAGGTAATATTTATGGTGGAGCATAATGTAATATTAGTGGTGGCGCATAATGTAATATCAGTGGTGGAGCATAATGTAATATTAGTGGTGGCGCATAATGTAATAATAGTGGTGGAGCATAATGTAATATTAGTGGTGGAGCATAATGTAATATTTATGGTGGAGCATAATGTAATATTAGTGGTGGAGCATAATGTAGTATTAGTGATACAGCAACTGTAATATTATTGGTGGATCATAATGTAATAACAGTGGTGGAGCAACTGTAATATTAGTGGTGGAGCATAATGTAATATTTGTAGTGAAGCATAATGTAATATTTGTGGTGGAGCAACTGTAATATTAGTGGTGGAGTGTAATGTAATATTAGTGGTGGAGCATAATGTAATATTAGTGGTGGAGCGTAATGTAATATTAGTGGTGGAGCAACTGTAATATTAGTGGTGGAGTGTAATGTAATAATAGTGGTGGAGTATAATGTAATATTAGTGGTGGAGCAAAATGTAATATTAGTGGTGAAGCATAATGTAAAGTTAGTGGTGGAGCATAATGTAATATTAGTGGTGGAGCATAATTGGTGGAGCATAATGTAATATTTGTGGTGGAGCATAATGTAGTATTAGTGGTGGAGCATAATGTAATATTTGTGGTGGAGCACCTGTAATCTTAGTGGTGGAGCATAATGTAATATTAATGGTGGAAGAACTGTAATATTAGTAGTGGAGCATAATGTAATATTTGTGGTGGAGCAACTGTAAGATTAGTGGTGGAGCATAATGTAATATTAGTGATGGAGCAACTGTAATATTATTGGTGGAGCATAAGGTAATATTAGTGGTGGAGCAACTGTAATATTAATGGTGGAGCATAATGTAATAATAGTGGTGGAGCATAATGTAATATTAGTGGTGGACCAGAATGTAATATTTGTAGTGGAGCATAATGTAATATTTGTGGTGGAGCAACTGTAATATTAGTGGTGGAGCATAATGTAATATTAGTGGTGGAGCATAATGTAAAGTTAGTAGTGGAGCATAATGTAATATTAGTGGTGGAGCATAATTGGTGGAGCATAATGTAATATTAGTGGTGTAGCATAATGTAGTATTAATGGTGGAGCATAATATCATATATGTGGTGGAGCATAATGTAATATTTGTGGTGGAGCAACTGTAATATTAGTGGTGGAGCATAATGTAATATTTGTGGTGGAGCAACTGTAATATTAGTGGTGGAGCATGATGTAATATTAGTGGTGGACCAGAATGTAATATTTGTAGTGGAGCATAATGTAATATTTGAGGTGGAGCATAATGTAATATTAGTGGTTGAGCATAATGTAATAATAGTGGTGGAGCATAATGTAATATTAGTGGTGGAGCATAATGGAATATTAGTGGTGGACCAGAATGTAATATTTGTAGTGGAGCATAATGTAATATTAGTGGTGGAGCAACTGTAATATTATTGATGGACCATAATGTAATATTAGTGGTTGAGCATAATGTAATGTTAGTGGTGGAGCATAATGTAATATTTGTGGTGGAGCATAATGTAATAATAGTGGTGGAGCATAATGTAATATTTGTGGTGGAGCATAATGTAATATTTATGGTGGAGCATAATGTAATAATAGTGGTGGCGCATAATGTAATATTAGTAGTGGCGCATAATGTAATAATAGTGGTGGAGCATAATGTAATATTAGTGGTGGGGCTGGGCATAATGTAATATTTATGGTGGAGCATAATGCAATATTAGTGGTGGCGCATAATGTAATAATAGTGGTGGAGCATAATGTAATATTAGTGGTGGAGCATAATGTAATATTTATGGTGGAGCATAATGTAATATTAGTGGTGGAGCATAATGTAATATTAGTGGTGGAGCATAATGTCATAATAGTGGTGGAGCATAATGTAATATTTGTGGTGGAGCATAATGTAATATTAGTGGTGGAGCATAATGTAATATTTATGGTGGAGAATAATGTAATATTAGTGGTGGAGCATAGTGTAATATTTGTGGTGGAGCATAACGTAATATTTATGGTGGAACATAATGTAATATTAGTGGTGGCGCATAATGTAATAATAGTCGTAGAGCATAATGTAATATTAGCGGTGGAGCATAATGTAATATTAGTGGTGGCGCATAATGTAATAATAGTCGTAGAGCATAATGTAATATTAGTGGTGGAGCATAATGTAGTATTAGTGATACAGCAACTGTAATATTATTGGTGGATCATAATGTAATATCAGTGGTGGAGCAACTGTAATATTAGTGGTGGAGCATAATGTAATATTTGTAGTGGAGCATAATGTAATATTTGTGGTGGAGCAACTGTAATATTAGTGGTGGAGCGTAATGTAATATTAGTGGTGGAGCGTAATGTAATATTAGTGGTGGAGCAACTGTAATATTAGTGGTGGAGTGTAATGTAATAATAATGGTGGAGCATAATGTAATATTAGTGGTGGAGCAAAATGTAATATTAGTGGTGAAGCATAATGTAAAGTTAGTGGTGGAGCATAATGTAATATTAGTGGTGGAGCATAATTGGTGGAGCATAATGTAATATTTGTGGTGGAGCATAATGTAGTATTAGTGGTGGAGCATAATGTAATATTTGTGGTGGAGCACCTGTAATCTTAGTGGTGGAGCATAATGTAATATTAATGGTGGAAGAACTGTAATATTAGTGGTGGAGCATAATGTAATATTAGTGGTGGAGCAACTGTAAGATTAGTGGTGGAGCATAATGTAATATTAGTGGTGGAACAACTGTAATATTAATGGTGGAGCATAATGTAATAATAGTGGTGGAGCATAATGTAATATTAGTGGTGGAGCATAATGTAATATTAGTGGTTGAGCATAATGTAATATTTGTGGTGGAGCACCTGTAATCTTAGTGGTGGAGCATAATGTAATATTAATGGTGGAAGAACTGTAATATTAGTGGTGGAGCATAATGTAATATTAGTGGTGGAGCAACTGTAAGATTAGTGGTGGTGCATAATGTAATATTAGTGGTGGAACAACTGTAATATTAATGGTGGAGCATAATGTAATAATAGTGGTGGAGCATAATGTAATAATAGTGGTGGAGCATAATGTAATATTAGTGGTGGAGCATAATGTAATATTAGTGGTGGCGCATAATGTAATAATAGTCGTAGAGCATAATGTAATATTAATGGTGGAGCATAATGTAATATTAGTGGTGGAGCATAATGTAGTATTAGTGATACAGCAACTGTAATATTATTGGTGGATCATAATGTAATATTAGTGGTGGAGCATAATGTAATATTTGTAGTGGAGCAACTGTAATATTAGTGGTGGAGCGTAATGTAATATTAGTGGTGGAGCAACTGTAATATTAGTGGTGGAGTGTAATGTAATAATAGTGGTGGAGCATAATGTAATATTAGTGGTGGAGCAAAATGTAATATTAGTGGTGAAGCATAATGTAAAGTTAGTGGTGGAGCATAATGTAATATTAGTGGTGGAGCATAATTGGTGGAGCATAATGTAATATTTGTGGTGGAGCATAATGTAGTATTAGTGGTGGAGCATAATGTAATATTTGTGGTGGAGCACCTGTAATCTTAGTGGTGGAGCATAATGTAATATTAATGGTGGAAGAACTGTAATATTAGTGGTGGAGCATAATGTAATATTAGTGGTGGAGCATAGTGTAATATTTGTGGTGGAGCAACTGTAAGATTAGTGGTGGAGCATAATGTAATATTAGTGGTGGAGCAACTGTAATATTAATGGTGGAGCATAATGTAATAATAGTGGTTGGGCATAATGTAATATTAGTGGTGGACCAGAATGTAATATTTGTAGTGGAGCATAATGTAATATTTGTGGTGGAGCAACTGTAATATTAGTGGTGGAGCATAATGTAATATTAGTGGTGGAGCATAATGTAGTATTAATTGTGGAGCATAATATCATATATGTGGTGGAGCATAATGTAATATTTCTGGTGGAGCAACTGTAATATTAGTGGTGGAGCATAATGTAATATTTGTGGTGGAGCAACTGTAATATTAGTGGTGGAGCATGATGTAATATTAGTGGTGGACCAGAATGTAATATTTGTAGTGGAGCATAATGTAATATTTGAGGTGGAGCAACTGTAATATTAGTGGTTGAGCATAATGTAATAATAGTGGTGGAGCATAATGTAATATTAGTGGTGGAGCATAATATAATATTAGTGGTGGAGCATAATGTAATATTAGTGGTGGACCAGAATGTAATATTTGTAGTGGAGCATAATGTAATATTAGTGGTGGAGCAACTGTAATATTATTGATGGACCATAATGTAATATTAGTGGTGGAGCATAATGTAATATTAGTGGTAGAGCATAATGTAATATTAGTGGTGGACCAGAATGTAATATTTGTAGTGGAGCATAATGTAATATTAGTGGTGGAGCAACTGTAATATTATTGATGGACCATAATGTAATAATAGTGGTGGAGCATAATGTAATATTAGTAGTGGCGCATAATGTAATAATAGTGGTGGAGCATAATGTAATATTAGTGGTGGGGCTGGGCATAATGTAATATTTATGGTGGAGCATAATGTAATATTAGTGGTGGCGCATAATGTAATATTAGTGGTGGAGCATAATGCAATATTAGTGGTGGCGCATAATGTAATAATAGTGGTGGAGCATAATGTAATATTAGTGGTGGAGCATAATGTAATATTAGTGGTGGAGCATAATGTCATAATAGTGGTGGAACATAATGTAATATTAGTGGTGGAGCATAATGTAATATTAGTGGTGGAGCATAATGTCATAATAGTGGTGGAACATAATGTAATATTAGTGGTGGCGCATAATGTAATAATAGTGGTGGAGCATAATGTAATATTTGTGGTGGAGCATAATGTAATAATAGTGGTGGAGCATAATGTAATATTTGTGGTGGAGCATAATGTAATAATAGTGGTGGAGCATAATGTAATATCTGTGGAGCTACTATAATGCAAACTGCACTTTCATTTATGTAAAAAAAAAATCCCTGCACCAGCCCTGCAGTCCACTTTTAAGGTAGGTAGGCCAAGCTCATTTTTTTACAATGACAAATTTTTGTGCATGTCTTTACATTTTAAATTAAGGGGGGGGGGGTGAGGGCTGTCCCCTCAAAATAACTCAACACACAGCCTTTAATGTCTAAACCACTGGCAACAAAAGTTAGTACATCCCTAAGTGAAAATGTCCAAATTGGGCCCAAAGTGTCAATATTTTGAGTGGCCGCTATTATTTTCCAGCACTGCCTTAACCCTCTTGGGCATGGAGTTCACCAGAGCTTCAAAGGTTGCCACTGGAGTCCTCTTCCACTCCTCCATGATGCATAGTTGCCAACATTGGGAAAAAAAAATTCGGGACACTTTTTTTGGCTGTAGGCGGAGTCAGGCTATAATTAGGGGGCGGGGCATGCGATAGTAGGCGGGGCATAGAAAAAAGGAAAAAAGCGGCGCGCAAAGCGCGCCGCGCAAAAAAATGGGCGTGGTTTACGTGAAATAGTGGGCGTGGCTTACATGGGCGTGGCTAAATGGGGTGTGGTTAGAGTCTGAGATGAATGAGGGATGCAGAGGGAAAGGGGGGTAGAGGGATGGAGGGACAGCAGACCCAGATCCTACACCATAATAGCAATGTGTATTCCAGAGTTTAATAATCAGCAGATAAAGATACTCCAAACACCTGGTGTTAGCACTTCAATCATCCCGGCACCATGGTTGTTATAATGTCAGGATGATTGAAGCGCATTATTACTATTATTACATTGTAATATAAATAATGAAATCATTCAACTCACCATAATGCAGAATCAGTGGGACCCCTGAGCGTGTCACCTGCCACGTCACCTGCCACCAGATGCCATCAGGTTCCCCCAGCAGAGTCTGTCCTTACATAAGGTGCCCCCAGCAGAGGGGGGAGAAGGGGGTGCAGGTATGTTGGTGACACAGGGGGGAGAGGGGGGTGCAGGTATGTTGGTGACACAGGGTGGAGAGGGGGGTGCAGGTATGGTGGTGACACAGGGGGGTGCAGGTATGGTGGTGACACAGGGGGGTGCAGGTATGGTGGTGACACAGGGGGGTGCAGGTATGGTGGTGACACAGGGGGGGAGAGGGGGGTGCAGGTATGGTGGTGACACAGGGGGGGAGAGGGGGGTGCAGGTATGGTGGTGACACAGGGGGGGAGAGGGGGGTGCAGGTATGGTGGTGACACAGGGGGGGAGAGGGGGGTGCAGGTATGGTGGTGACACAGGGGGGGAGAGGGGGGTGCAGGTATGGTGGTGACACGGGGGGGGGAGAGGGGGGGTGCAGGTATGGTGGTGACACGGGGGGGAGAGGGCGGTGCAGGTATGGTGGTGACACAGGGGGGGGAGAGGGGGGTGCAGGTATGGTGGTGACACAGGGGGGGGAGAGGGGGGTGCAGGTATGGTGGTGACACAGGGGGGGGAGAGGGGGGTGCAGGTATGGTGGTGACACAGGGGGGGAGAGGGGGGTGCAGGTATGGTGGTGACACAGGGGGGGAGAGGGGGGTGCAGGTATGGTGGTGACACAGGGGGGGGGAGAGGGGGGTGCAGGTATGGTGGTGACACAGGGGGGGGGGAGAGGGGGGTGCAGGTATGGTGGTGACACAGGGGGGAGAGGGGGGTGCAGGTATGGTGGTGACACAGGGGGGGAGAGGGGGGTGCAGGTATGGTGGTGACACAGGGGGGAGGGGGGTGCAGGTATGGTGGTGACACAGGGGGGGGAGAGGGGGGTGCAGGTATGGTGGTGACACAGGGGGGAGGGGGGTGCAGGTATGGTGGTGACACAGGGGGGGAGAGGGGGGTGCAGGTATGGTGGTGACACGGGGGGGAGAGGGGGGTGCAGGTATGGTGGTGACACAGGGGGGGGAGAGGGGGGTGCAGGTATGGTGGTGACACAGGGGGGGGAGAGAGGGGTGCAGGTATGGTGGTGACACAGGGGGGGAGAGGGGGGTGCAGGTATGGTGGTGACACAGGGGGGGAGAGGGGGGTGCAGGTATGGTGGTGACACAGGGGGGGAGAGGGGGGTGCAGGTATGGTGGTGACACAGGGGGGGAGAGGGGGGTGCAGGTATGGTGGTGACACAGGGGGGGAGAGGGGGGTGCAGGTATGGTGGTGACACGGGGGGGAGAGGGGGGTGCAGGTATGGTGGTGACACAGGGGGGGAGAGGGGGGTGCAGGTATGGTGGTGACACAGGGGGGAGGGGGGTGCAGGTATGTTGGTGACACAGGGGGGAGGGGGGTGCAGGTATGTTGGTGACACAGGGGGGAGGGGGGAATCAGGTATGGTGGTGACACGGGGGGAGAGGGGTGCAGGTATGGTGGTGACATGGTGTGCAAGAGGGGAGCCAGGACCATCAATGTCCCCAGCCAGCGGAGCCCCAGTCCATCCATGCTGGACCTCAGCCTTTGAGAAGTGTACTGCAGGGAAAGCTCCAAGCCTCCCATACACTGAGTACACCCCCTCCCCCTATCTCTCTTCTCCCCCACTACACTGACAGGCCACTACTCACAGGTCAGACAACTCCTGAACAGCCAGATGAAAGCCTCCCTTCTTCCCTCCCGTCACTCCCACTATTCCTCAGAGCTCCGTTGGACACACGGGGGCGGAGGGTGATGGCAGTGGAGGCTGATCACGTCTTCCTTGTGTTCAGTGTAGAGCGGGGAGGGGTTGCCAATCCCTCCAGCCAATAGGCTTCAGTGTACAATAGAATTTTCTATTTGTACACTGAAGAGAGAAGCGGATTGGCTGCCCCTCTCCCCTGCACTGAACACAAGGGGAACTTTGTGACTGACTCGTGGAGGCAACGGCGGCCATTTTTGTGGAGCCGTTGCCGTTTTTTACAAAAACACTCACGATTTTCTTGGGACAAACCCCAAAAATTCGGGAAAACACCCGGGACAAAATTAAATCGGGACAAGGGTCCCAAAATCGGGATTGTCCCGGGAAAATCGGGACTGTTGGCAACTATGCATGATGACATCACAGAGCTGGTGGATGACCTTGCACTCCTCCACATTTAGTCTGAGGATGCCCCACAGATGCTCAATAGGGTTTAGGTCTGGAGACATGCTTGTCCAGTCTATCACCTTTACCCTCAGCTTCTTTAGCAAGGCAGTGGTCATCTTGGAGGTGTATTTGGGGTCGTTATCATGTTGGAATACTGCCCTGCGGCCCAGTTTCTGAAGGGAGCGGATCATACTCTGCTTCAGTATGTCACAGTACATATTGGCATTCATGGTTCCATCAATGAGCTGTAGTTTCCCAGTGCCAGCAGCACTCATGCAGCCCCAGACCATGACACTCCCAACACCATGCTTGACTGTAGGCAAGACACACTTGTCTTTGTACTCCTCACCTGGCTGCCACCACACACGCTTGACACCATCGGAACCAAATAAGTTTATTTTGGTCTCATCAGACCACAGGACATTCAAAAAAAATACTCAAGCGCTGCAATGAAAATAAGTGAGACACTAAATAAACGGGATAAATTATAGTGCAAAAAATGTGTTTTGACTTGGAAGAAAACCAAATAATAAAAGCTGCAAAACTAAACAAGTGTTCAGACACCTAAAATTAAAATTAGTGAAAAAATAGTTGCGCTAATATTAACCTTCCAATCAAATACAATAGTGTGTAATAAAACCTTCCAATTGCTTAGATTACAAGTGTATGTGCTCAGATCATTAAAAAAGACACAACCACTAAACTGTGAATAAGTGCTAAAAACATAACATTAAACTCCCAAAAACCATCTGTGATGGTGATTATCGTAAAAAAAACACACTAGAAAGTCCAGTAATAAAAGTAGGAAGTATATAAAAAATAAATAAAAATTTTAAATATCACAAGAAATGTCCCAATAATAAAATTGATGGCCGTTCTTGTTTATACTTCAATAGCACAGATAGGAATAATCCCCTCTACATTGGTACATAAACTCTGATCATCAAATGCTTTCAATAAAGCTGTGTAGTAAGATGTTTCCAAAGGAATATTCTTAGGTATAACCAGTATATGTAAAAAGAAGAAAAAACATCATTGGGCAATGAACTTGTACTAGAAAACCAGCAGCACTACACTGAGTGCACTCACGTAAGCCTGGATTGTTAAACAGCCTGGATGGAAGACAATCAGCCTCTTGGGGCGCGGTGGATCCTCACACCGCTCGTTACAAGCTGCTGACTAGCCACAATATCTTATGTCACTGACTCCTCCTATGCGTTGCGTCACCCGAAATGCGACTTTTTCAAGGATGGTCATGTGACGCTCGAGTCTCCATTTTATATTGGTGCCAGCGTCAGCGTTACTATGGGAACAGCGGTATCATCGAATCATCATTTTGTTCTTACATCGAGCTTGATTTTCAGACTGTATACTAACTTTATTCACAAAAAAACATTAAAAAATTAAAATTGCTAATCCGATAAATAATTAGTGATGTGTAGTTACGTTAACAAACAACATTAAACAAATTTAAACATAGGGAGGTACTAATTACTCACATACTCCCTCTAGTGGATAGTATAAATCTACTATCATTAGGTATTCCACTCGTGGGATAAGAAAGAAATGCAGGTAGAAATAATAAAAATAAAATTAAGTATTCCTCCAAAACAATCCTAGTCATTGCATGTATACTCAGCTTCCCTACATATCAAACTAGCCATAAGGCAACCATTTCAAAAAAGGGGATAATAAATAAATATACACTGCCAATACCCAAACCCCACAATATATCAATACATAAATGTAAATCTAACATAGGGGTACTCTTACATTAAAATACATTATTACATCCAAATATTCGAATATGTAAAGATTAATAAAATATTAAGACCATATTAAAATTAAAAAATACCATAAGAAAACTATATAAATATATAGATGGTAGCTATGGATCCCCCTAGTGGACATTAAATAAAAAAGCATGTAATTAAAATACTAAAAATATCCAGATTAACATAGATTATAGATATATATAAAATGAATAACTCAAACTAGTACAGTAGTAACCTTGATAAATTAAAAAAATCATCAAAATTTAAGAGGAAAGAAAACGAGAATAGTATGTTATTACAGGAAAATTTGAATGAGAAAATGTCTAATAATCTGATATAAAACAATTTAAATCAAATTCTATATTTAACCCCCTCAGCGTAAGTGTACACATCTCAAAGATCCACCTGGATTCACTCATGCTAAGTTCTCTAATTTTATTAGGTCCTCTCCAGTGTGGTGTGTACCTATCAATGGCCCAGAATTTTAAGCCAGTAGGATCTTTATTATGATGGGTTGTGAAGTGTTTAGAAACACTGTGCTTCGGAAAACCGTTCTTAATATTCTGTATATGTTCTTTAATCCGTTTCCATAGTGGGTGTTTTGTTCTTCCCACATATTGTAAGGAGCATGCACCTTGTAACACATATACAACTCCCTCAGTTCTACAAGAAATAAAATCTTTGATCTCATATTTCTTCTTTGTACTTGTTGATTCAAATATTGTACACTTTTGTCTGTTGAGGTTCGTATTTTTGCACGCAAAGCATCTTCTACATGGATAGAATCCTTTTCCCTGGAAGAAAGTTATACCTGCTGATTTCTTAGGTGGATCTGGGACATTTTTTGCTACAAGGTCTCTCAATGTGGGTACCCGTCTGTAGATAAAATGGGGTCTTTCAGGTATACTCAGGGGCGGACTGACCATTGAGCCCTTCGGGCACTGCCCGAGGGCCCTGGGCCGCTAGGGGGCCCCATCAGGGTTGCCAGCCTCAGTAAAACCAGTGACAGTATGTATAAATCTGTGTTTTTTTTACATCTGTCTGTGTATACTGTGTGCACATGTATGCGTATACTGTGTGATTGTATACTGTGTGTGTGTATACTGTGTGGCCCCATAATCTCTGATTGCCCGGGGGCCCCATGATCTCCTATTGCCCGGGGGCCCCATGAGTTATCAGTCCGCCCCTGGGTATACTATTTTGAAGCATTTAATCAGCTCTAAGTAGAGGCCAATATTTTTTTAATATTTTTTCCACCTGTTTGTGTTGTGCGCTATAATTCATTATCAGTGGAATCTCATTTTGTTGCTGATGGTTCTTTGGTTCATCTTGAATTAATTCTTCTCTTAGCATTTGCAGTACTTCCTGTATTTTATCTTCAATGAATTCCTCATTATACCCTTTCACTAAAAATTTACTACCTATCCATTTCGCTTGTTCCAGATATTCTTTACTATTTGAACAGTTTCTTCTAAGCCTAATCATCTGGCCCTTAGGGATATTTATCAACCAGGGCTCATGATGGAAACTATCCACCGATATGTAACTATTCCTTTCTACCGGTTTGATAAAGTTTTTGTACTAATGCCACCATCGACAAGCTTTATTTGCAAGTCTAGAAAATTTACAAAATCTTCATTAATTTCATACACAAGTTGGATATTTTTTTGGTTAATATTAAGTTGATCAAGAAATTCGGTTAAGCTCTCTTTGCCCCCCTCCCATATTATGATGCAATCATCAATGAACCTCCTATATAATTTCAAACTTGAACTTAATATTAACCAAAAAAATATCCAACTTGTGTATGAAATTAATGAAGAGGTTGTAAACTTTCTAGACTTGCAAATAAAGCTTGTCGATGGTGGCATTAGTACAAAAACTTTTTTCAAACCGGTAGAAAGGAATAGTTACATATCGGTGGATAGTTTCCATCATGAGCCCTGGTTGATAAATATCCCTAAGGGCCAGATGATTAGGCTTAGAAGAAACTGTTCAAATAGTAAAGAATATCTGGAACAAGCGAAATGGATAGGCAGTAAATTTTTAGTGAAAGGGTATAATGAGGAATTCATTGAAGATAAAATACAGGAAGTACTGCAAATGCCAAGAGAAGAATTAATTCAAGATAAACCAAGGAACCATCAGCAACAAAATGAGATTCCACTGATAATGAATTATAGCGCACAACACAAACAGGTGGAAAAAATATTTAAAAAATATTGGCGTATTTAGGGGTTATTTATATATTAAGCATTTGATTCAAATTTTGAATGAACTAGAATTAAAACAACAGAAATATTGGTTAGCAATGGCAGATGTCTCATCATTGTACACAATAATAGACCATGATGATGCAATTCAAGCGACTAAGTGGGCCATGGAAAAATTTGGGAATTTAATTTCTAAGCAAAGAAGGTTTATTTTAAGATGCTTAGCATTTGGGATGCAACATAACTATTTCTGGTATAACAGGAGATTACTACAGGCAATTGAATGGCATTGGAATGGGTGCAAAGTATGCACCTAGCGTAGCCAATATTTTCATGGCAAATTGGGAGGACCAAATTATTTTTGCCAATAAACCTCCAAGTTTGAAATTATATAGGAGGTTCATTTATGATTGCATCATAATATGGGAGGGGGACAAAGAGAGCTTAACCGAATTTCTTGATCAACTTAATATTAACCAAAAAAATATCCAACTTGTGTATGAAATTAATGAAGAGGTTGTAAACTTTGTAGACTTGCAAATAAAGCTTGTCGATGGTGGCATTAGTACAAAAACTTTATCAAACCGGTAGAAAGGAATAGTTACATACCGGTGGATAGTTGCCATTATGAGCCCTGGTTGATAAATATCCCTAAGGGCCAGATGATGAGGCTTAGAAGAAACTGTTCAAATAGTAAAGAATATCTGGAACAAGCGAAAAGGTATAATGAGGAATTCATTGAAGATAAAATACAGGAAGTACTGCAAATGCCAAGAGAAGATATAATTCAAGATAAACCAAGGAACCATCAGCAACAAAATGAGATTCCACTGATAATGAATTATAGCGCACAACACAAACAGGTGGAAAAAATATTAAAAAAATATTGGCCTCTACTTAGAGCTGATAAAATGCTTCAAAATAGTATACCTGAAAGACCCCATTTTATCTACAGAAGGGTACCCACATTGAGAGACCTTGTAGCAAAAAATGTCCCAGATCCACCTAAGAAATCGCAGGTATAACTTTCTTCCAGGGAAAAGGATTCTATCCATGTAGAAGATGCTTTGCGTGCAAAAATATGAACCCCAACGGACAAAAGTGTACAATATTTGACTCAACAAGTACAAAGAAGAAATATGAGATCAAAGATTTCATTTCTTGTAGAACTGAGGGAGTTGTATATCTGTTACAATGTGCATGCTCCTTACAATATGTGGGAAGAACAAAACGCCCACTGTGGAAACGGATTAAAGAACATATACAGAATATTAAGAACGGTTTTCCGAAGCGCAGTGTTTCTAAATTTTTTTTATGTTTTTTGTGAATAAAGTTAGTATGCAGTCTGAAAATCAAGCCCGATGTAAGAACAAAATGATGATTCGATGATACTGCTGTTCCCATAGTAACGCTGATGCTGGCACCAATATAAAATGGAGACTCGAGCGTCACATGACCATCCTTGAAAAAGTCACGTGTCGGGTGACGCAACGCGTAGGAGGAGTCAGTGACGTAAGATATTGTGGCTAGTCAGCAGCTTGTAACGAGCGGTGTGAGGATCCACCGCGCCCCAAGCAGCTGATTGTCTTCCATCCAGGCTGTTTAACAATCCAGGCTTACGTGAGTGCACTCAGTGTAGTGCTGCTGGTTTTCTAGTACAAGTTCATTCATTGTCTTCAGCAAACTATTTATGGGCATTCTTGTGCATCATCTTTAGAAGAGGCTTCCTTCTGGGACGACAGCCATGCAGTGCAATTTGATGCAGTGTGCAGCATATGGTCTGAGCACTGACAGGCTGACCCCCCACCCCTTCAACCTCTGCAGCAATGCTGGCAGCACTTATATGTCTATTTCCCAAAGACAACCTCTGGATTAGACGCTGAGCATGTGCACTCAACTTCTTTGGTCGACCATGGCAAGGCCTGTTCTGAGTGGAACCTGTCCTGTTAAACTGCTGTATGGTCTTGGCCACCGTGCTGCAGCTCAGTTTCAGGGTCTTCGCAATCTTCTTATAGCCTAGGCCATCTTTATGTAGAGCAACAATTCTTTTTTTCAGATCCTCAGAGAGTTCTTTGCCATGAGGTACCATGTTCAACTTTCAGTGACCAGTATGAGAGAGTGAAAGCAATAACACCAAATTTAATACACCTGCTCCGCATTCACACCTGAAAAATGAAAAAGGGCATTTTGGAGGCAAGACTCAGGCAGGTCCGGACTGGGAATAAAAACTAGCCCTGGAAATAATTTCATACCTGCCCCATAGCATTATTTTTTTTATCATACATACAGCCATAGTCATGACTATGTGGGTTATATGCCACCTATAGGTGAATGGACACTGGCAGATCAGTAAAACAGGAAGTCCTCCCCTATATAACCCCTTCTACAAAGGAAGAACCTCAGTTTTTTCGCCAGTGTCTGTAAGGTAGTGGTCAGTGATACATGTGCTCTTGGAGCATACTTGGAGGTCTGGAAGGTTCTACTGAGAATCAAGGACTTCAATCGGATCCATTAGAAAAAGCTGTCTGCCAAAATGGATGGTACCCGAGCCTCATTGGAAGGAGAGAAGATTCCTCGAGGTTTGCCTGTAATACAGCCTTATGGCGCTGGACCCTGCGTAATGGAACCCTGTGCAGTGTTTGTTCTGACAAAGGTGCTTTCCTGCAGGGTCCAGGGGAGTGGACCCCACATTAGGGGGGGACCCAGTCCCTGAAGATCTTTTATGACAAAGCCTGCCATGATGGGTAAGATTGGACTCCTGCAGCAGGAATAGTAAGTCTGCATTTTTTGCAGTTTCTCTTAAAAAAAAAAAAAAAAAAGACTGACTGTCTGGTCTTCTCTAAGTAGCCCCTAGGGGCAGTGTGCTGTTTCATGCTCTGTGTACTTCTTTGGAGTATGGGCTGCCATTTCTCCTCCAGCCAATAGAGGGTGCAAGGGCCTATTTCTATATAGGCAGGAAGTGGAGGGGTATTTGAATGGCACTGATTAAGTTTGTGTAATGCCCCGTACACACGGTCGGACTTTGTTCGGACATTCCGACAACAAAATCCTAGAATTTTTTCCGACGGATGTTGGCTCAAACTTGTCTTGCATACACACGGTCACACAAAGTTGTCGGAAAATCCGATCGTTCTAAACGCGGTGACGTAAAACACGTACGTCGGGACTATAAACGGGGCAGTGGCCAATAGCGTTCATCTCTTTATTTATTCTGAGCATGCGTGGCACTTTGTTCGTCGGATTTGTGTACACATGATCGGAATTTCCGTCAACGGATTTTGTTGTCGGAAAATTTTATCTCCTGCTCTCCAACTTTGTGTGTCGGAAAATCCGATGGAAAATGTCCAATGGAGCCCACACACGGTTGGAATTTCCGACAACACGCTCCGATCGGACATTTTCCATCGGAAAATCCGACCGTGTGTACGGGGCAGAAGTGTCGAAATAAACACCAGGAAAAAAAGTTGAGAGTCCCCCACCCACTCTTCGCTAATTTTTTTAAGTTTTAAGATTTACCTAAATCAGCTGTCAAATGAAAATCCTCAGCACCTCTTCTGGTAATGGAGCTGACCAGTATTGTTGACATCTTGCCATTTTGTGACACACTTTTGTGTCCACATCAATATACAGTGACCTTCCCACGTGTACACTTCTAGCTGTTAATATCACAATGTTATGTATAATTATGTATTTGCACTTCCTCTTTCTGAGCGTCTGGCATTAAAAACCTGGAAGGAGGATGTGGACAGAAAGTCTTAGCCACATGTCCTGTATATGCTGCTAAATCTAGGCCAGAAGGAATGCAAGTATTCCTATGTTCTAATAGTTTAACTGCAGCTGTCCATAGCTTCTTCAGTGGGTATCTTTTTAGTGAAATCTTTGTGACAGAGTATTTCTGTCCTATTGCTATCTGCTTGCCGACTGGCTCACACAGATATACATCAGCAGAATGGCACGGGTGCGCAAAACCACGTACTTGTACGTCACTCCTTCATCGGTGGCCAGTGGGTGCTCCCCACGCCGTCCACGCCACACACTGCGGGAGCATGCCCACAGGTCCCGCTGACTTTTTATAGTACTGATCACTGTATAAATGTCAATGGTCCCAAAATAGTGTCAAAAGTGTCCGATCTGACTGCCGCATTGTCGTAGTCATGATAAAAATCGCAGATCGCCGCCATTACTAATAAAAAAAAATTAATGATAAAAATGCCATAAATCTATCCCCTATTTTGTAGAGGCAATAACTTTTGTGCAAACCAATCAATATACGCTTATTACGATTTTTTTTTTACCAAGAATACATATTGGCCTAAACTGAGGAAGACATTTGTTTTTTTATATATTTTTGGGGGATATTTATAATAGCAAAAAGTAAAAAATATTGCTCTTTTTTCAAAATTTTCGCTCTTTTTTTGTTTATAGCGCAAAAAATAAAAACCACAGAAGTGAACAAATACCACTAAAAGAAAGCTCTATTTGTGGGGAAAAAAAGGATGTCAATTTTGTTTGGATACAATGTCGCATGACCGCTCAATTGCTAGTTAAAATGAAGCAGTGCCATATCGCAAAAAAGGGCTTGGTCAGGAAGTGGGCAAATCCTTCCGGGGCTGAAGTGGTTATTATTATCTCACAGGCACAGTACCAGATAGCTAAGTCTGTGCTGCAGTATCTATGTAGTGGTCACATTCCAGTATATTAGTAGGTGAACCTGTTTATTGCAATATTGTATATATATATGGCTCTTGTTATTTTAGTTAACCCTGTCCCTTCTGGTCTGGGATTCCATAACTAGTTTTAGCTCGATAACTAGCATAGGCTAGAGCCAGGTTAAGCATCTGACTGCCACTTCTGTTAGTTAGAGGTCTGGGTGCAAGACAGATTAGAAACTACTAGGGACTAAGAGGCAGAGTACAAAGGTGACTCTGAGTTTCAGTGCCACACCCCAGTTTCTGCTGGTGAGAAACTGCGTTCCAGGCTGGTTGGACAACAGATGGAGGCTCTTCCTATCACAAATGATCTTGTCTTTAACTCTCTTATACAAACACAGGTGCAACATCATAATCATCCTCAGAGGCCCCTGCAACTGAACTTTGCTGCAACATTTATCTGGAGGTATTGGTATTAACAACTATAATTGGGTATATGTGTACAATTCCACCAGGATTCACGTGGGGTCCTTTGCTGATAATACCTGTTTGTACATTGGATATACAGTATATACTATTATTAATATTTTCCTTTTTTAAAGCTTGTGCTATTTCCATGATGGTGTGCATCTAAATACTTATGGTTATTGTTATATGCAGGTTGCAGTAACTCCTCTGCTCCCAATTGCAACATACTTTGATTAGATTACTTGTTAATTTTCCAGGAAGGCAATCCCCTGTGTTCACATAGGCCCTATCCTGGGTGAAGGCACTCCCGACTTTATTATCAAACCCACTCTTCTACTTGGTGAAGGTTCTTGTTCTCTTATTTACCTAGAGATTTAGCACAATATCCTGTTTAGAGAGGACCATTTCTCATATACCCTTAAAAAGCGCTGAACAGATTCCAGAATTGCTCTTTACATATAGTAATGCGGAGTGTAGAAGTTACTAAGAGAGGAAGGCAGCAACAAAAACATAGCCTCGAACCTTTCCCCACTCCAAAAAATGTTTTTGTCTGTGTCCTCATTGAAGAAAATTCCTATTAGTTTGCATACCTGTAGGCAGGTGCAGTCTATATTCTCTTCTGCAGGTAACAATGCAGATGGGGGGGAAGTCGAGAGGAACTTAGTTCCTCTATGGTTTCCCTGGTCACAGCTAGGCAGCTATCTGACTGGATGCTGGCAGCCATATTTGGTGAGGGCAGAGTCTGCTCAAGGCCCTGGCTTCCTGCTTTTGGCACACATTTTGCATGTGGCTAGAGTAGAGACAGGTTACCCATCTGACAGGGAAAATGTTTAGCATCAGGGAGACACGCCATCCTACCTGGGAGTAGGACCAGCCAGGCCACATTCCACCCCTTGAGACAGATGCTGTTAGCACACCTGAGGCCTACTTCTCGCTGTTACCTGCTGTGGGTGCTCCCGGTCGGTTGCCTTCCCGCCGAGCCTGTTCTGTATTGCCGAACTTCAGTTATAATACATTCCCGTTTCTCTGTACTGGGTCTCTGAGTGTTTTCTTCCTTCGCACCGCGCTGCACCTACTTACATACCTCCTAACTGTCCCTCATTTGGAGGAACCATCCCTCTTTGGATCTAGATCCCTTTTTCTCTCCTTGCTCTTTTATTGTCCCTCTTTTAGTTCTGATGTTTAGACCTCTATAAAATAGTTTACTATTTTACTAACTGCTAGAAACAATGACCACTATTCCCTACTTATACTGCTAGACCTTTCTGCTGCCTTTGATATCACTGACCACCTGCTTCTTCTCAAAAAAAAAAAAAACTCCACTCCCTTGGCCTCCAAGACTCTGCTCTTTCCTGATTCTTCCCTACTTATCACAGTGTTCCTTCGGTGTTGCCTACAACTCTCTTCGGACCCCTTTTCTTCTCTATCTACATATCCTCCCTTGGTTCCTTGGAACTCCTACAGCTTTCAATACCATCTCTATCTGATGTGCAGATTGAAAAAATTTGTTTAGTTTAGATTCGTTCTGTTACTAATTTTGTTTTGTTGCATTCGTTACATTTGGATGATTTGTTTTTTGGAATTCATTTACTTTAGTTTAGTTTCTTTTTGTTTATTTGTTTTCTAACGGATTCAAAGTTTTTGGAAGTATGAGCATTCAAATCAATTTGAAAATATCGATCTGAATTTTGTGTGAAGAATAGTTGGTTAAGGAGCGGGCCGGCAAGTCTTCCACCACGTCCTTAACAATCATAACTCATCTGCTGTCAGCGGGATTCCCACTGTCAGCACAATATAAACAAAACAAATGCTAATTTAAAAAAAAAAGTGTGCAGGTGATCCACTCTTTTGTTTATTTACGATCTGCACTGAGAACTGTGAGTCAGCAGGTGCCTAGCGATGCTAAACAAAGGGGTGGGGTCACTGTTACCGAAGGGCCTGGTAAGGATTGGGGGGCCATATGCAGTTTTTTTAATTTTAATGGCCGCAATTGTTTTTTTTAACATTCTGCTGTCAGCGGGGAATCCCAATCTGATCAACATCCCACCTGATCCTGTCCGCTAGAAATAGACGGATGAGATTGGATGACGGTTGGATGAATACAGGCAGTCCATTTCCATCTGACAGCAAATGCTTACCTGCTCTGTGCAATGGTATTGCACCAAGCGGCCCCGATCCTCCTCTTCTGTGGTCCCATGCCAATGCTCTTTGCTCCTCCTCCCTTCCAAGTGCCCCAGTAGTAAGCCACTTGCCATGGGGGCACTCATGCAGGCTTGATCCCAAGTCAGGCTGTGTGCATTTATTGACACACACAGTGCGACTTTGCCCCACTCCCCATTCCCTCCTCACATGATTTAATTGACAGCAGCAGTAGCCAATGGCTCCCGCTGCTGCATCAGTCCAGGCACAGTGCTGGATTGAGATTGAGCTCAGGTAAATATTTTGTGGAGGGCTGGGGGAGAGCTGAACATGAAAGGTTTTCTACCATAATGAAGAGAATGCATTAAGATAAAAAAAACCTTCATCCTTTACAACCACTTTAACCTGCCCTTCCAACCACAAGCTCAAAAGGTGGTACATACAAAACCCAAACAGTGAAATTCTGTATTTACCATTATACAATTAAAAACTTTATAATATATATATATATCACATTACCCCTTACAGATTTGTAATGAAAATTTGGAGTAATTGGGTTGTAGAAATGGGTTACAGGCAAGGAGAGGGTTTACAATATATAAATCATATATTAGTTAAACATAAATACATACTCTCTAGACTCTAAAACATGGTCCGCAGATATTTAATCAAAATACTTTTTGCTTTATTGGAAATATTTACAATGCATAAAAAAGCGTGATTTGCATGCAAATAAGAATAGGGACAGGAATGGGCAAAATGGACAATCTATAGATAAAACAAAGCAATACTATAATAGATAAATGATCTGTGGATTAATATGTTTAAAGTTAGAGTAGTATTTACCATGTTTGACACTTTAAGTATATATGCTGCAATCTTACAATTTTGAATTAGAGAGGGTCCATGTAAACTGATTCGATTGCTTTATTTTGTATGTTTGCTTGGATAAATGTCTGCATTGCTTGTTGTTGTACGATTCCACAAATACTTAAGACTAAAACAAAAGAATTACCAAGATTGAATGTTTTGAAAAAAAATTCTGCTATCCAGTGATAAATTTCATAGAAGTCTTATTTTATAGCTGACAATGATGATATATATGATAATGTAAATATATATAAACCATAGGTCATTCAGTGCTGCTGGTGAAAAATAAGGAAGATAACAAGTAGTTTTGTATTCTTTGACTATGACTAACGTATTATTCAGCCTTGAAGTGGTCATCTATGTGGAGGTGCACTCTGGACTCTATGGGATGGCGAAGAAGCCAGTCTTGCCTGGAGCCAAGCTGTGTAATCCTCTAATGGCATCTGCACTAGATGCTCCCTTACAAACTGCAAAACAAGAAAGCACATTGGGTAAATAATAAGTAATGTGAGGATACTGAACTATGCCTGTTTAACATAGTGTCAAAATCCTATGTTGAGATATCTAATACATTTTACTTGTTTTAGTAATTTCAGTTAGCAGCAATATTTATTCATAATACATGAATTTCAATGCATTTAATTCTTCCCATCTGCACCAAATATCATCCAAATATCATGTTATGAATACCCAAGCAGAGGTAGCTCTTTAATTAGGCAAATTAAGTGATCGCCTAAGGCCTCACACTCACAGGGGCCTCACGGCCGCCTAATTTGCCTGTGATCAATCACCAGGGTGGCATTCTACTATCTCCGGCGCTGCCCTGTGCTTTCTGATCATCACTGTTACTTTTGAATACTGAAACCCGGCTTCTGCAGAAGTGACAGCACAATTCTCCAGCTGGTGCAATGTACAGGAGGCGGGGAGGGGTCTGACATCGCTAGTGCCAGGCATCCATCCAGACGCTACACTTGCAAGTTGCTGGTGCCCGCAGCATATCTCACGCCATGCCAGTTGTCGCCTCCCAGCCCAGAGTAACAGAGCCGAGGATGCTTTTCCCAGGCTCCTCCTTGGCTCTGACATGTCTTATGACAGACCACACGAGGAGGAGCCTGGGAGAAAGAACATCTCCCTTCTGCATGGAGCCTGAGCCTGCGCTGTATCTGAGGTCTGTGTTGGGACATTTATGGGGGGAGGAGAAACAAGAGGCTTTATGGCAGAGGAAGACAGGAGGAAGTGCAGTCTTGGACTGTACCTTCTGTACATAACATGCTCCTTAACTCTGCACACTGAATGTAGCACACTCCTAACACTGTACATAGCGCTCCCCTGATTTCTACCCCCCACGCACCCCTAAATTGTTATTTCTTTCTTTCTTCTCTCTCTTTCTTTCTCCCTCCATCCCTCTTTCTTTTTTCTTTCTTTCTCCCTATTTCTTTCTCCCTGCCTCCATCCCTCTTTCTTTCTTTCTCCCTCTTACTCTTTCTCCCTCTTTCCCTCTCTCTCCCTCCATCCCTCTTTCTTTCTCCCTTTCTTTCTCCCTCCCTCCATCCCTCTCTCTCTCTCTCTTTCTTCCTCAATCCTCTCCATTCCTCTTTCTTTCTCACTCCATCCCTCTGTCTTTTTTACTTTATTCTCTCTCTCTCTCTCCCTCTCCCTCTCCCTCTCTCTCTCTCTCTCTCTCTCTCTCTCTCTCTCTCTCTCTCTCCGTCTATCTGTATAAAGACCAGGATCCCCCAGTTTCACACCAGATTTCCTCTACCCATACGACATCTCCTACACACTCCCCCCTTTTTACCCCCTTCTCCCCTACCTCATGGTCCCCTCCCCCATTCCCCATCACCACCCCCATTTTTTCAGGGGCTAAGGATGAACCCTGAGGTGGGGCATCTTATTACTGCTGCTTGTGTGGGTGGGATGTATAATGAGCCAATCCCTGCTGACCCTCCTCTCCTATTCATCCCATGTGATTGGTGAAGTACACATCCTACCCACACAAGCAGCAGCAGTAATATGATGCTCCACTTCAGGGTTCTTCCTTAACCCCTGCAAAGGGCATGAGTGGGTCCTCACAAAGCCTAGAGCCACCTCTGCTCCCAAGACAATCACATTGTATTTCTATGGGATAGTTGGGTTACCCTGATTCATGAAATTTGACTTAAGCACATATACTTGTAGTGTTTTCTTATCGCTCTCCAAAGCCCTAAGTCCCCTGTTATTCTGCTGCTCCATTCTTCTGTTATTAGCAGGATAACTTCTGACAAGTTCTCCGACAACTGAGATAAAACCAGCCTGAAATTTGTGTTGGGGTGGGTGCTATAAATAGATTATCAGAGAGCTGGTTTTGTCACAGCACAGCTCTCCACATTTCTTCCTTCCTCTGCCTATGTGGAGGTGGGGTGTGTGCCTTTCCTCCAATCAACTGTCACACAGTGTATGCCAAGACTACACTCCCAGTGCTGAACAGGAAGAGAAAATCTCTAACACCATGTGCACGTTCTAAAGAATATAGCAAATTCTCTTTTAAAATGTACATGCTGAATTTCCAAAATGATCTACAGTTTGGTAGAGTCTTCCCTTCTCTGTCTTCTTCTGTGCAATATGCCAGTACAGAAACACAGAGCTGAAGCTCTAAATGCAGATGTTTCACTGGATCTCAAACACTTATGCTCTGTACACACGATCACACATTCCGGCAACAAAATTCATTGGATTTTTTCCGACGGATGTTGGCTCAAACTTGTCTTGCATACACACGGTCACACAAAGTTGGTTGGAAATTCCGAACATCAAGAACGCAGTGAAGTACAACACGTATGACGAACTGAGAAAAATTAAATTCAATAGCCAGTGCTGCTCTTCTGCTTGATTCTGAGCATGTGTGGCACTTTGTGCTCCGGAATTGTCTACACACGATCGGAATTTACGCGAACGGATTTTGTTGTCGGAAAATTTTAGAGCCAGCTCTCAAACTTTGTGTGTCGGAAATTTCGATGGAAACAGTCCGATGGAGCCAACACACGGTCGGAATTTCCGACAACAAGCTCCGATTGCACATTTTCCGTCCGAAAGTCTGACCATGCGTACAGGGCATTAAAGTGACTGGCCATGGTACTGGTTGTCCTTATTGAGAGAGACGTGCATTGTTAAGGGATCTGCAGGTACTTGGCTGCAAGTAAATAGCAAGGAAAGCCAGGATGAATTACTGCGCTGGACCTGAAGAGGAAGCCTATAACCAAATCATTGTCTGCCTTAAAGATTCAAAAACAGAGCATTTATATATATATATATATATATATATATATTTATTTTTTTTTGGGGGGGGGGGGATTCACTTTCCATGACCCTGTAATGTTTTCATATAGTTAATAAATGGATTTAAAAAAAATAGCACTTTTCACTGTAATTTGCATATAAGAAAACCATATATTTAGCTTGTCTGCCATTCAAAGTTAAGTAGTAAAGAACTCGATGTCTGCTGGGGGCCAGGGTCATGTCACGGAGCAGAAGAACAGGGAGATGCCTTTGTAAACAAGGCATTTCCCTGTTCTACCTAGTGACGTGACAGGGGTTTACTGCTCCCTGTGATCGGGAGAAGTGATCGCTGTCATGTCAGTGGTAGCCCATCCCCCCCACAGTTAGAATACCTCCCTAGGGCACACTTAATCCCTTGATTGCCCCCTAGTGTTTAACCCCTTCCCTGCCAGTGTCATTTACACAGTAATCAGTGCATTTTTATAGCACCGATCGCTGTATAAATGACAATGGTCCCAAAATGGTGTCAAAAGTGTCCGATGTGTCCGCCATAATGTCGCAGTCATGATAAAAATCGCAGATCGCCGCCATTACTAATTCAAAAAAAAATATTAAAATTTAAATAAATCTATCCCCTATTTTGTAGACGCTATAACTTTTCCACAAACCAATCAATATGCACTTATTGTGATTTTTTTTTTTACCAAAAATATGTAGAAGAATACATATCGGCCTAAACGGAGAAAGAAATTTGTTTTTTTATATATTTTTTGGGGATATTAATAGCAAAAAGTAAAAAATATTGCTTTTTTTATCAAAATTGTCGTTCTTTTTTTGGTTATAACGCAAAAAAATAAAAACCGCAGAGGTGATCAAATACCACCAAAAGAAAGCTCTATTTGTGGGAAAAAAAGGACATTGATTTTGTTTGGGTGCAACGTCGCACGACCGCACAATTGTCAGTTAAAGTGACGCAGTGCCGTATCGCAAAAAGGGCTCTGGTCAGGAAGAGGGTAAATCCTTCCGGGGCTGAAGTTGTTAAAGCCTATATTTGACTTGCAAAACAGAGAAGTTAAATAATCAAGTACTTGAAGCAACTTGTTCAACAGAAGATGTTTGTATTTTTCTTGTTCCCATTTATCTATTTCCACACTCCCTGTGGAGAATTAACAAAGGTTCTTGCCCCATTATAATGGCGCAAGAAACTGGTGTTTGTGGTATGGCTACATTAACTAAGCAGATATATCTGTTTCAAGTCTCTCCGAGCCACCCATATCAGTTTTCTTTTCAGAGTGAAATAGAAGCTGGCACAGGGCCTGTTCCTAATTATAAAAAGGGATTGTGGCAGTTTTCAGTAGAGAAAGCAGCTGCCGGTGCCCACCTAATCAATCTGGTGCACAGGATGTGAACTTCCTGCAGAGAGCTCACATGCCTTTCTGTATATGCAGTGATTACACTGTACAAACACAGACTGCAGGGTTAAGAACCTTTTCTCTTCCCTCTGGGATTCAGCAGAGTGGGGAAGAGAGGGGGATTGGACTAAGCATCTCCAAGTATACTGGTTTGAGCCCCTTTTGTTAATTAGGAGCAGCATTTGCTCTGTTTTCTCAGCTTAGAAGAGTGGTGCAGGCACCACTCTTTAATTCTCCCACCTATGTCTACGAGAGATACATTTTACTAGGGAACTATTGTTGGGCTTTCATATTTTTCTAGTATTACTAATGACCACTTGACCAGACGTATTTTTGATCATTTTGATTTTAACAATATGAAAGCCTGGCATTGATATAAAGGAATTGTTCACAAAACTGGTTTATGGATCTGCCTTATATACAACATTTGGATGAATACTGCAATTGTACCTTAAATCAAACACGTTTTGTCATTATATAAGGCAGAAGAAGGACAATGGAAATGCATATTGGGGACTCTTATTAGTCAAACATTTTAGTTGCTCTGATACGGCAACCTAAGCCACCACCAGGGTCGCACATTACCCACCATTTTACAGTACATCCTTCTTGCCGTTCATTTTGCAGTGTTCTAATCTCAATGGGATTTCATACTGGGGTTGGGGGTAACCCTTTGCAAATTAGTGTTAGGAAAAGTATATGTAGCACTTACCCCCGAAGGAGCTGCTGATTAGATATTATATCTGTAAATCATGTTTTCCACCTAGCCTATCGCAGCCCATAGAAATAGAAACAGTCCATTTTGTACTTTTTCTCTTGCTTTATTAATACAACACAAACTGGGATAGGAGAAGGGTTTTCTGAGATGCTCTTTTGTTGCTTCGTAATCTTTTCTTTGCTTTCTTATGCAAAGACTTAGAACAATGCGGACTATAAAAAATCACTTTGAATGATTTCTTCAGTGGGGAAGATGGAAGTAGATTTACTAGAGAATATATGGTAAAGAGTCACTCTGAATAACTTCTTCACCTACAGAACTTTTTAAGAACAGTCTGTATCTCTACTTGTGCTGGGAGCTTTACTGCTGCCTTTTTACCACTACTTCCCGTCTGCATGGTACTTCTAAGTTGAGCTAAGGAAGAGATTACTCTGAATAATTCCTCCCGCCTGACTGATTGGGATCCCGGGGTATTGACCAAAAAAGAAAAAAGTATAACCCTGCGCTTACCCTACGGGAAAGCAGCTCACACAACAAATAAGGATTTTGTCAAAATTTCAATGCATAGACAAGTGTAGCGCTGTGGGTTTAAAAAACTTTTATAGATATAAGAATAAAGAAAACGTCTATGTCAAACAGCAAACATTGCAAAATATGACAGCTTAACAAATAAACAAATAAAGTCTCTGATGTTCTTCGGATCTTTTAAGGACTGAAAGGGACTGATGTTAGTCCAAAAGTATGTATAGTTCCTTATTCACCACGTGGATAACGCATGCAAAGGTGTGATGGACCCTCCACATAGAGAAAAAGTGAAGGCTTACCAGAAGGATTGAACTCATAAGAACGTACGTTCAATGAGTCAATCAAGCTTATAACCCCAACGGGCAATCAAAAGGAGGAACCTCACGATTGGATGGCAATAAAACTTCAGAACATATCCAGACTCCTGACGGAACTTAAGAATGGATGGCAAACCTTCCCACGGATCATCTCAGATGGATAGTCCATATAAGAATAAAGAAGGGGGGCCACATAGCATAATACCGTTTAGAAAAACAGATTTATTAAAATAAGTAAACAACTTACATTTCGGTAGTAAAAAAAGCGCTTCAAGTAAAATTATGGCAGGCAGTGGAGTCTCCCGACGCATTTCGTCTTAAAAGACTTCATCTGGGGTACTCACCCACTGCTGCCATACCCCTTAATATAGATATCTTAGCCCCCTTAATGAGGATACAGCTCGTGTCTAAATTTCTAAGGCACTTCCGGGTTTAGCCAAGATGGCGGACCCGCGTGCGTTCCACGCCTCTATTTGGTGTGTGTATATGCGTTCCAGCATTGTACTGGGATGTTATTATAGAGTGTAATGAGATTATGAGTGTAGGGATAAACTAAGAATAAAGACCACTTCCTTGTGGGGATGTATTGAAATAATATATCAATGACTATTACCACTCACTGAACACACTGAGTGTTAATAGTCATTGATATATTATTTTCATATTTATACATATTCA
This sequence comes from Aquarana catesbeiana, assembly GCF_042186555.1. Classification (NCBI taxonomy): domain Eukaryota; kingdom Metazoa; phylum Chordata; class Amphibia; order Anura; family Ranidae; genus Aquarana; species Aquarana catesbeiana. The sequence continues at coordinate 224,668,794 of NC_133324.1, forward strand.
TTTATTCATTTAAAGATCATATCTCTTGCTGCGCAGATTTGAGTTTATGTTATTGCACACTGTGCTTTCCCATTGTTGTCAATACAGAGTTTAACTGACGTCACTGGGTTGATTATTATCAGAATGAGGCTTGATCTGTTGTTTACTTCCAGCCGCCCATGTGATGGGTAGTTACGTGCCTCCGCCCAGTCCGACGTGGTGACGCACGCTCTATTGCTAGGTGGATACACACCAAAACGAGGCTTGAACCGCTGTTTACCTTTAGCGGTCCATGTGAAGGGAAGTGATGCGCGCTCGTCCCGTCCGAATGGGTGACGCACATCCGGCTACTCGTTCTTCCCTATCTCGGACCACACTCTCCACTACGGAATGGAGAGTGTTAATAATTGTTTTATATTGGGGACATCCCCACAAGGAAGTGGTCTTTATTCTTAGTTTATCCCTACACTCATAATCTCATTACACTCTATAATAACATCCCAGTACAATGCTGGAACGCATATACACACACCAAATAGAGGCGTGGAACGCACGCGGGTCCGCCATCTTGGCTAAACCCGGAAGTGCCTTAGAAATTTAGACATGAGCTGTATCCTCATTAAGGGGGCTAAGATATCTATATTAAGGGGTATGGCAGCAGTGGGTGAGTACCCCAGATGAAGTCTTTTAAGACGAAACGCGTCGGGAGACTCCACTGCCTGCCATAATTTTACTTGAAGCGCTTTTTTTACTACCGAAATGTAAGTTGTTTACTTATTTTAATAAATCTGTTTTTCTAAACGGTATTATGCTATGTGGCCCCCTTCTTTATTCTTATATGGACTATCCATCTGAGATGATCCGTGGGAAGGTTTGCCATCCATTCTTAAGTTCCGTCAGGAGTCTGGATATGTTCTGAAGTTTTATTGCCATCCAATCGTGAGGTTCCTCCTTTTGATTACCCGTTGGGGTTATAAGCTTGATTGACTCATTGAACGTACGTTCTTATGAGTTCAATCCTTCTGGTAAGCCTTCATTTTTTCTCTATGTGGAGGGTCCATCACACCTTTGCATGCGTTATCCACGTGGTGAATAAGGAACTATACATACTTTTGGACTAACATCAGTCCCTTTCAGTCCTTAAAAGATCCGAAGAACATCAGAGACTTTATTTGTTTATTTGTTAAGCTGTCATATTTTGCAATGTTTGCTGTTTGACATAGACGTTTTCTTTATTCTTATATCTATATAAGTTTTTTAAACCCACAGCGCTACACTTGTCTATGCATTGGAATCCCGGGGTATTGTTGAACCCAAAGTTACAGGCCATCTCCACCTGTCTCACTGACTTGCGTACCAACATCCCTCAGCCTCTGGTAGTACCCTTCCCCTGGGCTTTCACTCACTTGATCAACAGTCCATGTGCCACTCATAAACGATCGATCGCCCAGTTGTCTTCCACTTAGTTGCTACTTCTTCTGAAATGGCTTCTCCATCCCTTCTCTCCGGTCTGGCATGCTCCCTTCCCCGCAGGGGCGTCCAGTGACACCAGTGACTACATGCTACCCAGTGTCATTAGCTTTTCCGTGGGTCCCAGTCCCCCCTCCCTCCCCACGGTGGGGCTCCGGTTGGCTCCCCGCAGGGGAACCTCTCCCCTCTCTGGGCACCAGACTGGACCACGAACTCCAACTACTCCTGACTGACCATGTGACCCCAACTTTTATGAGAGTCCCGCCTCCTGTCAAACAAATTAATGATTGGCCAGAACTCACAAACAAGCTGCCTTGTCACTCAGATCCCAAGTCCAACCTCTCTTCCAGAACTATGTCACTGAAAGCAAGAGGAGGCATCTCTGGGTCCAAGCACAGGTGGCCACACCCTGCACTACACTGACACTCCCAGTTTCCAAAATAAACAACCAGGCCTGTTATAATAGTACAAGCCTGCCAAAATTTTACCTGAAACTGTACTTTGTAATTTAAACACAGAAAAAGGTCACCTACATGAAAGTAGGTGCCCGCTACATATATCTTTGTATATCAATACACAGATATTGCCTGCTAATATGTATACAGTATGTTGCCTGTACTAACTCTGTGTATTAAACTCTAAACTAAATCTACTCTTTAATATGTTTGGCATCATGCCTCTGTATACAAGGAAATATATTTTTGTGAATTTGTTGCAAAAATCGTAGAGACCCTGCCAGTAACAGCAATTTCTGTTACAAGATGACAACACTAAACCATTGCCTCACAAATGGTAGCATTGTCAGCCATGCTAATTAGCCATTGAGCTTCCTATCAGGTCTATCAGATAGGCAGCTCAATGGCCACCTGAAGAAGCACACATATCAGGGTGAAAATTCTTCTGCGAACTGCAAGGCAGTAGCTTAGCATTATATTAAGTGATCAAGCAGCTAAGGGTGGAATGGGGAAACTCAAAGATAGGTTTGCTTTCAATAACTTAATGCCTTGGTACGTTATGTCCCATTGTTTGCACTCTTCTTGTTAGGAGTAGGAACCCATGATATAGACAAGCCTTAATGTGGCTGTGCAGCTTCCACTTATATTTTTAGACTGGTAGGGTAGGTGCTGGGATATTTGTTTTCTAATTAGACAGATATCTATGCTAAGCCCAGGATGGAGGTTGCTGGCAATATGCATTACACCAGAGCAGGAAATTTGCAGAATGCGGCTGTTTTAACAGTTTGGGATTCTCTCTGAATGCTGTAAATCGCAGCAAGCTAACACGTGGCTTTTTTGCTTAGTGCTCTGGCAGGGAGACAGAGCAGTGGTAGAACATAAGTATGGTAAGTATCAGCACCAGAGAGGTACACTACAAATGGTACCTGCTACTTTACCCTCAATGCGCAAAGTGACAGGTTCACTTTAAATACTGTACTGCTCTTTGTCTGGATAGATGAAGAGCACCACAATAGCATAACATAGTATTTGTGGAGATTCTAGCACAGCTTCTTATATCTGTTCCTTTTTTCTCTTGCTTTATGGGATCTATCAGCACTTAATGCATTGTTGGGTATAGAAGAGTTATATCAACTTAATGGAGCAGTTTACTTTTTATAATGCTTTCTTGTCAAGGTGTGTAAAGTGAATGGTATACTGTTTATTATGAAGATGTAAGACCCTAAATAATAGGCCCTAAATCTAGCTGTGTGGGGGAAACACATTTTGGAATTTTTCCTAATTTAAGAGCTTATTTTGTGGCTCTGTTTGCTAATATATCAACAAGCTTGAAGAAAAACAAAAATAAACAGTTCATACATGCTTGAGTGACTTTGCAAAGCTATTTAAGTAGAGAGGATCTGGATTTAAATGTAAGATATGAATCACACTTTTATAACTGCTCCATGGTGCCAAAAAACAATCAGCAGTTTATAATTAAAACTGTAAATAAACATAAGGCTATATGAGCGTAACGGATCTTTTTTTTTTTTTCACAGTAGGTTTCAGTGTGTGCTTGCTATGTCATATCCTATTACTGCAGGCTATTACTTATAAAGTGCTCATATTCAGTACAGGTTTTAGGTGTGTTTCCTTAGAGAAAAACACAACATCAGTCATACTATGATGCTCTAACAATCATATTTACAGTGCCTTGAAAAAATATTCACACCCCTTTAAATTTTCCACATTTTGTTATGTTACAACCAAAAATGTAAATTTATTTTATTGGGATTTTATGTGATAGACCAACACAAAGTGGCACCTAATTGTGAAGTGGAAGGAAAATGATAAATGGTTTTCAAATTTTTTTTACAAATAAATACCTGTGCACATCTAGAGAGTGAATTTTTTACCTATTCTTCTTTGTAAAATAGCTCAAGCTCTGTCAGATTGGATGGAGAGTGTCTGTGAACAGCAGTTTTCAAGTCTTGCCACATATTCTTAATTGGATTTAGGTCTGGACTTTAACTGGGCCATTCTAACACATGAATATGCTTTGATCTAAACCATTCTATTGTAGCTCCGGCTGTTTAGGGTTGTTGTCCTGCTGGAAGGTGAGCCTCTGCCCCAGTCTTAAGTATTTTGCAGACTCTAACAGGTCTTCTTCTAAGATTGCCTTGTATTTGGCTCCATCCATCTTCCTATCAACTCTGACCAGCTTCCCTGCTGAAAACAAAAGCATCCCCACAACATGATGATGCCACCACCATGTTTCACAGTGGGGATGGTATGTTCATGGTGATGTGCAGCGTTAGTATTCTGCTAGACATAGAGTTTTGCTTTTAGGGCAAAAAGTAAAATGTTGGTCTCATCTGACCAGAGCAGCTTCTTCCACATGTTTGCTGTGTCCCCCACATGGCTTCTCGCAAACTGCAAATGGGACTTCTTATGGCTTTCTTTCAACAATGGCTTTCTTCTTGCCACTCTTCCATAAAGGCCAGATTTGTGAAATGCACAGCTAATAGTTGTCCTGTGGACAGATTCTCCCACCTGAGCTGTGGATCTCTGCAGCTCATCCAGCGTTACCATGGGCCTCTTGGTTGCTTCTCTAAATAATGCTCTCCTTGCCCGGCCTGTCAGCTTAGGTGGACGGCCATGTCTAGGTAGGTTTGCAGTTGTGCCATACTCTTTCCATTTTCGGATGATGGTTTGAACAGTGCTCTGTGAGATGTTCAAAGCTTGGGATATTTTTTTATAACCTAACCCCACTTTAAACTTCTCCACAACTTTATCCATGATTTGTCTGGTGTGTTTCTTGGCCTTCATGATTATGCTTGTTCACTAAGGTTCTCTAACAAACCTCTGAGAGGTTCACAGAACAGCTGTATTTATACTGAGATTAAATTACACACGGGTGGACTCTATTTCATAGTTAAGAGACTTCTGAATGAAATTGGTTCTAATAGATTTTAGTTAGGGGTATCAGAGTAAAGGGGGCTGAATATAAATGCACACCACACTTTTCAGATATTTATTTGTAAAATATTTTGAAAACCATTTATCATTTTCCTGTCACTTCACAATTATGTGCCACTTTGTGTTGGTCTGTCATATAAAATCCCAATAAAAGACATTTATGTTTTTGGTTGTAACATCACAAAATGTGGAAAATTTCAAGGGGTATGAATGTTTTTTCAAGGCACTGTACCTTTCTTATCAACTATCAGCCTCAGCAATTAAGGATTCACATGCAAGTGGGAACTCATCATATGTTGAAATCAAAAACCAAAAACATGATATTGCAGTTTATCAGTCCTCAAATGTGGTGGCTGCATTAGTTTAATTTTTCAGGCATTAAGTTCTAATCTAGTAATCCTGCAAATTACACACTTCCTGTACTAAAGTGGCTATGCTGACTTATTTCACTGCATTTATGGAGTGGGACATGGTTGTCACACTAGGCTGTTCTCCTGTTTGAACTATTACACCTCCTTCCAGGAGCGGATCCAGAGTCTAGTCTCCGGAGGGGCACTGCCAGAAAATATATTTTTTTGGGGTACATCTATCGGGGAAATGGCTGGTGTTGGCGCTTCAATCATCACGGCACCATGGTTGTTATGGTGTCAGGATGATTGAAGCGCATTATTACTATTATTACATTGTTATAAGAAATTAAATAGTTTAACTCACCATAATGCAGAATCAGTGGGAGCCCCGAGTGTGTCACTTGCCACGTCACCTGTCACCAGATGCATATTGTCACTTGCCACGTCGCCTGCCACATGTTGCGGATTGTCACTTGCCACGTCGCCTGTCACCAAATGCAGATTGTCACTTGCCACGTTGCGGATTGTCACTTGCCATGTCACTTGCCACGTCGCCTGCCACATGTTGCGGATTGTCACTTGCCACGTCACCTGTCACCAGATGCAGATTGTAACTTGCCACGTCGCCTGTCACATGTTGCGGATTGTCACTTGCCACGTCACCTGTCACCAGATGCAGATTGTCACTTGCCACGTCGCCTGCCACATGTTGCTGATTGTCACTTGCCACGTCGCCTGTCACCAGATGCAGATTGTCTCTTGCCACGTCGCCTGCCACAAGTTGCGGATTGTCACTTGCCACGTCGCCTGTCACCAGATGCAGATTGTCACTTGCCACGTCGCCTGCCACATGTTGCGGATTGTCACTTGCCACGTCGCCTGTCACCAGATGCAGATTGTCACTTGCCACGTCGCCTGCCACGTTGCTGATTGTCACTTGCATGTCTCTTGCCACGTCGCCTGCCACATGTTGCAGATTGTCACTTGCCATGTCGCCTGTCACCAGATGCAGATTGTCACTTGCCACCTGCTAAGGTGGTCTCTTGTGTCCCAGAGACAGGCAGCAGAGAGATGATGTAATCTCTCTGCTGCCGCAGCTGCCTGCATGGTGGGGGGGAACTGCAGGGATGCATGGCGGGCGGTGAGAGATGATGTCATCTCTCTGCTCCCCCGCCCGCCTGCTCTTTGATTGGCCACACATGTCAGTGGTGCTCTGTCACTTATGGAGCCGCCTGGGGGCTCTTTTACTCACAGAGCCGCCCAGCGGCTCTTTTACTCACAGAGCCGCCCAGCGGCTCTCTCCCTCACGGATCCGCCCGGCGGCTCTTTTACTCACGGAGCAGCCCGGCGGCTCTTTTACTCACAGAGCCGCCCAGCGGCTCTTTTACTCACGGAGCCGCCCAGCGGCTCTCTCTCTCACAGAGCCGCCTGGCGGCTCTTTTACTCACAGAGCCGCCCAGTGGCTCTCTCACAGTGACACTAACCTGCATTTCTCGGAGGGGGCAATTGCCCCGTTGCCCCCCCCTGGATCCGCCCCTGCCTCCTTCACTACCCATCTCAATGACATAGGTAGAGGGGCAGGCCTTGATCTTTTCTTTTCATGTATTTTATTCTTGACCTCTACTCTAAGGCCCACACAGTCATCTAGGTCACCATGGACTGGTTTAGTAAATTGTGATAACTAATGCCTCTCTGACGGATGTCCTCTGCTAAAAATTAGCTCCGCTTTATTATTTTCACAGTATCCCTGAAAATATTGGTAAGAAATGGGGAAGCCCCAAATTTTAGAGGGCCATTTTCCACACATTGTGGGTCTTTGTTCTTTTGCTCTTCATTCTGAAATTGACAGACTTAGCACACCAATCGGATTTTTAAACAGTTTTTACATTGTTACATATCACAATATAAAATTAGTGGGTTTATTATCTTTATTTTGCAGAATTTGCTTTCTATAACATTTTTCATTCATTGTTAACATCTTAACATCTTTGGGCTAAAATCACAAATTTTCTTTCCTTTTCAAGTCTACCCACTCAGTTTCTTGCCATGGAAAATACTTTGTCTCAGATTTGGTCCAACTCCCTGAGTAATTTTACCCACGCCACCCAACAACAGAAAAAAATGCCAACCTATGTCAGGGCTGCAACATCAAGCTGTCTCATAGCGATCTCATATTATTCTACCCAAATTATTTCCTACGTCAATAGTTGGTCAAGAGCTGAAATGTATTTGTTCTCATCCTGTCAGTGAAATGATTAGCTGCTTTTCTTTGCAGGCAAACCGCTGGATTCTCTAAAAAGTGTGTGTGTGTTTTTTTTTTCTTCTTCTTCTTAGTAGAGAATTATGGCCTCCCTTTCAGTTTTCTTCTAATTCCCCTGCAAAGTCCGACCAATATCTGTGGATTCTGCAGGTAAAATCCCCTTATGCACGCCTGTGGTGATATGAAAAACAATGCTACTCCTGAATGTAGAGCGGCATTGTCACTCTCATATAGGCTGTGTATGCTTACAATAGAGTGGGATAAAAAAATGTTGCGGATGTGATTATGAGCATTGTCATTGCTGATTCACAAACCTGTAGATTATCCTTCCCACCATTTTCTCTATTGACAGCACAAAACTCTCCAATTGTGAGCTGTAGTGTCAGGGAGAGGGAGCATGTGAGGCACAACTGAAGGAGCATTGGGCTCAGTCGGGAAAGGTAATTTAAAAGGTTTAATTTATCATAAAGTCACCAGATTTTCAAAATGAAATCAAAGGACACTCTAATGACCAGGGCTACTTTGAACCACAACCACAAAAACCAATTCCCCAATTGATATGGGAACTGTCCCCAGGAAACAAGAACTAATGAAAACTTATTTTATAAGGGTTGTGCATCACATAGCAATTGTTTGAACTGTCATAAAGGAGCATTTAGTTATACTTTAAACATTCTTCCTTTTCACGCCTGGGCACTAACAACGCTATGGATGATTCTAAAAAAACATGTCATGCACTTTTGAAAGCAGAAGAGAAAGTCTTTCAGCTTTGAATATGCATTCATGCTATAAGTGTACCATCATAGTATCATTGTTCACACTTTACTGAGGATTGTATGGTGGATTTGGTTTTACAGCCCTTTTGGTTTTAATGCTTACTAAAACATGCTCAGGCTTTATCTAATGGTAGAAAAAATATCTTTATTACTTCTCACGTAGACCTACAGTGCCTTGAAAAAGTATTCATACCGCTTGAAATTTTTCACATTTTGTCATGTTACAACCAAAAACGTAAATGTATTTTATTGGGATTTTATGTGATAGACCAACACAAAGTGACACATAATTGTGAAGTGGAAGGAAAATGATAAATGGTTTTCAATTTTTTTTTACAAATAAATATGTGAAAAGTGAGGCGTGCATTTGTATTCACCCCCACCCCCCGACTCAATACTTTGTAGAACCACCTTTTGCTGCAATTACAGCTGCAAGTCTTTTTGGGGATGTCTTTACCAGCTTTGCATATCTATAGAGTGACATTTCTGCCCATTCTTCTTTGCAAAATAGCTCAATCTCTGTCAGATTGGATGGAGAGCGTCTGTGAACAGCAATTTTCAAGTCTTGCCACAGATTCTCATTTGTATTTAGGTCTGGACTTTGACTGGGTCTTTCTAACACATGAATATACTTTGATCTAAACTATTCCATTGTAGCTCTGGCTGTATGTTTAGGGTTGTTGTCCTGCTGGAAGGTGAACCTCCGCCCCAGTCTTAAATGTTTTGCAAAATCGAACAGGTTTTCTTCTACAATTGCCCTGTATTTGGCTCCATCCTTTTTGCCATCAACTTTGACCAGCTTCTCTGTCCCTGCTGAAGAAAATGGTGTGTTCAGGGTGATGTGCAGTGTTCGTTTTCCACCACACATAGCGTTTTGCTTTAAGGCCAAAAAGTTCAATTTTGGTTTCATCTGACCAGAGTACCTTCTTCCGCATGTTTGCTGTGTCCCCCACATGGTTTCTCGCAAACTGCAAACAGGACTTCTTTTGGCTTTCTTTCAACAATGGCTTTCTTTTTGCCACTCTTGGTGCATGACTAATAGTTGTGCTGTGGACAGATTCTCCTACCTGAGCTGTGGCTCTCTGGAGCTCCTCCAGAGTTACCATGGGCCTCTTGGCTGCTTCTCTGATTAATGCTCTCCTTGCCCGGCCTGTCAGTTTAGGTGGACGGCCACGTCTTGGTAGGTTTGCAGTCGTGCCATACTATTTCCATTTTCAAGTGATGGATTGAACAGTGCTCCGTGAGATGTTTGGGATATTTTTTGTAACCTAACCCTGCTTTAAACTTCTCTACAACTTTATCCCTGACCTGTCTGGTGTGTGGGTGTGTGGGTGTGTGGGTGTGTGTGTGTGTGGCTGATATATACAGGTGTATGGGGGAGGGGGGGCGCTGATATATACAGTTGGGGCGGAAAGTATTCAGACCCCCTTAAATTTTTCACTCTTTGTTATATTGCAGCCATTTGCTAAAACCATTTAAGTTCATTTTTTTTCCTCATTAATTTACACACAGCACCCCATATTGACAGAAAAACACAGAATTGTTGACATTTTTGCAAATTTATTAAAAAAGAAAAACTGAAATATCACATGGTCCTAAGTATTCAGACCCTTTGCTGTGACATTCATATATTTAACTCAGGTGCTGCCCATTTCTTCTGATCATCCTTGAGATGGTTCTACACCTTCATTTGAGTCCAGCTGTGTTTGATTATACTGATTGGACTTGATTAGGAAAGCCACACACCTGTCTATATAAGACCTTACAGCTCACAGTGCATCTCAGAGCAAATGAGAATCATAAGGTCAAAGGAACTGCCTGAAGAGCTCAGAGACAGAATTGTGGCAATGCACAGATCTGGCCAAGGTTACAAAAAAATTCTGCTGCACTTAAGATTCCTAAGAGCACAGTGGCCTCCATAATCCTTAAATGGAAGACGTTTGGAACGACCAGAACCCTTCCTAGAGCTGGCCGTCCGGCCAAACTGAGCTATCGAGGGAGAAGAGCCTTGGTGAGAGAGGTAAAGAAGAACCCAAAGATCACTGTGGCTGAGCTCCAGAAATGCAGTCTGGAGATGGGAGAAAGTTGTAGAAAGTCGACCATCACTGCAGCCCTCCACCAGTCGGGGCTGTATGGCAGAGTGGCCCGACGTTAGCCTCTCCTCAGTGCAAGACACATAAAAGCCTGCATGGAGTTTGCTAAAAAGACACCTAAAGGACTCCAAGATGGTGAGAAATATGATTCTCTGGTCTGATGAGACCAAGATAGAACTTTTTGGTCTTAATTCTAAGCGGTATGTGTGGAGAAAACCAGGCACTGCTCATCACCTGTCCAATACAGTCCCAACAGTGAAGCATGGTGGTGGCAGCATCATGCTGTGGGGGTGTTTTTCATCTGCAGGGACAGGATGACTGGTTGCAATCAAGGGAAAGATGAATGCGGCCAAGTACAGGGATATCCTGGACGAAAACCTTAACCAGAGTGCTCAGGACCTCAGACTGGGCTGAAGGTTTACCTTCCAACAAGACAATGACCCTAAGCACACAGCTAAAATAACGAAGAAGTGGCTTCACAACAACTCCATGACTGTTCTTGAATGGCCTAGCCGGAGCCCTGACTTAAACCCAATTGAGTATCTCTGGAGAGACCTAAAAATGGCTGTCCACCAACGTTTACCATCCAACCTGACAGAACTGGAGAGGATCTGCAAGGAGGAATGGCAGAGGATCCCCAAATCCAGGTGTGAAAAACTTGTTGCATCTTTCCTAAAAAGACTCATGGCTGGATTAGATCAAAAGGGTGCTTCTACTAAATACTGAGCAAAGGGTCTGATTACTTAGGACCATGTAATATTTCAGTTTTTCTTTTTTAATAAATCTGCAAAAATGTCAACAATTCTGTGTTTTTATGTTAATATGGGGTGCTGTGTGTACATTAATGAGGAAAAAAAAATGAACTTAAATGATTTTAGCAAATGGCTGCAATATAACAAAGCGTGAAGAATTTAAGGGGTCTGAATACTTTCCGTCCCCACTGTATACAGGTGTGTGTGGGGGGGCTGAAATATATACAGGTGTGTGTGTGGGGGGGCTGACATATATACAGGTTTGTGTGTGTGTGTGTGTGTATGGGGGGCTGACATATATACAGGTGTGTGTGAGGGGGGCTGCCATATACAGTGTGTGTGGGGGGGCTGACATATATACAGGATTGAGGGGGAGGCTGAGTGCATACAGGTGAGGTGGCCAGTGTGCGGATTCGGTAGGATGGCCCATAGGCAAGCTCTGGGGAATGTTGGTGGTCAGGCTTGGGCTGGGGGGGGGCGGGGCGCCCAGGTCTAAAGCTGTGTAAAGGGCCCAAAAATTTCAGATGGCTGCCCTGCCTGTTAATAGTAGTACTTCGGCTACTTCTAAGTCTAAATTCCTTTTTTGACTTGAAGCAATGGACACACGCTTCTAGTCCGATTGCAATACCCTTGACCTTGTATTCTCCTAACTAGGCACTCCTTGCAACCTCTCCAACAAACCTTTTCCTCTCCCTGATCACTACTTTACTAGTTTCACTCTCTCTCTGTCTTCCACCTCATCTCCCTCCAACCGCATAACAGTTAGCCCTAGAAACCTCTACCAATTTAACTGTTCTCATCTCTATTCTACTACTGACCATCTCTATGATAAAATCTCACCCTGTCCTGCCAAAGCCTAGCCACTTTTGCCTACAACAATTCACTCTCATCCTCCCAGGACACACTTGCCCCCCTCACTACACACAGAATCAGTTCCCGACCGGTACAACCTTGGCAAAGAGATGACACTGGATATTTCCCACTAAGTCACTAACCACCTAGGAGATCTCTGATCACTTCAAAAATAAGATTTTTACAATTTGTGATGAGATCTCCACCATACAGATATCTCCCCCATTTAACATTCCATGCCTACCGGTACACTCAATATTCCCCTCATTTAACCCTGCTACTATAGAAGAGGTTGCTAAACTTTTTTCTAATGCTCACTCAACCACCTGCCCCCTGGACCCGGTTTCCTCTCAAATACTACTGTCACCCTCTGGCCCTATCCACTCTTTAACTCATATCTTCAATTTCTCCTTCTCTTCTGGCATCTTCCCCATCTATCTAAAACATGCACTGGTCACCCCTATACTTAGAAAATTACTCGCTGGATCCCACTAATTTTAACAATATACGACCCATCTCCTTGTTCCCCTTTATCCCCAAACTCCTTGAATGCCAGGACTACAAATACCTAGGCTACCACCTCAGTCTGGATTTAGCCAGCAACACTCCACAGACTCTCCTAAAACTCACAAAAGATTTACTAACTAAAATTATTTGTCACTATTCTGTACTCCTGGGCCTTTCTGCTGTGTTTGATACAGCTGACCACCACCTCCTCCTCACAAAAACTCCACTCCTTTGGTCTCTGTGACTGTGCTTTTTGTTGATTTCTCACCGCACCTATCCCACTGCACCTTCAGTGTCACTTACACTTCTACCTCCTCCTCTCTTCCTCTTTTTACCATTCGGGTCCCCCAGGGTTCTGTTTTTGGACCTATCTTATTCTCAATCTACACTTCCTCCCTTGGTTAGCTGATAGCCTCCCATGGCTTTCAATATCATTTCTACGCTGATGACTCTCAAATCTGTCTTTCTGCCCCTCAGTATTTTCCATCAGTCTTCTCATGCACTGATTTACTGACATATCAGTCTGGATATCACACCACTTTCTCAAACTCAATCTATTCAAAACTGAGCTAATTTCTCCACCATGTGCCCCTTCCGATCAGATAAGTCCATCCCCTGCATGCCAGGGAGCTAGGTATAAACCTGCACTCTGAGCTCTCCTTTCAGTGGCTTCCACATATATTTGCAAATATGTGCAACAAAACCCTCTGTTTTTAATGGGAATTGTTAGACAGGGTCAATTTGGTTTATTTGCAGGTTAGCTGAAAAGTTTGCTGGGAAATTTTTGTCTGTTTGTGATGGATGTTGCCCTTCCATGTGCACCTTACTGCAAAGGCTAGTTATAAATTAAGGTGGTTGCCATCTTTTTGAATAGCTGATTTGGTGCGGGGGCACATTGGATGTCTTCAGCTGCCATTGTGTTATTGTTGGGCGTCCAATATGTCCCTGTGCTTTTAAGAAGGAGTGGGCTTTAGGGATGGACCGAACACCCCTTGGTTCGGTTCGCACCAGAACATGCGAACAGGCAAAAAATGTGTGCGCCTGTGCGTCACGTATGACGAAACATGTAGGGCGTGGCTACGCAGTGTACGCCAGTTCGCCATAGAGCCCCATGTAACCCAGCACGGGCGTTTCTGCTGTTTTTAAATTTTGCCGGCTTTTAATATTTTTGAATGTTTTGCAATATGATGCCTGGTTGTTTGAGGCAATAAAACTTTTTTATACCTACTATACTATTGGAGTTTTTCTCCCCTCTCCCTCCTTCTCCATCCACGAGTTCTGTGACGAGGGAGTAATTACATCAACGCGGAAGTGTCGGAATCATCTCTGGTCGCGTGTTGAGCTGTCATCTCCTGTCCCTGCAGAGGGCTAAATCTGCATGCCCCTAAGTCCTTACTATAAAGGAGGTCCAATGTGTCTGGTAAGGATACATCTGCTATTACCCCTTGGATTCACTGGTGGCTGGAAGTCCCTTCACGTCTCCCTGTTCCTCTATACATACACATGGGATGCAACTTATGAACTGTGGACATGCGTTTCTGCTACTCATGTCGCCTCTTTGAAATTTCACATCCTCAATTATGCACCTGGGTGGACAAATTTTTTGCACTTTATTTATTTGTACTGAAGGGCTTATATATCAGTATTTAATCCATATGTCGCCACTTGCTGTGAAGCATAGCGATTTCTGTTTTGGAATTTTTTTCCTCTTAGAATCAATCTTTTTATTTTCATTTCTTTGTTGTATTTATACATGAATATGGAGAAAAGTATCTACATTATTTAATGCAAGCGCGCATTTTTTCTTTTATTTGTTTTTTTCACCTTGATATTTGTGGTATTTGTTGCTACTGCAGTTATTTAATAATATTTTTGCTGCTTGGTAGCACAGGTTTTTCTTTCTTTTTTATTTTTAAAAAATTTGTGCGAACATGCGAACCCTATTAAAATCTATGGGACACGAACATGAAAAATCAAAAGTGCTCATTTTAAAAGCTTATATGCAATTTATTGCCATAAAAAGTGTATGGGACCCGGGTACTGCCCAAGGAGACATGTATCAATGCAAACAATTTGGTTTGCTTGTAGGCTAGCTTGTAAGCATATTGGGAAATTTTTGTTTGTGATGTGCAGGGCTCTCCTTTCAGCCCCACATCCAATCTCTGTCCAAATCTTACCTCCTCTAGCTTCACAACATCTCCAAAATACACCCCTTATTAACCAATGACAGCACAAAGCTTCTTATTTTACTCCATGGTTATCTCTCGCTTCGACTACTGCAACTCCCTCCTCATTGAATTACCTTTACATAGGCTATCCCCCCTTCAGTCCATCATAAATTCTGCATCCAGGCTCATCTACCTTATCAACCTCTCAGTGTCTGCTACTCATCTCTGTCAATGGCCTCTGCTCACCCAACAAATAAAATTCAAAATACAACAACTTACAAAGCCTTCCACAACTCTGCCACTAGCTACATAACTAACCTGGTCTCAAAATACCAATCACATAATTTCTTTGTTCCTCTCAAGAACGCCTGCTCACTAGCACCTTCGTCATCTCCCTTCATGCTCACCTTCAGGACTTCTTCAAAGCCCCCCATCCTCTGGAACCCCCTACCACAATCTGTCTGACTGTCTCCTACTCTACAACAATTCTTTTTTTTCAGCTCCTCAGAGAGTTCTTTGCCACAAGGTGCCATGTTGAACTTCCAGTGACCAGTATGAGAGATTGAGAGTGATAACACCAAATGTAACACACCTGCTCCCCATTCACACCTGAGACCTTGTAACACCAACGAGTCACATGACACACCGGGGAGGGAAAATGGCTAATTGGGCCCAGTTTGGAATTTTTTTTACTTAGGGGTGTACTCACATTTGTTGCCAGCGGTTTAGACATTATTGGCTGTGTGTTGAGTTATTTTGAGAGGACAGCCAATTTACACTGTTATACAAGCTGTACACTCTTTATTTTACATTGTAGCAAAGTGTAATTTCTTCAGTGTTGTCACATGAAAAGATATAAGAAAATATTTACAAAAATGTGAGGGGTGTACTCACTTTTGTGAGATACTGTAATTAACAGAAAAACTGGTTGCCTTATAAACATATCTACCATTCCAGTCGTCTAGTGCTTGTTGTTGATTTTTTTGTTATATTTTCTGTATATATTTTTGGTGGTGCAGAACAGAACCAACATACATTAAAGTGTCACTAAACCCACATCATAAAAAACTATCAATAAATGGTGTATTACATGCTGTTCATACTCACTCAGTCACTATGAGATTTGTTTTCTGTATTCTTCGAAAAACCTGGTTGATCCTGCTGTTTATCTTCTGTTTGTGTCCCCAATGTATCTAGGGATTTTGCAGCTGTTATGGCAACTCTGCACATGCTCAGTTTTCAGTGAGTTTCTATGCTGAGCATTTCCTCCTTATCACATCTGAGCAGCCCATGTAACTATAGGGTCACACATGTGGGAGTATACACAGTGGTAAATGACAGCCCACTCCCTCCCTCCTCCTCCATGTCCACTAACCAGCTAGACACAATGGGAGTGGGATATTCCATATAGATTAATGGAGGCTTCACCTCCCTCTTATTCTAAGACACAGTCTGGAGGGGTGTGGCACAGCCTGTGACTAGCAGAAATCTGCCCACACCATGTTATTTCCACAAAATAATAAAGATTTCATTTCAAATATATATTTGTATGACAATTTAAAACAGTTTATTGTTTGTTTCTTTTATATTATTTATTTATTTTTACTCTGTATTCCAAAGGCATTTTTTTTTTTCATTTTGAACATGTGAACAGCAGCAGAGGACTTGAAGCTCCACCTGCTTATGTTTCGCTGCAGACAAGCTTGGAAAGAGCTGGGTCACGTGACAGCTGTAAATCGATTAGGTAAAAGGTACGTAGATGGGTTTTTTTTAATTAAAATAATTACAGTGCCATCATCCACATACAGAAATTGAAGAGACAATGTAAATTAAACAGAGTGTTTTTAGTATCACTTTAAAGGATAGGTTCACTTTTTGTAACATGTTACATGTTACACCCATATTTAGAGTGTAACATGTAACATGTTACTTTAGAGCAGCTGACCTCTCCCCAACTCACCCCTCAGTGACAGCGTGTGGGGGATCCGATGTCACATTTTAAAAGCAGCGTGGCCATGCGGTGCTCCGCCCACACATCCGTTACATTCATTCACTGATTTCTATGGCAGATGGCTTGTAGTTCTCAATGATCTGCGAGGGCACTGGTGCGCATCCTTGCAGTTTATTGATTCTTCCTGTACTTCAGTAACTGTCTGCTCATACGGGAGGTATGGGTAAACAGCTGTACTGAGTGTCTGCAGAATCCTTGCATTGCACCTGCAAAGAACTGATTGTGGGTACAATTTTTATGCATATTTTTTTAGATGCAAAATCATTTGCATTTATTATACTTATTATTTGTTTTTACAAACAATGAACTTAGCCTGTAAAACAATACTCAAACATTGAGCAATTGTAATGGTTTAAAGTTAGCAAAGTGTTTAGCTAACATGTTCAGGATTGCTGAATGCTTAGTGAAAGAGACTCTTAAAGTGGAGGGCCACCCTAAAAAAAAAAAAAAATGCACCAATAATCTTAAAAAAATAAAAAAAAAACATGTGGAAAAAAAAATTTTACTTACCTGAAACCCTTGTTGCTAGGCAGTCTTCCTAATCTGCCTCTTCCTATTCCGCAACGTGTCCTGCTCCTCGGTGAGGGGCCCCGTTGCCTTCTGGGAACTGTGTGTGTGCATTCACAGTGCGCCGCGCCGCGCCGCTCGCGCGTGCACAGTAGGAAACTGGCAGTGAAGCCGCAAGGCTCCACTGCCTGTTTCCCTTACTTAGGATGGCGGTCCCGGGACCCGAGAGCCGAGGGACGGGGCGGCCTCGGGCGGCCGACATCGCGGGCACCCAGGACAGGTAAGTCTACTTATTTAAAGTAAGTAGCTACAGTGTTTGTAGCTGCAATTTTTTTAAAAAAATAATCCTGGACGGAATCCCGCTTTAAAGTTGAGCAGTATTTGACAACATTCAGACACTGCAGCTGCAGATATAACTGGCGTGGTCTTATCAACAAATTTACTACATGCCTGCTTCTCTTGCCTCCTGCATGATTCACATTTGGTCTGTGTGACAAATGGCCAAAGATAAAATATTTGAACTTGACAAAGTCCAACCACCCATTATTTGGAAACAGTATACAGATGGTGCATGGGCAGAGAGTGCATGGGCAGCAAGACTGTGTGATAGGGTTTTCTTGGATTTTTAGCTTAACGTCTTGGATCACTGGATAAAACTACTTCTTCATATGTGCCCATGGAAAATACACTGAAAACTGAAATGAGGTATCACTCAAATTGTTTGTTCACAATAAAAGGTGATAGGTATGCTCATCCCCCTGAGAACTGATTGCAACATAGACCTGTCCAAGTTCCACCAAAATAGTTAATAGATTTTTTTTAGGTCTAGTTTACTGTTACAAAGTTGCCATTTTATATTTTTTTTCAAAGTGATTGCCTGCTTACCTCTATAGCCACACTTATATCAGGAGAACACAGTTCCCAATGACGAAGTCCAGCTAGCACCTTCAGAAAGGAATTGATGCGTATTCTGACAAATTGTTTCTCTTCCAACTTTTCAAGCTTTTCTAAAATCTTTTTGATCTTCTGGTTGTTTTTCATGTCTTCTGGAATCCTGGACTGTAAAACTACAAACCTGCAGTCATAGACATATACAACTGATTATGATCTAGTTGTGGAATGATGCACAGTGGCTAAGTGGTTAGCACTTTTGGCTAGCAGCACTAGGGTCATTGGTTCAAATCCCAACCACAACACTACCTGCCTGGAGTTTGCATATTCTCCCTGTGCCTGAGTGGGTTTCCTCCAGGTACTCCAGTTTCCTCCCACACTCCAAATACATGCTGATAGGTGAATTCGTTCCTGTCTAAATTGACCCTAGTATATGTATGTAAGTTAGGGACCTTAGATTGTAAGCTCCTTGAGGGCAGGGACTGATGTGAATGTACAATATATATGTAAAGCGATGTGTTCATTGATGGCGCTATATAAGTACCTGTAATAATAATAATTTCACGCATGAGAAGGTGAACATTTCTAATAAGGTGAAAGCTAATATCTATACCAGGTTGTACTGTATATAATGTTACAAGTGCATGCCTGCTACACACCAGTTTTTCGTGTCTGTGTAATCTTTTTCTTCTTTAACCTGGCAGTACGTTTTTCTAATTTTTTCCAGATCTTGGCGAAAATTGCTGATTGTAGCCAAAGAGTGATACTTTTGGATATTGAATTCTTGACGTCTCCTAACAAAGGAATAATTGTTCAAAAAAAAAAAAGGTGATGTTAGAACCTAAATCTACCAAACTCATCACGATATGTGCTATGGTATGTTGATAAAGTACTGCATTTCTGGCAGTAATTTTTTATTGATTTTCAAGAATATGTTCAATAAGCTGAACGACTGAACAACACCCTTTAGAGAGTCAACAAACTTACAAAAGCCAATATTACATGGTAAACAGCATAAAGAAAAACATTATGCACTAAAAATGATAGTGGGCCAGGGTTTAGTAACACCAAATATATTTCTTTAGTTTGCTAAGATCCTTTAGGATTACAAACACAACAAAAAATGCACTTAGGCAAATAGAGCATTTACCATTCAATATGCAAAATGAAAGACTTTGGGATTTGGGTTATGTAAAATGTAAAGTTTCCCAGGAGTGGCATTGCTCTCTGCATAAAGACATGCATTTTTCGGTGCAGCTATATAAAAAGTACATTTTGTGACACATGCTTGCTTCTTGAGCAAAGAGAAGCTTGGAAATTAATGAATATTAAAAACCTCAAAAATACTAGGTCTGGATGAAATGCTGACCACTGACTTTCATTTTGTGAGTCACTGACCCAGAACAAGCATACAGATGAGAAAATACACAATAAAGACAAAACTCCTAATATGGATACTTGTTTTGGACCAGTGACTTAGAAAAAAAACACCCTTTTCTTAAAACCCCCCCAAAAAACTAAAATCTTACTTGAATTCATTGTCACCTGATCCCTCATAGCTTCTCTTTCAATAGTAGTGACCAGTGATTGGAACTTTTTTCCATCTCTGTTGCTCAGCCAACCACTTTTGTGTCCACCACTTATCATTATATTTAGTTAGAAAACTTCAGTTCCCTGTGAGGACACTGTGATGGACACGTGTAGGGATGAGCCGAACACCCCCCGGTTCGGTTCGCACCAGAACCCGCGAACGGACCGAAAGTTCGCACGAACGTTAGAACCCCATTGACGTCTATGGGACTCGAACGTTCGAAATCAAAAGTGCTCATTTTAAAGGCTAATTTGCATGGTATTGTCCTAAAAAGGGTTTGGGGACCCGGGTCCTACCCCAGGGGACATGTATCAATGCAAAAAAAACTTTTAAAAACGGCCGTTTTTTCGGGAGCAGTGATTTTAATGATGCTTAAAGTAAAAAAAAAAAAGTGAAATATTCCTTTAAATATCGTACCTGGGGGGTGTCTATAGTATGCCTGTAAAGTGACGCGTGTTTCCCATGTTTAGAACAGTCCCTGCACCAAATGTCATTTTTAAAGGAAAAAATCTCATTTAAAACTGCTTGCGGGTTTAATGTCATGTCGGGTCATGGCAATATGGATGAAAATCAGTGAGACAAACGGCATGGGTACCCCCCAGTCCATTACCAGGCCCTTTGGGTCTTGTATGGATATTAAGGGGAACCCCGCACCCAAATTAAAATAAGGAAAGGTGTGGGGCCACCAGGCCCTATATACTCTGAACAGCAGTATACAGGCGGTGCAAACAAGACAGGGACTGTAGGTTTGTTGTTAAGTAGAATCTGTTTGTAATTTTGAACATTTTTAACGTGTTTAGCTCCAGCCAAAAAATCTTTTCTAAGCTTTTTGGAAAACATAGGGAAGGGTTATCACCCCTGTGACATTTGTTTTGCTGTCTTTCCTCCTCTTCAGAAGATTTCACCTCACTTTTTTGTCCCAATGAAAAATGTTTTTTGAAAATTTGGGTTTTTTTGTGGAACAAGGATTGGAAAGCATCAGTGGAAAGGAGAAATTGTTTTCCCATATTAACTCTTACAGGAGAGAATTTCCCTTCCTAGGGGTAGATTTCATCTCACTTCCTGTTGTCTCCTTCCGTTTGCAAGTAGGAGTCGTTTGTAAGTTAGATGTTTGAAAGTAGGGTCCTGCCCTATATACTCAGCAGAAATTTGGGCCTTAGGTGTTGCTGTGGCCACAACACTGTAAGCCCTCACAGGGCCCTGCTGTGAAATATTAGATCAAGAATTGTAATTACATGCCCCTGTTGAACAGGAGCTGAAAAATTAGGCCTTAGGCACTGGTGCTGGTGCCACAACACTGCAACCCCTCACAGACACTCTAGTTGGAACGCAGGAACGAGCCCTGCTGCAAATTATTGCTTCAAAAATTGTAATTACACGCCCCTGTTAGACAGGGGCAGAAAAATTGGGCCTTAGGCACTGGTGCTGGTGCCACAACACTGCAACCCCTCACAGACACTCTAGTTGGAACGCAGGAACGAGCCCTGCTGCAAAGTATTGCATCAAAAATTGTAATTACACGCCCCTGTTAGACAGGGGCAGAAAAATTGGGCCTTAGGCACTGGTGCTGGTGCCACAACACTGCAACCCCTCACAGACACTCTAGTTGGAACGCAGGAACGAGCCCTGCTGCAAAGTATTGCATCAAAAATTGTAATTACACGCCCCTGTTAGACAGGGGCAGAAAAATTGGGCCCTAGGCACTGGTGCTGGTGCCACAACACTGCAACCCCTCACAGACACTCTAGTTGGAATGCAGGAACGAGCCCTGCTGCAAAGTATTACATCAAAAATTGTAATTACACGCC
Source organism: Aquarana catesbeiana (assembly GCF_042186555.1). Classification (NCBI taxonomy): domain Eukaryota; kingdom Metazoa; phylum Chordata; class Amphibia; order Anura; family Ranidae; genus Aquarana; species Aquarana catesbeiana. The sequence goes on from NC_133324.1 coordinate 224,690,222, forward strand.
CCTGTTAAACAGGGGCTGAAAAATTGTGCCTTAGGCACTGGTGGTGGCGCCCAGAACCAAAAATGTTCTTACAAGCTATCAGCGTGATGATTGAGGAGGAAGAGGATAATTACTCAGGGATAGTCACTCAGCATCAGCATAGGCAGTCTTTGAAGGGATCTGAGATTTCAAAAAAAATTATTCGGTTACATCAGCATCAGGTGCTTGGTAGCTGGTGGTGATCCAAGACTCATTCATTTTTATGAAGGTCAGCCGATCGACCGAGTCGGTGGACAGACGCACCCTGTGATCGGTTACCACGCCTCCAGCAGCACTGAATGTGCGTTCCGAAAGAACGCTGGATGCAGGACAGGCCAGTAGCTCAATTGCATACTGTGCAAGCTCTGGCCAGTGATCCATCCTCAAGACCCAGTAACCCAGAGGATTTTCGGTGGGAAAGGTGTCCAAGTCTGATCTTGCCCCTAGGTATTCCTGCACCATGTAAAACAGACGCTGGCGATGGTTGCTGGAACCGATCATACCTTGGGGCTGCGGACCAAAAAATTGTCTGAACGCATCGGTCAGACGGCCACCTTCTCCACCGCTCCTTCTTTGACTGACCGAAGCCTCAGCAACACGTTGTCCAGAAACAGGAGTTTGTAACCTCCCAGTCTCTGGGAACGCGTTGCACAGACCTTTCTGCAAGGCCTCCCGAAGATGTTTCATCCTCTGCTCCCTCTGCGATGGCAAGATAAGGTCCGCAACCTTACCCTTGTAACGTGGATCAAGGAGGGTTGCCAGCCAGTATTGGTCCTTCTCCTTGATACCACGAATACGAGGATCCTTACGCAGGCTTTGCAGGATCAGGGAGGCCATGCAGCGTAGGTTTGCTGAGGCATTCGGTCCGGAGTCCTCTGGGTCACTAAGAACGACATGGTCCGCAGCCACCTCCTCCCAGCCACGTACAAGTCCATGTGTTTCTTGGGACTGATCCCTTAAAGACTGCTGCTGATGCTGAGTGCCAGGCTCCACCTCCATACTGACACAATCTTCCTCCTCCTCCTCTTCCTCCTCGTCCTCTTCCTGTGTGATCGGCGGGCACGCAGGAACACTGTCTGGATAAAGGGGGCCTTGAGAGCTAAGGAAGTCCTCCTCTTCCTGCCTCTGTTCTGCCTCAAGTGCCCTGTCCATTATTCCACGCAGCGTGTGCTCCAACAGGTGGACAAGGGGGACAGTGTCACTGATGCATGCACTGTCACTGCTCACCATCCTCGTGGCCTCCTCGAATGGTGACAGGACAGTGCATGCATCCCTGATCATGGCCCACTGGCGTGGGGAAAAAAAACCAAGCTCCCCTGACCCTGTCCTGGTGCCATAGTCGCACAGGTACTCATTGATGGCCCTCTGCTGCGTGTGCAGCCGCTGCAGCATGGCCAACGTTGAGTTCCACCTGGTGGGCATGTCACAGATTAGGCGGTTCTTGGGCAGGTTAAACTCCTTTTGGAGGTCCGTCAGCCGAGCACTGGCATTATATGACCGGCGGAAATGCACACAGACTTTCCTGGCCTGCCTCAGGACATCCTGTAAGCCCGGGTACCTGCCCAAGAACCGCTGCACCACCAAGTTAAGGACGTGAGCCAAACAGGGCACATGGGTCATTTGTCCCTGTCGGAGGGCAGAGAGGAGGTTGGTGCCATTGTCGCAAACCACCATTCCTGCCTTAAGTTGGCGTGGCGTCAACCACCTCTGAACCTGCCCCTGCAGAGCTGACAGAACCTCTGCCCCAGTGTGGCTCCTGTCCCCCAAGCACACCAGCTCAAGCACCGCATGGCATCTTTTGGCCTGCGTACTTGCGTAGCCCCTTGAACGCCTACGGAGCACCGCTGGTTCCGAGGAAGAGGCCATGGAGGAAGAAGAAGAGGAGGGGGTGGAGGAGAGAGGTGTGTCACAATCAGCATTTTGGAGGCGTGGTGGCAGAACAACCTCCAACACTACTGCACCTTGTCCTGCATCCTTCCCAGCTGCCAGCAGAGTCACCCAATGCGCCGTGAAACTTAGGTAACGTCCCTGTCCATGCCTGCTGGACCATGAGTCAGCGGTAATATGCACCTTACCGCTGACCGCCCTGTCCAGCGAGGCATGGACATTGCCTTCCACATGCCGGTAGAGAGCCGGAATCGCCTTCCGTGAGAAAAAGTGGCGTTTGGGTACCTGCCACTGAGGAACCGCACATTCCACAAACTCACGGAAGGGGGCAGAGTCTACCAACTGAAAAGGCAGCAGTTGAAGTGCTAGCAATTTTGCCAAGCTAGCATTCAACCGCTGGGCATGTGGATGGCTGGGAGCAAACTTCTTTCGGCGGTGCAGCAGCTGGGGCAGGGAAATTTGCCTGGTACAATCTGACGTCGGTGTACCAAAAGCAGATTGCCCACAAGTACTTGGCTGTGACACACCTAATTCTACACCTTCATTCCTCTCACTGCAGGTCTCAGAGAGGACTGAAGGTCTAGTGGGGTTGGAAATCTCAGCTGATGAGGAGCAAGGAGAGATCCTCTTTGTTCTTTGGTGTGGGTCTTTTAGATACGCTTGCCAACGAACTGCATGGCAGGTCAACATATGTCTGGTCAAGCATGTGGTACCCAAGCGGGAGATATTTTGGCCACGCGAGATACGCTTGAGACATATGTTGCAAATAGCAGCGGTGCGATCTGATGCACTCGTCTCAAAAAAGGCCCACACCAAAGAACTTTTTGAATAACGCGCAGAGACTGCAGCGCCCTGCACATGTGGAGCTTTGGGGTGTGATGCAGTCAATGTGTTGCCCTTAGGCTGGCCCCTGGAGGGCATCCTGCCTCGTTGGTGATGTGCTGCCGCCTCCTCCTCCTCCTCCTCCTCCTCCTCCTCCTCCTCCTCCTCTCTCCTATCAGGCACCCACGTTGAGTCAGTGACCTCATCATCCCCTCCCTCCTCATCACTGGAGCAAACCTGGCAGTATGCTGCAGCAGGGGGAGCATGACTGCCAGATTGCTGTCCTTCTTGGGCACCCCCTCTGTCCGCGCTCATGTTACTGCCTTCATCGAGCTCAGTATCGTCATCAGAGCCTTCCAAACGCTGGGCATCCTCCTGGAGCATGTACCCAACACTGTGGTCAAACAGTTCGAGGGAATCCTCATGAGGACATGGTGGAGCTAGGGAAGGAGTCACTGATGACATTGAGCTGAGGGAAGAGGCCGCTGCTTTGCCAGACAAAGCACCCTGGGCATGGGTGAGAGAGGATGAGGAGGATGAGGACGGCTTGGTCATCCACTCGACCAAGTCTTCCGCATGTTGTGGCTCAACATGGCCAGCTGCCGAAAAAAAGGCCAAGCGTGTCCCATGGCCACGTGCTGATGAGGATGCACCGTCTCCACGACCAGCACTAGACACAGAGCCTGCTTGCCCTCTCTTATTGGCTTGTGACTGTCTGCCTCTCCTTCTTGGCCTTCCAGACATACTAATGGCCTGTAGCTGCACTAAGCTGGGATAGAACACCTGTAATTTTCTTCAAGTAGCTTTATATACTGTAACCAGACAAGCCTGCCTGTCAGTAGGAAGATAACAGGAACGGATCTAGCTGAACACTGTGAGCAGGACGCACTGTACTAAATGTAAATAGTCTAGCTGCCTGACCGTGGTACTAATAGGATCAAATAGAACACCTGTAATTTTCTTCAGGTAGCTTTATATACTGTAACCAGACAAGCCTGCCTGTCAGTAGGAAGATAACAGGAACGGATCTAGCTGTACACTGTGAGCAGGACGCACTGTACTAAATGTAAATAGTCTAGCTGCCTGACCGTGGTACTAATAGGATCAAATAGAACACCTGTAATTTTCTTCAGGTAGCTTTATATACTGTAACCAGACAAGCCTGCCTGTCAGTAGGAAGATAACAGGAACGGATCTAGCTGTACACTGTGAGCAGGACGCACTGTACTAAATGTAAATAGTCTAGCTGCCTGACCGTGGTACTAATAGGATCAAATAGAACACCTGTAATTTTCTTCAGGTAGCTTTATATACTGTAACCAGACAAGCCTGCCTGTCAGTAGGAAGATAACAGGAACGGATCTAGCTGAACACTGTGAGCAGGACGCACTGTACTAAATGTAAATAGTCTAGCTGCCTGACCGTGGTACTAATAGGATCAAATAGAACACCTGTAATTTTCTTCAGGTAGCTTTATATACTGTAACCAGACAAGCCTGCCGGTCAGTAGGAATTTAACAGGAACGGATCTAGCTGAACACTGTGAGCAGGACGCACTGCACTAAATGTAAATAGCAGGAACGGATCTAGCTGAACACTGTGAGCAGGACGCACTGCACTAAATGTAAATAGTCTAGAAGATAACAGGAACGGATCTAGCTGAACACTGTGAGCAGGACGCACTGCATTAAATGTAAATAGTCTAGATAGAAGATAACAGGAACGGATCTAGCTAAACTGAATACAGTGTATATATATATATGCAACACCTGGGATGCATATATATACACAATACACTGTAAGTGCAGCTAACTGACTGACTGTTCTGCCTAATCTATCTAACTCAAATCAAATGACACTGTCTCTCTCTCTCTCTATCTCTCAGCACACCGGAACACACACTACACAGGGCCGCCGTGCAGGCGGCCTTATATAGTGTGGGGTGTGTACTAAATGCCCTGAGCCGTAATTGGCCAAAGCCACCCTGGCTTTGGCCAATTACAGCTCTCTCTACTGACAGCGCTGTGATTGGCCAAGCATGCGGGTCATAGTGCATGCTTGGCCAATCATCAGCCAGCAATGCACTGCGATGCCGCAGTGAATTATGGGCCGTGACGCGCCACACGAATTTAGCGCGAACGGCCCATAACGTTCGCAATTCGGCGAACGATCGAACAGCCGATGTTCGAGTCGAACATGGGTTCGACTCGAACACGAAGCTCATCCCTAGACACGTGTGGTAATCAATGGGCAGTGCCCATTTCACCAGGAAGCGACATGGGCACTGTAGACTGGAGTCTTCCACAATAGAGGCCAGATCTGGGACATTGCCTGTCATGTGACTAGAGTTTTATGTAAGAAATTTGAGCTTTTAGATACAGGGGGCATTAATGAAACAGGTTTTTTTTCTTCCTGGAGATGAGCTTTGAAGTAAGAGGCCAGCGTGGCAGCTAGACAGCTACTAGCTCCTGGATATATATCATAGCATTTGATGATTGTGCCATTAGTTACACTGCACCCTAAGTACACTATAGTATTACATTGCATTAATATTCTTATGTTTGTACTTGCCTCTCCATGGCCTTCACTTTATCATGTAGATACATATCTGCTTCATCAGCAACCTCAAAGAACAGCTCCCTCATCTCTGAGGGCATCTTACTTTTCTTCTTAATGAAGAGGCTTGTAGGTGAAACCACTGAAGCAGGGGAACTAAAAACACAAAACAGTAATGTCTGTCAACTTACTGGATACAGAAACATGATGTAATACTTTACATAATGAGATAAAGGTACAATCCAAATTTTCAGAGTAGAGTAGCTACACAAGTACCCAACTGTAGCTTTCATAAACCAGCAAAACGTATGGACTTTCTCTAGCTGGCTTCTGTGCGGTAGATATCAGTGGCGTCACTAGGGGGGCCTGAGGGGGCCACGACCCCCCCAATATTATAGTGTGCCCCCCATTCCCCCCAAGTGTAACTAAATAAAATGGTCGGCATGGTGATTGTCCGACTGACTTGTCACTTGTTTGTCAGTCTCAGAGCCGCTGCCTCGAGCAAGTCGGGGCTAGGTGATGTCACATGACTGCCGCCAGCCACTGCTGTTGTTTATGAGAGTTGTAGTCCACGGCTGCGCGCTGAAGCTCCCTGCTCCTGGTGGGTGGTGTCTGGAGAGCAGCGCAGCCAGCCTGAGCTACAACTCCCGGTCGCCATGGTCGGATATTTTGGAGCTGGGCAGTGGACACACATGTGGCTGACCTGGGCACGCTGCTGGTGGCTGCAGTACACTGTGCAGTGTGCATGCACCAGAAGTTGACCCCAGGAGACAGGAGCATCACCCACCCCCCAGGACTGGAGGAGGACATACAAGTACTTATCCTGCTGAGGTCTGAGCCTAAGCTGGCAGCTGCTGATTCGGCCCATAGCTGAGGTGAGAGACCTTGACACCCCCAGCTGACCCCCACATGATCATCCCATCTATCCCCCCCACCCCCATACACCTCATTTACCCCGCCCCAGTGCCCATGGCCTGCGAATCCTGCTGGGAGCTGGCCAGCAGGATCCATAGGCCAGCAGCCAGCAGGACCCATAGGCTATTGTCCACTCCCAGCAGGACCCACAGGTCAGTGGCCAGCAGGACCCACAGGTCTGCATCCAGCTTCCAGCAGGACCCACAGCTGCCGGATTACACAGATCTCCCGCTTACACAGCACAGCCGCTGTGTGCAGTCTATCATAGGAACCAGTCCAGGAGGAGGGACTTTGTATGACAGCAGCCGCCGGGTAAGTGGGAGATCCCCGCTCTGTGTAATGTTGCCCCCCAATTTCCCTCTCCTCTCTCTAACCACCATGCACTGGTGAGGCTGCATTGATGGGCTCTTGTGAAGCTGCATTGATGGGCACTGATCAGGCTGCATTGATCTACACTGGGGAGGCTGCATTGATGGGCACTGATTGGGCTGCGCTGATGGGCACTGGTGAGGCTGCGTTGATGGGCTCTGGTGAGGCTGCATTGATGGGCACTGGTGAGGCTGAATTGATGGGCACTGGTGAGGCTGCATTGATGGGCACTGTCGAGGCTGCTTTGATGAGCACTGGTGAGGTTGCTTTGATGAGCACTGGTGAGGCTGCAAAGATTGGCACTGATCAGGCTGCATTGATGGGCATCAGTGAGGCTGCAAAGATGGGCACTGGTGAGGCTACATTGATTGGGCACTGGTGAGGATGCATTGTCGACCTCTGGAGTGCATTCTATTTTTGGAATATCTATCTATCTATCTATCTATCTATCTATCTATCTATCTATCTATCTATCTATCTATCTATCTATCTATCTATCTATCTATCTATCTATCTATCTATCTATCTATATCTATATCTATATCTATAGATATATATATATATAGATATATATATATATCTATAGATAGATAGATAGATAGGTAGATAGATAGATAGATAGATAGATAGATAGATAGATAGATAGATAGATAGATAGATAGATAGATAGATAGATAGATAGATAGATAGATAGATAGATAGATAGATAGATAGATAGATAGATAGATAGATAGATAGATAGATAGATAGATAGATAGATAGATTTTAAAAAAACATATATATATATATATAGATATATATAGATATATATCTATACCTATATAGATATAGATATATATCTATATATATCTATATATATATAGATATATATCTATATATATAGATATATATCTATATATATATAACTGTGAAAATAATATGAAAGCTGGAGACACCACTAGTAAATATTAGAGGTCTAAGCCACAGGCAACAATATAAGAGGCTCCCAATGCCCAGTGGCATGAGTGAAAGTAGCTCAGAGTCATAGATTCTGTAGCCTGCCAGACTTTCTCTCTTCATGGAGACATACCACATAAAAGGTAAATGCAGAAGGTTTAGAAGGTGTCTGACTTTACCTTTTATAGCATGTATTCTATGCAGTTGTAGCTCTATTCTGCAATATAATTCCTTATTAATAGATTAATTTATGGAGAATGTCCATAAAGTAATGAGAGTGAGCAGTGCGTTTATGAACTAAAATAAAATATTAGCCAGTGAACTTGTCATAAAAGCAATTTTATCTTTTGCTATTCAGGTCTGAGCAGATCACCTGGCTCTGAATTAGAATAATTGTTTCATCTCTGTTTAATCAGTATAATTCATTGGGAAAATAGACCTTATGGCTAAAATGAATGGGGCAGTAAAGAGGGCAGAATATTTTACCATACCTGTACATGTTGGTTGATTTACTAAAGGCAAATCCACTTTGCACTACAAATGCACTTGGAAGTGCAGTTTCTTTATATCTGGGGGAAGATCTGAAATGAGGGGAAGCTCTGCTGATTTTATCATCCAATCATGTACAAGCAAAAATGCTGTTTTTTATTTTCATTGCATGTCCCCCTCTGGTCTACAGCGAATGCACTTCCAAGTGCACTTGCAGTGCAAAGTGGATTTGCCTTTAGTAAATAAACCCCATGGTGTTTATGGTGAAATACATTTTCTTACCGATGATTTTGTGACCATTTTTAAACTGTCTTAATTTAACCTTTAACTTCACCTTTTTGGTCTCTGGGTGATGCTTCTGGGAATAACATGATCATCTTTAGTAGATGTTTCCTTGTTCTCAATTGAAGATAGGTCACTGTGTGAAAAGTATGAAATTAAATTCCATATTGTAATAAAATGGCAAGGATTGATGCAATTATACTTATACTGTACTGAAAAATGAAGACAAAATATATAACAATACAAATTACATGCAATGCAGTATTTTTGCTGTGGATTTATAATTGGTTTCATGACGTAGGAGATGCTTCCATCCTCATGTTCTACAGGTGAACAATTGCTTCTGAATACAAGCCCTCAAATTGTTAAATTGTTTACACAAACTACAACTAAGCCTGGCCTCTTTGGGGGGGGGGGAGGGGCTACAGGAATGTATTTACATTAACATTTTACAAAAATGCTTAATGTATTTTAACCTACTGGGGCTACTTTTTTTTAATTCTTTACTTGGAGTGTCACGTTATATGTTTGGATCCAATGGCATAGCAGTTCTGTACAGTTTTGCAGAGTCCCATACAAACATAGTTCATGGAAAACACATACAGTATATTAGCTGATAAGGTCAATACAGCAGTAGGAATAAAACAAAAAGCAAAACTGCAAAACCACTCAGCTCTCCCTTAACGGAAGCAACCAGCTAGAAAGAGTAGAGAGTTACATCGATAGGCTAAAGGGAGGATTATAACAGTAACTAATATGATATGGCCAAGTTATCGGTGTCAAGTTAGCTGAAGAAAATTAAGTGGACATCCTGTTAGGGAGTAAAAGAAAAGGAAAGACAGCAAGGTACTGAGAAGATCTCGGTGGGAGCAAGGAAGTGAAAGTTCTTCCCGGGGAGGGGAGTAAGTGGGAGAGGAAACAGAGGGGTGGGCGGAAAGGAGGATAAGGCCACTAGACACAGGCATTAATAATATGGTCATTGCACTTTGGGGTTTGTGGTGTGTGAAAGAGTATTCAGATAAGTATATGTGAATATGAAGCGTTGCCGGGCCTCCAAGTCAGCCTGAATTTTTTCTCAGAGTTGTGTAGGGTGGTGGTAAGATTTATGTTCTGAATATCGTCAACTATAAAAAAACATGTGACAAAATGAGGAGATAGTTGGTCAAAGAAGGTTTTATATTAAGACAATGTAAACCCATTTGGCCATGAGGCCTTTCTGGGCTTCAACTGTCCAATAGCAGTAGCCAGTTCCTTGATTGTGATTAGAGATTCCATCTTGCCTCTGGTCAGTTTGGATAGAGAAGGCATCCCAGAGGCTTGGATGTAGGTTAGGCAAGGTCAAATCTGTTGCGAATTTCGTTAGAGTCAGGGGACGAATGGAGATTGCATAGCTTATGAAAAAACTCACAAACTTCAGAAGCCATGACATGTGAGGTAGACAATTCTTTCCCCGAACAATATATGGGAGATATAGATTTAGTTTGGGGTTCTGCAATGTTCTAGCAATCATGGTGCCTGGTTTTATGGAGAATTCATATAGTGACCATTGGGCCCAAGCTAGTTTTCCAGAATAGGAGGCTATTCAATTCCTCTCTAACTTTGATGAGCTTGTTGAGTGGGCCCTCTCTAGGAGTTGGGTAAACAAGGTAACTATATGTTATGATCTCTCCGGTGCTGAGTTTAACATTAGCTAGGGTATCTATAGCATTTCGGGTTTTAGCCTTTATGATGACGAAACAATCCAGATCATCTTACTTGGTATCTATAAGAGTCCAAGGGACAGATGTCATTATCAAGACACTAACTTCCTTAGATTTAGAAAGTAGTAAACAACTTCATTGCTTACAATACCTGTAACAGGTATTTCTGAATGGGGGGAGATTCTGGTGAGTTAGAGGATTATCTCCCCCATTCAGAGATTGTGTTAAATGCAGTGAAAGCAATGAAACCACTTTTCTCAAAGGAGGAGGGGGCAGGTCAGGAGAATTTTATGAAAGCAGTGGGCCTGTATGCAAGATCCTAACTTGTACCCTTCTGCCAGAGAAAAAGAAAGTGTGGAGCACGCAGTAAAAATTGAGTGTAGTTTTCTGTGACTTTAAGTAGCACCTGCCTGTTACATTGTAAAGTAAAGATGTTCAGTGGTTGTGGAGTTAATTGCCTTTAATTGCCTATTTGGCTCCAATCTGGCTCCTTCCCAACAGGATTGCAGCAGGGATAGGCTGAGAGGCGGAGCAGATCCAGCCTCCTCCATCCTATTCATGTAGCACACCGTGCTTGGCACTGCCGATCCTGTGTCTCACTATCTCACTCACAGGATTCATATGAGTGAGATAGTGAGTCACAGGATTGGCACATCACAGTGCACCTGCCCCCAGCTCCCAGACAGAATTTCCCGGGGCCAACAGTGATAGTAGGATAAAGCAGCAGCGGATGCAGCACTGCTGAAAAAACAGAATGGATTACTTTATGTAAGCAGTGTGTGACATGGCACAGTGCCCCCCCCTTTCCTGTCAGGACTTGTGTTAGTACCTGGGTCACCTGCTGGTGGCACCGTTGTTCCCAAAGTCGAAGGGCACTGTTCCAGTGGCCACCAGTGGGTGTTTCCCAGCAGTCAGCTTACCCGAATAATTAGGCTGCACCCGACGCTGGCTGCTGGGAGGAATTTAATCACATCCTTAACTGAAGTTCAGTGATTCTGTGTTCTTCCTGTGAGCCATATCCCTGCCTCATCCAGGTCCTGTGCCTTGTTTCTGTGCCTTGTTCCTGTTCCTGGTCCTGTACCTGATCCTGCACCTTGTTCCTGTGTCCTACTTCCAGTATCCTGCTCTCTGCATCCGGGACTCCGTACCCTGCTCTGCTCCCCTTTTTTCCAGTCTTAGTCCTGACCTTGCCCTGCTCATGTTTGCTTCCTCCATTTCTACATAGTTAGTTAGGTTGTTGTTTGGGTTGCTGCACTATCATATTTATTTTGTCACTTAAAGTGTTACTAAACCCACAACAGTAAAATAATTCTGTATATGCAGTAAAGCATGCTTGTTATACTCACTGTGGATCCTAAGGGGTTAATCCTGTGCATTTTGTAAAAAGCCTGTTTGATCCTGTATGCACAGATCCTCCTCTTCTTCCACTGACTCCAAAACATGTCCGGATAAGACAGAGATACTGGAGTCAGGCTGCACATGCTCAGTTTGGTGTGTATTGCTAGAGCTTTTTTTTTTTTTTTCTTGAAAGAGTGCATGTGATCGGCACCGGGCCAATCAGCACTGTCCAGACAGAGGATCAGGGGTCCTGCAGCCTGATAGGACAATCGTGGGAAAATAAAAGAAACGCCTCCTACAAGCTTTAACCAGGCACTGATAGCAGTCACAAGACTGCTATATACTGCTGATGAGAAAAGGTATTTAGCAGATTGCATTTCCATGTTCTGTGTACTGTGGGAGACCAGATATAGTGAATGCACGGTCCTGGGTTTAGCAACACTTTAACATTGTTTATGGTTTACTGGTGTTGGTGTTAGTAGAGTTATATTTATGTTAATAAACTTAATTTAACCTTTGTTGCCTGGTTCCTGAATCTTTAAAGTATAGCCCACTGATCTGGTCATTCTTGCTGGATACCTGCATTTGGTATCCCTTACATTCCCTTAGGACCCATGTGCCCTGCACACACTAGCACACATGATGATATGCCACTGGGACAGGTCCTGGCACAACTTTTTCATGGCAGTGCAGCCTGTAGCTTGATGCTATTAACCCCTGTATATCACCTGAAGTTCAGAGGCAGGAAGAGGATGGGCATTCCTGCACAGAAGATTCCTACAGGATCTTTATTACTGGTAAGTAATGTGACTAAGACTGCAATAACAATAGCAAAATTCCAGCTTTAAAGGCATTTACTATCATTAGCTTTGGCACACAGATGTGCGCAGCCTATTGCATTAGGGTGTGCACCCCAAAGTTCAAACATAAATGCCTTTCTCTGAAGCCTCAGCTGCACAGGGCAGTGAATGAATGGGAAGTGCTCTGTGCTGAACGGCTTCCCGTTAATTCACAATCTGAAGCATAGTAAACACAGTTTACTATGCTTCAGTTATAAATAAACACAGTGAGTGTTCATTTAGAAAAAGAAGGGGCTGGTAAATTACATATTTACTAGTTTCTTCCCCGCTCTCCATCCTGAAATATCCCCTGCAGCAGCTGAGGGGGGAGGAGAGGAGGGAAGCCAGCTGCACTGAAGGGCGGGGGGCAACACGGGGGGAAGCCCAGGCAGCGGGGGACACGTAGTGATTAGGGTGTGCCCTGGCACACCTAACACACCCCCCTGCGCACGCCTATGCTTTGGCATATCAGGTGTAGGAAGTAGTGATAGAGTTTTAGCATGGTGGTCAAAATATTATACTGTATTTACAACACAAATAAGATCATGCACATTACATTTTATAGCTCTCTCCTTAAGGCATAAAAACATTTAAAATGTCATGATCTAAATCATTGCCTTAACAAACATGAAAAGTAAACATTTCAGAAAGAACAAAATAATATGCATATATCCCAGTGAATACAGTAGGTGAACAGCACCTGCTGTGATGAAATTAGTGCCATCAAACAAACCAGAGCCCTTACTACAGGCTCAGTGTATAGAAAAGATAAGTTGAAAAAGGTTTTAGAACACATTAATGCCCTGTACACACGGTCGGATTTTCCGACGGAAAATGTGTGATAGGACCTTGTTGTCGGAAATTCCGACTGTGTGTAGGCTCCATCACACATTTTCCATCGGATTTTCCGACACACAAAGTTTGAGAGCAGGATATAAAATTTTCCGCCAACAAAATCTGTTGTCGGAAATTCCGATCGTGTGTACACAAATCCGACGGACAAAGTGCCACGCATGCTCAGAATAAATAAAGAGATGAAAGCTATTGGCCACTGCCCCGTTTATAGTCCAGACGTACGTGTTTTACGTCACCACGTTCAGAACGATCGGATTTTCCGACAACTTTGTGTGACCGTGTGTATGCAAGACAAGTTTGAGCCAACATCCGTCGGAAAAAATCCTAGGATTTTGATGTCGAAATGTCCGAACAAAGTCCGACCGTGTGTACGGGGCATAAGACTTAAGCCTCGTACAGACAATCGGATTTTCCGCAGACAAAACCTCGGACTCTGCCTGGATTTTGGCTTGCATACAAACGGCAAGGAATTGTCGGCCAACAAACACGAACGTAGTGACGTACTACGTGGTTTTCCAGCTCTTTAGCGCCACCCTTTGGGCTCCTTCTGCTAATTTTGTGTTAGTAGAAGTTTGGTGAGTGTTGATTCGTGCTTTTCATTTCGTGCTTTTCAGCTCGCGCTTTTCATTTTGTGCTTTTTAGTTCGTTTCTGAATGGCCGTTCGTCAACCAGACATGTTGCGGCATCGGAGGATATAACGTGTTATTTATTATTGGCCTTGGAGTTATTGCTTTGACCCAAGTCCAGTCCAGGAACAGGAGGAGGATTTCTTGGACCAGTTATATCATATGCCTTTGCTGCCGGAGCTCCAGGAGAATAATCCAGATGATTTTCGGAATTATCTCCGGATGACGGACCCCTGCTTTCACCAACTCTTGGCATTGTTGACCCCCTATATTAAGAAGCAGGACACATGCATGATGCTTTTATTTTATTTTTTGGTTGAATAATAATGATTTGATTTTTTATATTTTCTATATTTTTGGATGCATAGAATGCACTTTTTAGTTAAGTTCTATTGGCAGATAGCATGTCTAATTTTATTTGTTTTCTTTTTTTAATGCACAATAAAAAAATTGTGTAGAATAATACCTGGCTATGTGTTTTTCTTCAAATGACAGTTTGGGAGTAGGCAGTTACATTTAAAAAAAATACATTGTAAAATTGATAAGGAACACCAACATAGTTGTATCTTAAAACTATGGGATAATGGTGTTGTGGTAACTTGCCCAAAAAAAAAAAGAAGAAGAGAATGAGCGCTGTATTTTGAGATTTCATAATTTGCCATGTCGCAAATGTTATTTCTCCATTACGAACGCTAGTTTACAAGACCGACCGCTTCTGGCTCATCCTTGCTTCCAAGCATGCGTGTTTGTACTTTGGACTTTTGTCCGACGGACTTGTGTACACATGCTCGGAAAATCCGACAACAGACATTTGTCCACGGAAAATTTTAAAGCCTGCAATCCAACATCTTTTTGCGTAAAATCCGACAACATTTGCCTGATGGAGCGTACAAACGGTTGGATTTTCCGCCAACAGCCTGTCATCACACATTTCCCATTGGAAAATCTGATCGTATGTAGGCGGCTTTACTTAAAGTTCAAACTTACAAATACATATTTGCGATACATGAGCCTAGGCTCACTAATTTGTGTACTGTAGTTTAAACATGTTCTTCAGCTTCTACTGTATATGTGATTTGGGCCATGAAAAACTAATTTTACAACATTAACAACATTAAGCACACATTTATCATTCAGTAGCTTTTTTTAGAAAAAAGAAAATCTACAAGTATAATGAATCCTGAAGATTTCCTAGCCCTGCTCAGCATGCTGCTGTTTTTAAGGATAAGTTTATCTTTAACAAAAAAATAAGAAATGCACATATTTTTGCAGGAAAAAAAATGAACGTGCATTTATTTTTTCTGATAAGCCTGCAGAGCATTGCACCTATGATCAGTAAATTACGGATGCATTGTCAGGCTCCTTCAGATACTGCCTCCAGCTTGCCTGTCCGTACCTCCATACTGGCAGACATTTACAAAGCTGGAGGAAGTGTCAATGAGTTCATTAGTGCCCTCACAGTTTGCTGAGATCTACAAGCCATCTGCTGCAGTGGAGGATGGGACTTGTAGACTTGTAGTTAATTCATTCACAGATTGCTGTGAATAAATGACGCGGCTGTGTGAGCAGAGTGGTGGGCATGTCAGCAGGAGGCAGAGAAAGAGCAATACACTGATCTTTCCCAGTGAACAACTGTGCGGGGGGGGGGGAACAAGTCTTGGCCATTCCAGGACAGGCAGGCTGTGCTCCAAGTACAGCCAGAAAACTGAATACATTGGGAAGAAGGTGCTCTAAGTGGCGTAGTGTTGGGGGGGGGCAGGGGGTTCAGTGACCCTGGGCGCAAAATCAAGAGGGGCGCAAAAAAGTGTCCCGAGTGTGCGCTCACTGCGCCACAGCCTGTCACTCCAAGTTGTGTGTGCTTTGCCTCTGACTGATCGCTGCTCTCCACTCAGCCTGGCTCAGTATCAATGATGGGTGCCCTGTCACGATCATGCTACATGAGGGCATTTCTCAAGTACAGCTCACCAGGGTGATTAAAATATGTGGACAAAGTATGTAGCAGTGCAGCATTTCCACCGTGACCTAAAAATCATAGTCATAGTCCGCATTTTTCTTTGTCCAAACACGGCGAGTCGAGTTAATGCCAAAGAGCTCAATTTTGGTCTCATCTGACTACAGCACTTTCTCCCAGTCCTTCTCTGAATCATTTAGATGTTCATTGGCATGACTGTACATGTGTCTTCTTGAGGAGGGGGACTCGCCATGTTTGGAGGAAGAAAAATGCTGACTATGACCCTAAGAACACCATCCCTACAGTCAAGCACGGAGGTAGAAACATTATGTTTTGGGGCTGTTTCTATGCTAAAGGCAAAGACCGACTTTGCTGCATTGAGGGGCCAATGGATGGGATCATGTATTGTAAAATCTTGGATGAGAACCTTCTTCCCTCAGCCAGAACACTGAAGATTGGTCATGGATAGGTCTTTCAGCATGACAATGGCCCAAAACATACCGCTAAGCCAACAAAGGAGTGGGTCAAGAAGAAGCATATTATGGTCATGGAGTGGCCTAGCCAGTCTCCAGACCATAATCCTATAGAAAATTTATGGAGGGAGCTGAAACTTCGAGTTGCCATGTGACAGCCAAGAAACCTTAAGGATTTAGAGAAGATCTGTAAAAAAGAGTGGACCAAAATTCCTCCTGAGATGTGTGCAAACCTGGGCACCAACTACAAGAAACGTCTTACCTCTGTGCTTGCCAACAAGGGTTTCTCCACCAAGTACTAAGTCAGGTTTTGCTTGGGGATCAAATATTTATTTTATTCACTGAAATGCAACTCAATTTATAACATTTGTATCACTTATAAAATCTGCAGGGGATCAAATAATTATTTTCCCCACTGTATATAATATATGGGAGTTAGTGTTAATGTAATATATGGGGGTTGGTTGGTGTACATATAATATATGGGGGTTGGTGTATATTATATATACACTAACCCCCCATATAATATATATACACTAACCCCATATATTATATATACACTAACCCCCCATATAATATATATACACTAACCCCATATATTATATATACACTGACCCCATATATTATGTAAACACTAACCCCCATATATTATGTATACACCAACCCCCACATAATATATTTACACCAACCCCCATGTTTATTATATACACACTAACCCCCATATATTATATATACACTGACCCCCCCATCACCCCATGTATTATATATATACTGCCCCCCCCCCATCACCCCTTGTATTACACATCGCCTCCCCCCTCACCCCATGTATTATATATACACTGACCCTCATGTATTATATATACACTAACCCCATATATTATATATACACTGACCCCCCCATCACCCCATGTATTATATATACACTGACCCCCCTCTTCACCCCATGTATTACACATCGCCTTCCCCCCTAACCTCATGTATCATACACACTGCCCCCCCCTTACCCCATGTATTATATATATACACTAACCCCATATATTATATATACATTAACCCCCATATATTATTTATACACCAACCCCATATATTATATATACACTAACTCCATATATTATATATACACTGACCCCATAAATTATATAAACACCCCCATATATTATATAAACACCAACCCCCATATATTATATATACACTGCCCCCATATATTATATATACACCAACCCCCATATATTATATAAACACTAACCCCCATATATTTTCTATACACTAACCCCATATATTATAATATATGGGGGTTAGTGTTTGTAAAATATATGGGGGTTGGTGTATATACGGTATAATATATGGGGTCAGTGTATATATAATATATGGGGTTAGTGTGTATATATATATATATATATATATATATATATATATATATATATATATATATATATATATATAATACATGGGGGTCAGTGTATATATAATACATGGGGTAAGGGGGGGGGGGGGGCAGTGTGTAATGCATGGGGTGATGGAGGGGGGGGGGTCAGTGTATATATAATACATGGGGTGATGGGGGACAGTGTATAATACATGGGGTGGGGTCAGTGTATATATAATACATGGGGTAGGGGGGGCAGTGTGTAATACATGGGGTGATGGGGGGGCAGTGTATATATAATACATGGGGTGATAGGGGGGGCAGTGATACAGATGCATTTTACTTTAATTACATCAGTATTTTCTTAAAATACAATCCATTATTATCAGGGATTTCACACAAAGCAAGCAATACAAAGAGAACAGGATACTTTTTAACACAAGTACATGGTACAACACACACATATCAGGAATATAAAATGTTGGGGTAACATAGACTTTAATAAAACCCTGTATAAACCCTATTTCTAAATCACAAACCAAAGTCATGGCTGAAAAATCTTCTGTATCTGCCACTTCCAGGAGTGTTGGATGCCTGGCCCTCCTCTGTGTGTTGTGGTTCCTTCCTCCAGACCCCTATTTCACTACAGGACAGAATAGCGACAAATGGACTGGAGGATGGAGCTGCAATGCATTATATGATAATCAATAAATAATTTAACAAAAAGTTTTTTTTTCTACTTATTTCTTTGGTGTTGCAGTTTGAAGCCTAGTGAAGACTTCTCTGCTCCTTGTTTCTGTGTCATTGTTTATTAGAATGTGTGTGATAAAAAAAAGTGTTAACAAATTTTCTGTGGCTCCTCCACATTACTTTAATGTATTTTCAGTCTTCAGTGTTGTGAGTGTATAATACATACCCTTTAAACTTGTACTTGGATTGACTTTCTTCTTCATCTAATTCCTTGCTTACCCTTTCTCCAATCATCTTCAGCAAAGTCTGCATATCTGAAAAGCATTAAACAGTGACATTTTAAGATAGTTGATTCAACTCTTTAAAAAAAAAAATCACACAACAGTGAAATATGCTTTAGATTATTTAGCACACTTACACATGAAACAGTAGCTTTGTATTTGTCATTTTACGTACAATAAATATAAAACTGATAAATTATGAATGTGCAGATTTATTCCCTCCTTTGCAATGTGCCTATTTTATTTGCAAATAGACTTGTCAACTTGACTTGCAACCCAGGCTTATTAATAAAGGCAAATGTCAGTAACCAATATCAACAAATTAGAATTTGTCTTTCAGGAATCTGATTTCAGAAGGGGAATGACATAAACAATGCACTTGAGAGCCCTTCGTACCCTGAAAACTCTAGGCCAGAAAGATGACAAGTTTTTAAAGTACAGTTTCAGTCCAAACTCACAATCCATTTAAGTAGAAGTTTCAATAAAGTGGAATTCCAATGAGCAGGCATTTGCAAATGGCAGGTGATTCATTCTGCTAAGGTCCATTAAATACTGAACCATCAGCTTTGATATGACACATTGATCTGCATTTTCAGACTTAAAGTGGAACTTTTTCCCAGAAAAAAAAGGTTACAGACAGGAAGGTTTTTTTTTTTGTTTTTGTTTTTTTATAGCATACTATATCTCATCCTATCCTGAGCTATATATATACTTTTCACTTTGACACAGTCCAAACAGCCTATTCCTGCTCCATTCCCAGAGACCTTAAGCACCCAGATTGGTATTTTTTCATTGAGATAACCCATGCGCACAGAGTGATCTTTCTCAAGTAAGATCCCACCTGTAGCACACAGACGGGTCTTTCTCCAGTAAGATTCCACCTCCAGAGCGCAGACGGGTCATTCTCCAGTGGGATCCCATCTCCAGCACACAGCCTGGTCTTTCTCGAGTGAGATCCCATCTCAAGCACACAGACTAGTCTTTCTCCAGTGAGCTCCCACATCCAGAACACATACTGGTCTTTCTATAGTAAGATCCCACCTTCAGGGCATAGACTGGTCTTTCTCAAGCAAGATCCCACCTCCAGCACACAGTCTGGTCTTTCTCTATTGGGATCCTACCTCCAGCACACAGACTGTTTTTTCCCCAGTAAGATCCCACCTCCAGCACCCAGACTGTTTTTTCCCCAGTGAGATCCCTTGTCCAGCACACAGACTGAGATCCCACCTCCAGTACACAGACATGTCTTTCTGCAGTAAGATCCCTCCTCCAGCACACAGCCTGGTCTTTCTCCAGTGATGGGCGGGGAAAGAGCTGGGTCACCTAACAACTGTATATCAATTATAAAAAAGGGTATATTTTTTCAATTAAAATAAATACAGTGCCATCATCCATATACATAAAAATAATGGATAATTTAAATAAACAATGTGTTTAGTATCACTTTTACAATTTCTCCACAATCCCATTCTGCTTTAAGAGTGATTAAACCCAAAACCATGTAACAAATATTGATGCTTATCAATCCTTAGATGTAGTGGTTGCATTGATTTTTTTTAACTTTTTTTCTCTCTGTTTTCCCCTGGTGATCTGGTCAGTAACACACCTCCTGCATTAGCGTGCCCCCACTCTGGATGAAGGAGTATAGGGGCACCTTTGGACAGCAGCATTGTCAGTCTGGGGGGAGGGGGAGTGTTAGATGTAATAGCAGATTTAGGTACACTAACAAATTGAAGCCAAACCCAAGCTCACACTCATTTACACAAACAGTTACAGCAACAGTTTGGGCATAATGGTTTCACATGAATAAATAAAAGTTGAGTATTGTAAGCACCCCTGTCAATGGTAAACAGTTTGTCTCAACCCCCTAACTTCTACAGGAAAGCGTATTCTGTTGAAAAACTACAGACTTGCCATCAGGTGAAAATAAGGGAAAGAAGGCAAAAAGAAAAGAAAATCAATGCCGCCATTACATCTAAGCATTGGTAAGCTGCAATAAAATAAATGTTCACTTTTGGGTTTAACCACTTGACCACTGGGCACTTAAACCCCCTTAATAACCAGACCAATTTTCAGCTTTCGGTGCTCTCACAATTTGAATGACAATTACTCAGTCATGCAACACTGTACCCAAATTAAATTTGTGTCCTTTTTTTCACACAAATAGAGCTTTCTTTTGGTGGTATTTAATCACTGCTGAGTTCTTTTTTTTTTGCGCTATAAAAGAAAAAAGACCGAAAATTCTGTAAAAAATGCATTTTTCTTCGTTTCTGTTATAAAATTTTGCAAATTAGTAATTTTTTCTTCATATATTTTGGCCAAAATTTATACCGCTACATATCTTTGGTAAAAATAACCCAAATCGGTGTATATTATTTGGTCTTTGTGAAAGTTATAGAGTCCACAAGCTATGGTGCCAATCTCTGAAAATTGATCACACCTGAATTACTGACGGCCTATCTCATTTCTTGAGACCCTAACATGCCAGAAAAGTACAAATACCCCCCAAATGACCCCTTTTTGGAAAGAAGACATTCCAATGTATTTAGAAAGATGCATGATGAGTTTTTTGAAGTTGTCATTTTTACCCACAATTCTTTGCAAAATCAAGATTTTTTTTTTCTTTTATTTTTTTCACAAAATTGTCATATTAGCAGATTATTTCTCACACACCACATATGCATACCACAAATTACACCCCAAAACACATTCTGCTATTACTCCTGAGTACGGCGATACCACATGTGTGAGACTTTTACACAGCGTGGCCACATACAGAGGCTCAACATGCAGGGAGCACCATCAGGCATTCTAGGAGCACCCAGGCCAATTCTGACATTTCTCTCCTACATGTAAAAATCATAATTTATTTGCTAGAAAATTACATAGAAACCCAAAACATTATATATATATTTTTAGCAAAGACCCTAAAGAATACAATGGCGGTCGTTGCAACTTTTTATCTCGCACGGTATTTGCGCAGCAATTTCAAAAGTTTTAAAAAAAAAAAAAAAAGTTTTGTGCTTTAAAAAAAAAACAAAATAGTAAAGTTAGCCCAATATTGTTGCATAACGTGAAAGATGAAGTTATGCAGAGTAAATAGATACCTAACATGTCACCCTTCAATATTGCACACGCTCGTGGAATGGCGCCAAACTTCGCTACTTAAAAATCCCCATAGGAGACGCTTTAAAAATTTTTACTGGTTACATGTTGTGAGTTACAGAGGAGGTCTAGGGCCAAAATTATTGCTCTCACTCTACCGATCGCAGCGATACCTCACATGTGTGGTTTGAACACCATTTTCATATGTGGGCGCAACTTACGTATGCGTTCGCTTCTGCATGCGAGCACACGGGGACACAGGGAATATTTTTTTTATTGTTCATTTTACTTTATTTATTTTAGCTGGAGGCTTTTTTCCAAAAAATAAATTTTTTCATCACATTTATTCCTATTACAAGGAATGTAAACATCCCTTGTAATAGGAATATGGCATGACAGGTCCTCTTTACAGTGAGATATGGGGTCAATAAGACCCCACATCTCACCTCTAGGCTGGGAAGCCTGAAATAAAAAAAAAAAAAATTATCCTGGCTTCGATCTTAGCAGTGAGTCGGTAGAAGCACCTGAGGGCGGCGAGGGGGGGGGACGTCCCCTCTCGCCTCCCGTAAGAACGATCAAGCAGTGGAACAGCCGCTATGGTCATTCTTATGGTGTAGGGAATCGCTGGCTGAAAAAGCCGATATCTGAATGATGGATGCAGCTGCATCCATCATTCAGATATCCCCGCACAAAGTCAAGGACGTCATATGACGGCTGGCGGGCGGGAAGTGGTTAAAACACATTTTTTTAACACAACATTGTCCATTTATACAATATTTCTAACACATAGCATGTACATACCAAAAATGACACCCTGAAATAGATTCTCCTACTCCTCCTGAGTACGGCGATATCACATGTGTGAGACTTCCACAGCCTGGCCACATACAGAGGGCGAGTACAGCCGAGTATGTCTGAGCATGGCAGAGTATGGCTGAGCATGGCTGAGCATGGCTGGGTATGGCTGAGCATGTCAAAGTATGGCTGGGTATCACTGAGTATTGTAGAGTATGGCGGGGTATGGCAGAGTATTGCGGGGTATTGCAGAGTATTGCGGGGTATTTCAGAGTATTGCAGGGTATTTCAGAGTATTGCGGGGTATTTCAGAGTATTGCGGGGCATTGCAGAGTATTGCGGGGCATTGCAGAGTATTGCAGGGCATTGCAGAGTATTGCAGAGTATTGCACATGGTATTGCAGAGCATTGCACAGGGTATTGCAGAGTATTGCGGGGCATTGCACAGTATTGCAGAGTATTGCACATGGTATTGCAGAGTATTGCGGGGTATTGCAGAGTATTGGGGGGTATTGCAGAGTATTATAGGGTATTGCAGAGCATTGTGGGGTATTGCAGAGCATTGCGGGGTATTGCAGAGTATTGCGGGGCATTGTAGAGTATTGCGGGGCATTGTAGAGTATTGCGGGGCATTGTAGAGTATTGTGGGGCATTGCAGAGTATTGTGGGGTATTGCAGAGTATTGCAGAGTATTTCACAGGGTATTGCAGAGTATTGTGGGGTATTGCAGAGTATTGCAGAGTATTTCACAGGGTATTGCAGAGTATTGTGGGGTATTGCAGAGTATTGCACAAGGTATTGCAGAGTATTGTGGGGTATTGCACAGGGTATTGCAGAGTATTGCACAGGGAATTGCAGAGTATTGCCCAGGGAATTGCAGAGCATGGGGGGGATGGCTGAGCATGGAGGGATGGATGGATGTGACTGTACATGTCACTGACCTGCGCTGTGGGCACTACATATTCAGCCCACAGCGCGGCTCCCATCCGGCTCCCATCATATGACATGATCCCAGAGTTATCCAACCGCCCTGCAGCCGTCATTTGGCTATGGGGCGGTTGGCAAGTGGTTAATATCATTTTAAACTTTGTTTTATACGGGGATGTACAATACAGTGAAACCTTGGTTTGCGAGCATAATTCGTTCCAGAAGCATACTTGTAATCCAAAGCACTCTTATATCAAAGCAAATTTCCCCATAGGAAATGATGGAAATTCTGTTGATTCGTTCCACAACCATTTATTTATATAAAAATGATTACGGCAAAAAAAAAAAAAAAATACAGTATAAAGTGTACTGTAAACATAAAACAAATAAAACTGCACTTCAAAATACAGTACTGTACAGAAATACTGTACTGTACACCTCTGTGTTGCAAAAGTTTTAAGGTAAAAAAAAAGAATGTGCACAGTGACAATGTTAAAGATTCTGGTGCTCACCTATTTAAAGCCGCTGGTGTACACAGCTCTGTATGTGGCCAGAGGTTGGTGCTCATCTATTTAAAGCCGCTCTGTATACAGTACTGTATGTTCAGTAAAGCTGCTGGTGTACAGTACACCGCTGTATGTGGCCACAGATTCAGCTCACAGCGCTTCCTAGAGAACTCGGGAACTGTTGACATCACTTCCGGGTGCGCCTGCTCCTGCTGGAAGTGTCCAAGTGTCTCCAGGAAGCGCTGGGAGCCACCATCGCCCGCAAATCTCTGGCCACATACAAAGCTGTACTGTATGCGCTGTACATATACACAGCGGCTTTACATGGATGAGCAGCAGACTCCTTCACATTCTGAGTGTAATTCTTTTTTTTTTTTACATAAAAAAAAAAAAAACGTTCGTATATCAAGACAGCGCTGGCAGATCAAGGCAAATTTTTTTTAAAAAAAGTTGCTTGTCTTCTTTCACAACGCTCGTAAACCGTGTTACTCGTAAACCAAGATTTCACTGTATTTCTCTTGCCCATGTAAAGGGCCTAGTGTTACACTATATGAAAATATGCTTGGCTGTAGCCACATGTATGCTATTGTAACATTCATACAGATAATGTCATTTTTACACCAGGTAATATAAAACCAATACTGCCAATAATGATGTAACAAAAAAGTGCAGAGCAGGTGCAGTGATACATTTAAAAACACATTTTTTTAGGATCACATCTTGAAGGTTTGATTTATAAATCTCTCCTACTGCACCAACATAAAACATGTCCCTGACTCCTATGTGTGTATGGGTGTTAAAGTGGAACTAAAGCCTCCAACACTTATTCCGCTCCAGAGATGGGATGTCTGCAAGCTCCCTCCCCAGTGAGGACATTTTCATCCAGCCCTATTATGGGCCATCTTGACTGGCAGCAGAATGGCATAACTCCCACGAATGTAGGTCTGGATGGACCTGCACAGGTAGGAAGTAGGCTGCTGGACTGAGGAATAAGGCAAGTATTATTTCTCTACCCCTAGACCTAACAAGCATTTATTCCCTGCAGGGCAGGGAAGTCACAGTGCCTGGAGTTTAATTGAATGATCAGAAGCCGTATGGTTACTATCCCATTATTTCACTGAATCTTTTCTTTGTATACTTTACATTGCTATGATTAGCCTATGGTAAATGCAGTCTTTGTCTAAAGGCAACTGAATAACACAGAAATGATCCTTTGTTTTCTATTAATATGCAAGCTTCATCTATATTGATTACCACAGAGAGACATGTAGGTAATTCAAGGTAATTATTTATAAGACAGCACAATATCTGCAGATTTGGCATATGTTTGTAAATAATAAATATCAATTAGTATTATAGACAGTGAAGGAAGCTCATTAATCCAACATTCTTCCAACATCATAACCAGACTAAAGTACTGTGATTCTGTAAACCAATTAAAGCACAGGATGAGTTTTAAGCCATTTTGGCAATACATGCCTTTAGAGGTACTGTCTGCTACAGGTACACATGCTGTGGTAAGGCTTTGGCAGACATGAAAACTATGCACACATGCCTAAGATTTTTTTCATTAGTGTCTCACAAGGGTCTCTATCAATTTTCTTTGATCTCTAAAAGGCATTATTACTTTCAAAGCTGAATTCCAGGCACATAGTAGAATTAAAAAGGTATTAAATATATTTTTGTTAAAGTCACTGATATGTTTTTTAATTTGTCTTTATATTATCCTGTAATCTATTGCACAGTGGGCGGGGAGAGGCAGGTCAAGCTTTAGGAACCAATCAACGTATGTTACATTGCACACAACTGTCAGTCCAGAATGTTGATGGGAGCAGTCAGTCTAGATTATTAATGTAGCAAGGTCTCCGGCCTCCTTCAATCTAATGAGAACCTCCAGGGCCAGAGATAGCTAACATCCTTCTGTATGTAGTGGGTTGTGAGGCATAGTGGGTGCAAGGTGGATAAAATTATTGGGCGCCAGACACTGCTTGCATGCAGAAGAGATATTTATTTCTCTTACAAACTTTTATAGGGGAAAAAGGGTTCGGCCCAGGACACCCTTGAGTAGTTGCAAGTTCAATTAGCAAACTCCGAGACTTCAATAGGAGGACAGCTGTGCAGGGAAGGCCTCCAGCAAGCAGCCAAATCTGCACATGCAGGAATGCAGTCTCCTATGGCAACAGTCTTTAAAAGTTCCTAACACAAAGCGTAACAGTTCTTTCACCTTCACTACAACTTCTCCTTGTAGTTCTTCAGCCCACTGAGCTTAGTGACGACAGCTTCCCCTCTGCCTCCGACTACGACAGATTCTCCGGCCTGCAGAACTGTCACTTCAGGTGGAACTGTAAGCCGCAGTCCCAACCCTGCGCTACTCTCTTGCTTCTGGATAGGCCCTCAGACAGCCTAACAGCCAGATGCCCCTGGGATAGGCCCAATCTCCGGCCTAGCAGCCCGGGGCAAAGCGACACACGTCCACCCAGACAGCCGTCCGGGTGGCACAGAACATAGATCACCTGACTCCACCCGAATATATAGGCTCTCCCAGCAGACCAAGGGATCTAAGAAAACCCCTACCCATTGGCTGAGATATATATACCCATATACCCATAACCTGGCCTTGACTTGCCCTTCTCATATCTAAGACCACCAAGTACCCAGCCACCTAGTGGTAGAAGAGAAAAGTGCAATAAGGCCAGACTTAGGGAGAAATCAATAAGTCTCTAACAATCAACCTGAATAACTATTCCTGGCAAGTAAATTTGTGAGGAGCATCCCTGCCTAAACTCCAGGGTGCTACATTCATTTAAGAGAACAGAAGGAGAGAACAAGGTGATTACTAATCGACTTGCTGCTACTCATTTATTTCAGTCAGTGGATTAGAGTGTTTCCTGGACCAAGCTATACTGCTGCTGTGGAGGTACAGGATGTTGTTATACTGTCTGGCAGGGGTACAAGAATTATATGACTCTAAAGAAAATGACTACTGTATATACTCGAGTATAAGTCGATCTGAGTATAAGTGGAGGTCCCTAATTTACCACAAAAAACTGGGAAAAACTTATTGACGATTGAGTATAAGACGAGGGTGAGAAATGCAGCAGCTACTGTAAGTGGAAAAAAAAAGGTCAACAATGTCCATCTGCAGCTGCATGCCTCCCTGTGTCCTGTGCATGTGTCCTGTGTCCTGTACATGTGCATGTGTCCTGTGTCCTGTACATGTGCATGTGTCCTGTACATGTACATGTGCATGTGTCCTGTGCATGTGCATGTGTCCTGTGCATGTGTATGTGTCCTGTACATGTGTATGTGTCCCTGTGTCCTGTACATGTGTATGTGTCCCTGTGTCCTGTGTCCTGTACATGTGTATGTGTCCCTGTGTCCTGTACATGTGTATGTGTCCTGTACATGTGTATGTGTCTCTGTGTCCTGTACATGTGTACATGTGTCCTGTACATGTGTATGTGTCCCTGTGTCCTGTGTCCTGTACATGTGTATGTGTCCCTGTGTCCTGTGTCCTGTACATTTGTATGTGTCCCTGTGTCCTGTACATGTGTATGTGTCCCTGTGTCCTGTACATGTGCATGTGTCCTGTGTGCATAATACAGCGTGTGATAATACACTTCGGCGGCCATTCCACTGTTCAAAAGCCGCACCTCCTCCTTGTCTGTGATAGGCAGAACACTCAGCAGTCGGCGGTCAACCTATCACGGACATTCTCTCATTCTCATACCACGGACGAGGATGAGAGAATGTCCGTGATAGGCTGTACACTGACAGCTGGGAAATGGAGTGTTCAGCCTATCACAGACGAGCAGGATGCGCGGTTTTTGAAAGCTGGAATAGCCTTCGAACGGTATTATCACACGCCGGCCGCTGTCTGCCTGCATGACACGCTGATCATGCAGACAGACGGCGGTGACTCGAGTATAAGTCGAGGGGGGCACTTTCAGCCCAAAAAAAAGGGCTGAAAAATTCGACTTATATACGGTAATTTATTCAAAGGTAAAGCAGTTCCCATAGATAGTATGAATTGCAACTATTTTAAAAGTTTAGAGTTTAGCCTTAAACAGGACACAGTAATTTATATCCATTTAACTTGTGTGACTTGTGTCTGAGGGTCATTTCTTACGGTAGGGCTTATTCAAGCCAGATGTGTGTTTTCTGAATTTTCCAGGGCAAGCATTGGAAAGCAGAGGCATACAAAAAAGCTTTTTTTTTTCCACTTAGGCATCTTCAGTCCATCACTGGATGAAAGTTCCTGCATGCTGTTTTCATAAAGAAAGCTGGATGTTCAAAGGGAAGGTTCACCGAGAGCAAATCTTATGTCCCATTCACACTTAGGCTATTCCAAATTGCCCTAGAATCATTTTGTTGCCTCAAGTGAATGGGCTGCCTTATGCACGACATGCTGAATCACGTAAAAATCACCCACACAAAATTGCAAGCGTGCAAAGTGTGAACGGGACCTTAAAGGCTGGAAGACAGGAAAGTTGAGGAAGACAATAGAGGAACGTTTATATACTGTTTGCAGTAACCAATCAGATTCAACTTAACCTTTGTGTAGTATAAAAATAAATATGGGTATCTGATTTGTGAATTTTGACACAGCATCCACTAATCCTTTAATTTGTTTTTTGAAATACATTAAGTTCCAAAACACTTACAGTCTGACAGAGGTTCTTCATCTTCTTCTTTGCTCAGTTTTCCTGGAGTATGAACAGAACTATTAACAGTAGATTCTATCTCCTCTCCACCATCTTGAAGACCATCTGAGGATGATGGCATCTCATCTGAGCTTGGAAGAAGGGAAGAGACACTGCCCATGGTTGGTGTGACAGCTGACGAAAGCCCACTAAATCGAGAGATGCTGAGGAATGATAACTTGCGGGCTCGTTGTAAGTGACCACGAAGAAATCTCTGACCTTGTCTTTTACCCTATAAATTGTAAAATATGGAAAATATTACATAATTCAAAAGGACCTCTGTACCAAACAATATAATTTTGGATAGCGGATGATTTAGGTAGCATAAAATTATCATTGCGAAGCTTTTTGAGCAATGTTCTCTGCCCATATTTTTTGAGCTAGTCAAAATCTCTTTTTGTCCTCCAATACCAAAACAGGCAAATCAGTGAAAAGAGATGATGACCATAAATACTCCATGGTGCTGGATATCTATCTCAAGGTTGCAAATGTAAGTACAGAACCTACACGGTACCTGCTTCTATCACTCTTTAACTACAAAAAACAATACTTTACTGAATTTCTAGTGACCAGTCTAGAAATGCAAATGTAGGTATATATAGATAAAACGCATGTAATTTCAAGCTGAGTTCCAGGCAGATATATAATACATAAATAATTGCAGCTCTACATTCATTAGCACATCATTAAATGTATGTAAGCAGAGTAAGTACATTTTACTAGGTATCAGTCCTGCATAGTAGTTGCTGTAACTGCTTGTGTAACTGCTATGTGAGCTGGAGTTTGGCTTCGATGTGTTAGTGTAGCTAAATCTGCTAGTCCATCTAACACTTCCCTCCCCCCAGGCTGACAATGCTTCTGTCCAAAGGTGCCCCTGTGCTCCTTCATCCAGAGTGGGGACACTCCAATAAATGAGGTGTGTTACTGGCCAGATCACCAGATGAAAACAGAGGGAAAAAAGTCTGAAAAAGAAAACGAATGCAGCCACAACATCTAATGATTGGTACCCTGCATAATAGTATATTTTTAGTTTTAGGTTTACTACCGTTTTAACATATATATATATATATATATATATATATATATATATATATATATATATTCACACACATAGTTTAGACTTTTAGACTTGATGGAATTGTGTCTTTTTTTAACCTCACTTACTATGTAACTAAGAAACTTCAGCAGAGAAAAAACAGGTCTCTTACCCTTTCAGACAAGACTATGCTATGTGGCAGATTTGTGTAACTGAATGAATGCACAGATATATAAATACTTTGGCGGGTCAAAAAGCAAACATATATGTGCTTTATATGCATACTTAGCTGCTCTCCTGAAGTACAGCTTTAAAGCAGAACTTTACCCATAACATCTTGATAAAAAAATAATGTTCTTTAGCAAGGAACATACATTCCACATTAATAATTATGCTACCAAAATAAGTGTGTGCTGTAAATTGCCTCCAGCATTGCTCCTGCTTCTTCTTGCAGCCATTTTGTTGAAGCCCAGAGCCCCTGAACAGAAGTAAATCATAAAGTGGAGCTAAACCCATTGATTTAACAGTTTTAAAGTTACATTCCTGAAATGCGAGGATTGCTAACTGTTACATTTGCTTGTTTTCTCAACCAAACTGTCAAATGGCTGGTGTCATAATTGATCATATATGCAGCACCATGGCAGTTGCAGATCAAACAGAAGCAGTCTCCTTGGCTGTATAGGTTAGGAGGGTTTAATTCCACTTTAAGACTGTCAGCAGATCAGGCCTCTACAAGCTCGGTAGTGCCCAAACATAGAGTACAACTGAGCATGTGCAGAGCACAATCAATTACTTAAACAGCATAGGCACTTACTTTTAATGTTTTATATAGCTATACTTGCAAAATGGGCCAGCCTGAAGTGATCTAGCAGGACTTCGTTTTCTGACTAAAGTTTCACTTTAAGTAAAATTTAAGAGCACACTGTTTGGAAGACAAATGTAAAGTTCCCTAGAATTTTGGACCTGTAACTGAACATGAATCCTGTGTCAGCCCACATCATGCTTTTGTGGGTTAAGGACTCATATAGCATCATTCACAATCTACCCAATGAGCCGACAGTGAATCACCACCCAATCTGTGTACCCTGATAATAAAACATGCATTCCATTGCTGTAAAGAGATTTGCAAAAACAAGGAGAATATGGCTACAGCTCACATAAGAAAAGAAACACAGAAGTGCACATGATAGGACATTATGCAGGTTCACAAGTGACTACTATTCTAACCGAAGTCCTCGTAATTTCTGAGTAAAACTTACTTTACTAATTAAGTAAATCTGTGTATTGGAACTGGAAATCATGCTCTGAAATCTATGGCTGCCCTCTGGTGTACAAACAGGCTAGTGCAGCTGCATCCTGGCAGATTTCACTGGCTGCTATATACAGTATTTAGCAGCTTTGCACAAGCCAAAGTTAAAGTAAATCGCAGTACAACAGTAAAGTGACTTCCATTGGTATTGTTTCCCATGATGATAGTAGTAGCATGATGCCTGAATTTGCCCTTGCAGGTAATTATCACTAGAGAAGAGCAAACGCCTTAAAAATACAGCTCAGCTGGGGTCAACCCACAAAACAGCATCTAGCATCATCTAGCATTTCTGCAAGTGAAGATAAGGGTTTGATTTACTAATTGCAAACAGGCTGCAAACAGTATTTTTGCTTGCATGTGATTAGATGATGGAAGTCAGCTAGGGTTGCCAACTGTCCTGGATTCACCTGCACAGTCCAGGTTTGGAATCATGTGTCCAGGTTTCAAACTGCCTGAAACCCGGACACATTTTTTAGACCGGGCTGTGACTCCCCAAGTAACCAGTACCACAACCGCTGACTGCATAGGCGTGCCCACAGGCCAGGTGTACCTGGGCACACCCTAATCACCAGGGTTTCCAATTGTCCAGAGGGCTGGCTGAAGTTGTCTAAGACGAGTGTCTGTGATACTCTCTCTCACACTGCCCAGAGCCAGCACAATTCCCCTCCCCCCACATGGATGGGAGAGGAGAGAGGGCTCAATCTGCTCCTCCTCCTCCCATCCCTACCTCTCTTTGCCACTCCAATCCCAGGTGTGCTATGCCTCAGAAAAGGGATGTGTGGCTTGAAAACTTGAAACCCAGTAGCCGGCAGATACATGGTGAATGAAAGTTTCTGATGCCTGAACCTCAATCCTCAGGTGAGTGAGCTCACCATCCACTGTCTGTGACTGAAGTTCTCCTCCTCCCTCCCTTCTCTCTCCTGCCACCGAGTGAGTACACTAAGGTAAGGGGTACTCAGATGTAAGGGGGACTTTGGTAAGTAGAAATCCCCTTACATCAGAGTTCCGCTAAACACAAAAGTCCACAGTGTTCCCCCTAAACAAAAAAAAAAATTGCCGTGCACCGCTAAAGTGTTTGGGTTTGGCTTGAAGAAAGGGTGGCAACCGTAAAGTCAGCAGCGATTCGGCTCATTCACTAAACCAATGGAGAATTCCAATGCAATGTGAAAATTCCCTTGCATAGTAAACAGTCTGTTTGCCTTTAGTAAATCAACATCAATGAATCCAACAGACATAGGAAGCTGATAAATAAGTAATTTTAATGAATAAAATTACACATATTTTCATGAATAAAATAAAAAGTATTGTATATAATATTAATGTATTTAGGACTAAACAGAACTGTAGGGGGGGGGTTATCAATTCTGTCACACAGCAAGGCAATACTAAACAGTAGCAGTGAGACAGATTACATAGCTCCCAACTGTCCCTGATTTCAAGGTACTGTTCCTGATTTGGATCAATGGCCCTCTGTCCCTCTTTCTCCTTCATTTTGGTCTGATCTATATAGTCGTATAGAAAATTAACTTTTTATCTTTCAAAAAGTGTTTCCCAGTGCTAAACCTTTCATCCAATTTCTAAATTGATGCACTATAAAGGAATAGTAGTGGGAAAAAAATCCCTTGTGGATTTAATTAACCTTTTTTTTATTAATTCCCCTTTAGGGGGTGTGACAGGGGGCGTGTCCTATGCCTACATACATTTGCTAGTAGGTGTCCCTCATTCCCATCTCAAAATGTTGGGAGGTATGCGATTATGCAGCAGATTTACAATAATACATTCCTCCCACAGCTGCTCTAAAGTAGCACTGCCACAAAATCAAATCTGACATTGACCACTTAACTTAACTGTCTCTTCTGCTGTGATAAATCTTTTGCAGACCCATACAAAATCTGTCTCAGTTGGATGCCCACACATACAGGTGTAGGGGTCACAAATACACGCAAACTGCCACATGGGCTTTGCTAGGTGAAAGCCAGACTGATTTGCAGCTAATAGTGTTGCTAATTTGCTTCATAAATGTCCTACACATGTTTATCTATCTTAAAGGGCAATTTCATAGTCACTGATCCAAAGGGAGTCAATAGAAGTAAAAATATTAAATTACACTTTCCTCCTGTCACGTTTGTTTTCATTTTGATGTCGCCTGCAGCCTGCACTTCAATCTCCAAAAATATTTTATGAAACCAACCACTGAGAAAATTAAGACTGAAACACTGGCCACAAGTCACAGAAATAAAATGTGATTTGAGATTTAAAGAATAGGAAAGAGTTTATCATAATTTACACTGGGAAAACAGCTCCATATTTCCCTAAAAATCCATGCAGCATTAATTTCTATGGCATTGTACTTTAACTCCAGTGGGACTTGTACATCACTATAACATAAAGTAATGGGTTCCACTTAGTACAAGCATGCCACAGCTTTACAGTTTTTGCAAGTGTAATATATAGGCATGGCTGATGAGCCAAACTCTCTCCATATATTTTTCGCACTACAAGATTAACTAGCTGAAATATTTAGCTCTACGTTTTAGGACTTTAAATTTATTTATACCTGTAAAACATGGCAAAATATTTCTGGCAGTTATAGGAAGTAAAAAAAATAATTTACCTTCCCTGGCATTATAAACTGCTCCCACTTCATTTCTACTTCTTTTTCTCTATTGATTCTTTTTAATGATGTTTTACAGCCACCAGGATCTCTGGTTTAAAGAAATAGAGTGTGGTTAGTGTAACATCTTCCAGTTTACATGACATGCACACAATATATATACATCATACAATTTACCAAGCTTAGAAAGAATGGTACAAAATTTTAAAATATCCTAGAGCTTGAATATAATTACAAATATAAAAGACTGTATAGTTCAACTGCAACAGATTGCCACTTACAGTGACTCATGTAGCACCCTGATGTTTAGGCAGGGTTGCTCCTAAATTTACCTGCCAGGTGTAGTTACCTTGGCTCATTGTTAGGGATCAGTTGAGTTCACCCTAAGTCTGGAATTGCTGCACTTCTCTCTTCTGCCGCTAAGGGCAAAGCAAGGACAGTTTAGGAGTATATGGGGTATCTCAGCCAATGGGCAGGGGTTTTCTTAAATTTCTTGGCCTCCTGGGAGAACCTATATATTTGGGTGGAGTCAGGTGATCAGTGTTCTGTGCCACCTGGGCGGCTGTCTGGGTGGACATGTGTTGTACTGCCCGGGCTGCTAGGCCAGAGTTTGGGCCTATCCCGGGCACATCTGGCTGCTAGGCTGCCTGAGGGCCTATCCAGAAGCAAGAGAGCAGCATAGGGTTGGGATTGCGGCTTGCAGTCCAACCAGAAGTGACGGTTCAATCATGGCTGATCACGATGTAAACAGGAAGAGCCATTTATTGGCTTTTCCTCACTCGCGTCTGAAACACATGAGTAGAGGAGAGCCGATCGGCGGCTCTCCTGACAGGGGGGGTCTATTCTGATTATCAGTGCAGCCCCCCCGCGAATGCCCACCCAGGACCACCAGGGATGCCGTGAGGACCACCAGGGATGCCACAAGGACCACCAGGGATGGCCACCACACAGGACACCAGGTATGCCACCCTAGACCACCTGGAATATGCCAATCAGTACCCAGGCAGCTGCCAATCAGTGCCCATTAAAAATGCCTGCCAGTGCCATCAGTGATGCCTATCAGTGCAATGTATCAGTGCCAGCCATCAGTGCCCATCAGTGCCGCTTATCAGTGCGCAGTAGTGTCGCCTATCAGTGTCCATCAGTGCCCAGCAGTGCCGCCTATCAGTGCCACCCATGAGTACCCATTAGTGCAGCCTTTCAGTGCCCATCAGTGCCACCTATGAGTGCCCATCAGTGCCGCCTATCAATGCTCATCAGTGGTGCATATCAGTGCCACCTATCAGTGCCGTATATCAGTGCCGCCTATCAGTGCCCGTCGTCAGTGCCCATCGTCAATGCCCATCAGTGCCACCTCATTGGTGCTGCCTTATCAGTGCCCGTCAATGCGGCTTATCAGTACCCATCAGTGAAGGAGAAAACTTTTTTTACAAAATTTTATGACAGAAACGAAGAAAAACTTTTTTTTTTTCAAAATTTACGCTTTTTTAAAAATTGTTTAGCAAAATAAAAACTGCGGAGGTGATCAAATACCACCAAAAGAAAGCTCTATTTGTGGGAACTGATAAAAATTTTGTTTGGGTACAGTGTAGCAAGACCCCGCAATTGTAATTTAAAAATGACATCGCTGAAAGCTGAAAATTGGCTTGGGCAGGAAGGGGGGGTAAGTGCCTGGTATTGAAGTGGTTAAACTAGGTCTTCAACCCTGACCATCAATGCAGAAAGATTAAAGTAGAATTCCAACATAAACATAGCTAGCCTAAAAAATGCCCCCTTTCCCTCCTAATACCTGCTGACTAACCTATTTTCAGGCTGGTCACATAATCCCCCTTGTGTGAGACAGCAGCGTATGCAAGGAGAAGAAGGAAATCTGGCAACAGCTGGGACATGAAAGTATATGGGTGATGTCATCCCTTGGACTTTACAAGCCATTGTTGAGCACTGTGTCCTCTCCCTTGCAGCCACCGCTGGCTAACACAGGGAAGATCAAGTGACCGGACCAAAGTGAGGGGACATTTTTTAAAGCAAGTTATGTTTAGGTTGGGATTCCATTTTAGGAGGCTACCAACGAAGAGAGTTTAAATAGCACAATGCCACTGACCACCTATTCTAGGGGTTATTATTTTTGCTACTAACACCAGTGCTGGGTGTTAATACTAAAGATTATTATTGCAGAAACTGGCACCAATGCTGGGGATTATTGTTGTAGAAATGGACACCAACGCTGGGGGTTATTTTTGGGGAAATGGACACCAATGCTGGGAGTTACTTTTTCCAAACCCTGGAATGAGGGGGCACAGTTTATCGTTTTCGCCCTGGGCACCAGATGACCTTGTCCCAGCTCTTCCTGCAGTGAATGAGGTGAGGGGGAGAGAGCAAGAAAGCGTTTTCCCTAGTAGAATTGAAAGAAGAGCAGTGAGCTGTTAGAAGTGCCTATGCCCCCCTTAAATAACAGTCATTGTAATACCACCTACTATCCTGTCTTTTTTACCAGGGTGACAGCAACCTGACACTTGTGCAGCATTGGTCTCAGCTTACTTAAAAGGACAGGAATATGGGTGGCATTACAATAACTGTTATTAAGCTATGTTCACACTAGCCAATGCTCTGAAAAGTGTTCTGTGGTGCTTCACTTTTCAGAGTGAGGCTAAGCAGCTGCTGTTAGATGTTCAGGAGGCAGTCCTGATGCTTCTGAATGCCTGTTTTTTTTTCTGCCAAATTGCAAATTATAATGGTGCTAATGTGCCAGAACTGTGAGCCAAGTGTTTGCCTTGCAGTTGTGGCATGGCCCCATTGACTTAAATGGCTTAGTTTGACTAACTTGATATGTAACGTTAAAAATTTTTGTGGCTGTGATGCAAAGCGTCGCAACCACTGCATGTGAACAGCTGTATTTTAGACTTTAGGTGGTTGGGTAGGAGGCAGTAAAACTGGGGCTCAGTCACCTGTTTTTACTGCCCGATAGTCCGTGTGAAAGAGCCTTTAAAGGGGGAAAAATAATCTGTCTACAAGCGCTAACCCTTTAAAAACCAGTAGATGACCATTCATTTGTGCTTCAAATTGTCCCAACCCCTGTGCTCTGTTTATTACATATTCCTGACCTCTACACTCTGTGCACCTACTCATGAGCCCAGCACTCTGTACATTACTAAGGCTTGACACCTGCACTCTGTACAGTACATACTTCTAATCCCTGCACTCTATACGTAGGCTTAAGTTTTAAGCTCCTCCCACTTTTAATGCAATTTTGCCACTCCAACATGCCTCATAATTCTCCTCTGGGTACCCAAGAGGGGCCCTGTCAGGTAGTTTGTACATGATATCTAATGGTGGTCCTGCTCATAGGACACTGTGACAGGAGAGAACTCTGATTCATTGCATCGGCAGCCTGATTTGGCCCTGCCCACTGGCAAGGAGAAAGTGTGGGGGTAAGTTTGAGAAAGTAGGGGTTATTAATGGAAGCTGGAATACAGCGCTGTATACAGTACTTTGTGTAGCTGATGCTACACACACTTTGTACAGCACTGACAGCGATGAAATTTATTCATATAGGAAATGGTTATTTTTGATCAGCTTGGCCCAAGCAAACTATTTGAAGTCACCATAAACATGGAATTAGACTTTTACTCCTCCACTGTAGGAATAGTGTGGCTTGCTATTCCACCTCCTTCCAGCCTACAGGAATGGCCATCAGGGTATGGACTGTCAGAGGACCAGGTGGATGCCAGGTTCGAGAGGGAGGCCCAGAGCATTGGTGGCTACCTTAAGCTTGGATAGGACAGAGTATATGAGATTGATCGCCATCAGGAGGACATCAATGTAGTGATAGGCCACCCTTATTTGTTTAATACTTGATGGCTGTCACTGGGATTTGCTGCTGCCAGCAGAGTTTTGCTTCAAAGGGGACTGCATACACAAGGCTGTATATAACATAGTCCCGTCTACTACACTATTTATGGTGTATTGTACAACAGATACTGGCTGCTCAGTGGTCACTGTTATTGATGTTCTTCAAGTTAGGCTGTGTGCAGAAAAGCATATGTAATGGTAGAGTTTCATATTTTACAAATCAATGCTCTGAGGTTTGTACGCGTCTGCTAGACTCCTGTTTGTTGCACAGTAATTGAAGCATTTTTTGGGGTATAAGGACTGTGGCATATGTTACCGTGTACATAATGGGTAGGGTGAAGTTTTAAGCCCCTCTCATTATTAGCACAATTTTGCCAAACCCACAATTTGTCACAGCAAAGCAAGCGTGCTGCCTAATTATTGTCCCCTGGGTACCCAAGGCTGAAACCCCCCCCCCAGGAAAAAAAATAATCTACAGCGGAGAACTAATGCAGCTGTTTTGCTGATATGGAAATCAACTATTGATAATGCACTTCCTAACCTTCCAATTTAGGTCAGACAGCTTATAGCCAATAAGGGGCCTTTGTTGTGTGCCAGACCCATCACTAATAAAAGACAGTGTTCCCAGCAGCTATTTTTCCCTGCATGTTGGAGTAGATAGGAGGAGTTGACAATGTGTGATTAGGGAGAGATAGTTGTGATATACAGTGCTTTACAGTGCTATATACAGTGATATAATTGGTGCTGTATTGTAATAACTTTGCAGAGAGAGATAGTCGCTGCTATACAGTGCTGTATTGTGCTACTCAGCTGTGAACTGTGTTCACAGTGCATAGACCCAACTCTTTCTACCATTACTTTTGTGTGTGTTAACAACAACATCAGTTGCTGTTTAACTGTTATCCCTGACCCGCAGTCTATTTTTTGGGTGTGAAATAATACATTCTAATTTCTTGTGGCTATTGCCTCTGAAATAATAAACTCCAATTTGTATTTTAACTTGGCTTATCTCTCCCTTTGTGTAGAAAGAGGGTGAAAATGCTGCGCTAAACCCAAACCAACCCTTGCCCCTGTTGAAGACTATTTAGTTGAAACGCGTAGGGCTAGCACCTCTAGCTTCCCACATTGCCATTTTATCTTTATTTGTGATCACTTTTTATATTTTTGTATTATATGGTGTTTTACTCCAATAAATCCCATCTTGGTTGACCTGCACCATGTGGAGTTCTCCTTTTCTTTTTCCCATGCTCGAGTGCTGATGACCACCCCTGGACCATCTCTTCCTTGGAACAATTGTTACGATCGACAGCCTTTGGAATTTCCATTTGGGACCACCTTCCATTCTGTGTCCATTGGAGTTTGTGGCTTGTAGGATACCGTCCAGTCCCAGCATCACCAAATCACAAGAGATCTTCCCAGGGCCTTTTTGATGCATGGCCGTATGGTATGTGCTTCCTACTCATCCGGTAAGGGTACCTACCTCTTCCTACTGAATGCCTTTCATGCCTTTGGGCATTTCCCCTTTGTTTGAAAGTTGAGAAGAAAGTTTCCCACCATTGGATACTTCACATGTGGACTTTCAGTATTTTGAAGTTTACTTTCGCTGTCACATATTTATTTTACATGTGGATTTTTTGTTCTCTTTTACATTTATTTTTATGCATTCACTTTACTCACGCACTTGAAGTGTTTTTGGATTCACATTTATACATTCACATACTGTGTATTTGGCCATTATTAGCGCTACACTTATTTTTTATAATATTATCTCTCCCTTTTACATAAATCAAGGTGCTTACATACTGTCCATCTACTGTACAACATGTGTGGCTATTATGTATAAAATAACACAATTTATTTGAAGATAAAACCCTCCTCGTCTATCCATTTTATATTGTGGCATAATCAAGCTGCTTAAATACTGTCCAATCACTGCAATATACGGTATGCGGCTATTGTATTTCAAATAATACACTAATGTTTATTATAGGATAAAACCTTGTCTCACCCTTTTAAAATGTGGCCTAACCAAGCTACTTACATACTGTCCAGTCACTGAACAATATTTGTGGCCATTGTCTCTCAGGTAATACACTGTAATTTTATTGGCAGACAAAACTTGTCTTATCTCTTTCAATTTACCTCCTAATCAAGTACTCATTCATGTCCTGACACTAACCAATTTCTAGCAAACTAAATTCTATATTTTGGATTTTTTAGGATAATTAAGGACACAGGAATTGGGGAAAGAGGTTTGGGGAATGTGGGGTTGTGGTATGGAAGTGTTTGTGTGTGCTGTGTTTTGACATTTTATTAAACTTCTAAGAAAATACAGAGTAGTACTTCAAAAAAGTGGCTTCCAATCTATACTATTCTCTGAAACAGTTTTGCCACTGTCCAATTGGTTGTGTTGCTGTTGAGAGCTTTAGTTTTATTATTTTGTTGTAGAGTACACTTTCCTATAGCTTTTAGATATGTCATGGCTGCTACTTCCATTGTTCAATTCAGGCTTATTATCGCTGGAGAAAAGAATCAGATATAACAGCAAAAACTACCTAAAACACTTTTTTTAGGCTTGGAGAGCTGCTGATGTAATAAAGTCAAACAAAATGTTTAAGTTAAAAAATCTATTACACGTCCAAAAAATTTGATGCCAGAATACGGTGTTGCTGACACTGTCTGTAGGAATTGTACTGTTCCGTAACACAACATACAGCTTAAAGGCAACAGCCAAGCATGTACCTAAAAGAATTGGTGTTTTTTTTCTGTCACCCTCAAAGTTACATTAACCGCTTAGCGACCGCCCACCGTAGATTTACTGTGGCAGGGTGGCCGCTCCTTGCCAGATCATGTTCCTGGTACCTGGGATCTTTACATTCCCCCAGTCAAAGCACCTCCCCCACAGTCAGCAATCACTCCTAGGGAACACATTTAGCCCTTTGATTGCCCCTGATGTTAACCCATTCCCTGCCAGTGTCATTAGTACAGTAATGCCGTGTACACACGGTCGGATTTTCCAACAGGGAATGTTGGATGGGAGCTTGTTGTCGGAAATTCCGAATGCGTGTAGGCTCCATCGTACATTTTCCGTCAGAATTTCCGACAAACAAAATTTGAGATTTGGACCTCAAATTTTCCGACAACAAAATCCATTGTGTAAATTCTGATTGTGTGTACACAATTCTGACACACAAAGTTCCACGCATGCTCAGAATCAAGCAGAAGAGCCGCACTGGCTATTGAACTTCATTTTTCTCGGCTCGTCGTACGTGTTATACGTCACCACGTAATTGAAGTTCTGAATTTCCGACAAGATTTGTGTGACCATGTGCATGCAAGACAAGTTTGAGTCAACATCTGTCGGAAAAAAAACATGGCTTTTGTTGTCGGAATGTGCAATCGTGTGTACACGGCATAACAGTGCATATTTTTTAGCACTGATCACTGTATTAGTGTCACTGATCCCCAAAAAGTATCAAAAGTGTCAGTTAGGTTTCTAATTTGTCTGTCGCAATATCACAGTCCCGTTATAAGTTGCTGGTCACCACCATTAATAGTAAAAAAAATA
Organism: Aquarana catesbeiana; assembly: GCF_042186555.1. NCBI lineage: Eukaryota > Metazoa > Chordata > Amphibia > Anura > Ranidae > Aquarana > Aquarana catesbeiana. Next base: position 224,731,027 of record NC_133324.1, read on the forward strand.
AAAATAAAAATATACCATAGTTTGTAGATCCTGTAACTTTTGCGCAAACCAATCAATGACCTAAATTGATGAAGAAACTCGATTTTTTTTACATTTTTTTATAAGAATGTTTTATTTAAGTAAAAAATATATATATTTTTTTTTAAATTGTTAGCTTTTTTGTATATAGCGCAAAAAATAAAACCCGCAGAGGTGATCAAATACCACCAAAAGAAAGCTCTATTTGTGGGAAAAAAAGGACATTTTTTTGGGTACAATGTTGCACGCCCACGCAATTGTCAGTTAAAATAGTGCAGTGCTGTATAGCAAAAAATAGGCTGGTCATGAAGGGGGGGGTAAACCTTCCAGAGCTGAAGTGATTACATTAGGACTCTCTTTTTGCATTGGTGTATGCCTACTATGGCAGAACCTAGCTCTCTATTCCTTTTTTAGCCTGGAAAATGAAAGAAATTGATAAGATTCACCCCCCATTGAATACAATAGGGTTTGGTTTTAACCCCCCATTTTTTTAGACTTCCCGCTGGGTTTGACAAATCCTCCACAAACTGAACCCAGACACATTTGCTCATGCTGAATTCTATTCATCAATTCTTATAAAGTTGATGAACAGCTGACAAAAATAATAAGATCCATTAAGATGCACTAAAAACTGGATGTACTTGTTGAGTGAAGAAGCAAGGTTTCTTTCAAAATAATCAAATTTCTCTGTGTATGGCCAGCTATAGAAACCAGTCTGAAGGACGAAAACAATGTCAACATCTAGAAAAAGCTACTAGTGACAAACAACACAGCACAGTTTGTTTTTCAAATAAGTGATGTGAAAAAATTGCATTACATAATTATTTGAATGGAAAAATGAAAACAAATGTGAAGGGATCTACAAACCCCATCCGCCTTGCACACCCTAAAGATATATATGCAGTGCACAAAAAGATACACCGTGAAATAAATTGAATAAAAACTATATTATAAGCAGAAGGTAGTAAAGCTCAAAACCTCAAATGTGTAAAGAAAACAATAGTGATTCCATACCGCGCTAACATACAAATGTAATAATATAATAAATGTGAAATTATTATATACAATAACAATAAGTCCAATAACCACCACTAAAAAACAAATTGTTCACACAAAGTGCTAGTGCAGTCTGCTGATCAAACAAGTCTGATTGTGATATCTTCAAATGTGCAAATCCTTCCACCGACTTCTAGGTAAGTATCCTAATCACCAGACGGGATTGACACCCATTACAGGTAGTCAACACCAGCAAACAGATACTCTCCAGATAGCAGCAGCTCAGGAATAGCATGACCGCCAGGTGAATGGTATGTATATATCAGGAAGAAAGAATAAAACTTCTCATGGTGTAGTATCGTTAAAAATTGTAATGTTAAAACTACAGAATTGCACTTACAAGACAGAAGATAAGATCGCACTCATGAAAAAAACAGGGACGCCATCCGCGTTCCACCTGCGTTACAAACAATGGCGGAAGTGACATGGCATGTATCATCTTCTATGCACCTTCTTAGACACGACAGGTTTTTATCATTGTAAAAGGTGTAAAGCCTGCAGGACTATTAATATTAGTACTAGGAAGGCAGTGACCTTTAAGTCCCACAGTACTGGTAAAGAATTTAAAATTGACAAATGTATTTCCTGTGACTCTAGCTTTGTTACGTTCCTTATTTCCTGTCCATGTGGGCTCCAGTACGTGTTGCGCACTATGAGAAAACTAGGGATTAGAAATAATGAACACTTAAATAATATAAAAAAGGGGTTCCCAAAGCACAGCTTATCAAACCATTTTAGAATTTACAATAATAGGGATCCCAGTTTGGCCTCTTTTTGTGGCATTGATAGGGTCGAGCCCCATTTGGGAAGAGGCAATATGAAACAAAAGATTTCCAAGAACGAAACTGAGTGGATACATAAATTGAATACTCTCAATCCTTTAGGTATGAATATTGATATTCATTTAAATTGTTTTATTTCTAATTATTGAATGTGGATTGTGATGGTGTCCTTTTTTATCCTATTATTTTAGTGGCCTATAATTAGTGGCATTATTGTTGGTATATATTTGATTAATATTAATTATATACACTTTTTATAAACATTGGTTTGCAATATATTACTTCTCCACTAGATGGCATGTGACGGCCAGTTTCTTAATGGCAATATAATTATTGTCCACCAGGGGGAGTTATTTCATAATACCCATTGGAAGTACCATTTTATTTATATATATTTAAGAAAAAATATTTTTCAACTAATAATAAATATATCTGTTAGTTTATGGAGTCTTCCTATTAATGTAAATGACTCAGAGACCAGGAATAATGACCGGTCGTGAGGATTACAACAGATTGGTTATTCTTTTTAACCACTGCAATACAGGGCATTTTCACCCCTTTCCTGCCCAGACCAATTTTCAGCTTTCAGCGCTGTAACACTTTGAATGACAATTACTCAGTCATGCAACACTGTACCCATATTAAATTTTGATAATTTTTTTCCCCACAAATAGAGCTTTCTTTTGGTGGTATTTGATCACCTCTGCGGTTTTTATTTTTTGCGCTATAAACAAAAAAAGAGCGACAATTTTGAAAAAAACACAATATTTTTTACTTTTTGCTATAATAAATATCCCATTAAAAAAAAACAAAAACAATTTTTTTCCTCAAGTTTAGGCTGATATGTATTCTTCTACAAAAAATCGCAATAAGCATATATTTATTGGTTTATGCAAAAGTTATAGCGTCTACAAAATAGGAGCTATATTTATTGGATTTTTATTGATATTTTTTTTTATTACTAGTAATGGCAGTGATCTGCGATTTTTATTGTGACTGTGATATTAAGGCGGACACTTTTGACAGTATTTTGGGACCATCCACATTTATACAGCGATGCACTGATTACTGTGTAAATGTGACTGGCAGGGAAGGGGTTAACACTAGGGGATGAGGAAGGGGTTAAATGTGTATCCTAGGGAGTAATTCTAACTGTAGGGGGAGGGGACTCACAAGGGAAGGAGACCGATCAGTGTTCCTCTGTACTGGGAACACACCATCAGTCTCCTCTCCTCTGACAGGACGTGGATCTGTGTGTTTACACACACAGATCCACGGTCCTGCTGTGTTCACGGGCAATCGCGGGTGCCTGGTGGACGTCGCGGTCGCCAGGTAAGCACATTGGGTGCCCGCCGATGCGCGCGCGCCCCCTAGAGGCTCAGGAAGTAAAAGACATCATATGACGGCGGCTTGGAGGGACAAAGGGTTCCTGCCGCTGTCATAACACTATGCGCAGTAGGGAAGTGGTTAATGGCGGTGTATATAAGGAGGAGGTGACTGGCTTCATCACATGATCCCTGATGATGTCAGACCAGTGTTAATTTTGGCAGCAAATTTCGATTTAGTTTTAGTCTTAGTCTTAGGACTAAAATGGCATTTTAGATTTAGTCCCATTGTAGTCTTTTGCAATTGTTTTAGTTTTAGTCTTATTTAGTCGACTAAATCTCCAGTACATTTTAGTCGACTAAAACTCATTTTTAAAACTCATCTAATGGGTGTAATTAAATTGTAAGGCATTAGTTAACATTTCTCCACAATTTCCAAACTCAATATATACTGCTTAAGTGAACAATCTAATTTGTTATTATTTATGGTATTAAGGTATAAACATGCACTACAGAACAGTGTTAATTTTGAAGTCAAATTTCAGTTTAGTTTTAGTCTTAGTCTTTTGACTAAAATGGCATTTTAGTTTTAATCCCATTTTAGTCTTTTGATTAAAATGCCATTTTAGTTTTAGTCCTATTTTAGTCATCTCAATTGCTTTAGTTTTAGTCGTATTGTAGTTGACTAAAATAGTATTCATTTAGTCGACTAAAATGTTTTAGTCGCTTTAGTCGACGAAATTAACACTGCGTCAGACGCTGCCGACGAAACGCGTAGGATCCCGTGATACGTGCCACGTCACTTCTACAATTTGGAACGCAGGCGGCTTCACTGTTTTTTTCATGAGCGCAATCTTATCTTCTGTCTTGTAAGTGCAATTCTGTTGTTTTAACATTAATTTTTTTAATGATACTACACCATGAGGAGTTTTATTCTTTGTTACTGATATATACAAAACACTCACCTGGCGGTCGTGCTATTCCTGGGCTGCTGCAATCTGAAGAGTATCTGTTTGCTGGTGTTGACTACCTGTAATGGGTGTCAATCCCATCTGGTGAGTAGGATACTTACCTAGAAGTCGGTGGAAGGATTTGCACATTTGAAAATATCACAATCAAATTTGTTTGATGATCAGTAGACTGCACTAGCACTTTGTGGGAACAATTTTTTTTTTGGTGGTGGTTATTGGACTTTCAATATTGTATATAATAATTTCACATTTATTACATTATTACATTTGTATGCTAGCGCGGTATGGAATCACTATTGTTTTCTTACATAATTATTTGAATGTCCGAAGAATTGTACCTTATATTCCAGCAGGTGGATACAGGTCGCATCAGGCCAGACTGCTCTGTTAAAGATTCTAACAGCCAATGGAGGGCACAGAGCTGACGGAACAGGGATTCCCTGGAAAGGAAGCAGTGACATATGACATATACATATTGAATACATGCTTTTCAAGTAGCATAATATAATGAATGGCACACTGTTGGAATTTTTTTTAACAGATAAAATGTAAATTAACTCATTCCATGGCAAACAAACTTAAATTAGTGGTGTTTTCCATGTGTTTTAAAATGATATGGTAATTCATGAAAGATTACATTCATGTACCAGTACAAACTAATAGGAGGTCGTACAGTCCAATCGTAACCCCTCTCGCCTGCATTTTTTATTTTAACTATATGAAACATGCCTAAAGATGGAGCACTGAAAAAATATAAGCCCATTTTAACAGTAGGAGCTGGAAGAGTTATATGCTGAGTTTTAACCTGCCATACTGTGGCACGATACGATAGCAGAGGTGGGTAACATCTATACAAACTGGTTACATTTACTCTCCATCCAAAATACAAAATAAGAGTTCTCCTTTATATAAAAAATATAAAACACATTCTTTTCTTTGGGTCTGATGCATATCTATAAGCTGCAGTTTACTGCAAAAGGGAAACTATATGGGCCCATTAACACCTATATGTGTGTTACCATGCAACACACACACAACAATGTGAATCCAGCATCAGAGTGCCCTTTAATTCATGGAAGTACATGTGCAGTCGCATGCAATAAAAGTACACTATAAATATAAAACATTATGCCTTATACTTATATGAAGGGGGAACTTGTGTAAAAACTCATACAATGTCAGGTTTAAAGAAGTCCAGCTTAAGCTTGTTTGGCTGGGCTTCTTCTATGGGTCACAGAAGTGCAAACAGTTTTGCACTCCTGTGACCCGTTTTTTAGCAGAGAGCGATCTGAAGTCCGCTCTCTGCTGAAGTCTCTGGAATCAGTCCAGGCCCAGAGTCATCACAACAATAAAGTCTGGATCCGCCAGCTGCCTGGACTGATGCCTGTCTCAGCCTCTAAGCGAGCCGCTGAGAGACTGAGACAACCACTCCCAGCCCCTTCACAGCTCAGCGCTCCAGTGACCGTGGAGGAGCAGAGAGGAGAGGTGCTGATTGACAGTCAGCAGCTCTCCGCTTGGGGATCTGTGAGAACCGAGCCATCGGCGGTGTTCGGTGGCTCGGTTCTCAGTTTAGAGGCGGCAGGGGACAGATGCAGCGTCGGACCGATGCTGCATCTACCTAGGTAAGTATAAATGGGCCAAAAAATAAAATAAAACACCTTTACTTCTCATTTCAATTATTATTTTCTATAGAAATGGACACACAATGGGACCTATTTATAAAGCAGTGATGCACTGAAATTTGTATGCTATTCCCACATACATTACTTTTTAAAGCCTTTATAGCAGCTGTTTTATGATGCATACATACAAGATCAAATGACTTAGTGGGGCACCAAAATCTAAGACCAAAAATCAAATGATGTATTCATTAAATAGTGCCATAAGAAATGCACTTTGTTAAAACACTCAATTTGCACACACCTATAGAATAGGAACTGAAACCTGCTGAACTCTGAAAGTGGAAGAGGGGAAGGCTGTATCACAAGTAATCACTACTGTCATAGTACTGTACTAATCAAGCAAACTTTTTTTGTAAAAACTGTATGTAGACCTCTAAATAGACATGTGCAATTTGTTTCGGTCTGAATATAAATTCGGACAAATTTTTGGATGTACTCGAATCTCCAAATAAAATAGTAGCGAATTTCATTGAAATTCATTAGGTTTCGTTCCCTATATTCGTTGTCTAACGAATTTCAAATTTTCGAAATGATTCCAATTTGGATCGATCGAAAAATGATTGACCAATTCAAATTCTGTGTCAAGAATAGCTGGTTGTTAAGGAGTGGGCTTGAAAGCCGCTGCATTCTTAACCACTTCAACCCCGGTACGATTTACCCACTTCCTGACCAGGTCATTTTTTGCGATACAGCGCTGCGTCACTTTAACTGACTGCGCGGTCGTGCAATGCTGTACCCAAACAAAATTGATGTCCTTTTTTTCCCACAAATAGAGCTTTCTTTTGGTGGTATTTGATCACCTCTGTGGTTTTGAAAAAAAAGCAATATTTTTTACTTTTGATATCCCCCAAAAATATATAAAAAAATAATTTCTTCCTCAGTTTAGGCTGATATGTATTCTTCTACATATTTTTGGTAAAAAAAAAATCACAATAAGCATATGTTGATTGCTTTGCGCAAAAGTTATAGTGTCTACAAAATAGGGTAAAGATTTATGGCATTTTTATTTTTGTTACTAGTAATGGCGGTGATCAGTGATTTTGATTGTGACTGTGACATTGCAGCGGAAAGACCGGACACTTTTGACATTATTTTGGGACCACTGACATTTATACAGCGATCAGTGCTAAAAATAGCCACTGATTACTGTATAAAATGTCACTGACAGGGAAGGAGTTAACACTAGGGGGCGATCAAGGGGTTAAATGTGTGTCCTAGGGAGTGTTTCTAACTGTGGTGGGATGGGACTGCCTGTGGGAGGAGACCGATTGTTGTTCCTAAGCAGTAGGATCAACAGATCAGTCTCCTCACTCCTGACAGAACGGAGATCTGTCTGTTTGCATTGACAGATCTCCGTTCTGTCCTTCTCAGGAGCAATCGCGGGTAGCCGGCAGCCATCGCACCCGCCAACCATACGCATTGGCTCCTACATCACGTGGCGGGCGTGTTCGCCGCCTATACTCCTTAAAGCATCCTCTGTAGACCTACGGCGATTCACGCAGGAGTGCCATTCTGCCGCCGTCAATCGACTGCGGGCGGTCAGCAAGGAGTTAACAACCAATGACTCATCAGCTGTCAGCAGGCTTCCATGCTGAGAGATTAAATATAAACAAAAGAATGCCGGCAATAGAAAACTCTGAAAAAAAACAGCGTGGGGTCCTCCCCAATCCATTTCATGCCCTGGTGAACTGGTGACCACGACCCCTTGTGACTTCAACGACCCAGCATGCCTTGATTGATGATGTTACAAGAAGGCGGGGCCACCCGGTGACGTTGCTGAGTGGCCCCGCCCCTTAGCTATTTAAGTAATGTCAGATAGAGGAGTGGGCAGACGGTGGGAGCCTTCAACAAGACTGGAGACCGAGATCGCCGTGATTGGCGATGGATCTAAATTGGGGGAAATTGTTTTTGATTTTTTAATAAAGAACATGTCAAAAACGTGTGTTTTTACTCACTTTTTACACTTTTCTGGTGAGGTACTATGTACCCCATACTCATTCACATGGGGGGGCGGGATCTGGGGCCCCCTTGTTCCAAAGGCTGTTTTTTTTTTTTATAACATGTGACCAGCAGCAGAGGACTAGAAGCTCCTCCTGCGTATGTTTCCCTGCACACAGGCTGGGAAAGATCTGGGTCATGTGACAGCTGCATATCGATTAGGAAAACGGTACTTACATTTTTTTTTGTTAACCCCTTCCCGCTGGTTGCCGGCCCTTCAAGGGTTCTAAATGCTGGAAGGCGGAGGCAGGCATTTGACCGACCGATGGGATTGGCTGTCACAGTGGTCACATGATCGGAAAGCTCCTGATCCCTAGTATGTGTCAGGAGCTTTCTGTTAACTGTCGGCTACACATGGCTGCATATATGCGGCAGCTCGGCATGAAGGCCCACACGTCGAGAGACTGCATATATGTGTACGGCCAGCTTGAAGAGGTTAAAATAATTACAGTGCAGAAATAGAGGAGACAATGTAAATTACACAGTGTGTGTTTGGTATCACTTTAAGGAAAGTATTTCTCTGTATTAGATTATCCCCTAATGAAATAAAGATTGGTTGTAAGTATTTGTGAGCCATTTACTTTAATAAACTGGATATCTATGTGGTTTTCTACTAGATAGTGAAGGAGGAAGTTTGTGTTCAAACCATAAAACAATAGATGTATCCTATCTTGTCTCAATAGATAAAGCAGGTGGTTAATTGATTAGAGGGAATTTCTTGTTAAGCCCTTTAGTAAAAATTGAGGGTCATCTAAATGCCAGGGAGTGATGAACAAATGACCTGAGCAATGTTTGAGACCTGGGGTCTTGATAAGTGTTTGGGGTGTAACATAAAAAAATGACAGCCCCCACCCTCAAACTCCCCCCCTCAATTTACAGAATCCAGGGGCTCTTCTCTCCACCTGGTCCTAAAGCAGAATTCGACATAGCAGTCTTGACTGCCACCGCAGTATAGGGACTGTAGCTTTCAATGGATTACAAGTGCAGAGACGTCACCACACTTGTATTCCATTGATACTTCCTCCAGATCTGTAACTGAAAGTTCATACCTCAGTATGGACCTGAGCTGAAGGAAGAGCCTACAGGAACCAGAGTATTGCACTCATTAAATATTTCCGACGGGTCATGGTTTCAATACTTTGACGTCTCAGATGCAAAATAAAAAATATATGCACATTCTTCCTTTTTTCAAGATGGGTGCATTTTGAATTCTTTTTGCAAAAGGTTAAACTATCCTTTAAGCCGATGCAGCATTTGTTAATAACATCCTTCCTGTCCAAAATGGGGGCTTGGCCAATAAAATTAAAAATAAAATTTCACAGCAGAAGCTTTGCACAGAATGCTTGCATTATTCTGCAACTTCAGAATGACTTACCTAATAAAAGACCTTGAAAAATTCAGCATAGCAAAAATGTGATCAAATATTTTAGCAGTAACTATCACTTATAAGAGGATTAGAAGCTGACTGACATGATAGAAGTATTAAAAATTATTGTTCATTACATCTGAAAATCTAATTTAAAATCTCATCCCCACCAGAACAGTGCTGTATGAAACACATACTGCCGAATATGACAGATCCATTTCTAATTACAGGAATGTCTGTGCAACTCCCAAGAGTATCTGATAAGGGTAGTTAGAGAATTCTGCAGGTTGAAGGGAGTTCATGAACCTGCTATGTGAATAATTTAAGATAGACAGATTGGGTAGATGGTGATAATATTCCCCTGGTTAACTGCTAGTTTAAAATGTGTATCATCAAAAAGACATATAGACAGTATGCTTTATAAGGTCTGCAAAAAAAAAGAAAAGAGCTTTCAGTAAAATATATGATGTTGTGTATTCGTGTATAAAACACTGACAATGACAAGGGGTCACAGCAGGACACATACAAGGGCTTTCGATCATCCCATCAGTCAGGCTCAGGTCCCTAGATGATTGTTTTGCAACTCAACATGCTTGTCAGCCAGACATGATGAGTGGACTCCTCAAAGAGTAGTGTATGAGACATCGCAGCTCATATCAACTTAAAGGTAAACTTTCTTTTTTTTCTTTTATTTAAAATTTGAAATCCATGTTTTAAATCTGATTGTACAGTTCTTTTTACTAGTTCATAACTTTTTATATTACAAGTAAGCATTTCATACAGTGCACCCATGATATTAGTTTTTAGGCCTCATTCACACTGGACGTTTTTGGACGTTTTTACAGCAGCTGTTATTTTGGCTTCAAACGTTTTTTTCTACAGTCAATAAACTCCCCATCATGTTATCCTATGTGTCCATGCACACATAGGCTGTTATCAGCAGTTTTTGGCTGGGGTGTTTTTTTGGCTTTAAAAAAACACCAAAACTAGTGGGTTCTGAGAGGAGTTTTTCAGCTGTTTTCAGCTGTAAAAACGCTCTAACGCCCCCAAAAAAAAAACGCCGATAAATGTTCAAAAACATGACTCACCAGCAGTTTTTGATGTTTTTGATCCATTGAAAAAAACAATATTTATTTTTTTCAAAAAAAAAAAAAAAAAAGCTAAAAAACGCTAATGCGGAAAAACGTTAAAAAACACTAATAAACACTAAAAGACACTATTGCTTTACTTTAAAAAACATTGAAAAACTCACTGCATAGCTACTGGCGTTTTTATAACGTTATTTTAACGTCCAGTGTGCATGAGGCTTTACAGAAAGAGCACAGCATTAGCTTTTTTCTTTGAGACTGTTTCTCTTTATGTTAAACTCTGTATGGATCTGTACATAGCAGGGAGGGGAATTAAAGTGTATGTATAGTTTCGTCCAGACTGGAGAACAATAGACCCTCTGTGTCCCCACTGGGGATATACAGCCGTCTTTTTGTCCTGGTGTCTAGTGCACCAAGACAGCAAGTATGGGGCAATAACAACAGATGAGGGAAAATCCTTCAATAGGGACAAATGTTTCCTTGACAATCGTCTAATGCCCTGTACACACGAGCAGAATGTCCGACAGAAAAAGTCAGGCGGAAGCTTTTCATCGTCTATTCCGATCGTGTGTGTGCCTCATCAGACTTCTTTTTTTGAAAATTCTGACAGACCTAGAAATTTAACATGTTCTAAATATTTCTGACTGAACCAATTCCTATCGGGAAAACTGATCGTCTGTATGCTGTTCCGACGGACCAAAAATGACGCACGCTGTGAAGCAAGTACGAGACGGAAGCTATTGGCTACTGGCTATTGAGCTTCCTTTTCTTGTACTGTCATAAGTGTTGTATGTCACCGCGTTCTGGGCTATCGGACTTTGGATTGACCATGTGTAGGCAAGACCGCTTCAATGGAATTCCATCGGAGTTCCGTCTGAGAAACCTTTGGAGTTTATTCTGACGGCAAAACTGGTCGTGTGTACACAGCATTAGAGAGAAATTCCCTTTGCTTTTGGGCGATTTCCTCTCTTCTTGTTGTGTCTCTAAACAGGAAGTGAAGAAAAATCTTCCCAGCAGGACACAGACAGCAATAAACAACCTGATATGGGTTTAACCCTTCCCTTCACACTATCCTAAGCTACAAAAAAAGTTTTGATTATAAAAACATATAAAGGGTGGGCTTTAGTCACTTTAATAAGTACAATTCAAGAGCTAGTTTATTGCAGGTTGCAATATGGGATGGAGGATGAGATGGGTGTCAGGATCTTCCCAAATGATGAATGGTCTTAAACATTAGACTAGGCTCTAATCCTGTCTTAATTTCTCATTTCTGACAAAGTTTATTCTGAAGACAGACTATGCTGGCTGGACAAAGTTTAGTAAAGATGCTGTAAATATAGTGCTGCTGGGTACACCCTAGCCTAACATTGTCTATGTGTTAGGATTTGGATCTGAACCTGAACCTGGAATCTGTGTGGTGTCTGGCTGTGTTCCATCTTGCTGTGCCACCTGAGATGCTGAACAGCTCCTCCGCCTGGTTCCTTGGACAACCTTGCTTTGTCCCTTGTTTTTGGTGAACCTTGAACCCTTTGCTCATCCCATGAACTTCCTGATTCAAGCCATGTACTCCACTTCATGTTTGCCAGATTATTGTTTCTCCAGCTAATATCTTGCTCCTCTCACTCCTGCTGCCACTCATTACCATCCTTTTGCTTGTTCCTCGACTATGCTTTCACTTGATCTCAATCTGCAACCACTTGTTGACAACTTTTGGCTTGTTTACTGGCTACGCTTCTGCTTAAACCCTACCTGCTCCATCTGCCACTGGAGACTGGCTTGCTCATCTCCTGGTGGGGCAATCCCGATGACTACGACCTGGCGCTAGCATGCATTGAAACCCATCTCATCCACCAGGGTAACCTGCTTGTGCACATATACTTCTGTTTGGTGTGAACCTCTCTACTGCTATAACTACTGGTTCCTGAGCCAAACCCCTGACTGTGACACTATGTTATAGAGCTGCTATGTTGGATTGCCAGGGAGTAGAGACAAATATATGAGCCTTACAGCAGAGTTGGGTCATCAGAATTGTAGGTAGTGTGGGAATGCTTAAAAGTAGGTGATTTGCACTGCGACATATGAAACAGATAGTAAACCTCTTTCTGTAGCTTAGTACAGATTCATTTGTGTCTGGAGTTCAGCCTTAACAAGTTAAACAGACAACATGTGAAAGTACATAGAACATCCTACATAACTCTGTTAATCAACCATACCTTACTTCCCTTTAGTTGGTTTACTTAGGCTCACTTTAATTTGTTTTGGAAAGGAAAGTAAGGGAAACATGTTAAGATGCTTTGACTTAGGTGTGTGAAAGCTGATTAGACTGGATAGACTGAATATTTAGCAGACTATTACACAATACTGCACTGAAGCAATATTTATTTAAGAAGGAATTCAATAAGAAATAGAATAAGAAGGAATTCAATAAGAAATAGCAATTGCAAGCCAGAATTCTTTATTTTTTATTTTTTAAGGCTGTAACTCAATAATAATCTCCAAATGTCAATAGAATAATTTTTGAATTTCAAATAGTTTGTTGTAAACATTTATGAACTTGCCACAATGATACATATCATCTTTCAGGAGGAATAGTTGAAAAAAAAATCAACGACCAAATGGAGAAGTATTCAGGATGGTCAACATACCCCTAAAGATGGCCCCCGTTATGGGTAAACGTTTGGTACTGACCACCTGTTGGTGTTTATGGGTGCCACGTAAGATGGCTCAGATAGTGTGGGATGAAAACAGAGAAGACTTTACGGGGTCTTGTAGAGTCAAGAAATGTTGTATGCTGGCTAGGTATACCCGAATAGTGTTATGAGATAAGGCCAGCTGGGTATGGCAATATGAAATGAGGGCCAGTATGTGCTTGACATCTGTTGTTTTCTCGGAGCAGGGTGCCAGGAGTTTATTGAACGCACTCCAAGCTGTCTGGTAGGCTTTGAGTGTGTTATGGGACAGTGAGTAGTTGATGAGCTGGGTCGCTCCTTGTAGGTGTTGTACTAGTCCAGGGTCAGCTGAGACCAAACGGGGATAGGGGCCGAAACTGGATCGGCTCCGGGCACCTGTTTGAAAAAGGAAGTATAGTTAAAACGTGACAGTGCGTCTGCTGCTAGGTTGTACTTGCCTGGAATAAATGAACAGTGGATATTAAACTGATGTTGTAAAGACAGTTGTACCAGTCTGCGCAGGAAGGACATGACTGATAGGGACTTGGACCTGCCTTTGTTGATAATATCTGCCGTGGCCTGATTGTCGGTGGTGAAGATCATTGTTTGCCCTGTCCAATGATGACCCCAGAGCTGTGCGGCTTCCACTATCGGATAGAGCTCGAAGAGGGAGGATGTTTGGGTGAAGCCAGGTATTAACAGTATCTGTGAAGGCCAGGGTCCTGAAAACCATTGGTGGCCAAAAATTGCCTGTGGAAGCTTTCAGCATCTGTCACCACCTGGGGTGAAAGGGACGAGACCGTAGATATGAATAGGGATATACCATTCCAGGCAGAAAGGAATTCCTCCCACATGGATAGGTCCGCTACTGCTGTCTAGATTAAGAATCTGATCAGGGTCTTGTGTTTGTGAAAGAAATATCAGCAGACGTGACACGAAGGTGTGACCCTGTGGAATAATTCGCATGGCGAAATTCAGCATTCCCAGGAGAGATTGCAGCTGCTTTTTGGTACACCCCCTGGTGTGGGCGAATTCTCGGAGGACCGCTCTAATGCGGGTTAGTTTGTCGAGGGGGAGGCTGGCCTGTATGGTGCAGGTATCTAAGTTGACTCCGAGAAAGGTAATGTTGTGTGCTGGACCGTCAACTTTATGCTCGGCGATGGGAACATTAAGATTTTTCGAATACGACTCTCAGTTTGTCGAGGTCTCCTGGGGACATGCTGGGTGGTTCTATTAGTAAGATGTCGTCCAGGTAAATTGATGACCTCTTGACACTGAGCTTTGTGCAAGAGTATCCTGGCGAGGGACTGAGCAAATGTGTCGAAGAGCCAGAGGCTACTCTTCGAACCGAAAGTCAATTTCGTGGCAAAGTAGTATGCCTCCTTCCACTTAATGCCATGCCAGCACCAAAGGGACGGGTGGATAGGCAGGAGCTTGAAGGCGTCCGAGATGTCGGCTTTGGAGAGCCAGGCGCCTGTACCTGCTTTGATGATCGCTTAGATTGCCATATCTACAGCGGAATATTTTAGGGAGAATTCTTCGGAGGGGATTAGGGAATTGAGACTGGGAATGTGGGAAGAATGAGGCACAGACAGGTCGTACACCAAATGTAATTTATTAGAGAACTTGCCCTTGACAAGCCCAATAGGGCTGACTCTCCAAGTACTGAAAGGGGGCTGAGTGAAGGGGCCTATAATGAAATCTCTGTCTATTTCTGCCTGTAAAAGCTGGTCTATGGCCTGCTCGTCAGTGGCCGCTGAGTGGAGATTCCTGCATTCGCAGGTAGTATGGGGCAGGGAAATGAGACCGGTGTGAAACCCTACTGTGAATCCCTGGATAAGGAATGGTGGCCAGGGAGGGAGTGGGGTGTGAGGTGAGGTAGAGCCCTAGCCACTGGACGTTGACTCGGCTTAGTCATGCCCTCTTCTATTGCTTGACCTCGCACAAGTTCCTTGGATGCGCCCTCTGGCATAGGGTGCAGATGTGGAGCAGGCGGCACTGACTGAACTTGCAGGACCCGTAATTATAATTATTGCAGATGGCTGCCCCTCCCATGGTTCGGACTGATTTGTCCACCTGAGGCGTTTGTGCAGGGGCTGACTGGCCCTGAAGTGCACCGGAGGTAGAGGAAAATTCGAAGGGGCGTCTGATTGTCGCATTGGCGCACCAGGAGGGGGTGTGGGTGGAGGACTGGCAAATCGCGCATAGTGGTGAAAGCAAGCCAACAAAGTGGCGACAGAACAGCTCTGTGTCCATGAGGCTCCAATTTGTGGTTGTCTGAAATTGTGTGAGTCTGGCTGCTGCCTTTGCGGAAAAAGAACGATGATAATCGTAGAAAGAAAATCCCCCATACTTGTAGCTCAGGTCTTCTACAGTATGGAGGTATAAGTCCAGCTCTTCCCTCCAGCTGGAATTGGCTGAACATAGGACATCCCTCAGCATGACACCAAAGGCCAATGTAAATTCTGGGATGGATAATTTCAGGTTGAGTCTGGGGTCTTTGGCTTTAAGAACCACCGACATGTCACCCCAGGTATAGGCCTTATTTTCCGCCAGATGGTGGATGGAAATGAGGAAATAGGTAAGGTTGACATCCCTGCCATCCAGGATGTCCTTCCTGATGCTGGCTGGAACCAAATAGGAGGGGTAGACAATGGGGCTCCACCCTGTGGTACCTGCAGGAAGGGGTGTCAAAACCTGGGTTGCGGTCGGGTCAGGAATAGCCATGGCCGGGCGAGCCTCCAGGAGTGCCACTCTGGTTTGTACATCCGTGACCGAGGAAGACAGAGATGATACCATAGCGTGGAGTTGTGAGATGGCAGAAGATATTGACTGGAGGGATGCCTGCTGGGCACTGGGTCCTGCTGCGGCTGGTGGAGGGAAGAGGAGCTTGAAGAGCTCACCCTTTCTGGCTGTAGAGGGAAAGGGCACGCCTCTGCGTCTTAGTTCTGCCGTCAACTTGGGGATGGTCCATCCCCTGAGAGACTGCACACTGCCGCTCTCTGAGATGGATAAGGCGAAACAACTGGGGCACACCAGAACAAATCGGTGCATCTTGGATGCGACTGGATTCGAAACAGGGCGCGATATGTGGAAGTGAAATGAATGGTAATTGATTCCCATGACAGAGTTGCGGATCGGTCGCGACAAACAACGATCCGGACTCTGGAGCATGTACTGAATTGAGGCCATTGTGTGCCACAACTGGGGCACACAGTAACGAATCGATGCATCATGGATGCGACTGGATTCGAATCGGAGCGCGGTACGTGACAGTGAAATGGTTTGTTTGCCATGACAGAGGTACGAATTGATCATGCAGCTGTTTGCGACTGACTACGAATCAGACTCTGGAGCATGTACCGAAATGTGGTAAATAAATGGGGCACGGCGAGACGAATCGTGCGCTTTTTAATGCGACTGGATTCGTATCAGAACGTGATACGCGACAGTGAAATAATGGCCATGACAGAGACACGAATCGGTAAGCCGTAACCTGCGACTGACAATGAATTGGACTCTGGAGCATGTACTGAAATGAGGCCGTAGCGACTGGGGCACACCGGAGCGAATCGGTGCATCTTTAGATGCGACTGGATTCGAATCGGAGCACGGTACGTGACTGAAATGAATTAAATGATTCAAAATGCTTAGAAATGTTTTAAAAATGTTTCAGAAATGTTTGTGAAATTAATTAGTATCGAACTGACACGAGTCAGTATGGAGAATTTTGCGAATGAAAATGACTTGTCTCATGAATGCATGATAAACAGTTTAGAAATGCCTGAATGAAGCTACGTCTACGTCGCGGTGGGGTACAAAACAACGAAAATGGCTAACGTAACAACGGTGCGAGTGGTATGCATTACGATTACGTTGTGAAAATTTTCAAGTGATTCGTAAGTTTGATATCACGGTTTAGTGACATGATATCTAACAATGCGTGAAATGAAAAACGTCAGCCGAAACCCTACCTGTGACAGCCGAGCCAGATGTGTTGTGCGATTTTACGAATCGGTAATGAGGACCTCGATTTTCGAACACGGGAACTTAACGAATACGGGAACTCACGAACACGAAAACTCACGGGCGCTGAGTTTCGAATAGTCGGCCTAGTGACGTAGTATCGCGCACAGGAAAACACAAATACCACAGGCGAGCAGGCTGGTTAAATACCCCCCGTGCTCCTCCCATAAATCCTCACGTGCGATTCAAGCCTCGCTTTCAGATCGCTCTACTGCAGGGTAGTCTTCCCAGTCATGATAGCAGACTGACAGCAGTGAGAGCCGGCAGTGCGGAGGATGGTCTATGTGGACAGCTTTACACCGGATGCCTGCTTACTTAGATTTGCCTCTTAATCATCAACCATGTGAGTTGCTAAATGTTGTACCTTCATTAAATGCAATCATATTGCTACACTTAGAGGCGCCTTTCTTCTCTTTTATTATCTGTAGCTCCTGCTGGATTTTGCTTCTAATCCTCTTGTGGAGGCTTCCATTTGTGGATGGACATTTTATGGTTACACAACCTGTGCTATAATCTTTTTATATGGACTATAAACTGAAGGACTTATGAATAAATGGTTGTGGAACAAATCATTTCAGTTTCCATTATTTCTTATGGGGAAATTCACTTTCAGATACAAGTGCTATGGATTATAAGCATGTTTCTGGAACAAATTATGCTCGCAATCCAAGGTTTTACTATATAGATATAGATATAGTTGACATTACCTAGGAATATTGATAAATCACCTGTGTATTGCTTGTGTCAGTAGGTAGTAGATAAACTGTACTAAATGGAGGTTAAAGCAGAACTGGGGTGTTAAAACAAAAAATGTAAGAAAGAAGCTTTTTTACGACAGAAGATACTTCCACAAAATGTCTTCTTACCTTCCTCCTTGCAATAATTTTTACACAGAGCTGCACATGCACAGCTCTGTGTACTTTTTTCTGGTATCTGCCAGGAAGGATGAACCCCCATGTGCATACACTGGAGTTACATCACCCAATGCCTGACAATGAAGACAGCTGATGACCCTGCGTCCTGGAAGAAGCTTGGGAGAAGATGCTGGTGAGGTAGCTCACAGATGTTGCATCACTCAAGCAAAGGTGAGTATTTGTGGACTTTAGTTCCCTTTTAAAGGGCTTAGGTTTTTGTTTTATAGATTTCTTAAAGTGCAACTAAAGGCAAGCCTTTTTTTTTGGATATAGTGGAGAGGGATTAGAACACCTGTCAGTTTTTAATGCTGTCTGTGCTCCCATTAGGGAGATTCATCCTCTCTATTTGTCCTAAAGAGAAGTAAGAGAAACTTCTAAATTTTGGGTTGTCGCCAGAACAGTAATAGAGGGGAAACCTTCCAATGTAGACACTAGTTCTGGTGACATCCTGGGAATGCCTCACTTTGGAGGGATTTCCTCTTACTTCCAGTTTTCACTATTGGATAGAAAGTGAAGGAAAATATCCCCAAAGGACACAGATGGCAAAAATAATAAAAAACTGACAAGGGTTAAAACTCTCCGTCACTTCCAAAATGGAAAAAAAAAGTTTTGCCTTTAGTTACACGTTAACCTTTTGAGCAGTGGTGAGAACATCTGTAGCAGGGCTGACTTTTGCTCCATTCTATCTGGAATAGAACAGTAAATGGAGAGCTGACCAGGGGTTAAGGGTGAAAATGCCCCTCCCCTGGTGGCAATTCATGCATTTAAAAATAAAAGTTGGTCCAAAGTGCCCCTTCAGTGCAGAAATCTCACTCTTTAGAAAATCCATCATGCTCTGTGAATCCAGTGTCATATATTGTACATAACCATAATTGCCATTATGTTTGTATAACCAATATTTAAAATATATAGAAAACCAACTATAAAATGTTAGTTTAAATAGTTAATCTGGATGAAAAAAAAGACACCACCCAGCTAAAAAATCCATCCAGCTCAACCAAAAGAACACCCATCCACACACACACACAACAATAAAACATTGACCATTTTGCTCCAGCAGGGAAATAAAAACCTTCCTGATCCCCAAGAGGAAATCAGATATTCCCTGGATCAACTTTCCAAGAAAAAAAAAAACATAAACTCAACATGATTTTAAAGTTGACCAGAAGCAATTCAAATTTGCTTTGTACAGGAGCCACCATATACATGTTGCACGTTTATGCAAAGACAAAAAAAAGGATTGTAACGATATCACGTACGGGACATGAAAAGCTATAGCTAGCTGCCATGTTGTGTGGAAGTAGCCATGACAGTTTGGCTAACCATGTAACATTACAGAGAAATCTGAACTCCCTCCTTCCTCCTCCCTTGTCTTAGGAATTCAAAGCTTTTTAAGTTCAACAGAAAAGGTTATCTCAACAGAGAAAACAGAACTAGGCTAGGTCAGCAAAAAACAGCTTGTTGAAAGGGCAGAGTGTTCAGGCCTGTCGTAAAACTGTCACCCTCTCCATTCAGAGACCCAACAGGCCCCGGTTGTAAAATGTCTGAATGCACATCCAGCTTAAAACAGTGGAATAAGTATGAAATCTCAGCATGTTTCATAACTTCTGACTTAGTAATAGCACAGCCATAAAATGGACATATTTAGTTTCCTCAGATAATATGTAACGTTTCAAGTCCAGACACCCCTATGTCAGGTCATATGGGAAACCACTGGTACCACTTATTCCTCCTAAGCAGACTATACATTATAGACATAGCATGTTTATACTTGTTTTGAAGGAAATCTCACGCTGAATAATAATATGGATATTTGGAGTCTGTAAACGCTAGAGATGCAGATGTATGAATATGTATCACAAAATCTACCTGGGACGTGGTCATGAGTGTAGACACCTCCCAGCAACCAACCCCTAAACAAGATGACCAGACGATTGGTTACTGGTCGCTGTCAACACCCCCTTTGATTTGACAGAAAAGAGGAGATGCCAAGACAATGGGGAGTTCTCCTTTTACCATCCAAGTTGAGAACCGATTACCTAGCTCATCGATCGAACTCTGATCAACCCTCGGACATTAATTGCAAGTATTCTTTCTTCCCAATTCTACCTTATTGCTTTGTGGCTGTATATTGTCTTTATCTTTTGAAACATCTTTTTTCTGTAAATGTTTTATTTGCATCAACTTTGACCTTTTCATAATAAACCCTTATGTTGAAAAGTGTTAACCTTGTCTCTAAAGCTCTTAATGCAAGCTATAAACGAACCTGCCTCTTGAAGGGCGCTACTGTTGTTGAGTAAGACTCTGAGCAGACCTGTCTGTGGTGGCAGTGTGTGTGGCAGACGCTTATTCTAAAATTATAATTGGTATTGCTCGGTCTTTTAAACGGGGGTGGTGGCAGTTAAAGGGTTAATTTGTTTATTAGCCCAGTGACAATCACTCTCAGGCTGCTCGCACCTAGATTGTGGTCCCACAAGCTGGAAAATCTGGGCTCAGCTGAGAGTGGCATTGTTATGTAAGTGACAGCGTGGTGTCAGGTTGGCCGGTCCTACGTTGCAAGTTAGCGAGGAGGGCAGGGATCTGACACCCGCGTTTGTCACAGGGATAACAAGCAGTACATGTCCCGGTGTCTCTCTCCCCTTACCGCCTCCTCCGTCGATATGAACAGCGGAGACCAGGAGAAAGCACAGCCCAGGACGGAGGGCGGGAGGAGGAGCTGGCCAAATATCCTTATTATGTTAAACCACTGGTGATTGGTTGCTAGCACACAGTATGGTCCTAAGCAACCAATCACCAGCTTGCTAATAAGAAAAGTCACTCTACCAGCTCCCGCCCCTCTCTCCAGAACTGTGCTGTCTCTCGGTCTCTGCTGTGGAAACAGGTAGGAGACTATGCTATGGGAGAGGATGTTGAGTTAATGCTATAGAACAAAGAGGGTCAGAAGACACCACTGTGTGTGTGTGTGTGTGTGTGTGTGTGTGTGTGTGTATGTATGTGAAGGGGGCAGAGGACATGGTTATGGGCAGGGTAACCCCCATAGCAGTGTCTTCTACCACCCTTCACGTCACCCCCCATCCCTGCTTTCTGACCGCAACGCACTCCTGATCCCTGCATTCTGACCACAACGTACTCCTGAACCCTGCATTCTGACCTCAATTCACTCCTGAACCCTGAATTCTGACCGCAACCCACTCCTGTACCCTGCATTCTAAAAGTAACTCACTCCTGAACCCTGCATTCTGACCGCAATGCACTCCCGAATCCTGCATTCTGACCACAACTCACTCCTGAACCCTGCATTCTGATCGCAATGCACTCCTGAACCTTGCATTCTGACCGCAACTCACTCCTGAAACCTGCATTCTGATCGCAATGCACTCCTGATCCCTGCATTCTGACCGCAACGCACTCCTGAACCCTGCATTCTGACCAAAACCCACTCCTGAACCCTGCATCCTGACCGCAACACACTCCTGATCCCTGCTTTCTGACCACAACGCACTCCTGAGCCCTGCATTCTGACAGCAACTTATTCCTGAACCCTGCATTCTGAACGCAACGCACTCCGGAACCCTGCATTCTGACCTCAATGCACTCCTGAACCCTGCATTCTGACCGCAATGCACTCCTGAACCCTGCATTTTGACCACAACGTACTCCTGAACCCTGCATTCTGACCGCAACTCAATCCTGAAACCTGCAATCTGACCGCAATGCACTCCAGAACCTTGCATTCTGACCGCAATGCACTCCTGAACCCTGCATTCTGATCGCAACGCACTCCTGAACCCTGCATTCTGACCGCAACACACTCCTGAACCCTGCATTCTGACCTCAATTCACTCCTGAACCGTGCATTCTGACCGCAACCCACTCCTGTACCCTGCATTCTAAAAGTAACTCACTCCTGAACCCTGCATTCTGACCGCAATGCACTCCCGAACCCTGCATTCTGACCACAACTCACTCCTGAACCCTGCATTCTGATCGCAATGCACTCCTGAACCTTGCATTCTGACCGCAACTCACTCCTGAAACCTGCATTCTGATCGCAATGCACTCCTGATCCCTGCATTCTGACCGCAACGCACTCCTGATCCCTGCATTCTGACCAAAACCCACTCCTGAACCCTGCATCCTGACCGCAACACACTCCTGATCCCTGCTTTCTGACCACAACGCACTCCTGAGCCCTGCATTCTGACAGCAACTTATTCCTGAACCCTGCATTCTGAACGCAACGCACTCCGGAACCCTGCATTCTGACCTCAATGCACTCCTAAACCCTGCATTCTGACCGCAATGCACTCCTGAACCCTGCATTTTGACCACAACGTACTCCTGAACCCTGCATTCTGACCGCAACTCACTCCTGAAACCTGCAATCTGACCGCAATGCACTCCAGAACCTTGCATTCTGACCGCAATGCACTCCTGAACCCTGCATTCTGATCGCAACGCACTCCTGAACCCTGCATTCTGACCGCAACACACTCCTGAACCCTGCATTTTGACCGCAATGCACTCCTGAGCCCTGCATTTTGACTGCAGCTCACTCCTGAACACTGAATTCTGACCGCAATGCACTCCTGAAACCTGCAATCTGACCTCAATGCACTCCTGATCCTTGCATTCTGACCACAACATACTCCTGAACCCTGCATTCTGACCGCAACTCACTCCCGAAACCCTGCATTCTGATCACAACTCACTCCTGAAACCCTGCATTCTGACCGCAATGCACTTCTGAACCCTGCATTCTGACCAGAACGTACTCCTCAACCCTGCATTCTGACCGCAACTCACTCCTGAAACCTGCAATCTGACTGCAATGTACTCCTGATCCCTGCATTCTGACTGCAACGCACTCCTGAACCCTGCATTCTGACCGCAACTCACTCCTGAAACCTGCATTCTGACCGCAACTCACTCTTGAACCCTGCATTCTGACCGCAACTCACTCTTGAACCCTGCATTCTGACCACAACGCACTCCTGATTCCTGCATTCTGACCGCAACCCACTCATGAACCGGGCATTCTGAACGCAACGCACTCCGGAACCCTGCATTCTGACCGCAATGCACTCCTGAAACCTGCATTTTGACCGCAATGCACTCCTGATCCCTGCATTCTGACCGCAACACACTCCTGAACCCAATGCAATTTCTGAACCCTGCATTCTGACCGCAACTCACTCCTGAACCCTGCATTCTGACCACAACGCACTCCTGATTCCTGCATTCTGACCACAACGCACTCCTGATTCCTGCATTCTGACCGCAACGCACTCCTGAACCCTGCATTCTGACCACAACTCACTCCGGAACCCTGCATTCTGACCACAATGCACTCCTGAACCCTGCATTCTGACCAGAACGTACTCCTGAACCCTGCATTCTGACCACAACTGTCTCCTGAAACCTGCAATCTGACTGCAACGCACTCCTGATCCCTGCAGTCTGCACTCCTGAACCCTGCATTCTGTCTGCAACACACTCCTGAACCCTTCATTCTGACCAAAATGCACTCCTGATCCCTGCATTCTGACCGCAACACACTCCTGAACCCTGCATTCTGACCACAACACACTCCTGAACCCTGCATTCTGACTGCAAGGCACTCCTGAACCCTGCATTCTAACCGCAACGCACTCCTGATTCCTGCATTCTGACCACAACGCATGCCTGAACCCTGCATTCTGACCACAACTCACTCTTGAACCCTGCATTCTAACCGCAATGCACTCCTGATTCCTGCATTCTGACCGCCACGCACTCCTGAACCCTGCATTCTGACCGCAACACACTCCCGATCCCTGCATTCTTACCACAACGCACTCCTGCACACTGCATTCTGACCGCAACGCACTCCTGAACCCTGCATCATGCCCGAAATGCATTCCTGAACCCTACATTCTGACTGCAACTCACTCCTGAACCCTGCATTCTGACCGAAATGCATTCCTGAACCCTGCATCCTGACCGCAACTCACTCCTGAACCCTGCATCATGCCCGAAATGCATTCCTGAACCCTGCATTCTGACTGCAACTCACTCCTGAATCCTGCATTCTGACTGCAATGCACTCCTGAATCCTGCATTCTGACCGCAACTCACTCCTGAACCCTGCATCCTGACCGCAACTCACTCCTGAACCCTGCATCCTGACCGCAACTCACTCCTGAACCCTGCATTCTGACCGAAATGCATTCCTGAACCCTGCATCTTGACCGCAACTCACTCCTGAAACCTGAAATCTGACCGCAATGCACTCCTGAACCCTGCATTCTGACCGCAACGCACTCCTGAACCCTGCATTCTGACCACAACGCACTCCTGATTCCTGCATTCTGACCACAACGCACTCCTGATTCCTGCATTCTGACCGCAACGCACTCCTCAACCCTGCATTCTGACCACAACGCACTCCGGAACCCTGCATTCTGACCACAATGCACTTCTGAACCCTGCATTCTGACCAGAACGTACTCCTCAACCCTGCATTCTGACCGCAACTCACTCCTGAAACCTGCAATCTGACTGCAATGTACTCCTGATCCCTGCATTCTGACCGCAACGCATTCCTGAACCCTGCATTCTGACCGCAACTCACTCCTGAAACCTGCATTCTGACCACAATGCACTCCTGATCCCTGCATTCTGACCACAACGCACTCCTGAACCCTGCATTCTGACCGCAACACACTCCTGAACCCTGCATTCTGACTGCAAGGCACTCCTGAACCCTGCATTCTGACCACAACTCACTCCTGAACCCTGCATTCTGACCGCAACTCACTCTTGAACCCTGCATGCTGACCGCAACTCACTCTTGAACCCTGCATTCTGACCACAACGCACTCCCGATTCCTGCATTCTGACCGCAACGCACTCATGAACCGGGCATTCTGAACGCAACGCACTCCGGAACTTTGCATTCTGACCGCAATGCACTCCTGAAACCTGCATTTTGACCGCAATGCACTCCTGATCCCTGCATTCTGACCGCAACGCACTCGTGAACCCAATGCAATTTCTGAACCCTGCATTCTGACCGCAACTCACTCCTGAACCCTGCATTCTGACCACAATGCACTCCTGATTCCTGCATTCTGACCACAACGCACTCCTGATTCCTGCATTCTGACCGCAACGCACTCCTGAACCCTGCATTCTGACCACAACTCACTCCGGAACCCTGCATTCTGACCACAATGCACTCCTGAACCCTGCATTCTGACCAGAACGTACTCCTGAACCCTGCATTCTGACCACAACTGTCTCTTGAAACCTGCAATCTGACTGCAACGCACTCCTGATCCCTGCAGTCTGCACTCCTGAACCCTGCATTCTGTCTGCAACACACTCCTGAACCCTGCATTCTGACCAAAATGCACTCCTGATCCCTGCATTCTGACCGCAACACATTCCTGAACCCTGCATTCTGACCACAACACACTCCTGAACCCTACATTCTGACTGCAAGGCACTCCTGAACCCTGCATTCTAACCGCAACGCACTCCTGATTCCTGCATTCTGACCGCAACGCACGCCTGAACCCTGCATTCTGACCGCAACTCACTCTTGAACCCTGCGTTCTAACCGCAATGCACTCCTGATTCCTGCATTCTGACCGCCACGCACTCCTGAACCCTGCATTCTGACCGCAACACACTCCCGATCCCTGCATTCTGACCGCAACGAACTCCTGATCCCTGCATTCTAACCACAACGCACTCCTGCACACTGCATTCTGACCGCAACGCACTCCTGAACCCTGCATCATGCCCAAAATGCATTCCTGAACCCTACATTCTGATTGCAACTCACTCCTGAACCCTGCATCCTGACCGCAACTCACTCCTGAACCCTGCATTCTTACCGAAATGCATTCCTGAACCCTGCATCCTGACTGCAACTCACTTCTGAACCCTGCATCATGCCCGAAATGCATTCCTGAACCCTGCATTCTGACTGCAATGCACTCCTGAATCCTGCATTCTGACCGCAACTCACTCCTGAACCCTGCATCCTGACCGCAACTCACTCCTGAACCCTGCATTCTGACCGAAATGCATTCCTGAACCCTGCATCCTGACCGCAACTCACTCCTGAACCCTGCATTCTGACCGAAATGCATTCCTGAACCCTGCATCCTGACCGCAACTCACTCCTGAACCCTGCATCATGCCCGAAATGCATTCCTGAACCCTGCATTCTGACTGCAACTCACTCCTGAATCCTGCATTCTGACTGCAATGCACTCCTGAATCCTGCATTCTGACCGCAACTCACTCCTGAACCCTGCATCCTGACCGCAACTCACTCCTGAACCCTGCATTCTGACCGAAAAGCATTCCTGAACCCTGCATCCTGACTGCAACTCCTGAACCCTGCATCATGCCCGAAATTCATTCCTGAACCCTGCATTCTGACTGCAACTCACTCCTGAATCCTACATTCTGACTGCAATGCACTCCTGAACCCTGCATTCTGACCACAACACACTCCTGAACCCTGCATTCTGAGTGCAGCACACTCCTAAATCCTGCATTCTGAGTGCAGCACACTCCTAAATCCTGCATTCTGAGTGCAACACACTCCTGATCTCTGCAACGTAACACTCTGGTGAACCCTGCATTCTCTGCATAACGCACTCCTAAACCCTGCACTCTCTTGTAATATTTATTTTTGTTCAGAGTAAAAAAAGGTGTTATTGTTTTTTTGGGGGGGCACTGTGCTTCTTTGACTTCATCAGTGTTTTTCAAGTCGATCTCCATCTATCGAAGATTGCCTACCCCTGCTATACACAATGCTCCAGACGCATACACATGTACTTGACAGTTTTGACAAGTGCAGTGTCAAGCACTGCACATGTCATGTCCCTCTTTAGATGCTTTCCACTGTGCTCAGGAAAAATTGATCAGGAGAGGTGCACTCTTCACTGCTGCTGATAGGATTAATGAACCTTAACGCCAGTGGGTAGAATAGTAGCGGGGGCATGCTCTTAAATGGTCCACATATAACTAACTACTACATGTCACATATGCTGGTGAGGCATAATCAAGGCTGGGGCACTCTATGTCAGGGATATGCAACTAGCGGACCTCCAGCTGTTGCAAAACTACAAGTCCCACCATGCTTCTGCCTCTGGATGTCATGGTTGTGGCTGTCAGAGTCTTGCTATGCCTCATGGGACTTGTAGTTCTGCAACAGCTGGAGGTCCGCTAATTGCATATCCCTGCTCTATGTCTTGCTTAATTAGATGTCTTGTCAAATGTCAAAAATGTATATTTCAGTAAAAGTAGCAAGAAAAGAAACAACGTAAAATAAAATGTTTCTTTACCAACAGCAAAAGGTTACTTTAAAAAATAATTGCTTAACAAGATAATTTATTGAACTATCTATCAAATTATACATTTGACTTAAACTATCATGCTTGAAATATAGTTGCATATTTCTTTATGGTAAAACTTTATTTTTTACCTTATAGATGTGTAGAATGGTACCTCACAGAGGAAGTAATAATTTACTTGACAGGTCTCCCCTTTTATCCCTATTAGCATTAAACAGCCAGTCCTAAATGTGTCTCTCGATGTATGGGTGTCCAACTGCTACAGAGGAACTGGAAATAAGTGTTTGATTGCTTCATCTTCACTAGCATAAACCCTTAATATCTAATAGCTATTTAGTAAATGTCACTGGAACACAACTCCTCTTTATTAACAGCAAGCCAGTTTCTTTATTAAAAGCGTCTTTGACTGATTATTTTGCTAAGCATCCACCGCACACAACACTGCCTATGCTCATTGGTATGGGCAACACATGGCTACTGCATTTTACTGCTTGGCATCTGAGGGACTTGGGCTACTTTCACACTGGGGAGTCAGGGGCATCGGCAGTAAAGCATCGGCGATTTACCGTCCTTTTAGTGGCGCTATTCGGCCACTAGCGGGGTGCTTTTAACCCCCGTTGGCGGCAGAAAAGGGGTTAAAACTGTCTGTGCAGCAGTGTATACACCACTCCTACAGTGCTGCAAAGATGCTGCTTGCAGGACTTTTTTTTACCGTCCTGCAGGCGCACCGCTCCAGTGTGAAAGCACTCAGGCTTTCACACTGGAGTGAGAGGAGAGGCCCTTTACAGGCACTATTTTTAGTGTTATAGCGCCTGTAAAGCGATTCAGTGTGAAAGCAGCCTAAGACAACCTCTCAAAAAAACCAACACACACTCTCCAACAGCAAATGTTTATATGCTATCTGGGTGTAGGTTTTTAAATTACCTATGGTCTTCAAACAAGTAAATAAACAACAAGTTAAAGCGGAATTTTACCCATATGAACTTGATAAAAAAAATAATGTTCTTTAGCAAGAAACATAAATTTCACATTAATAATTATGCTACCAAAATTAGTGTGTGCTGTAAATTGTCTCCAGCATTTCTCCTGTTTCTTCTTGCTGGAGGCTGCCATTTTGCTGAAGCCCAGAGCCCCTGAGCAGCAATAAATCATAAAGTGGACCTAAACCCATCAATTTAACAGTTTCCAAAAAGTTCCATTCCTGGAATGCTGGGATTGATAACTATCACATTTGCTTGTTTCCAAACTGTCAAAACATGAAATGGCTGGTGTCATAACTGATCACATGTGCAGCACCATGGCAGTTGCAGATCAAACCGAAGCAGCTTCCTTGGCTTTAATGTACAAGAGGATTTATTTCCGCTTTAAGGCCATCAGCATATCGGCCTCTTCAAATTCAGCAGTGCCTAAAAATGGAGAGCAACTGAGCATGTGCAGAGCAGGGAGAGAGAGTGTATTACTGGATTTTGAACAGTATAAGAACTTATTTTTAATGTTTTACATAGCTATACCTGCAAAAGGGGCCAGCCTGAAGTGATCTAGCAGGACTTCCTTTTCTCACTAAAGTTCCACTTTAAATTAGCTGACCCTGTTCTTTTCAGGCTTTGTGTTTTATTTTCCATACATTTTGAGGCCTATTTGGTGGGGCTTCTTCACTTTTAGCCTCCTCTCATTGTGGTCATTGAAACCTGTTGCACTGTAGAGTGATTGCTGCACCAAGTACGCTTTTAGACTATGTCATTTTTACCACATTTTATAGTAATGCCTGAATGCTCACAAGCTACAACTGAACAATTGTAAACGATGGTGAGCATTCATTAACCCACTGTTTCAGTTAGGCCTAGCCAACACTACAACAAACAAAAGGTCCCTCTCATTTGGACTAGAAGTGATTCTCTGTCTGACCCAACTTGTGGGTTATTCATATAAGGGAGTTCAGGGTTTTCCAAACCAGGGCTACTCTCCATCTGCATATCTATCTCTTTTGGGCAGTACTTAAATGGGGGGGGGGGGGGGGGCTAAAAACTTTCTGCACAGGAGCCATTGGGTTACTTTGTCTGTCACTGACTTTAATGGCTTCAATGGCTCCAATGGTCAACTTGTGTTGAAAAACTAGTAGTGCTAAAAAACAATGGTGTAACCAAATATTTAAAATGTCTGTTAACCCAATATTTCCTATTCCTCCTTCTCCTATGCGTATGTTGTACCTTGTATTTGTGTTAAAGGTATCCTGTTCTCTTTGTATTTCTTCTTTTATGTGAATATCTGGTGATTCTGCCAGTCCTCCTACTTTCCTGTTTCAAACTGACACCTCTAGGCATGGAAACACATCCTTCCAAGTACAGTTTTCTGGCTGTGCAAGTAGCACAGCTAGCCTGTCCTCCAATGGTCAAGACTTGTGCTGACACCCCCCTTGCACAGCTTTTTATAGGAAAAACAGTGTATTGCTCTTTCTCTGCCCCCCGCTGACATGCCTCCCTGCAGTCTCCATAAAACCATGTGCAAGAAACAATGAAGGGCCCCCCAACCCTGGCAGGGTCTCTTTCCTCCGAGTCCAGGGCCTTTAACCCTCATCTCTGCATCCTCAGCTGCACAGAATGAATGGACAGGAATGGCTCTGTACAGAGCTTCCCATTCATTCACAAACTGACACATGGTAAACACAGTTACTATGCTTCATTTTTGAATGGACGCACTGAGTGTGATACCGATCACTCACTATGTCCATTCAGAAAAGAAAGGGGCCAGATAGGGGGCACTGTGAAAGGAGGGGCAAGTGTAACAAGAAGGGGGTAGTATGAGGGAGGGCAGTGTGACAGGAGGGGGACAGTAGGACAGGGTTGGTAGTGTGACAGGGAAGCAGTATGATGGGGGTATTGTGACAGGAGGGTGGCAGTGTGACAAGGGGGCACTGTGATGGGGGGCAGTGTGATGGGGGAAGTGTGACAGGAGGGGGCAGTATGACAGGGGTATTGTGACAGGACGGGGGGAAATGTGACAGGTGAGGGGCAGTGTGACAAGGGAAGGGTATCTAGGAAGTGCGACAGGAGGGGGGAGTGTGATAAGAGGGGACACTGTGAAAGGAGGGGGCAGTGTGACAAGAAGGGGCAGTATGATGGGGCAGTGTGATAGGAGGGGGCAGTATGACAGGGGGGCAGAATTATAAGAGGGAGGCAGTATGACAGGGGGATACTAGCACAAGAGGGGGAAGTGTGACAGGAGAAGGGTACCTGGGAAGTGTGACAGGAGGTAAGCAGTGTAATATGAGGAGGACAGTGTGAAAGAAGGGGAGCAGTGTGGTAAGAGGGGGGCAGTGTGATGAGGGAGCACTGTGAAAGGAGGGGGGCAGTGTAAAAAAAGGGGAACAGTATGACAGGGGGTAGTGTGACAGGAAGGGGCAGTGTGACGAGGGATCAGAATGATGGAAGGGCAGTGTGACAGGAGGGGGGCAGTGTCACAGGTAGGGGGGCAGTGTCACAGGTGGGAGGACAGTGTGACAGGAGGGGGGGGAGTGTGACAGATGGGTGGCAGTGTGTCAGGTGGGAGGGCAGTGTGACAGGAGGTGGGGGGCAGTGTGACAGGTGGTGGGGCAGTATGTCAGGTGGGAGGGCAGTGTGACAGGTAGGAGGGAAGTGTGACAGGTAGGAGGGGGCAGTGTGACAGGAGGGGGGAGGGTGTGTGACAGGTGGTGGGGCAGTGTGACAAGTGAGGGGGCAGTGTGATAGGTGGTGGGGAAGTGTGACAGGTAAGGGGGCAGTATGACAATTGGGGGGCAGTGTGACTGGTGGGAGTGTGATAAGAGGGGGCATTGTTACAGTAGGACACACAGTATGCTCAGGTGCCAGGCTCAGGTGCCAGGCTTACCTTACAGGAGAAGCTTAGAGGCAAGAAGCAGCAGCCGTAGTCGGGGTAGTAACTCCTGTGGGAACTAGCGAGATGTTACTAGCTCAGTAAAGGCCCACTACAGGCAGGAACTCTCAGTCCCTTGACAAGTAGTGCAATGTGAGTGAAGAGCATGACATTCCACCTTCTGCTTCCGTGTGGCCACTGATCCCAGCTTCACTTGCTTGCAGAAAATGCTAGCCCACTTGGCTTCCACCAGCCATGCCTGGCTGATATTCCTCTCAGTCCTCCTGATCGACTTTCCACCCCAGTCCCGCTCAAGTGGCTCATACACATAGAGACCTCCCAGGGCAAGGTTAGCTGAAGACTTGGCACTCCATGATCTTCGAGAGAGGCCTGCTACTGATGGCAGTCTCTCCCATTGTCTGTCCCTGCACAGTGCTGATCTACCCACTGTCTCTCCTTGCTTTTTCCCGCAAAGGGTCCCTGAAAGGCCACCGATAGCCTCTTCATAGCACTGCTTCTCCATCTTCCACCCGAATCCCCTTGCTGAAATGGCCAATATCTATTTATAGGGTTATCTCAGTCCCCTGCCAGCCCACTTTTGGGGATTGGCTGAGGCCCCATAAATATTCATGGCAGCTCCTCCTGACCCCCGCCCTCTAGTTAAAGAAGGTTCTCCAACCTTCCAGACACCAGGGGGAGGAACCAGAGAGCTGCCAGGATGAGTCATCCAGCTCTGGCCTCTAGTAACCCTGACCAAGATTCAGTGACTCAGGTTATTCCTGGCCAGAAATATGTTTTACCTACTCTCAACTCTAGTAGCACACACTAGAGGGTGCTACACCTGCAAAGGTTTGTGATTGTTTTGATATACAGTTTTGAACCCCCTTTGACAAGCAACACTTCCATGGCTCATGCAGCACATGCTAACCCTGGAGTAGAGAAGCTAAACTTATTTATCTTCACTAAAAGTGGAGTAATTGTCCTAAAACTCTATGAGGCTGATTTACTAAAACTGGAGAGTGCAAAATCTGGTGCAGCTCTGCTCAGAAACCAATCAGCTTCCAGTTTTAGTGTGAAAGCTTAATTGAACAATTCGAAGTTAGAAGCTGATTGGCTATCATGCAAAGCTACACCAGATTTTGTACTCTCCATTTTTAGTAACTCAACCCCTATTAGTCTATTTATACAAGTGTTTATTTGTGCAGGTTACCTTTAGTGGCTCATAATACCATACCACCCAACTTTTTCAGATGGGAATGAGGGACACCTATTAGCTAAAAGTATGTAGGCATAGGGCAAACCCTCTGCAAGTAGACTTATACAAAAAAATATTAGTTAAGAAATGTTTAACACTGTGAAACATTTTTGAAAGCTAAAGAGTTCAACTTATATACAACTATATAGATCAGACCAAAATGAGGGACACACGAGGAGGGAAGAGGAACAGAGGGACATTCTAAATCGGGGACAGTTCCTTGAAATCAGGTACAGTTGAGACCTATGTAATATATATAATGCAGCTGTTGGGATATTGTGGACTTACAAGCCATGTAAATAGATAATTCTTGAATCAAAAACATGAATTATATTACAATTTATGCGGGAAAATATAGCATACACCAAGTTGATTTTTATTGTTTAACATATTCTATCTGACTCTACATCAGTGCCCTTGTAAAACCGCTTTGTGCATAGCCAGAACAAAGGATTTTTATAATAATAATAAAGTGTGATAAAACCTACGGGTCTGCTTCAAGGACTTGATTAGAAAGGAGACAGTTGTGCATAGGAGTGAATGGACGGCTCATTGATTTCTTCTGTTTTTTCTGTTGCTCTTCATGTTCTGTCAGAAAGAACCTGGAGGGAGAAATAAATTCATCCAAGTTAGTAAAAACACATGACTTGTAAATAAAGCACTAATATGTTTCATGATGCTGAATGGCAAGCAATGAAGAACAAATTGCATTCAAATATATTATAACCCCACCGCATGAATTCTGCATCAGGTGCCATAAGGTT
Source organism: Aquarana catesbeiana (assembly GCF_042186555.1). Classification (NCBI taxonomy): domain Eukaryota; kingdom Metazoa; phylum Chordata; class Amphibia; order Anura; family Ranidae; genus Aquarana; species Aquarana catesbeiana. Next base: position 224,764,146 of record NC_133324.1, read on the forward strand.
TGGAAATATTACTTTAATGTCATTTCTTTAAGCAAATATTTCAAACCAAAAGCCCATTTACACAAATACCCTTAAGAAAAGACTGTAACATGAAGATATCAGCAAAACAAAAAAAAAAAAGACATAGTACATTTATAGAGTAAGCAATTCCCCACAGCAACAGTGCAGCAAACTTCCTAACAGCTTGTCTCCCCATCTGTCTACACAGCCCAGTGCATAAAGGTGATAAAAGCAGCAGAATACAACCTGCTAAATTAGGAGCATTAGCAGTGAGTGAACTTGGAGAGGTATGGGGATTCAGCTGAAATTCACACATTGCCCATAAATGAAATACTCTGGAGACTTAATATAGGAATTCCTGTTTTTTACCCCTCTCATATTTTCTGGCTCATTAGCTCAAATATTTTCTGATTTGATGCAGTACGGAGTACATGGTGCATCTCTGTATTGAATATCAGGGTTATATTAACCATAAGTCATATGTGGGCCAGTGTCTAGGGAATCAAAGCAAGGGGAAGCCAGCACCAAAGTTTAAAATGTACAAATGTACTCTGGGATTTAATGTAAACGTGCAATTCTAAATGATAGCTTCCTAGTTTATGTGTATGTTTACCCTAACAACGAACTTACTGTATTTGATTCCTTTTGCTCTGTTAAATACACCAATGAAAGCCTTTTGTTATATCTGTTTTATAAGGGCAAAAACACTGTTGATCTTGCCAGAAATTCAGAGCTGCCCTATGTTCTCTGCACTTCTCTTGCATGATCTCAAAGGAACTATTTAGTCCTGTCAGTTTTTATCTGAGGACTACAATACAATTTGTAGAGATGGGCTCAGGAGTGTTCGAGATCTTAAGCCTCGTACACACGGTCTGATTGTTGGACGACCGAGCGTCTGATTTTTGTCAAAAGAGCGTGTGCAGGATTATGTCTAGCATACTAACTATCCGCAAATTGTCTTTTGACAAACACGAATGTAGTGATGTACTACGACAGTATAAAGTGGAAGTTCATTTTTCAAGCGTCACCCTTTGGGCTCCTTCTGCTAATTTTAAGTTAGTAGAAGTTTGGTGAGCGTTGATGGGCGATTTTCAGATCGTACAAAACAAATGCCTTTTAAAATGCATTTGGCATAACTACATACAAAGCAGCTTCATTATTATCACATTAAAGAAGATGGGAATTTTGACATTTCATCAATTGCCGCATCACGAATGTTAATTCTAGATTACGAACAGTAGTTTACAAGACTGAATTCTTCCCAGTCGTTCCTTGATTCCGAGCATGCATGTTTGTACTTTCGACTTTTGTGTGTCGGATTTCTCGTTGAGTTCACATCAGACAAAAAGGTTATAGCCTGCACATCCAGCTTTTGTCTGATGTAAAAGTCAAATCATCTGTCGAATGCACCGTACTAACGATCCGAAAATCCGCAGACAGCTCGTCTTCAGACTTTTCCCTTCTGTCTTTCGTACCATGTGTACGAGGCCTTACTCCCAACCCACCCACCTGATCTCACCAGAAAGCCGACACTGCACACCGCAAATCACAGGCATTGAGACATTTCCTGATCTGTGCAGCTGCGGACCAAGAAATGACTCGCTGCCTGTGATTAGCGGTATGCAGTGTCCGCTTCCTGGCCGGAATCGGGCGGGTGGGATGCCAAACATGCCCAAGCCCATTCCTAACAATTAGTTACTATGCTTTGCAGATGAAGACAGTGTGGTTAAGTAGTTTAGCAAAAGAAAACTAGGAAGATCTGAAACCACTCGTTCCACAAAAAAAGTTTTAGGAATTCAGAACAACCCTAATCACTGATTTCTGGCGGTAGTTCCCTTAAGGACTACCTGCACTTACTGTAATACAGGCAAGCATTTGCGCAAATAGAGCTGTGACAGGGTCATCAATGCTCAGAGTGAAAATGCCAAACTGTGCCCCCTCCAGCAGGAGTAGGGAGTGGGGTTAATAGTGATGCATATAGCACGCCACTCTGAAACATATGTAACATATGCATTTAATAGCGTCCACATTCTATTCTGCAGTAAAATATAGGGTTAATTGTGATGTAGAAAGAAATGCTCTGGTATCGATGTGAGAAAATATTCCATATTGGTGGCGTCACTTGAAGGAAGAAATGCACCGGTTTTAGTGGTGATACAAAATGAAAAAATATCCCTGCGTCTGTGGTGTCATTGTAAGGAAAAATGCCCCTGGGTCCATGTCACTGGAAGGAAAAATTCCCCTGCGTCAGTGATGTCCCTGGATAGAAAAAAATTGCCTCTGTGAGGGTGTTGTCACTGGAAGGAAAAATGCCCAGCATTGGTGATGTCACTGGAAGGAAAAAAAACCCTCACTGCTGCTGTTACGGGAAGAAAAAAAGCCCCAGCATTGGTGGTGTCAATAAAAAGAAAAATAGCTCTTGCATTGTCCATAAAGACATGGATGAGCGAGTTTGGGGTGGAGGAACTTGGTTGGCCTGCACAGAATCCTGACCTCGATAGAACACCTATGGAAAGAACTAGAGTGGAGACTGTAAGTCAGAACTTCTCGTCCACATCAATGCCTGACCTGAGAAATGCGCTTCTGGAAGAATGGTCAAACATTCCCATAGACGCACTCCTAAACCTTGTGGACAGCCTTCCTAGAAGAGTTGAAGCTGTTATAGATGCAAAGGGTGGACCAACTCAATATTGAACCCTAGGGACTAAGACTGGGATGCCATTAAAGTTCATGTGCGTGTAAAGACAGGCATCCCAATACTTTTGGTAATATAGTGTACTTAAAAAACTGATAATTCAGTCATAATTTATAATTACTTACAGAACAATTTTCTGAATTCTCAAGGTTCTGTGTAAGGATAAAAGTAAATTGCTTAATGCCAGCTAGCATGTTCCCTAGAAGCGAGGATGTTACAAAATGTTTAACTGGCTGTAAAATTTAGCTAATGAAATTTGCAAAAAAGATAGGTGTAAAATGACTGGGCTGAAATTGCAGTGCACAGAACTGCATGTGAATAACACAAGAATGCTGTTCTAGTGTGAATTGGCCCTTCCAAGAACCTCAGTCCCTCTGACACACCAGGCTAAGTGTACAAACATGCTATATAAAAAGAAATCACTGAAAGTAATATTTAGTACCCAGTAGTAGTTCTACAGTATATCAAAGAAAACAGGAACCAAACCGACAGTAAAGGCATATATTGTCACCCCATATGGTTGGTAACTGGGCAAGCATAAATTGGATTAACAATGATAACACAATTTAGCAAGAAAAGCGATTTACAGTAAGGACCAGACATTAGATGACATTTGGCGTCCAGATCAGTATAAAAAGTAGCAAGGCCTCCATTCCATACTTGGGTGTGAATCTGGCCCCCAGTATCAACCAATTATATAAGACCAATTACCCCCCTCTATGTAAGAAGTTAGGTGGGGATCTGCCTCAATGGGTTCGATATGATTTATCCTGGCTGGGTCGGATTAATTCCATAAAAATTACTCTCTTACCATGTATACTTTATTTATTTCACTCAGTGCCCACCCCAATAGCGAGATCTCACCTGAAAGATTTCCAATCTAAAATTATTTGTTTCATCTGCGCAAATAAGGGCCATTGTTGCCCCAAAAGTGTGTTTTTTAGGTTGCATTCTCAAGGGGTTTATGGTGGTATTATCAAGCAGCACAATTGGCACAGAATTCTATTGTTTACTCTCTAGACCCCAAACCAGACTGGGTTCATATGGAGAGACAAGCTGTTCCCTGTCAACTATAGACTTTTTACTTTGGAGCCCCCCTAAATGATGACCTCTGATTTTAGAACCTGTTCTCTTGCATTCTTTGACTTGATGTGACACTACACAAACAATCCTCATTCCTTTCAGAGCTTAGCCCACCTTTTTCATAATTTCCCCCAGGTTTAAACATCAAATCATTTCAGTGGTGGTTAAATAAAGGACTGGTTAGGATAGGCCACTTTTTCACCCCATTGGGCCTCTCTCTGTGGGTTTTTTTGTTAGCAAGCTAGAAACTCCCCAGTCAGAAAGATTTAGATTGTGTCAAATTTTAAATTTCTTACACTCCCACAGGGCTAAAAAAATCGGACCCCATTTACACAATTTACTTTTCTTTAGCCAAAGCCATGAAGAAGCTTACCTAAGCGCTGGGTTAGGAACAGGATCTGAAGGAAGAATGGGAATTAGATGGCATCAATGTTTTTATTTATCCATTAAAAGGGTCCTAAATGTCTCCCTAATTGAGGCTAACGTTAAAATTTTCACACAATGGTATCAGGCTCCTTTACACTTAGCAAAAATATACCCAGATCCCCCCCCCCCCCCACTGTTTCTGAGGTTGAAATCACCTGGGCTCCCTCTTTCATACTTGGTGGTTGTGTCCTCATATTTGAGGAATCTGGAACAAAATCTTTCATATGCTGCGCAGGGTCACAGGGATTGTGACCCCTAAAACTCCTCAGATTGCTTTACTGAACTAAAGGGTAGCTAGCACCCCCAAAAGCATGCAGATGTATATCTTTTTTTTTCCCCCTGGGCAATAAAATTTAAATTGCACGAGCCTGGAAGCAGCCCTCCGTGTCCTTTGCAGCAGCCAAATGGAAGATTTCTTGGATAATGATTCAAGAAAAGTCTGTGAGCATTCTACAAGACATCGTTCAGAAGTTTGAACATATATGGGAGCCTGGGCCCTATACATGAAAGTCCCTCTGTGACTCTTTTCTGTGCTCCTATGTTTTATTCCTCCCGTCAGTGAATGATTTCTATTTGCCTTGGCTCTCACTTTTACCCTCCTTTCTGACTCCTTCTCTTCTCCTCTCTTTCATTTTTTAGGGTTCTCTTTAACATTTTGTAGTCTAACATCTTGCTTAAAATGGGATATGATCCTCTTACATTGGCACTGGTTTGTGGCTTGAGATCATGATGGGGTCCTGTGGCTATAGTTACTGTATATCAGCTAATGTAAGCTTTTGGACTGTTTCTCCTTTTGTCCAGGGACTTACATTTTGAGTGGAACATAATCTCTTCTTAGGTACATGATACACCTTTGAAGGTCTTCCCAAACTCTCCTGTGTAGAGAGTGGGAGCTGGTGGGAGGGTTTCAGGGGGTGTAGGATGACCATCGGTTGTTATATTCTGTTATTCTCTTATTTGTTACCAATAGATTTTCAATTTGTATACATTTGCAGATGTATACCTAATCTTTACTTGTACTGTATGTCCATTTTTCTATTGGAAAACTATAATAAAGATTGAAAGGAAAAAAAAAGTAGCAAGGCCACCTCAAGTGCAGAAGTGAGCAGTAGTAAAGTTTAATCTACCTGTAACTATACTGCCAGAGTGCATTTATGGTGTTGATGAAATTTCTAGACCGACTGGGTATACACTATGCAAAAGAAAAGGGGAATGGTAGAAGAGAGAGCAGGGAAACAAATGGGACTTGCTGAATAAATATTATGGGAGTGTCAATTCTTTGAGATGTTCTTCTGCTGGCTAACGTTGGGGCCCTATAAGAGAGTCTTTGCACTTAACGACAGTCTCAGTTAACCTGTATGCAATATAGGTACAGTATAATCTCAGCACTTGTGCAAGATAGATGTGGTTCAGATGTGGTAAAGATTTGGTATCGGTGAAGTCTTGGTTTGTTATAAGTGCAATATGGAATGCAGTATGGGTGTGGTATGGATTGGGCATTCTTGGTGCCCTGCATTCAGTGGCTAAGTCCCTGCTGGTAGTATCTGCAATGGTTGAATAGCCCTCTCAACAGTTTCCAGGATGATGTGGTGACCCTTATGCTGTAGAAGTGTGGACCCCTCGGTTTCTACCCGAAAGCCTCCGGTGATCAGTGTTGGGAAGTAGGGGGTCAGTCTCCCTGCGGCAGTGGTACTGGTGCTGTGATGTTGACAGTGCTGTGCTGCCCTTGGGTGCCTTACTCCCAGTCTCAGGCTTGAATCACTACTGGTAGGGTCTACCGCTGGCAGGCGAATATCCAGACAGAGCGCCAAGAGGAAGAACTTTCCTGGACAGTTTAATAATATGCATCTCTCCACTCCTCCTATTGCACAGTACATATTGGGATCTGTAGCATAAGGAGTTCATTGGTCCCATTATATGGCTGCCGTCACAGACTACAACTCCCAGGATTCTCAGTGCTCTGCATAGAAGTCTATGTGCATGCTTGGCTTCAGCTCTCCCCCTGCTGGCCAGAGGAGAATGGTGCAGCATAACATCAGTATCTCAGTGGAGGGAGAGGATAAAAAAGACAGTGGGGTTGATTTACTAAAGCTGGAGAGTGCAAATTCAGGCTCACTTCTGCAGAGAAACCAATCAGCTTCCAGGTTTTATTGCCAAAGTTTGATTGAACAAGCTGAGGTTAGAAGGTGATTGGCTACCTTGCACAGCTGCACCAGATTCTGAGTGCTCCAGCATTAGTAAATCTACCCCAGTGTCTCCTTTTCCATATTATTCTAGCCCAGAATCTGGCTACATAGGAAAGCATGCCAATATGCACAAAATACCTGTCACGAGCTGAGGCATAGTTTTTCTTAAATGCCTCTTTCCTTAACTTTTTGTGCTTCTTTTCACTTCTCTTGTCTGGTTACTCCTAAACAGCTGAAGGCAAATCCAGCACTATTAGCAAAACTAGGGGATTGGAGTTTTGGAATCTGCAAGGAAGTATTACAAGACTAAGGTAATGCACAGTCATCAAGCACCTTGTTTCTAGACTATACGTATTATTACATGGAAAATATATAGGCTAGATACATGGTATTTTCTCTTTCCTGGCTCACCTCATGTCAGCAATAGTGGGTCAACTCCGCCCCCTTGACCCTCGAGGACTACCTTCTACCTCAGAATAAAAGACAGAGACCCCTATCCTCAGATGTTCTTTTTCTGGTCCTGCTCCAGGACACCTGTAGCTTACCTCAGATGAATGAAGGAATGGATGGTCTCAGATTTCCTCCCTACCAAGGTTCCCACCGGGGTTCAGCCTCTCCCTGGCTTGGAAGTTCCGGATGTTGGCTGTAAATCTCCCTGATTCCAGAAGCCCCTTAGTGCCAGGGCGCGGGTAAAATGGCTAAAAGAGCCATATATTTCATGCAGCTGTTGGTGCGGGTGTTTGTTCCCTTCCTCCTCCTCAGCATGCTTTGGAGGCACTGAAGTCTGCAAAAAGGTAGGGGAGGCAACATGGGATCAGTTATTAAAAGAGTGCTACTTTCTTTCACTGTTCTAATATTGTGATATTGCTTGTTTCAGGAATTCTAGTCCCAAACACAAGCATGCAAAGAAACCAAAATTCCTCCATCATTCCTCCTCTCCGGATTACAGAAGAAACCACTCTTCTAGTTCCCATTCTCGCCATGAGACAGGCTGATCCCCAGTTATTCAGCACAGCTCATTATATATCAAGTCTTTTTCTCCAAGTCCAAGTGGGATGGGCTGTCCAGCTCAGGATCTTTGTTGGGCGTGCTCATCAGCACGCCCAACACCTTACCCGGATAAGAATAATCTGTGCTAAATGTGCGAAGGAGATTTCAACTGATAGAGAGGCTGATTCCGAGAGAGTTAAATCCTATATCGAACAGGCTTCTAGAGAATCCATGCATCAATTTTCTTTTTCCCTTTGGAAAAATCTTCTACACGCCGGAAAGGTCACTCTTCAGAGGTGGGTGGAATCACCTTATATTCGACCAATTGATCCTTCTCACTTGGAGTATCCGACGAGTGGACTTCAAGGAAGAATCTTTCACGAGGCATGCCTCTCAGCACGGGAGATTGGATTATTATTACTACGGATGCCAGTCTCCGGGGTAAGAGGACTCACTGTCAGGGACAAAGAGTTTAAGCAGAGTGGAAGAATCCATCTGTATGCCATTCAAATTTGCCTGGAGCTGAAAGCAGCTCACTGTTAGGTACCTGGTAGTTGAGCCCGACTGGTGGAAGGAGACCTCTCTTAAGGGCTGGTTCAGGAGCCACTGGAGTGGGAACAGTGGTCTCTTGAGCACAGTGGGTAGGAGTGCCTGATGCGGGTTCTTGCTGTGGTCAACACAGGAACTGGAGAAGACGTCCCTCCGGGATGGCTGGGCTGCGGATGCTGACAGACAGAAGCGGATCCGTAAGCAGACAGGTGGATGATATGGCAGCAGCAGAACCAGGAGCTGGAAGAGCAGGCTGGAAGCAGCATCACAGGACACAGGCAAAGCTCATTAGCAGAGTCAAACAGTCTGTATTGGCAGGAGATCAGGCAGGTATATGGCAGAAGGAATGATCACAGAATAGTCAGGCAGGCAGGTGTTCGGCAACAGGTCACAAGATATAAGCAAGGTCAGGCAGGCCGGGTCGGGTTGGAGACAGAAGAATGGTCAAACGTAGCCGGGTCAATAGCAGATAATAACAGCAGGCAGGATACAGGAACTCAGGTGCAGAGCTGCAGACGAACAGCACCTGATGGAAGGATCTGACAACCTTTTAAAGGGTCTTTGGTGCCAAACAGCGCTAGCGCGAACGGGCGTGCGCGGGAGCGCGCCGGTGCCCCCCAGTGGGGAATTCAGCTGCACTGCCCTGGAAAAGCCCCTCGTGCACCTGCGCACACGCATGTTAGCCCGACGGCCACCGACATGTCCCTGACATTGCCCCCTCCCAACGGGCAGCCTCCGGATGCCCAGATAAGTATTCTTTTCAGGATGAGCAGAGAAATAGGCATGGATCAAACGTTTAGCATGAATATTGCTGTCAGGTTCCCATGAATTATTCTCTGGGCCATACCCTTTCCATTTAATCAAAAACTGTACCTGCCCCAATCTCTTCCTGCAATCGAGGATGGCCTCCACTTCGTATTCCTCGTTTCCGTCCACCAAAACAGGTTCAGGGATCCTGGTGCCCCTATCAGGAAAGGGGTCAGCTACAGCAGGCTTCAATAGCGAGACATGTAATACAGGGTGGATTTTAAGTGAGTCAGGTAAACACAGTTCATAAGATACCTCATTAATCTTCCTTTTCACCGGGAAGGGCCCAATAAACTTAGGAGCGAACTTTTTGGAAGGACAAGTCAACTTAATGTTATTGGTAGACAGCCATACCTTATCACCAAGCTGCAGGTTCAGATCTCCTCTTCTTTTTTGACCGAAGATCCTTTTACTGTCTGCTTGTGCCTTGGATACCGCTTCCTGTAACATCTGATTATTGTGACTGAGGAACTGTACTGTGTCCTGGACCGCTGGAACTGAGGATTCTGGAAGAAAATCTGGTAAGAAAGATACATGAAAACCATAATTGGCAAAGAAAGGAGACTGACCGGTGGCAGAGTGGCTGGCATTATTATAAGCGAATTCCGCTAGGGGCAGCAGGGACACCCAATCATCTTGTACAAAAGATGTAAAACACCTAATGTATTGCTCCAGCGTCTGATTTGTCCTTTCTGTTTGCCCGTTAGTTTGGGGATGGTATGCTGAGGACAGGGCTAGTTCAATTTTCAAGATCTCACACAGGGCTTTCCAGAAGCGTGAAGTAAACTGCACCCCCCTATCAGACACTATATTTGCGGGGACTCCGTGCAGCCTAGCGATCTCTTTGATGAACACACGGGCCGTTTCTACGGCAGAAAGTGTCCCCTTTAAGGACGATCGACAACCACAAAGATCGCCGAACATCCTTCAGAACATGGTAGCTCAACTATAAAGTCCATTGCTATCATCCTCCATGGCCTATCTGGTATGGGCAATGGCCTCAACAGTCCCCAGGCTCGGGTCCTGGAAGTCTTATTTTGGATGCAAACAGAACAAGAATTGACGTACTTCCTGCAAAATTCTTTCAGGTTGGGCCACCAGAACGTGCGTTGCACGAGTTCAAGGGTCTTACGAACCCCAAAATGTCCTGCAAGTGGATGATCATGCAATAAAGTTAGCATCTTGATTCGGACGTTCTCCGGTACAAATATTTGACTTCCTCTCCACAATAACCCATCTCGAGATGTTAAGGAGAATCCCTGGAGACTTGAAGGTTCTGGCGATGCTTCTCTGATCAAGGACAGGAGATCCGTCTGAAGGAGCAAGAAGCTATTAGCCGGCAGAATGGTGTCGGGTACAGAAAGGTCTTTAGGATTGTCAAACATGCGCGATAGTGCGTCTGGTTTTATGTTTTTAGTTCCTGGCCGGTAAGTGATGTGGAAGCAGAAACGAGTAAAGAATAGGGCCCACCGTGCTTGTCGGGGTTTCAGTCTCTTAGCAGATCTTAAGTATTCGAGATTCTTGTGATCAGTATATATTAGAACCGGATGAACTGCGCCCTCTAACAGATACCTCCACTCTTCTAATGCTGTCTTGATGGCAAGTAGTTCCCGATCACCCACGTCGTAATTCCGCTCAGCCAGCGAGAGTTTCCTGGAGAAGAATCCCACGGGGTGCATCAGATCCTTGTTGCCCTGCCGTTGAGAGATGACTGCACCCACGGCCACTTCGGAAGCATCAACCTCCAGGATAAAGGGTAAAGAGGGATCAGGATGACTGAGGATCGGAGCTGAAGTGAAACGCCTTTTTAATTCTTCAAAGGTCTCCTGAGCCTCCGAGCTCCAGTGAAAATGACAGTTCTGCTTGGTTAGCTGCGTGATGGGTGAAATGATGGCAGAAAATCCCTTAATGAATTTCCGATAGAAATTTGCGAATCCAATGAAGCTCTGCACGCCCTTCTTGTCCAGAGGAGCTGGCCAATCTAACACAGCGGACACCTTCTGAGGGTCCATTTTGATGCCGGTTGGGGAGATCACTAGTCCCAAAAACTGAATGTCCCTTTGTTCGAATTCACACTTCTCCGCTTTAGCGTACAGTCCATGCAAACAAAGACGGCCCAAGACTCTGCGAACATGTTCCCGATGCTGATTAAGAGAACTGGAGAAAATTAAAATGTTGTCCAAGGAGACAATTACAAAGATGTCCAGGAAGTCTCTGAATACATCGTTGACCAGATGCTGGAATGTGGCAGGGGCATTGCAAAGGCCGAAAGGCATAACTAGATATTCATAGTGCCCGAAACGGGTCCGGAAAGCCGTCTTCCATTCATCCCCGGCCCAAATGCGGACCAGGTTGTAGGCCCCTCTTAGATCCAACTTGGTGAAGATGATGGCAGACCTCAATTTCTGAAATAATTCAGGTATCAGGGGCAACGGGTAGCGGTTTTTAACTGTGACTTTGTTTAACTCCCGATAGTCCACACATGGACGAAGAGTCTGATCTTTTTTAGAGACAAAAAATATTCCGGCCCCAGCTGGGGAGGTAAAAGGTCGAATAAAGCCCTTTTCAAGGTTTTCATTAATGTATAGCTTAAGTGCCTCTTGTTCTTTTTCAGATAGCGGAAAGATACGCCCGAAAGGAATCTCGGCCCCAGGAAGCAGCTCAATTGGGCAATCATAAGGACGATGGGGTGGCAGGGAGTCCGCTCCCTTCTTGCTGAATACATCTGCAAATTCCCGGTACACCTCTGGTATGGTTTGAAGCAGATCTTGGTCCACATCCATGCAAAGTAAGGTGGCAGCAGGTTTGGAAGGTTCAGGTAAACAATGTCTTTGACAATAGGGTGATAGGAACTTGACTTCACCAGTGGCCCAATTAACGTGGGGGTTATGGGCCTGAAGCCAGGGCATGCCCAAAATGATCGGAAATAGTGGAGAGGAGATGACGTCCAGAGTTAGGATCTCTTTATGCTGAGATAAACAGGTGGCAGACAGAGGAAGGGTTTCTTGAGAGACTTGTCCCGATCTTATATGGGACCCATCAGCCAGAAAAACTGAGAGTTTGTGAGTCTTGTCTTTCAGGGGAAGGCCTTGTTGGGTAGCAAATGCAGAGTCAATAAAGCAGCTACATGCCCCAGAATCAATAATGGCGTTGACTTGGATTGGTCTTCCCTGGAGCTGTAACAAGAGAAGGAGAGCAAGTTGAGTTGCATTGGCGGTTAAAGCGGATAAACTGGCCGGGGTAGGAGAAACACACTTATGGGTTTTGACCGGACAGTTGTTCATGTAGTGACCTGCCCCACCACAGTAGAGGCAGAGGTTTAGCTGGCGTCTACTGTTCTGCTGAAGGCAGAGTAGAACGCATTAGTCCCAGCTGCATTGGTTCAGGAACATCGGGTGTTGGGGTAGGCGGAAGGTAGGTATCGGGAGGCAGGAGCCGGAACTCTTGCAGTCATCCACATAGGGCGCGTTTGCTGGGAGGAACGTTCAGACCGGCGTTCACGAAGACGTCGGTCGATCTGGATTGTTAAGGCAATAAGTTCTTCAAGGGTATCGGGCATTCCTACCCGGGCAAGCTCATCTTTTAGACTTTCAGATAACCCCATGCGGAATTGATGGCGTAAAGCTGCATTGTTCCATTGTGTGTCCGCGCTCCAGCGTCGGAAGTCCGTGACATAGTACTCGGCCGGCCTGCGGCCTTGCTGGAGCGCGAACAAAGCTGACTCAGCTGTGGCAGTCCGCTGAGAATCCTCGTATAACTGAGCCATGGCTTCGAAGAAAATGGGCAAGGACTGGATCTGTGCAGAGTTAGTTTCAAGCAGGCGGTGGGCCCAGGTCTGAGGTTCCCCTTGTAGGAGGGATATAACAAATCCCACTTTGGTAGCCTCTAAAGAAAAAGCCTGTGGCTGTAGGGCGAAATAAAGTTTACAGGCGCTGCGGAAGGCTTTCACCAGAAAACCTTTCAGGGATAGGGACCCTTGGTTCGGGTGGAAGCATAACCACAGAAGGAGGTGCAGCAGCCTGTACTGGAGCAGCTGCTGAGGCAGGAGACACACCTCCCGGGCCACTGAGGTTCAGGACTTGACCTTCCAGTCTGGTGTAGCTGTCTTGCAAAGTCTTTACGGCCTGGGTGAGTGCCGCTAGATGCGTACAGATCTCCTTAATGGGAGAGGTCTCTCCTGCGGGCTCAGTCATGGTTGTTCGTACTGTTAGGTACCTGGTAGTTGAGCCCGACTGGTGGAAGGAGACCTCTCTTAAGTGCTGGTTCAGGAGCCACTGGAGTGGGAACAGTGGTCTCTTGAGCACAGTGGGTAGGAGTGCCTGATGTGGGTTCTTGCTGTGGTCAACACAGGACCTGGAGTAGACGTCCCTCCGGGATGGCTGGGCTGCGGATGCTGACAGGCAGAAGCGGATCCGTAGGCAGACAGGTGGATGATATGGCAGCAGCAGAACCAGGAGCTGGAAGAGCAGGCTGGAAGCAGCGTCACAGGACACAGGCAAAGCAGAGTCAAACAGTCCGTATTGGCAGGAGATCAGGCAGGTATATGGCAGAAGGAATGATAACAGAATAGCCAGGCAGGCAGGTGTTTGGCAACAGGTCACAAGATATAAGCAAGGTCAGGCAGGCCGGGTCGGGTTGGAGACAGAAGAATGGTCAAACGTAGCCGGGTCAATAGCAGATAATAACAACAGGCAGGATACAGGAACTCAGGTGCAGAGCTGCAGACGAACAGCACCTGATGGAAGGATCTGACAACCTTTTAAAGGGTCTTTGGCGCCAAACAGCGCTAGCGCGAACGGGCGCGCGCGGGAGTGCGCCAGCGCCCCCCAGTGGGGAATTCAGCTGCACTGCCCTGGAAAAGCCCCTCGTGCACCTGCGCACACGCATGTTAGCCCGACGGCCACCGACATGTCCCTGACACTCACCTTGCCTTGTTAGCTTTCCAAGATTTCATCAAAGGTCGTCAAGTGAAGATTCTTATGGACAACTGGACAGCAGTGTCTTATGTCCAGAGACAAGAGGGCACCAGAAGTTTGGTTCTTCTTCAGGTGGCGAGCAAAATTTTCCACTGGGCAGAGATGTATCTGGAGTCCTTACCAGCTGCCTAAATTCTGGGGAAAGAGAACCAGCTGGCAGATCCTTTGAGCCAAATATTTCCAGATTACAACGAGTGTTCGATCAACAGCAAGTATTTGAGACCGATATTTGTAGCATGAGGGAATCCGGTGATTGATCTCATGGCCACCCCAGAGAATGCTCAGGTGCCCCTGTTTGTGGCAAGGTACAACTTTCGGGAAGCACTGGTGCAAGATGCATTCACAATTCCCTGGAATTTCCCATTATTATATGTGTTTCCACCATTTCCACTGGCATTAAAGGTCCTTCAGAGATTATACTCTGATGCAGTTCCAATGATCATAGTTCTTCGATATTGGTCAAGGAGGCTGTGGTTCCCTCTACTAGTTCAGATGTCATGATGTTGTCCTATCCTACTGCCAACCAGACGCGATCTGCTGATTCAGGGGGGAATCGTTACACCAGAATCCGGCGAGACTTCGCTTGACAGCCTGGTTACTGAATCATCCCAGTTGAGGGCTCGTGGTTTCAATCCTAAGGTAGTAAAGAACTTGTTAAAATCCAAGAAAAATACCACAAACACGACTTATAGTCGTATATGGAAGAGATTTGTGTAATTTGCCCACAACAGGATTTCTCACCTTTTTTCCTGGGCTGCCTGACGTACTAAGTTTTCTCCAATCAGCCCTGGACAAGGGCTTAGCGTACAACTCCTTAAAAGTTCAAATAACACTGTCAACTCTCACAGGGACAAGGTGGGCTGAAGATGCCATGGTCAAGAGCTTTATGAGGGCAGCATTGCGCATTCGGCCTCTAAGGAAGAGTATCTTTCCATCTTAGGACTTGGCCTTGGTGCTCAGGGTATTAATGCAAGATCCATATTTGCCATCTGAAAGCTGTTCAATATGGTATCTGACCTTGAAGGTGATTTTCTTATTTGCCATCATGTCTGCAAGGAGGGTTTCAGAATTAGCAGCCCTATCCTGCAAGGAACCCTACTGTCTAATTCTTCCAGATAAAGTGGTGTTAAGAACTGCTCCCCGCTTCGTTCCAAAGTTGCATCAAGCTTTCATGACAACTGGGAAGTTGTTCTTCCAGTTTTCCTAGTTGAACCCACTTCTTCAAGTTAGGAAGATTTCAGTTCTTTGGATATGATGACAATAATTTCAGCTTACATCATCAAAACAGCATGTTTAAAAAAAACGGACAGCCTCTTTGTTCTCCCAGCAGGCCCAAAGAAAGGGAATAAGGCTTCTTCTAGGCCAATTTCTGTTTGGATTCTTAAAGTTATAAAGGTGGCTTATACTAAACAAGGCTTAACTTCACCGGAAGTGCAGGCTCATTCCACCAGAGGGGTTGCAGGATCATGGGCAGCTCCTGTGAAGGTTTCGGCATTTGATATTTGCAAGGCAGCCTGCTGGAGTACTGAGTCCACCTTTGTAAGTCACTACAAACTGGATGTAGCCCTTAGGTAGCTTATCTCTTTTTGGTTCCACTGTTGTATCTGTGGCCTTAAACAGTAATTAAGATTCTTTTGGCAAGCAAAGGGGTGTTAAGTTGTCTCTTGTTTTTTTCTTTTCCCACCTTGGATTGGTTAGTAAGTCCCACTGTTGCTAACATAAGGTAAACCAGGAATACGGAAAATTGTTACCTAATACTTACCATAATTTTCCTTTCCTGGCTTATCCTCGTGTCAGCAAACTTTTTCCCTCCCTTTGTCTTGTCAGAGTCTAGTTATGGAACACTTGAGGGTAGGGGTCTCTGTTTTTTATTCTGAAGTAGAAGGTGGCCCTCGGGGGTCAAGGGGGCTGAGTTGACCCACTGTTGCAGACATGAGAATAAGTTAGTAAAGGAAAATTATGGTAAGTATCAGGTAACAATTTTCCAATGTAGACCAAGAGCACATACATGAGAAGTTCCAAAGTGGCACAAAATATTACTCTGTATAATAAATTTATTTAAAAAGTATGCTTTTTCATTCTCTTCTGCATAAGGAACACACTAATAAAGAAAAAGAAAATGAATGATGAATTTAAGGATTCAATCATTTTAAATGTCATTTTAGTAAAGAATGAAAAAAAAATGGCTGGTCAAATTGCATTGAGTATCTCTAATAAATCCTAATCTCCCATATGACTTTCATGATCCATGAAATTGAGAGAATGGGTAAACTCATCAGTACTTATTCAAAGCTGGAATATATGTTTTCATAGATCTTAGAAAAATTCTTAGAGAAAAATAACCTTGTTTTATGAGTTGATGTACTGATATCTTGTTCATCTGCAGAACTGTCCTCATCAGAGTCTCTGAATGGCCTTGGCTCAGTCTTGTTCCTCTCATGCAGCTGTCGCTGATTGTCTTGTACTTCTATTTTTCTGGCCTCCTCTTCTTGATGTAGCATGTGAAAGTATCGTCGACCTTGCTTTACACCGGTAATCAGTCCTCTGCCAAGCAAAACACAATGCGCAATCAAGTTTACTTTTTTGAGAAGGGTAATAAAGGTAATCAACATAATATACTTTAGACCCCCTTTACTTTTTCAAGTTTGTTATGTTGCAGTCTGATACTACAGTTGTTTAAATTCCTTTTTTTCCCTCATTAATCTACACTCAGTACCCCATAATGACAAAGTGAAAACAGAATTTTAGAAATGTCTGTGAATTTACTAAAAAGAAAAAACAAAGAATATAACATGTACTTAAGTACTCAGACCCTTTGCTCGGTACTTTGCCAAAGCACCTTTGGCAGCAATTACAGCCTCCAGTCTTTTTGGGTATGACAAGATTTGCACACCTGGATTGAGGGATTTTCTGCCATTCTTCTTTGCAAATCCTCTCTTGCTCAGTCAGGTTGCATGGGGACTATCGGTGGACAGTCATTTTCAGGTCTCTGCAGAGATGTTCAATAGGGTTCAAGTCAGGGCTCTGAATGAGCCACTCTAGGACACTCATAGAGTTGTCCCTAAGCCACTTCTGTGTTGTCTTGGCTGTGTGCTTAGGGTCGTTGTCATGTTGGAAAGTAAACCTTCAGCCCAGTCTAAGGTCTTGAGCACTGTGGGGTTGATCTAATTGAGGATATCTCTGTGGTGACAGGTTTCCTCTAGACATAACCTTTAGAATTGAGGCCAAACAGTTCAGTCTTGGTGTCATTAAACCAAAGACTCTTGTTCCTCAGTCTAAAAGTCCTCCAGGTGCTTTTTGCAAACTCCTAGCGGGCTTTCATGTGTTTTGCACTGAGGAGAGCCTTCCATCTAGCCACTCTGCAAAAAAGCCCAGATCAGTGGAAGGCTGCAGTGATGGTTGTCCTTCTGGAACTTTATCCCATCTCCATGCAGGCTCTCTGGAGCTTAGCGGCAGTGACAATTTGGATCTTGGTCACCTCTCCTATTAAGGCCCTTCTCCCAGATTGCTCAGTTTGGCTAGGGCGACCAGCTCTTGGAAGAGTCCTGGTTGTGCCTAACATCTTCCATTTGAGGATTATGAAGGCCACTGGCTCTTGGGAATGTTCAATGTAGTAGAATTTTTTTGTAGCCTTCCCCAGATCTGTTCCTTGCAATAATCCTATCTCTAAGCTCTGCAGGCAGTTCTATTGACCTTATGGCTTTTGCTCTGATACAGTATGCATTATCAGTTGCAGGGTGGATTTGATTTAAATCAAGTCAATTTAAATCACAATTGAAATCACTAGTAAAAAACTTGATTTAAATCAACTTGATTTAAATCATAATTTTTAAAGTGCAACTGTCATCTCTGTCCTGCAGCGGCTCCTCCTCTGACCCACTGTTGACTCAACGACAGTCCCATTCACTTTAATGGGACGGCTGATGATGTGGCAGTGACGCAACAAGGGGAGGGACGTGGCGGCAGCAGGTGAGTGGATGCCGATAACAGGCACTGCCATGATCGATCTGAAATGAGAGGTGCTTTTTAAATGTAAGGACTTATTCTTGCTGATAGTTAGAATCTTTAATATTTGCAAACAAAATGAAGGTTTCCTATTTAGAAAGGTGTCAGGTTAGTAAAACAGCAATATCAGAACCGATTCAGTCATACAGATTGTAGTCTACATAGCTTTGCAAAAAATGGGATAAAGGGAATATTCCTGAACTTTGTTTTATCTCATGGTTACTGTGAAATTGTGTGACTGCATCAATGCAGTGCATGTTATCTCCGCTTGCAGAGCTTAGATTCATTGAATGAGTTTACCAAAAATGTAAATATTGCACAATATACAGCCTTATGCTGCATAACTAAGCTCTATTTCATGCTGAATATACTAAATCATTAATGTATCTTAAATAGAAAAACATTTTTAGATAGATTTTTACTCCAAAAGCATTTTATTAAAATAAATTTGATAAAAATCCCCAAAAAATCAATTTACATAAAAAAAAATCAGATTTTAACAAAAAGAAAAAAAATCTGATTGAAATCTGATTATTTTTTATTTATTTTTTTTTAAATCATTGATTTATATTGATCTTGGTCAGTTGTGAGGCCTTTGGTGGAGAGATGTGTGCTTTTCCAAATCACGTCCAATCAATTTACATAATTTACCACAGGTTAACTCCAATCAAGGTGTAGAAACATCTCAGCAACGATCAAGAGAAATGGGAGACATCTGAGCTAAATTTCAAATGTTGTTGCAAAGGGTCTGAATACTTATGCCAATGTGATATTACAATCTAATTACAATCTAATAGAGAGGGGTTGGTGTAATAAAAGGTAGTAACTGTGAGGGATGAAATGATGAGGAAAGTAGAAGATTTAGTTGTTACCTGAAGGCAGGATAGGCCTCCCAGAAGAGATTAGTTTTCAGCGATGGCCTTAAAGTGGGCAGAGTAGGAGATAACCGGGCAGTTTGGGGTAGTGACTTCCAGAGGATGGGAGAGGCTCTGGAGAAGTCCTGGAGATGAGCATGGGAAGAGGAGACAAGGGAGCTAGAGAGCAGGAGGTCTTGGGAGGAGTGGAGAAGATGGTTTGGGTGATATTTGGAGACTAGATTGGTGATGTAGCTCGGGGAAGAGTTGTAAATGGCTCTGTGTTATTGTTAGTGATTTTGAATTTTATTTGTTGGGCACTGGGAAGCCAGTAAAGGGAATCGCAGAGAGGGGTGGCAGACACTGCATCATTCAGTTCTTCCAACTGACATCTCCTCCCACAACAGGCTGACCATGGGTATTTATAGGAGGCCTGCCCCCTGCCAATCCTAGTTGGAGATTGGTCAGGGTTCCCAGATACACCCCATGTCATTCCAGCATTCTGCCCTGCCTCTTTTCCAGAACCTTCTCTGTGAAAACAGAGGATGCGCCCAAGAGCTAAGGCACATGTCAGACACCTGCTGCTACACTAAACCACTCCCCTGCCCCCAGACCAAAAACAAACATGCCCAGCTCACAGCTAGGCCTGCCTAAATTTACCTGCACTGGCAGAAAAGACACAAACACTACTCTACCACCTACCTAGCTAAGGTAGAGGGTGCTACATATGCAAACTGAATCATTAGAGAAGAGGTTTTTATTGTCCAACTTTGGAGCTGTAAGAATATGACATACTAAGGGCCTATGTCGATAGAATGTTTTTACATTTAGAACTATTTCTCTCCCCATACAAGTCAATGGGAATGCAAAAGCAGCTGGAAGTAGATTGAGGCAGTTTAGAAGGATGTCAAAGGCAGATAAGACGGAGGTTTACTGCAGGTCACAATGCTAAAGTGTCAGTAGAGTGACATGATACGGGGTGGTGGGAGAGAAGGAGAGACAGACATGGCAGCCACCAGGGGTAACAGTAAACAGGAATATGAGCAAGCTATATTTGCTCACCAACACAAGGCCAAAGCCCATCAACACAGACCCTAAGGAGAAGAACTGCCAACACAAATGCATCCACATGGTATGGGGAAACTATGGGGAAACATTGGGGGGGATTTACTAAAGCTGGTGCACAGAGAATCTGGTGTAGCTGTGCATAGTAACCAATTAGCCTCCAGGTTTTATTATCAACGCTTAATTGAACAAGCTGAATTTAGAAGGTGATTGGTTACTATGCACAACTGAACCAGATTCTGTGTGCACCATTTTTAGTAAATCTCCCCAACTGTGTTTGTCAAACATTTTAGTGTTCTATATGGGTTTATGCCAGGGGTGTCCAAACTACGGCCCTCCAGCTGTTGCAGAACTACACTTCCCATGAAGCATTGTAAAACTCTGAAATTCACAGACATTACTAGGCATGATGGGAATTGTAGTTCCTGAACAACTGGAGGGCCATAGTTTGGACACCTCTGGTTTATGCTATTTGGCATTTATATTAAAACTGTACTTAGTGGAACTCTTCTTTAATCTCTGCAGTTACATGTAGCATCCTCTCTTCCCATATATAATCACCAGAGACCTTCAAAATGTGGCATTTTTTTTACAAAATGTGGCAATATGGCACTTATTTTGGCCAAATGTGGCATTTATTTTGGCCAAATGTGGCATTTATTTTTCAACTTTCCACCCCCCTTCCCATCGTAAAAGGGATATTAAATCATGCAACTTGAATCATATTAACTACTTTATTACTATTTACAGGTATTTACAACAATTTTAGTTTTAATTATAGTATAATTTTACGTAAGCGACTATGCTCTCCATAGAAAAATTGAGGCGACGGTCGCTGAGGATGTACTTTAAAATTGAAAAAGTCCTCTCTACGTCGGCTGATGTTCCAGGCGCGTATTTCATTGCCAGCACGTCTGCAGCGTCCCAATCTTCTTTCAGCAGGGATTCCTTTCCTTCGAGGTTCGCAGCCACGCTCCTGACTTCCTCCCAGCCACAATTCCTGGTCAGGACGGCCTGTACTTTGGCCTTAATCCTCTTTCCAATGGCTCCTGGGTAATCTGTGTTGGCAATTTCCTCCATCTCCGCCACAGAGGTCGTCAGGAGAATCTTCTGAGACTGAAGCTGCTCGATGACTTCTGGAATTGACTTGAAATTGGCCTCCAAAAAGAGAAGCTGCGGCAAGAGGGCCGGGTCGTCTATGAGGTCTTTTGCCTTTTTCACCGCACCAGAATCGTCTTCCAGCTCCTTCACCATGGTTTTGAAACCTTCAAAATGCTTCACATACCACGATACTGCAGACAATCAAGTGCCCCACCTAGCGACAACAGGCTCGGGAGGTAGTGGCACGCCAGGCAAATGTTTCTTGAATACCTCGACCCTCTTTGGTGCCTTCAGGGAAATTTTTTTCCCCACCGAGCTGAGTTTATTAACTTTGGGGTGCTCTTCCCGTATGGCCTCTGCAACATGATGTAGTCCATGCGCCAGACACGTCTCATGGATAATTTTTGGGTAGATAGCCTTAAGGGTCCTCCCCGCGTTCAGCATGTATGCTACACTATCCGTGACAAGTAGTAGCAAGCATCCTGCCGTGTTGGGGGCTCCTTGCCACAGCAGTCCTGAAACAAATAAATAATTGAAATATTAGCATGCTGTATATAAGCACTAAAAATTTCACAGTGACAGACAAAAGCTAAAATTATAGCCTGAAGGGTGCTGGTTTAGTAGTAGTAGTAGTAGTAGTGTAGGAAAAAAAGGCACTTACTCAGGGCTTCCTGGACAGTTTGGACGATGGTTGAAGCATTGTTTTTTTCCAACTGAGCCACGTGGATAAGATAACCTTTTTGGGCATTATCAAGATCCAATTTTCCCACAACGACGTTAGCGATGTATCGTCCGAGTGAGTCCGTTGCTTTCTCTACGCTGAGCCAGATCCTTGAGTCACCAATGTCCTTGCGAATTTCTTCCAAGTTCTAAGAAAGAAAAATATATATACGTATACAGTCGGCGCCATTTAAAACATGAACATTTGTTTTTTTTTATACCTACATGTAAACATGTTTGTAAATTTTTACTCGTTGATCTTAATTTTTGCAGAAGGTATTGTTGCTCAACCAAAGGTACCTATGTGTGATTTGAACATAAACTATCATTGAACCTTGCTTACCTTTTCACACAATTGAGGTACCATTCGTCTTAGAGTGCTCACGCTTGGCAATTTGACGCTACAGTACTTGTCAAAAATGTCGCGCAGGGGACCCTTCTCCAGTGTGTAACGGAATGCCTTCTTTAAGGAAAGCCATGGTGACATCTCTGGAAAATTCCTGGACCTCGGGCCGAATTTCCCATAACAACACATCTCTAAGGAGCTGCTGCTGCTTTCGATCAGTACTTGGAGCTTTGTCCCTTGCCAGGTGCTGCTCGCTTTTCTTGTGCACGTTGAATTGCCACTTCTTCTTAAATTCATACTGTAAATTAAATACAAGAAAAAGTTTTGTATTCAGTACCGGTAAAAATTCTCCAGTAAAAGTACGTTTCCTACACAGGCTAGAATAGATCAGTTTCGGAACGGGCACTAAGGTGAGGACAGAAAACAGTTTTCAACTATAGAAAATTGACACTTGAGGAGCATTTCAAGGCTACTTGGGCTACAAGGCTGTTGGGTACCATAAAACGAACGTTAGTGGCCATAACTTCAAAATATACAGTGCTTGTGGAAGTAATAGAAAAAGATGACATTCTCTCGAAAAATTGAAAAAGTGAGAGAAATGAGAATGATATAGGTATAAGAAGAGTTCTCAAAGAAAACTGAATAAAAACTTACCGATTTCGTGCACAACTTGCAGAATATCTTCCCACCTTCTACGGCAAAATTGCTGTCACCATTAATCCACTTCTTGAAGAGGGTTACGTTTGAACTAGCAACTTTAGGCATATTGAATTAGGAAAACAAGAAAATGTAAAACACGAGCGATGACTTCAGTAATACACCTCAGCTTGGTATGAAGGACGTGGTAAAGGGAGCTGATATACTGTATATATGCGTTTTCCTATGGTCCTCCCCCCTGCTAATGGATTTTTACATACAGTGTACACAAAGATATACACTGTGGGGCAATCCCCCCTCCCCCTTAGCAGCCAATCCACATATACATCCCATAATAAGTTTATCTTAAGGCAGACAGAACAATGTGAGGTCATTAACATTTAACAATGAGACAGGCACAATCCACATTCCCTCCCAATACACAAACAATAGGGAAGTCTGCCAATGACAGTCTGTGTGTCTTTCTCACAGACAAGCACATGGAATGCACTGTGTAAGGTGGTATTAAATCTTCATATTTCTATATGAAGACATTGTTGACAAATATTACTGTCCCACTTGAAGAATATTAGAATATTTTTATTTTTTCTTGGCCCAAATAAGGCACAATATGGCACAAAATGTGGCATTTTCCCGAAAATCGTTGAAATATGGCATTTCACCGAAAAATGGGCAAAGTGTGGCATTTTAGTATGGTGCCTTGGCAATGTGGCATTTGAAGGTCTCTGATAATCACACATAACTTTACCCTAACCTAAGCTTTTATCATTGCCCTTTTAATTAATGAATTCTCAATCAAGTAGAGGTCAACTGATTTAAATAACAGAGAGAAAAGACTTAAAATGTAATCTTTTACAGATATAATTAAAATTGTAACGGGGAGGGGGGGCTGCACAAAGTTTATCCATTTTAACCCTCATCAGTTGCCATAAAATCCAAAATGACAGATCCACAAACATTGACCTATATACTATTCATACATAATATATAATTGTGCGAAATTATAAAATAAAGAATAAGGCACTATACATGTTCATATAAAAAAACTGCCACAAAGAAAGACACTGCATCAAACTCAAATGTGCACATTAATGAGAAAATCAAAGAAAAAAGGAGATTAAGGTCTGGTGTGACCCCTCTGACACCTCCATCTCTAGTAGTGCACAAAAAAAACCAAGAGAAATAGCCCTGGACTTTTGATGAGGTGAGAGAGGTTTAGCCAATGTTCACAGCGAACAATGAGACAAAATCAATTTATTCTTTTGAAAATGTTATGTAACGGAGCGGCAACAACAATGATTGTGAGTTACCCGGCATAATAGCCAATGTACACAACACAGATGAACGTAAATATATAAAGATTTATTACAAATGTTATACATCAATGAGCAACAATAAAACTTGAAAGTTGCTGGGTCAGTAAATACACATACATAATAAGAAAATAAAATGTACATACATATGGACAGGGAAGTATGTAAACATAATGCAGACATCAATAATACCCAGCATGTGCCGGCATAAAACAAGCATCAATAAAGCATTTTGTGAGATCCTGCTTGCTTCTTCAGGGGCGGATGCATGAATGTTGTATATGCAATGTAAATGATAGGATCAATAGATGTATGTTGTTGATAAATGGGGGCAGGCGAGATGATTGGCAAGAGAGGTCTGAAGCAAAGACCTCATACTTACCGAAGGGCTGAAATAAATCGCCAAATGCTGGATATCAAGATGGCGGCCATGTAATGCATCCAGCTCGGGAGCTGAGGAGGTGGAGCAAACAAAAGCCACAACAGGGGAACATCCGGAGGATCAGCATGGTCTGGATAGGGGTAGTTCTCACTGCGGTCTCCACTTAGCCCCTAAAAATCATGTCTAGAAAATATCTGCAAGGATGCACATATAACAGAGGGCATTATAATTGCAAAATGAGCTTAATGTATAAGGTTCTAATAGGTCAAATTTAATTTATATATAAAGATGTAAATAAATGAATTAAGCTTATTAGAGTATGTTGGTATGAAGGACTATCTGAGATATGGAATATGGTAAATACATGAATGCAGATCAACATGGTTATAAAGCTGGTATGAGCAAGGAGACTACAGGGCAATATAGAAATGATATAAGTATTACATGTGTATAAAGACAATGTAACAAACCCAATAGGTATCAAGAAAATAAAAAAGTTGTACCTCAATGGAGTGAAAAATATCCAAAGGTTGTAGGTTTGTTCTTAGAGATGTGACCGCTCTATCCAACCGTCAAGTTGTGAATCAGAGTCCCAGCCATGCTGATCGTCCAGATATACCCACAAGGGCTCGAAGGCTACGCCCCCAGCGTCATGCATGGGCGTCCGTGAGCCGTCCACCATCAGAGGGGGTGCGTAGACGCAGCAACCACCCAGTCTTCCAGGATGACCCACACAGCCCACACATCAGTGACGTCAGGGAGATGTCCGTGTATTGGTGTGGAAAACATGGAGCTGATGTGCAGGTTTTTTTTTTTTTTTTTTTTTGAAAGCCTATGGCGTGCAAAACACACCCCAAAAACTTCACCCGGTGCATAAAAAATGTGCACACACATAAAGAGTGCTCACAAAAAAGTGCCACGGGTACACAGACGTGCCA
Source organism: Aquarana catesbeiana (assembly GCF_042186555.1). Classification (NCBI taxonomy): domain Eukaryota; kingdom Metazoa; phylum Chordata; class Amphibia; order Anura; family Ranidae; genus Aquarana; species Aquarana catesbeiana. Next base: position 224,789,239 of record NC_133324.1, read on the forward strand.
ATTCCCTGATCCCCCGGGGCGTTAGGCTCCTGCGGGGACAAAGGTACTTACAATGGTCCATCTGGCCGAAACCAGACAGACCCCGTTCTCTGGAGGGCCTGCCAAGACAGGACCCACCCAAGTACTAGGTGGGGCTCCCCCGAAGGGAGACCCCATGAGAGAGGGCGAACTAAGCCAAAAGGCCATGTCCACCCCTTCCCAAGACTTTCAGGGCTGGCCCGAGGACCCGCATCCTTACTTGTCACACAGTGAGACAAACGTGACATAAACAAGACGTGACTACATAGGTTTAAAATAAATAAAAAGTGGGGGAAAGGGATAGTGGAGGAGAGTGAGAAGTGGCCATTGTGTAACACAATGACCAGGCCCTCCGGCCAGGAATAAAAAATTCCTCTGGTCCTAGCCAAAAGGCCCGGCCCAAGAGGCAGGTGCTTAAAAAGCGTGTTATGGTGCAGTGACCTTGGTGCCCAAAATCAAAGTGTCTGCCACACACAGTGATTCTATGGCACCCCTGGTCTGCCACTCCAGGGGCACTACTCCATAGGCTTTCAAGTTCAACCCCGGCCCACAGCCCAGACCACAGCAGCCCCCACCACAGGCAGAAAGGCATGGAGATCCAGGAGCTTGGTGAGAGCCCTTTACCATCAGGCTCCACCGTCGCTCCCATCACTCCTACCTAATTACATTCAGGAAATACTAGCCACTCCCCCCCCCCTCAAAGGGGTAGTAAGCGTTCTCTCCCGAATAACTGTCCGTAGCTAGAGCTACCACAATCCAGGCCAGAAGGCCAGGGACCCGACCCTCCGGCCAGACCCATGTGCAGCACCCATCCTCACCAGGAGGTCCTTTCTAGACTGGTTGGGTAGGCCCACTGAAGCCCCCATGGGCAACAGGTGATGACTTTCCCTCAACCGTCTGTCCAGGTCCAATTACACCATCGGATTTGCATGCGCCCTTCCCACTATTGGTCGGGCCAACATCGCCTCCTCTGGAAACTGATAAGAACAGATATTACACTTGATCTTAGCCAAAAGGCCGAGAAGCAAAAATTCCACTTCTAATAATAACAGTGAAATTTCATTAATAAATTAAATTCGACTAAACTAATCCCACATAAGTGTGCTAATGAAAAACGCACAATAATACCCCTTGCTGTGTATGTGCTATGACACAGCTATAAGCTCCTTATAATAAATATGTTGGGTGAAATCTAATTTAAGTAAAATAAATGAAATCAAATTATATATGTCATACTTCCATGAGATTACTCCAAAATTAAAAATACAAATGTGCAAAGATTGTGTATACAAAAAATCCTCCTTTGCCTACAAATCCTTCATGTGAAGTGTAGATAATCATCAAGTGTTATATCATTAAACCAAAACAGTGTCAATTAACTCGTGACAATGTTGAAACAAACATTCAAAGTGATGGTGAAAAAAGAATAAAATGTTACTTTTAACTCCTTGCGCTTTTTCTTCACTATTAATCACTGCTTCTCTCAGATTCCGGACATATGGGGAGAAAAATTAACAATCCATTGCGCAGAGATTAATGATTCATTGGATACTATACTTAAGATAGTAAGTATAAGTAACTGCTATTACTGCTGCTGTTTTTATGCTATTAAAAATGACTACACTATGAGACTTTCATCTGTGTCTCCTGTGAAGTCATTTTTTACATTCTAGCTCCTTCCAGAGTGGCCATTGGAATAAATTCATGCCATTAGTGGAACCAATTTGGGGTACCCAAAGTATTTCTTGACCATCCTGTAAAAAGGGGTCAAACAGCTCTGGTGAGTGGCCATCTTCATATTGAGCACTCATGGTGGAAGATCTAGAAGTTTTATCTCAGAGCATTCCGTTTTGGTGTTGGGATTTATTTACTTATGGACTTTACGCTTGCTTACTTTCTCATTAATGTGCACATTTGAGTTTGATGCAGTATTTTTCTTTGTGACATTTTTTTTTATATGAACATGCATAGTGCCTTATTCTTTATTTTATAACTTTGCACAGTTCCAGTGTTTCATTCACTTTAAAGGGGGAAGCTGTTTGTTTATATGTTCTCATCCCCACAAGGCGCCATTTTTTTGGTTCACATTTTTTACATAATATATAATACCTCCTAAGTGAAATAAATGACGACAACTTAGCTAAACATTTCTATTGCATTGACAGGGTATTAATACACAGACTGTTTAAACCTTAAGCTCATTCCATGTATTTATCCTCCTGTCGCCTATTTCTACTGACCAAATATAAACAAATTATTCAACCGCTAGACTTCTACCATATTCATTATTTATAATGTCCTATCTTAGGGCTAATTCTTTACCTTAAAATAATATCTAATCATTTTTCCTTTTGCCAGGTTGCTTATCTTCATATGGTAGTATCTGAAAATTCAAATTGCTTTCATTGCCTTGGGGCAAAATTTATGTTGTTCTCATTTCTGTATATCTCTTATGTTTGTGGATAAAAAGTGACATGGTAAATATTTGCATACAAATGACTTTAGGAAGAGTGTTGTCTTCCAGCGCAATTCTGTGCATGAAACAGATGAACACATCTAACGTACTAGGCAAATACAAGCCATTATATAAAAACAGTGCTCTATAAAAAAAATTTTCCTCAAACTTGTCATCGAAAATTCGGATTTTAGTGCACTCCAAGAACAAAACATTTGTCCGGTTAATATGGCACTGTGAAAGTGATGAATATAATTGAATTAAAAGTCTGGCCCAAATAAAAGAATAAAAATAAAAAAATAAAAACTTTCAGTACATCTCCACAATACATGCACATTTCCCCATGTTTTCTTTCTTTAAACCCCTGTTAGTACTGAAAAATACCTGTTGATCTGCCAGAAGTCCACTAAGATCATAACTTCTGTAGTAAGATGACAGCTCTTCATCTCCTGCACTGAAATAGCAAATAATGTTATCAGCCTTGCCTAAGTTCTTCCCTGCTGGATTTCAGAACACCGCCCCTCTTATGTTATAGATATGAGTAGAGGGGGTGTTCTGTAGTCCAACATATGAGAACTAGGAGGGCTGATTGAGGTTTCAGTACAGCAGTGACACTGTGTTGTTAGCCTTAACAGGAAATTAGAAGCACACTGCATTTCTTGCAGAACAATAGGTAAAGTTTGCAAAATACATGCAGCAATTAAAGGCATAAACCATGGCATTCACATATAAAATGTGCATAATATGTTTGTGTTTTTTTTGCCCAGACACACACTTCAATAAGCCACTGCTTCTTTCTCTAAATATGTCAGGTTTGTTCTTTTTTGGCAGCTGCTTTTACCTTTTTACCAGAATACACAACTTTTCCCCAAAAACACACTCCTCTGAACCACTTGACCTCCGGAAGATTTACCGCCCTTCATGACCAGGACATTTTTTGCAAAATGGTACTGCATTACTTTAACTGACAATTGCCTGATTATTTATATATATATATATATATATATATATATATATATATATATATATATATATACGTGATCCGACACAGAAGTGCCACCCTGTGGCAGTAAAACTGCTTTAGGGCGAACCTTAAGTGGTGAATTTAAACTTTTCAAATTCTAGTCCCGCTGTTTTTCCAGTACAGCAGTTAGCTGGACAATCCTTTATAAATGTAGTAGAATACAGAAAAACAGATGCCTGCCATCACTTTATAAATAAGTACCATAAAAAAAACACCAGGGACACCATTGCTGGGGTGTAGAGGGTGGGTGCAGATGTCACACTGCTACGGTAGTGTACATGCTATGTCTGCCATAACATGCACATATGTTGTGAATATAGCAAGAGCTCTTTGATAATTTTTGGCTTTCTCAGCCTTATTTAGTGCTATACCTAAATCATGGTTGATCAACAGCTCATTCTTATGAAAATCTGGTTAGAAAGCCAGATTACACGTGTGCATAGATGGGCTGACGTATTTCTTAGAACAACAGGTGAGAGGTGTCAGACCATCACCGATAAGACGTCACTTCTGTTACTCGTGTGACTTGCCAGTCAGCACTATAGAAAAAACTAAAATTGCTGAAATATCCTACAATCATCAAGCAGATTGTATGCCAAACTCTAATTTCCTTACAGTACACAGTGTTATTTGAAAACTGTTTTCTATTTAAAAGAAAATCTACTCATGCTGCTGTTAGTTTTGGTATATGGTTCCATTCACAGCTGAAAAAATATAGAAAGCTATCAATTTCACCAGCAAGAATGCTGAACATGAATCAAGCAAGTGAAAGGGAAGGAGGAGCAATTATAAAAAATCAAAATGTAAATGACTTAAAATTTGGAACACGTTCATTATCTTAATTGGTTCTGTCAGTTGAATTCCATCACAACATGGATTTTATTCAGCTTGTCAGTCTTAAGCAATACCTCTTTTTTGTTAATAGCTTTGTAAGTATGTGTATGTTAACAGCTTCCGGACCAGCCACCGCAGTTTTACTGCGGCAGGTTGGCTCCCCTGGGCAAAACGACGTTACCTTACATCGCTTTGCCTTTTGGCCACTAGGGGGCGTGCCTGTGGCTTGCCGCCAGAGCTGATGCGAGTGCCCGGCGGGCGCGATGACCGCCAGGCACCCGCGATCGCTCGTGACAGAGCTAGTACCGGGATCTGTGTGTGTAAACACACAGATCCCGGTTCTCTCAGGGGAGAAGAGACTGATCGTGTGTTCATACTGATTATGAACACCGATCTGTCATCTCTCCTAGTCAGTCATCTCTCCTAGTCAGTGAGGAAACACCATTAACCCCTTGATCACCCCCTAGTGTTAACCCCTTCACTGCCAATGTGTCAAAAGTGTCCGATGTGTCTGCCGCAATATCGCAGTCCCGATAAAAATCGCTGATCACCGCCATTACTAGTAAAAAAAAAACAATAATAATAAAAATGCCATAAATCTATCCCCTATTTTGTAGGCACTATAACTTTTGCACAAACCAATCAATACACGCTTATTGTGTTTTTTTTTTTACCAAAATTATGTAGAAGAATACATATCGGCCTAAACTGGGATATTTGGGATTATTGGGATATTTATTATAGCAAAAGTAAAAGATATTGTGTTTTTTTCAAAATTGTCGCTCTTCTTTTGTTTACAGCACAAAAAATAAACAACGCAGAGGTGATCAAATACCACCATAAGAAAGCTCTAATTGTGGGAAAAAAGGACGTCATTTTTGTTTGGGTACAGCGTCGCATGACCGCGCAATTGTCAGTTAAATCGACGCAGTTCCGAATTGCAAAAAATGGCCTGGTCATTGAGCAGCCAAATCTTCCAGGGCTAAAGTGGTTAAACAGCAATGGGAAAAACTGTATTTTATTTGTGTATATATAAAATATATGCCTAAATGGCATTTACAGATTAATAACAGTAAAACTACTGTATGTCCTATGGGCTTAGTAAACCCTCTAAAGACATGCCTGGAGCTATGAATGAAAAGAAGTAGGCACAGGACAGACATGACAGTTTGAAAGGGGAACCGGACAACAAGGGTCAACTCATTTTAAAATGGTGGAGAAAGTAATATCACTTACTAGACTGGAGGATTAGATGGGGTTATGGGGAAGAGCATGGGAGGATAGTTGCTGGGGATGAGTGGCGAAGATTCACTTGCAGATCAGAAGTCAACAAAGGAACATCCCTCCCTCCTGCCCCATTTGTTCAGTGTATGTTTTTGATTTGGTTTTGCGGTAGTTTGGCGATTTGGGGTAATTGATGGGAGTTTAAATCGGGTGTCCTTTGGAAAATGGTGGGGACCCATCTTAGGTGTCTTCTAGTTTATCTGGTCAAGTCATAGTGGCCTGGTAGGTGTCTGAGGTCACGTGAGCTAACCTGATACTGTCAAGTAGAGATGGGCCGAACGACCCCCTGTTTCGTTTGCACCAGAACTTTCGAACATTTTGAAAGTTCGGAATGGAATAACGAACCCCATTGAAGTCTATAGGACTCGAACGTGAAAATCAAAAGTGCCCATTTTGAAGGCTTATATGCAAGTAATTGCCCTGGGGGACATGTATCAATGAAAAAAAAGTTGGTAAAAAAAGTCATTTTTAAATGAGCATTAATTTATTGATGCTTAAAGTGAAAGCATAAAAATGAAAAATTCCTTTCAATATAGTGCCTGGAAGTTCCCCTTAGTCCACCTGTAAAGTGGCACATCTGTACTGTGTATAGAAGCTGATGCAGCAATCATTGCATTTATAAAGCCCAAAAATGCCTTTTCCCTGCAAGCTTTCCTTATTTTGTAAACAGCAGCTTGGGGAGCCAGTTTGTATGATGAGGCCACAATGAAGTGCACTAGAAACAAGATTTTTTGGATAAATTCTGGTGTCTCTACCACAAACTTTGGATAGAAGTAACGGGTGTGTAAAAATTGGTATTTGGGTGTCGGTGGCACCTTCCCACCGTAACCCTATAGAGGAAATCTTGATGAACGCAAGAAATGGCCTTGCTGTAAAAAATTACAATGATATGCACCTGTCAAACAGGTGCAGAAAAATTGTTTTTTGGGTGTCTGTGGCACCTTCACACCGTAACCCTATAGAGGTACTCTTGATGAAAGCATCTTGTGGTCTGATGAGACCAAGATAAATTTTTTTGGTTCAGATGGTGTCAAGCATGTGTGGTGACAACCAGGTGAGAAGTACAAAGACAAGTGTGTCTTGCCTACAGTCAAGCATGAGTCAAGCATGGTGGTGGGAGTGTCATGGTATGCGGCTGCATGAGCGCTGCCAACACTGGGGAGCTACAGTTCATTGAGGGAACCATGAATGCCAACATGTACTGTGACATACTGAAGCAGACCATGATCCCCTCCCTTCAGAGACTGGGCCGCAGGGCAGTATTCCAACATGATAACGACCCCAAACACACCTCCAAGATGACCACTGCCTTGCTAAAGAAGCTGAGGGTAAAGGTGATGGACTGACCATGCATGTCTCCAGACCTAAACCCTATTGAGCATCTGTGGGGCATCCTCAAAGGGAAGGTGGAGGAGTGCAAGGTCTCTAACATCCACCAGCTCTGTGATGTCATCATGGAAAAGTGGAAGAGAACTCCACTGGCAACCTGTGAAGCTCTGGTGAACTCCATGCCCAAAAGGATTAAGGCAGTGCTAGAAAATAATGGTGGCCATACAAAATATTGACACTTTGGGCCCAATTTGGACATTTTTACTTAAGGGTGTACTCACTTTTGTTGCCAGCGGTTTAGACATTAATGGATGTGTGTTGAGTTATTTTGAGGGGACAGCAAATTTACACTGTAATACAAGCTGTACACTCACTACTTTACATTGTAGCAAAGTGTCAGTTCTTCAGTGTTGTCACATGAAAAGATATAATAAAATATTTACAAAAATGTGAGGGGTATACTCACTTTTGTAGGATACTGTATGCTGTTAAACTTGTAGTAATGCAATGAAATATACAGCGTTAAACCTGCAGTAACACAATGAAATATACAGCAGTAACGTACAGAAATATAGGGCGTTAAATGTGCAGTACCACACAGAACTATAGGGCTTTAAACTTGCATTAACACAATTAAATATATGGCGTTAAACTTGCAGTAATGCACAGAACTATATGGCATTAAACTTGCAGTAACGCAATGAAATATATGCCATTAAATTTGCAGTAACGCAATGAAATATACAGCGTTAAACTTTCAGTAATGCACAGAAATATATAACGTTAAACTTGCAGTAATGCAATGAAATTTATGGCGTTAAACTTGCAGTAACGCACAGAACCATACAGCATTAAACTTGCAGAAACGCAATGAAATATACAGCGTTAAAATTGCAGTAATTCACAGAACTATATGGTGTTAAACTTGCAGTAATGCAATTAAATATACAGCGTTAAACATGCAGTAACGTACAGAACTATATGGCGTTAAACTTGCAGTAACGCACAGAACTATATGGCATTCAACTTGCAGTAACGCAACTGAAATATATACTGCATTAAGCATGCAGTAATGCCCAGAAATTTACTGCATTAAACAGCATGTAATGCACTGAAATATACGGCATTAAAGTGGCAGTAATGCAACTGAAATATACAGCATTAAGTGTGCAGTAACACCCAGAAATGTACTGCATTAAATGGCATGTAACGCACTAAAAATATACGCCATTAAACTTACAGTAACTCAATAAAATACACTGTGTTAAACGGTCACTACACTCACACTGACTGAACTATCCCTACATTCACACTAATGTAAAGATAAATGGTCGTACTACACTCACACTGACCAAACTATCCCTACATTCACACTAATGGAAAGAATATTTTTATAGTGTGGGGCGGGATTAAGAGCAATGAGCCATGATTGTATACAGTCATCATGACAACGTCCAATCATGGCTCTGACAGTGCTCTGTGCCCTGATTGAGCAAAGCTTTCATTGCTTCAGCCAATCAGGGCTTTCAATGCACTGTGTGGCGGCGCAGTGCATTGTGGTCGTTTAGCGGGCCGAACAAACGGTCGAATGCCCTTATTATTCTGGTGTTCGGAAAATGGCCAAACAGCTAAAGTTCAGCCTGAACTCATGCTCGGGCCAAACCGTTTGCCCATCCCTACTGTCAAGAATCTGCAGCCAAACTTGGCTTTGATTGTTATGTTTTTTCATACTTAACAAGTATATGTTTAGAAAAAGGCTGATATGCCCATTTAACTCCACTTCTGAGTAGTGTCGTTCTTTAAAGGTTATAGAGATGGGGAGTGGGGGAGAGTTTGTACAGATGTCAGTTATAGGTGAGCTCTGATTTACCCTGGTCATGTAGTGCATAAACAAAGGAGGGATGTTTTTAATTAAATCCAGCCCTTAAATTGCCTTGGATCTCTCTTTAGAGTCTAAGAAGTTTAAAGCATGGTATGCTTTTATATGTTTTTGCTGTTCCAACCAGGTATTGGTGTAGTTATATAGTTTTATAATTACATAGTTAGTCAGGTTGAAAAAAGACAGTCCATCTAGTTCAACCAATAGAAAAAAAAACAAAAAAAACAATAAAATCCCATATACACAATCCTATACCCACAGTTGGTCCAGAGGAATGTGAAAAACCCCAGCAAAGCATGATCCAATTTGCTACAGCAGGGGAAAAAAATTCCTTCCTGATCCCCCGAGAGGCAATCAGATTTTCCCTGGATCAACTTTACCTATAAATGTCAGAACCCAGTTATATTATGTACATTTAGGAAAGAATCCAGGCCTTTTTTTATAGCAATCTACTGAACTGGCCAGAACCAGCTCTGGAGGGAGTATATTCCACCTTTTCATAGCTCTCACTGTGAAGAAACCTTTCTGTATTTGGAGACGAAATCTCTTCCTCTGAACGTAAAGATTGCTCCCTTGTCTTCTGTGATAACTCAACACCAACGTCACTATATGGACCACTTATGTTATATCCCCAGTGTTGTTTGTTTGCCATGATGGAATCACATGTTGTGGCCGCAGTGTGTACCATCATGACTGATTGATTTTCCTATGTCCATGCATTGCTTAAGCTAGCTTGTCCTTATGCGCCAAAGAGCCAAAGCAACATCCTGGTCCCGGGTCACACAAAGTCCAATGCATGTATTGCCAACCGCTCTGTCTTTCATTACAAATGTGAGAGTGTCCATGTAATAAAAAATAAATCTGCACCAGCACTAAACTGAGAGACTCTGGGATTGTGGGATGTGTAATTTCTTCACAGGAGGTGACAGTTGCATCCATGCATTAACCTGTACTATAGGTTGTGGATACAGGGCAACAAATTACACCACAAAACTACATCAATGCACATCTTATGCAGGTGAAAAAACAAGAAAAAGTTGTAGGTATCAAGGTTGCAGCTTCAACCTGATGTAACTATGCAAATACTACACCTGGCCAAAGCCCCTGGAAAATGAAAATCACTGAAGTAGACAACCCAAAATTTGGGATTTTCCTTTACTTTCACTTTTAACTTGTACATTATATAACTGGATACTAATATTTATAGGTAAAGTTGATCCAGGCAATATTCCCCAAGAATATGGGGGAATCAAGAAGCAATTGTTTTCCCTGCTGGAGGATATTGGATCATACTTTGCTGTTTTTTTTGCCTTCCTCTGGATCAACTGTGGGTATAGGATTGTGTATATAGGATTGTAAAATGTTTTTCTTTATTTTTTTCTCCTTTTATTAGTTGAATCAGATGGACTTGTGTCTTTTTTCAACCAGACCAACTATGTAACTATGTACTGATAATGGTAAACAGGACAAATAGAGAGGGTGAATCTCCCTAAAAGGGGCACAGACAGTGAGTCTGTCCCTCTCCACTCTATCCAAAACTAAAAATTGACCCGTTAAATTGCTTCCAAAGGCAGAAATATCTTTTAGTCACCTTTGCTCTCTATCAGAACCTGAACTGAAGGTGCTCAGGGAGTGGCTTGATGGGAACTTAGAGAAGGGATTTATCAGACACTCAACCTCTCCTGCTGAGGCAGCCTTCTTCTTTGTTGAGAAAAAGGACTCCATCCTGCGTCCAAGTATCGACTACAGGGATTTAAACAGGATTGCTATTGAAAATTGCTAACCACTCCCCCCCCCCAGAAATGCTGTAGAGACTCTGCTCTGCCAAGGTCTTTACCAAATTAGATTTAGGGGGGCATACAACCTTGTCTGCATTCGTCCTGGAGACAAATGGAAAACTGCTTTCAGAACTCGATATGGACATTTTGAGTCTTTGGTCATGCCTTTTGGCCTTTGCAATGTTCCTGCAACTTTTAAACATTTCATTAATGATATTTTGCGTGATCTGTTGGACCAGTTTGTCTCATCATATTTGGTTGATATCCTCATTTTTTCTGATAATTTGGAGGAACCTTGTAAATGAGGATATCAACCAAATATGCTATGACAAAATTTTTCCTCCAAGGGGGAAACAACTTTGCATCAAACTAGAGAAATGAGAGTTTAAACAAACTCAGATCCAGTTCTTGGGATACATAATTTCTCCAGAAGGAATGAGCATGGATCCCGATAGAATCAAAGCAGTGGTGGATTGGCTTGTCCCTAGGAACATTAAAGCAGAGTTCCACCCAAAAGTGGAACCTCTGCTTATCTGCTTCCTCCCCCACTCCGGTACCACACTTGACACTTTTCAGGGGGAAGGGGGGAATGGGTACCTGTTTTTGACAGGTACCCTTCCCCACTTCCAGGAGTCAGGGCCGCAGTGATGTCCCTCGGACATTTGGCCCTCCTCCACCGCCAATATGCCAGTTAGAAAGTGCAGCACGCTTTACGCATGCGCAGTAGGGGACCAGCTATGAAACCGAAAGGCTTCACTGCCTGTTTCCCTTACGTCGAATAGCGGCAGTAGCCCCCCCGATAGTTGATCCGAAAATCGGCTGGGGTGCCGACATCACAGCTCCCCTGGACAAGTAAGTGTCCCTATATTAATAGTCAGCAACTACAGTATTTGTAGCTGCTGATTTTTTTTTAGCCAGGCGGAACACCGCTTTAAGGAAATGCAACGATTTGTTAAATTTGCTAACTTTTACAGAAGATTCATATGGAATTTCCCCAAGGTAATTTCTCCAATTACACAGCTGACAAAGAAAGGGATGCCTTGTTTGTGTGCACCCGAAGCACAGGCTGCCTTTAGTTAACTAAAGACTCTTTTCATTACTGCACCAATCAGTGGCGGCCCGTCCATGGGGGGTGCGCAGGTAACAGGCAGTCACAAAAAATAAAAAATAAGTTTTTTTTTAAAAGGCCCTTTAAGAAAAAAGAAATAGAAAAAAAGGTTCTTAAGTGCACTGTGTTCGGGCGCCGGACACAGTGCACTATGGGAAGCACCACGTCTATGCAATCACGAGATTGCAGACAAGGTGCTTCATTTGCAGGCTTTTAACCTGCTTTGTGGCACAGTATATGGCCGGGTGCATGATAGACATTGGCACCGCCCTAGGACATGGGCAGTGCTTTCTATCATAGTTACTACGTCACTTCCGGTTTTTCCCCGTGCAGGGATAACCGGAAGTGACGTTGGCAGCTCCGTGGAACGCGCGTCCTGAGCGGAGCTGTAGTAGGTAGGTATAATCTCTGCGTGCTAGCCATGCCTTCCTCTTCCTTCATAGAAAAATCTCCTCCATTTCCTGTTTGTTTCCTCCATTGTGCAGTAAGATGATGTGTAAAGACGTATCTCATTTCATCTCCCTATCCCACTCCCCAGTCTGGTTTTTTTTTTTCCTCTTCTTTCGTCTCTCTCTTAGCTACCCTTTGGGAGCACTAGGCTCTTCTGCATTCGCTGTTCAGGCACTCTGCTCCTCTCCCCTATCTTCCCCGTGCTTTTCTTTGCAAGAAGACCTCTCATGTACTGTAATATTTGCTAAGAAATCATTTCCTGCAGACCTGATGCCATAAGCTGTTAGGTATCAGGCTTTCATGATTTGAGCTTACACATTGTTATTGAACAAGGCTGCTTTTCATGGTATATTACTAACGGATGGATAGTATCACCTCACTGCAAAAACAGAAAATGAAGAAGTAGAAACCAACCAGGGGTATGTTGGGAACCCAACACTCTGTGTCACATCCTAAAAAGAAACATGTGGAAAAAAGGTTTGGCCCCAAGGATATTGCGGACACAGAGAGGAATACAATGTGGGTATACCCAAAAATTATATAAAAAGTATAAACTTTATTAATACAAGGATTATACATAATACAAAATGACTGTACAAAAATCACCTAAAAACAATAAAATGAAACACCTGACATTGAAGATGAAACAGCCGCTGAGCTTGGAGCACGCTACAGATCAAGACAAGAAGTCAGACTAGTGAAACATGTATACCAAGGTACCCAACATGTTTCGGAAAGCAAAAGAGGGATTTTTTTGGACATATATATTTCCTTCTTCAGGGGTTAAAACAGGCGTGCTGTTCCATTTCTATTGAAAGAAAGGATATATGATAGTATATCAATGGTGTAATAACATATGATTACAGAAAACTGGTTGGTTATGGCAACAATATGGTACATGTACTAAATAAAGTAAAAATAACCTGTACTTACATATCGGTGTTTTAGTTTAATAATACACGTCAGTAGACAGGTCAGGCCTTGGGTGTTACTAAGCTGTGTTCACCACAGTATATACATATATTTTGGGAAAATGAGAAAATCCCTCCCTGGAAAAATCACAAGCTGGAAAAATCACAGCTGAATGAATGAGAAGAGGGCCAATGGTTGCACCAAAGCGGTTCAACAATGCTCGCGGGGATATCCCTAACAGGTGGAGACGGATATCTGATGAAAGATAAAACAAAACAAAAAAGTATGTAAAATGAAAGAGAAGAAAAAATATCGCTACAAGCATTGGCAGTAATCTGTGGGGCTAGGTAAACATAAACACGTCACCTACCATAGAGAGACATTGTAATAGAAAAATATAAAGGGTAACTGAGGATAAAAAGGGAGTAAGTAATTGCCAATACCTGTAGTATAAATATGGATAGACATTCACATGGATCCCTGGCGTTTCCTGGCTGTGTAGCAATGACTGCTCACACATACAGGCATATATACGCCCAGGGATCCAAATTGGCCAATCAGAGAATTTTGTTTGCTAGGGTACACTGGGGTGCACTAATCTCACTGGGTCAGTGCACCAAGCAGTCGCAACATTTAACATACGACAGGGGAATGCTAATTAAAAGGCAAACCGTAAATGTGTTAAATGGAATAACAGCATGTAGTACGGAGGACTTAAAGGTAATTATTCTTTGGAATCATATGCAGACAACTTCCTCCAAAAAGAGATAGGGCAGCTGGGCAATGCCACTTGTGTTCCACATGTTCATTAGATAGTTCATCAGTAGGCAAGAGTAATGTGATGGTCTTAAACATGCAGTGGTGGTATCTGTCTGTCTGTCTGTCTGTCTGTCTATCTATCTGTCTCTGTCTATCCATCTATTTGTATCTGTCTGTCATTATCTGTCTGTGTATCTATCTATCTATCTATCTATCTATCTATCTATCTATCTATCTATGCGCCCCCCCCCCCAAAAAAAAATTAAGCACCTGCCGCCACTGGCACCAATGCTGGTACATCCAGATCCTGAACTACCTTTCATTGTAGAAGTTGATGCTTCAGATTCTGCTGTGGAAGGTATCCTTTTTTAACAAATTGGAGAAAAGATGCAGCTTCATCCTTGTGCTTATTTCTCTTGACTTTTGACTTCAGCAGAGAAGAATTAAGACTTTGGAAATAAAGAGTTGCTGGCAATTAAGGAAACATTTTTTGAGTTGAAGCATCTACTGGAAGGTGCTAAGCACCCTGGAGACTGTCCTTACGGATCATAAAAATTAAAAATGTATTAGTTCTGCTAAAAGATTGTCATCTAGACAAGCACGTTGGATCCTATTCTTCTCCAGGTTCAATTTTGTTTTTTGTATTTCCTTGGGTCAAGGAACGGTGAGGCTGATGCCCTATCTCGGATGTTGTCTGGGCCTCTCCAGGAAACCAACTCTGAATGTACAATCCTGGCTCAAAAGAAATTTATAAGGGGCACGAGTTAAAAGACATTTTTGAATCTTCTCAAAGAGGTGTATAAGAATGACTCACTTCTCAATCATCCTCTTAAGTGCATTAACCTTGAGTACATAAGCACATTTCCTCTATGCACTGGCATCTTTTCAGGTAGAAGCCCTCAGGTTAGTTCATGAAACTTGCTGGCTATTTTGGGGTTACTAAGACAGAAGAACTGTGGCCTGGTGTCTGACCTGTGCATGCAATCTCCTCTGGGGTTACTCCAACTATGGCCTGTTTCATCAAGACCATGGGGGTCAATTTCCATGGACTTCATGGTCGATCTTCCCATCTTAAAAAGGAAGACCACATCCTGGTAGTCGTCGACCATCTCAACAAGATGGCTCATTTTATACTAATCAAGGAAGTACCCACTGCTGAACAAACTGATGAGTTAATGGTTCGAGAAGTCTTTAAACTATATGGAATTCCCGAAAATGTGATGTCTGACAGAGGAGTACAGTTTACTTCAAAATTTTGGAAAAGCTTTTGCTCAGCCTTGGGTGTAACAATAAATCTATCCTATGCTTTTCATCCTCAGTCTAATGGTCAGACCGAGAAGACCAATCAAACTTTGGAGCAATACCTACAATGTTTTGTTAGTTATCTGTAGGATGACTGGGTGGACTACCTTCCAACGCCAGAGTTAACTCATAACAATTCTAAACATAGCTCCTTTTCCCAAAGCCTTTTTTTCTTAACCTCCCTGGCGGTATTCCCGAGTCTGGCTCGGGGTGAAATTTCAGTACCAAAAGCGGTAACCACATGACAGACTCGGGATCGCATTGTATTATCCAGGCAAAGTAACTTACCTTGTCTCCTGGATCCTGGGTTGTCTCCCCGCTGTCTCTGCGAGCTGTCATCTCGCTCGATTCACAGTGCCGAGTGCTGAGCTCCATTCCCTGCGAGCGTTGCGACGCATGGGGAAGGAGTTTGGCGCCAAATTCAAAAAATTAAAAGCACACAATACATACAGTACACTGTAATCTTACAGATTTCAGTACTGTATAAAATAATTACACATCCCCTTTGTCCCTAGTGGTTTGTCCAGTGTCCTTCATGCAGTTTTATATTATAAAAACTGTTCTTTCTGCCTGGAAACTGGACATTGTCCATAGCAACCAAAAAGTGTCCCTTTACATCAAAAGTGGTTTTAGACTAGCTAGAATACAGTGATAATAAAATTAGAGTCACTTGCAGAATTGAGCGATAGTGATTTGTGGGGAGATCCGTCATCAAACACTGAAAGTAATGACAGTGACAATTCTGCAACTGAGCAAATTTCAGTGTTTTTGATTTGATTACATTATTGAATAATTTTTATTATTATTATATTAATATTTGTTATAATTATTTATAGTTATTTATTATATTATAATTTATGATTTTGTGTTTCAAACTTTATCATACCCGGGATGTCTACTGGACTCTTGTTTGGACAGATTTAAGTGTGTTATTGTTAAGAATTACAGGCCTGCAATATAAAACGCCAAATTTCCATGCAAAATAATTGTACCGCTTTCAGCACCTAAAATCTGAAATAATCCTACCTCCAGGGAGGTTAAACACTGGGTATCATCCAGTTGTTAACCCTGATCTCCCTATCTCAGCTCCAATTCCTGCTGTTACTAACAGATTAACCACATTGCAGGAGATTCAGGAGAAATTGATTGATATATTGTAAGAGGCTCAGGAATATTACAAGAAGGCTGCAGACAGACATCGCAGATAACTTCCTACTTTTCATGTGGGTGACAAAGTTTGGTTATCTACCAAAAATTTAAAGGTTTATGTTCCATCTACTAAGTTGGGTCAAAAGTTTGTGGTACTTTTCCAGATTTCTGCTGAAATCAACCTGTCAGCTTAAAATGTTTAAAACTTCCTGACAGTATGAATATTCACCCTGTTTTTCACATATCACTACTCAAATCGTTTCATGAAAATCCTTTTTTTTGAAGAATTTGCCACCTCCTCCACCTGTTGAGGTACAGGGTGAAGAATTTGTAGTGGAATCTATTAGACAATCTTGTCTTGTACCTTGTTTTTCATGAACCTTGAACTCTTAAGCCCCATACACACTATCATATTTTCTGCTGATTTTTGTCTTCATATTTACCAAAACCATATAATATGAGGTCAAACCATAGGAGTTTCAATTTGTATGCAATCAGGCAGGCCCTTGCACTACATGGTTTTGGTAAATCTGAAGACAAAAATCAGCAGAAAATATGATAGTGTGTATGGGGCTTTAGGCCTCCTGTGAACTTCCCGATTTAAGCCATATCTCTGCACTTTCTGTTTGCCAGGGCATTGTGCTCCCCTCAGCCAATATCTTGTTCTTATAACAAAATCAATAAATGGTGCTGCGCTCTAAGTGATAACACAAACAATGTGCAAAAGTGATGGGTGCTACAATAAATACAACAAAGTAATAGGAAGGTTTAATAGTGTAACGTGCCACGTGCTAAAAGAGTGGAAACCTCAGTAATAAATTCATATAAACACGATAAAATCTAAACTGTATAAGTAGAAAGAAATACCAAAAAAACTGTGCAAAAAAAATACTGAATAATAGTCTCAGAAGATAAAAATGTCCTTATTTGATAATAAAAAACAGTGAATGAACGGGTGTTGGAATCCCTCTGGTATTCTGTGCAAATAGCAATATAAACAGTGACTTTTGTTCCGTGCGAGTGTAGCAAACTAAATGGTAACTTTTCTTCCATGCAAGTATAGCAAATTAAACAGTGAGTTATCTTTAGTGCAAATACAGCAATGTAAACGGTGACTTTTCTTCAATGTAATAACAACTCAATGAGAGATGGCCCCTTACCTTACCGCTGTAAGGTAACAGCGTGTATATAAGGCAAATGCAGATCCCCAGTCCTCCAGTGGATCCCTCTGTTGACTTCCTATCAATGCCGTGGCGTGGGGGTCATCTAGACACCCTTATGTCCTGGCCAATGGTTTAAGATGTATATACGTTTCTCATGGGGTAAAATGTATAGCGTGGAAAGTTCTCCCAGATAGGTACATAAATCATATGGAGAAAGAAGAAGAGGTCCCAGATAGGGTAGTATGTCAAATATAAGCGTTTTATTTAATAGATCCAACTTCAGTACTCACATTTAAAAACAAGGTAAATGCTAAACACCATGAGCAGCGAGCTTACACACTGACGTCACTTCCGATGCCTGTCTGTTCTGACGCATAGCGTCACGATCACGTGACTTAATCAGGGAATATCTTGCTCTTGTCTCTACTGCTGCCACCCATATGATTGCTACCATTCATTACCAACCTTTGGCTTGTTCCTCGACTATGCTTCTGCTTAATCCCAACCTGTAACCATGCATTACCGACCCGACCTTTTGGCTTGTTTATTGACTATGCTTCTTCTTATCCCTACCTGCTTAATTCTGCTACTGAACCCTCAGGAGCTTTGGGGAATACTGGTTCAAACTTAGACCCTGCACCTTTGGGTGGCCCTGCGTCATTCACAAAGGTGTCCTACTTGTATACTTGTTCTGCGTGTCGGTGGGTGTCACGCTACTGCTATAGCTACTGGCCTCCAAGCCTGATGCCAGACCATGACACATTGACTTTATCAAATGTCTATACTAGAGATCTTCTGGAACAGGAATTTCATTTTTTCTGGGATAAGGGTTAACCCAAGGGTTAATTACTTCTAAAGGGATACAGACACTGCAACTTTCCTCATTAGAACACTGAAAGTGCACAAGGTGGTTATATTGAACCAGACCCTTTCATTCAGGATACAGTCTTGCAAGGACATAGTGGAACAAACAGCTTTCTTCAGAATAGAAACAGGCAGTAATCTGCAACTAAGTATGGTAAAATGCTTTGCCAAGTGCATCTCACCCAGAGGGAATTGTTTTTTTCCCAACAAAAATTGAGTTATTTTTGACTTGCACCTATACCTGTAGTAGTTTTTGTTCCAGAGAAAAAGATGCATTTGCATACTGTGACAGACCTAGCCGGGAGAGAGACTTTTGGAGGGGACTGAATGCTAGCCTCTTGCCGTTGGATCGTGGGCCCTGGCATTTGGGGGAAAGGTGCTCTTTGTGAGCTGTATGCCTGGGGACCCTTGAGGTGGTATTACTGTGGATTTGGGTCCTGGTCCCCCAGGACACACAGACTCTGGGGACCCTGGATTTGCCATATTAGAAATAGTGGCTGCTGGGACAGATACTGTTAGGAGATGCTGGTGTAAATTCCAGCCACCTGTCTGTCTGTTGCCTGCTAGAATGAGTATTGTAAATAAGTCTTTAGTATGGGATCTAAGAGTCATTAGATCCCAATTGTTGTTTGTGTTAATTAACTCTGCTATTGTGATAATGTTGATTGGGTTTTCTGAGCTACAAGACGGCCAGTCTGGCCTAAAGGTCATGTCTGAGTCATCTAGGCTGTCTAAAGGGATTAGTTAATTAGCCCATGTTAATTAGGTTAATTAGGTTACAGGTGTATTGTTAGAGTAATATGAGCAGGAGGTCTGCACCTCCTCTTTTACTGTATAAAAGAGACTGTATTCCTGTCAATAAAGGGAGATTCCTGGTTGAACTTACATAAAGCCTGCCTGGTGTTTGTTCTGAGCTACACAACTGGATTAGAACGGCACATAGCTGTAGTTCTAGTCCCGGAGCATCGGATGACCGAACCATCAGATGTTGCGATCTGCAATCTGATTCTATAGCCGCAGAGGAGTGTCGGGAGAGTGGAACCGAGGGAGCAGGGGCTCGTTACACATACCCCTTCTTTGATTTTTCAAAGAAAAGGATTCCCAGTTACATCCCATGGTGTCCTGCAAATCTGCAACAAACCTGCATCTGTAGTGCTATCAGTGTTCAGGAAGATGTGTATCTAGCAGAGGCTAGTTCTAGGCAACTCACTGTGGTCGATTTACTAAAGACAACAGACTATGCACTTTGCAAGTGCAATTGCGGTCCTTTTCCCCAGAGCTTGGTGAATGTGGTGAAGCTTCCCTTTGTAAAGAATCCCCAACCAGGTGCAATGAAAATGAAATAACAAAGCATTTTTGCTTGCACATGATTGGATGAAGGAATGGTTTCAGCACATTCACTAAGCTCTGGGGAAAATGAGTACAACAGCACTTGCAAAGTGCATAGTCTATTTTCCTTTAGTAAATCAACCTTGATGTGTACATTCCCAGTCCAGTGTGGTCTGTATTGCAAATCATGCTCCACAATTACTGTGTGGACCATCTCAGAAGTCGCTAGTAGGGATGAGCCGAAAACCCCCTGGTTCGGTTTGCAGCAGAACATGCGAACAGGTAAAAAATTCAGCAGAACACACGAACATGCAAATTATGAATTTTTCTTCATAAATTTTGGCCACAATTTATACTGCTACATATCTTTGGTAAAAATAACCCAAATTAGTGGATATTATTTGGTCTGTGTGAAAGTTAGAGAGTCTACAAGCTGTGGTGCAAATCATAAAAAATTGATCACACCTGATGTACTGGTGGCCTTTCATTTCTTGCGACCCGAACAAGCCAGGAAAGTACAAATACCCCCCAAATTACCCCTTTTTTGAAAGTAGACATTCCAAGGTATTTAGTAAGATGCATGGTGAGGTTTTTGATGTTGTCATTTTTTCCCATTTTCTTTGCAAAATGAAGTGAATTTTTTTTCCTCGAAATTGTCATCTTAATAGGTTATTTCTCTCACATGACATGTGTATACCACAAATGACGCCCAAAAATACATTTTGCTACTTCTAAGTATGGCAATACCACATGTGTGGGACTTTTTCACAGCCTAGCCACATAGAGAGGCCCAACATGCAGGGAGCACCATCAGGTGTTCTGGGAGCATAAATTACACATCTAACTTTTTGAATACCTATTACACATTTGAAGGCTCTGGAGCACCAGGACAATGGAAACGCCCACAAAATGACTCCATTTTTGGAAAGCTAACACCACAATGTATAATCTATGAGGCATAATGAGTCTTTTGAACGGTTCATTTTTTTCCAGAAGTTTTTGGAAAATGTGAAAAAAAATGAAAACACATTTTTTTTCACGCAAAGTTGTCCATTTATAAGATATTTCCAACACATAGCACGTACATAGCAAAAATGACACCCCAAAATACATTCTGCTACTCCTCCTGAGTATGGCGATACAACACGTGTGAGACTTTTACACAGCCTGGCCACATACAGAGGGCCAACAAGCAAAGAACACCGTCAGGTGTTCTAGGGACACATAGCATGCACGTACCAAGAATTACACCCCAAAATACATTCTGCTGAGCAAAGGGTAAATAAAAGATTATCTGTAGCTTTAGTAGTGCAGTTGTCCACAGGAGGATAACACTGGTCCAGGCAGCAGGCAGGGACTTGGTCAGCAAAAGCGAACGCAATTGTCCAGGCAACAGGCAGGAATACTGTCCATAGTCAGTACAGGCAGCAGGCAGAAATACTGTCCATATACAGTCCAGGGTCAGTGCAGGCAGGGATTGTCAGCAGTGCCAAAATATTGGTCCTGGTAGTAGGCAGGAACATGGTCCATGTGGTGTGGTCAGTTCATGTGACAGGCAGAGGCATGATGGCATAGGTCCTACAGGCAGCAGGCAGAAGTAGGGCCTCATTCAGGACAGAATGGGGACGGGGCAGAGGCTTCTCCCACCCAAATCTCTTTGAAGCCTCCAAGTCTCCAGACCCTAATCTAGGAATGAGAAAACAAAAAAAATTGTTTTCTTCATCCAGAAAAACAATTCTGGAACCCCTCACATATGTGAGACCCCTGTGTTATGAATCCCACTAGTCCAGTGGCAGGGTACAACATCAGTCCAAGAGGCAGGCAAAAAGCATGGTCAAACAGTCCATGGTCAGTTCCAGGTCAGGCAGAGGTATGTACAGAATCGGTAGGCAGATGCGTGGTCGAATAACAAGCCAGGATCAGTTACAGAGCAAGCAGAAGCATAATGGGTGTGAAGGTAAATGGCAGGAAGTGAGGGTTATGTTTACCATATTTCACTAATAATTTACTGAAGTATGGTAACAGCGGAAACAGTCAACTATGCAGAGGCCTGGTTGGGAAGGACATTGGGGACAAAAATAAGTGGTGTCTCTTCTAACTCCTCCTCTGATGCACACCCGGCATTTTTTCTGATGTTTTTGGCCTGTTGGTCTGGGAGGGATTTTATCGGGAAAATGGCGTTCAGAGAGTCTGCTAATCACATTGGATCGAATGTTTTCTGGTGGGTCGTTCGGGAATCTAAGGGCAGTGGTGATTTCCTCCTGGTAGCCAAGGAAGGGTTTGGGGCTTTCAGTGGAGTTACGATAGATAACATAACTGTTGTACACGGCCAAATTAAACAAATAAATTGGTACTTTTTTATACCACTGGTATGTTCGTCTTGTGGCAAGGTAGGGTTCGAGAATTTGGTCATTGAAGTCGACACCCCCCATGAACATATTGTATTCGTGGATACATGTTGGCTTTTGGATTGGGCCATTCCTCCTGGTGATCTCCACGAATGTACTATTGTGGATTGAAGAAAGCATGTAGATATCCCTTCTGTCCCTCCAGTTCACAGCCAGAATTTCCTCATTACGCAAACTCGCCGTCTCCCCTCTTCTTAACTTCTTGCTGACGAGGCTTTGAGGAAAGCCCTTTCGGTTCATCCTTCCAGTGCCACATGTTGGAGTGTTCTTTCTGTGAAGGTTGCAGAACAGGGGCAAACTTGTATAAAAGCTATCTACGTACAAATTGAAGCCTTTCTCCAGGAGTGGGTTTATGAGTTCCCAAACGACTTTCCCGCTTGATCCCATGTAGTCTGGGCAATTAGGGGGATGCAGCTGGGTGTCCTTCCCTTCGTATACCATGAAAGCATATGTATACCCTGTCGCACAGTTTATACAGCTTCACTCCATAGCGGGTAATTTTGGTGGGAATAAATTGAAGCCCAGCCTGCCAGTAAATTTGATAAGTGACTCATCCATGCATATGTGTTGGTCTGGGGTAAACAACTGGGGGAAGATTTCAGAAAAATAATTTTAGTAGTGGCCAAATTTTAAAAAGCTTATGATAATTTGGGTAATTTCGGGAAGGGTGCTGGGTATTATCATTATAGTGCAGGAACCTCATAATCATGATTTATCTGGTTCTGAGCATTACTGAGGAAAAGATGGGCATGTGGTAGATGGGGTGGGTTGACCAATATGAACGTAATTAATTTTTTTTGGTTAGTCCCATACAGAATGTGAGGCCCAAAAAAATCTTAAACTCCTCCACAGTTAGGGCTCTCCACTTGTAGGGACGGGCATAATAGAAGGTTGGGTTACTTGCTATGAATTGTTGTGCATACAGGTTGCACTGGGCCACAATTGATGCTGGCATGTCCTCAGTAAAAATTAAATGGAAAAAATCTATCGGGTCCACCTGGACTCCTGGCTGGGCAATGAAAGGGAGAATGTTAGCTTCTCCTGAATTAGGAGGAAGCCACAAGGGGTTCTGCAGAGAATAGGGAAGGCTGGCACAGGACCTAACCCTTTGGAACTGAGGTGACACCCCACTGGTACGTGGCCTTTCTTGCCGAGGTACTGCAGTGCTGGTGTATGGCACTGCGGTGCTGGTGGATGGCACTGCCTCCTCACCAGAACACCTTTGTCTGGCGGATGGACTATCATCCTCCTCTGAGGCTGTCAGTGTTCCACTGCTTAGGACAGGCTCATAGTCAACGTCAGATTCAGAATCTGAATTTGAAGAGGAATCCAAGCGGAGAGCTCCCCGTTGCTCTCATCGGCCTCAAGAATATTGTACGCCTCCTCGGCTGAAAATAATCTTCTAGACATTGTTGGTGGGCATTTATGGCACTGATGACAGAAGGCACTGATGACACATGACACTGATGACTGATGACAGAAGACACTGATGACATGTGACACTGATGACAAATGGCACTGATTATACATGACACTGGTGGCAGATGGCACCGATTACACGTGACACTAATGTGGCACTGATGACACGTGACACTGATGTGGCACCGATGACAGATGGCACTGATACGTGGCACTAATGACACGTGACACTGATGCGGCACTCATGACAGATGGGACTGATACGTGGCACTGATGAAACGTGACACTGATAATAGATGGCACGTGACACTGACAGGTGGCACTGATGACAGATGACACTGATGACAAATGGCACTGATACGTGGCACTGATGACATGTGACACTGATAACAGATGGCACGTGACACTGACAGGTGGCACTGATGACAGATGCAATGACAGATGGCACTGATGACAGATGGCACTGATAAAAGGTACTGTGGGCACTGTATTTACTGTTTTTTCACTGTTGGCACTCAAAATCTGCAGCACAGAAGCTCTCCCTCCTCACACGCAGTCTCTGTGTGAGGAGGGAGAGCTGGCAATGAGAGATGATCTCATATGTTTACATCTCCCATTGGACATGCCGATCGCTGTGATTGGCCATTTAGCACGATCTGTGATTGGCTGTGTCCAAGGGACACGGCCAACACAGATTTTCCCTGATGCAGGCACTCAGCGACGCGCGGGAACTAGTAAACAGAAAGACGTCCAGGGACACCCTCCAAGCAATTAAGCGCCACGCTGTGGCTGTCTTTTGGCTATAGCGCGGGCGCTGTGTGGTTAAAGGCTTTTTTTTTTAAAAAACGGACGTTTTTTCAAGAGCAGTGATTTTAATGCTTAAAGTAAAACAATAAAAATTAAATATTCCTTTAAATATTGTGCCTGGGGGTGTCTATAGTATCCCTGCAAAGTGGTGCATTTTTCCCGTGTTTAGAACAGTACCACAGCAAAATTATATTTCTAAAGGAAAAATTGTCATCTAAAACTGATTGCTGCTGTAATGAATTGTCGGGTCTCGGCAATATAGATAAAACTCATTGAAGAAAGAGCATGGGTTGCCCTCCCCAGTCCATTACCAGGCCCTTTGGGTCTGGTATGAATATTAAGGGGAACCCCGAACCAAAATTAAAAAAAAAATGGCATAGGGGTCCCCCCAAAATCCATACCAGACCCTAATCCGAGCACGCAATCTGGCAGGCTGCAGGAAAAGAGGGGGAACGAGAGAGCACCCCCCCTCCTGAACTGTACCAGGCCACATGCTATCAACATGAGGAGGGTGCTGTGGGGTCTGACCCCAAAGCACCTTATCCCCATGTTGATGGGGACAAGGGCCTCATCCCCACAACCCTTGCCCAGTGGTTGTGGGGGTAGGTGGATGGGGGGCTTATCGGAATCTGGAAGCTCCCTTTAACAAGGGGACCCCCAGATCCCAGCTTCCCCCATGTGAATTGGCAATGGGATACATCATACCCCTACCATTTCACAAAAAAAGTGTCAGGAATGGTAAAAAAGACAAGAGACAGCTTGGGACAAATCCTTTATTAAAAGGTAAAAAAAAAAAAATTTCCCGCCAAAGCACCCTCCCCATGTTGAGGGCATGTGGCATGGTACGGTTCAGAGAGGGCACTCTCTCGTCCCCCCCTCTTTACCTGTGGCCTGCCAGGTTGCATGCTCGGATAAGGGTCTGGTATGGATTTTGGGGGGACCCCTACATCATTTTTTTTAATTTAGCGCAGGGTTCCCCTTAATTTCCATATCAGACCTGAAGGGCCTGGTATGAATTTTAGGGGGACCCCCACGCAATTTTTTTTTAAAATTTTGGTTCTGGGTTCCCCTTAATATTCATACCAGACCCAATATTGCAGAGACCCGACAATTCATTACAGCCGCGATCAGTTTTAAATTACAATTTTTCCTTTAGAAATGTCATTTTGCTATGGTACTGTTCTAAACACGGAAAAAATGCGCCACTTTGCAGGCATACTATAGACACCCCCCAGGCACGATATTTAAAGGAATATTTCATTTTTATTGTTTCACTTTAAGCATTAAAAAAATCACTGCTCACAAAAAAAACGGCAATTTTTTAAAAACATTTTTGCATTGATACATGTCCCCTGGGGCAGGACCCAGGTCCCCAAACACTTTTTATGACAATAACTTGCATATAAGCCTTTAAAATGAACACTTTTGATTTTTCATGTTAGTGTCCAATAGACTTTAACGGTGTTCTGGTGGCTTTCGGATTTGCCATGAACACTGCATATTGTTTGCTGTTCGGCGAACAGGCGAACACCCGATGTTCGAGTCAAACTTACATTCAACTCGAACATCGGGCTCATCCCTAGTCACTAGCCCTGATTCACAAATATCCCTTTCTAGAGAGTTAAAAACCACCTTGGGGCCAAGTGCCTTGTTCTGAACTTTTAATGGCAAGTGGATTACAAAACTAAGAAGAAAAATCATTCAAATGTTACTCCCATTCCCACCTCACAAACAAACAGTTCTTAGACATAATCCAGCTATAAAACACATACAATGACTCATACCATTGCGCAGTTAAACAAGTATATCTTGCCACAAATGCTGTCTAATTAATATGAGTCATTGTTTCTGGGAAAAGAACAATGTCCTTTAGAATAAAATAGGAAAAATATGACTGTGAAAAATGTTAGGAGCACAGCAATTAAATTGATTTTTGCCTTACAGCAAAATTGCAATGATTTTTCTGTTTCCTTGGTAACTGATATGACAAAGTTTCAAGCCAGAGTAAGTCATGTACTTTTTAGTTAAAGGGACAATAAACCCTAAAAAGGTAGTGTTCATTGTATATTGTTAGAAAAGTACAGACATATATTTCAAATTGTTGTATGTACAGCAGCTCATATTTAATGTAAGTTTGTAGTATTAAAACAAAGCACACACCAGCTAAAGCCTACATCCATTTTGACTGATATGCTAAATGGGGTTAGAAGTGCTGTAAACAGATCCCTTAGTCAGACCATTTATTTCAACAACACTCTTTTCATAAAAGTTATTGAATAAAATAAATAAAAGTTTATTGAAACCCAAAAGCAAACTTTTCATATATTGCAGCTTTCCAATGCTTAGATGTGGTGGCTGCATTGATTTCCTTTTTTAGGCTTTTTCCTTTATTTTCTGCCATTGATCTGGCCAGTAGGTCTATTATTTTTCAGCATCTTTACAGACCAAGCTGTCCAGGCAAAAGTGGCAGTTAAAGGGTTGAGACAAACCATTTACCACTGACAGGGGTTCCTACAATGAACAGCTTTTATTTTTTTAAAACCTTTATCCCAAAAGAGAAAAAAAACTGTTGTTTTGTTGTGTTAGCTGAAGTTCAGATTTAATTTGCTCCTCCATCCAGAGTGAAGATACCCTAAGACAGAAAGTGTGTTAATGGCCAAATCTCCAGGTAAAAAGAAATAATCTAAAAAGCTTAAAAAAAGCAAAAAAACAAATGCAGCCACCACATTTGAGGGTTGGTAAACTGTATATTACATTTTTTTTAGATACTGTATGCTTCAACCCTTTCTCTGCCAATTAATGTTTTAATATTTGTACATGTTTAAAAAATAATTTTAGGCCTGAAGATTAATTAAAACCTCTAACATTCTATATTTTCTGAAAAAATATCGCCTTTGTTATAAAATAGTGGTAATTACATTTTTTTTTATCACACAATATTTGCAGAACAAATTATCAAGTGCAAGTTTTCAATATATCGCCAAAATTGGTGATAAAAATATAATGTCCCTTCTAGATTGTAAGCTCTAACGAGCAGGGCCCTCTGATCCCTCCTGTATTGATTTGTATTGTAAGTGTACTGTCTGCCCTCATGTTGTAAACGCTGCGCAAATTGTTGGCGCTAAATAAATCCTGTATAATAATAATAATAATGTGGGAGGTTGCACTGAATAAAGGATTTCCCAACATGTCAAGCCTTAGAATAGTGAACTCCTGTGAAATGGCGACAACCTTTAGTAACCAAAATTTCTTATAGACAACAATTTAAAAGCTCCTACAGGCCATCAGTTTAGCGTTAGCCCAGAATAATGGCCCTAGAATTATTGCTTTCAAAAATGGTTGGCTTTAGAGGACCTAATCCTTCCCATTAAAGTGGTTGTAAATCCTTACAGACCACTTTTACCTACAGGTAAGCCTAGATTAGGCTTACCTGTAGGTGCAAGAAATATCTCCTAAACCTACATGGTTTAGGAGATATTTCCAAAAGACAGGCACCGATGTCTACGGCATATGCCGTTAGTGGCGGCACCAGCGCGCATGTGCGGGAGTGACGTCATCGTGGCTCCGGCCAATCACAGTGCCGGAGCCGCGATACCTGGAAAGAAGATGGGCACTTCGTAGGACAAGGGACAGCGGTGACATTGCAGGCTCCCTTGTCAGGTAAGTGACACATAATGGGCTACTATGCGATGCATAGTAGCCCATTATGCTTTACCTTTGCAGGGAAACAAAGAGGAAGTAAACTCATCAGGGTTTACTTCCTCTTTAACAAAAATGTAAAAAATAATAAGTATTAATGCAAAATAAATACACAATAGACAAATACTACAATATTCTCCAGGTCCTAACAAATATATGAGGCTTTTAATTACATTTTAATTGACAGTGTAAGTAAGTAGATGAGCACAATGTAATTTGAAATTGAAGAGGTTATGAACCTGTGAAAAAGTTACTGGTTATTGTTCTACCTGGAACAACAGCAGCATGTTGCCTTATGAGTTTATGTGAAATCTCCATTACTAGCTGTAAAATAATTGTAATTATGAATATATTTCATTTAGATTTGAACCTATGTAGATAGGTAGAAAGGCCCTGTTAGGCAGACGTTTCTTTGCCTAAGCTTGTGTATCTAAACAATGAGACCCAAACCTCTTTGTTCTACAAATATTCGCTTCAAAGGATCCCTCGTTTAGATATGCAATGAAGGTGGCCAGCTCGTCATGAATACTTAATTTCCCTGAAAATCTCATCTACTTACAAGGTAAATCTCCCACTCAAAATAGTCTATACCAAGGATTTGCATTAAAGGGGGCTGACTTATGCAAAGTATAGGAATTGGAGATGTAGCCAATCTTTAACCAGGAATAGGGAGGCCCACCAATCAGAGCCACGCCAGGTAGATCAATAAGCCTGTAATGATATACACAGACTAGATTGGAGGGGAGAGACATTCTATGGCAGAGCAGCCACCAGAATGGAACCTTTTTGGGAATGGTAACAATGGGAAAGCTCCCTTGTACTTGTATCTAAATGTTTGTCTTATGACTTTTCTGTCCTGTTGTTTTGAAGATTAATGTTTTGAGTATTATACTCTGTATTCTGTTATTTTAACCTAAGATTTTCTTCCTTTGTATAGGCTACAGATAGATTGCTGTGTATTAGTTTAGACTTCCTTACTATTTACCAATACATTTCTGTTATTGTGTTAAAGCAGGGGTGTCAAACTCAATTTCATCATGGGCCACATCAGCATCATGATTGCCCTCAAAAGCGTCAGTTGTATCTGTAAGATTACATGTCCAGCGCATCCCCTCCCCTTACATTAGATGTCAAGAGCCACCCCACCATTAGAAGTTGAGTCCCCCACTCTCCCTTACATCACAGTGCACCCCCCTTTCCTTATGCTGTTGCTGGGAAGAAGCTGGATGTATTGCTTGAAAGCAGAAAGTAAGGGTCTGGAGTGGGACGAGCACCAGAGGAGGGCTGGAGCACTCCTGCAGCTGCAGGAGAGGTGCGAGGGCCACATGAAATGGCCTGGAGGGCCAGATTCGTCCCGCAGGCCTTGTGTTTGACACCTGTGTGTTAAAGCTTTCACTCATAGTCAAAGAACTCTCATTAACCCAAATGATATCTGAGAGATATTAAATCTCAAATATAACTTACGGTAACAAGCTGCAGCATCAGAAGGACAGAAGGGACCTTGTGCAGGGGGCAGGTGACAGATTGAGCATGAGTATCGCAGCAAAAGCTGCTTTTTTCTTTCTTTTTTTTTTTTCAAGCTGAACTCCAGCTTACCCTAGCCTTGCACAGTTGTACAGGCTCTTCCCCTGTACTGTAATTGCTTACACTGATTTCACTGCACAATTTGAGCTTCTGCCAGTGTGCTTTAGAAGCTGCAGCATGTCTGATAGAGGCTGCCTCATTTTCCTGGCTGAAGGACATCCTGCATCATCTAACCCTGTCTTTTCCAGCCTTACTGCCCCTGGCCTGCCTCTTCATTCATTAGATTTCAGTTCTTCCCATCATTGAGGCTCAGTATCACATACGGGTGTTACCTAAGGCAGTCTGCATGCACATGAAGTCTATCTAGGAATACCCACTCCTCCAGACTGACACCCACTGAATAAGGCATTTTGATATTTGCATAACTCATCCCAAGAGCTAATCCACTGCTAGCAATTCTATCTGTCCTGAACAATAGATATAAATGTTTAGATAGACTTCTCCAAGATAAATAAAATAAATAAGAATTTACTTACTTTTTATTGAATGCTATTTCGGCTTAATAGCAGGGACTGCAAACGCATGAAAAAGGTGTACAAACATCATCATTCATGTGTTTTTAATGCATTACCATTGACATACATGCATCTCAATAGACAAAATATGTACCTGAGCTATTTTCAAAAACTCACTGTAGCACAGCTCACAGATGTGAACAAGTTATATCTATAAAAATACCTGAAATATGCATTTTAGCACGTTCCAACACATATTTTACAATGTCATCAGTGACAACCTTGAAGACAGGTGACATTCTATGACTGCGGGAAGTCTTGGACTCACCCTCAAGTGAGGCACCAACGCAGCTTCCCATACTCAGTGTAATGATGCAGATAGTAGCACTAATGCCATTGCCTCACTGCAGTTTCTACATCATTGATAACTGCTCACCACCATGTGTTGTGCATCCCTGTGCCTGCAGTCCCATAGCTGTCTATTGGGACACAGGAGCTGCATGTGTGTGCATCCATGTGGGTGTGGATGCACAGCCCCAAAAGCACCCAAGGTGAGTTTGGACACACACATCCCTGCACCCACATGGATGCCATACTGTAACACAGTGGCTCCGGTCAGTGTGCATCCCAATAGAAATGGATAGGACTGCCGGCACAGAGATAAGCACAACACCTGTGCATCCCTGTGGCAGTAAAAGAAAGCACTGCACGTGGCATGAATGTAAATGCCCCGTGTGAATGGGGTCTAAAGAAAAAAAAACATTCATGTGGGGGTCTTTAAGAAGAGGGGGCATAGCTTGAATTTGGGCAATAAACCAAAAACCTACAGAAAAGGGTCTGTCTGTACGAGTATGTACTACTGTCTGTCTTTGTCTGTGCTGTGCAACTCATACAAACCCTTTCTGCCAAGGGCATGTTCACAAACCTATTTATTTTAAAGTTTGTGCCCATCAGTACCAAGAAATTGTATTTAGCACAAACATTTCCAGGAAAACATATGTAGATTTTATACTATAATTTTGATATCAAACACCACATCTGTTATTCAGGTGATTATTAGAGCAAGAAGCCCTTAGATTTGCCAGATTTATCAATTTGTTAGATAGCGTTTTGATAATTACAGCAGAAGGTGAGCCGATGTATCCTTAATTCTTGGAATGACAGTTACAGACTAGAAAGGAAAACTTCCCAGGCTTCTGCCATAATTTGATAAGTAGAGCTCATGTTTCCAAATATGTTCTATAATCCCTACTCCCATTTACGAAGGGCAAAAGAACTATACTGTAATGTCACAGTGTTCTAAAGCTGAATTTGTGTGCATGACATTAATTTTCATTTATATTGCATAATTGGGCACTACTAGAGTTGCAAAGCATGTTCCCTCTAATGATTATATAGTGTTCTGAGAATACAGGCACTTTCATCTATGGTGTGCAGGCCAAGATTGATCAATTAGTGCCCAATTAAGGAATATGTGACTTTTCCATCTGTGGGTACAGATGAAGGCCTGCCAAGCATAGCCTAGGCTGTGATCAGAACATAAACAAAAAGGACTGCTAATTGATGCCAGTCATATTGCGTTGGTACCTTTCATGCAGTGCACTTATATACAAAATTCCCTTTTAAGTGAGGAGCCTATAAGATCCTTGTGACTATTTTATTCTGTAATGTTGCACAGTTTCTTTACCGATATTGTTACACAATAGTAAATTGAACTTTTTATTTTTCTGTATATATCACATTACCTTAAGTCCATATTACCTCATCTGCTAATCATAATATTCCATAAAGAAATGCACACACAAAAATATGATACTAAACCATCAGGCACTAATCTTGAAGTTGATATGAATTGTCACTTAACTCACTTTGTATTTTCTTAATTATGATAAACCTTGCCAGCATGTATTGTTTACATTGGTGGAATATAAACTGCAATGCCTATTTTATTTAACTCATCTTATACAAAGTAGTGCTACCCCCACATGATCCACTGATATTAACTTGTTCTTTCCCAGAGAATTAGCCCAGAGGCTACTAGTCACCCCAGCAACAGTTTATTTACCCTGGCTCCAGTAAACAGTATAGAGGTTGTCTTTTGAAGCTTTATTGCTTATAAATTTGAACAGAAGGGAGAGGTGCAGGGTGGTATAGGATACTCCAGGAACACTGAATCAGGAGGACATACTCCACTAGGTTAAGCTTCTCTTATGAACAGACTTTATTCCAAGGAAACAAAAGAATGACCAGAACTGAGACCCTGTAAGAGCGGTTTCAGTGAGGGATACCACTGACCCTTATTACCAATAAAAAAAAAAAAAAAAAAGCCACAGTCACCAGAGTTTGACCTCAGGTCAACACTCAATTTCCACCATAAATCTCTATGTCACAGGACAACTGCAGAATTTCTAGCTCCCTCCAGGCCCTTTTTGGCTGCAAGATAGCTACTCACTTCCGTCTTCCACCAAACACTTATCAGTGAGAGAGAAGTTAATACTCACAATGCCATGGGACAGCTATATACTTTCCAACTTACATCAGGCACTCCTCTGTGAGCTCTATAGACCAGATCCTTAGGTGAAGTACCCTAACTGGCTCCAAAGATTCTTGAGAAAAGACCCCCAGCTCTGCCACAGCTGGGACCTTGATGACCACCAGCAAACTCCAGTGGAACTGTCTCAAAGGAGCCACACCCCTGAAGCTGTGAAACTTCTCCAGCCAGACAAGACCATGGCTACTCCAGACCCCAGGCTATTTATACTCCACCCATCCACCCACTGAACACACCTCCTCAGGGATTGGCTGAGGCACAATAACTATTCAAGCTGCTCATATGACTACCAGCCCTATATTCTGGAAACTTCCAGAAGGCAAGGGAAAGCAGTGAAACCTCTGCATTCTCTGCATTAGGGTAAAAAACCTTTTAATAGTGGTTTCCCTCCTAACTCACATACATACAACCCAATCTTGACCCAGAGCTTTACACATCTGCAGCAGCTCTTCTGCTCTCTCCTGGCTCTCACAGGCTTGGCTGAGAGCAGCGGAAGCCATTGGCTCCTGCTGATGTCAATCAAAACCTGTGAGCAGAGAGCTGGGGCGGGGCCGAGCCACGTTGTGTGGCTGAATAGGCGCAAACAACCCAGCTTGGGATCGAGCATGCATGAGTGATCCCATGGGAAGCAGCCAGAAGAGGGGAACTGAGAAGAGGAGGATGGGGGCTGCTCGGTACAAAACCAATGCACAGAGCAAGTATAACATGTTGTTTAAAAAAATTAAAAATCAAGCTTTACAATCACTTTACAAGATATAAACTGGGAACACACCCTGGTTTTGTTTCATGGTGTGCAGTGACTTTAATATTCTACAAATGTCACTTACTGATTACTTGTAGTTCCTAAAAGACATTGCTATTAACAGTATTAAAGAATCATAAACAGAAAACAAACAAAATAAGCATATACTAAAAACCAAAATTATTTTATACAATTTATCTAGTGTTACACAGTCCAGAGGTTTATGCTCAAGGCTTTCAAATCTTTTATGGAGATGTAATATAGGACTGCAATATAACCTAACTCAAGGACAAGTCTTTTCAGCTATTCATTTCTTTCCTGGAATAAATATGTTGGTTTAGAAATGTTCTTAGTAAAACAAAAACAAAAACACACAATGCAATATAATTATCAGAAGCATGTGGTTTAAATCCATTTGAAGTGTATGCATTGTGCTTATGATGGACATACTGTACTGAGTTGTATTAATGGAGTTGTTGGGCAATTTAGATTACATGAATAAATGGGTCTATGTGAATTATGTATTGAATTTTTTAGGATTCATGTTGGCTTACTTTGGTAGATAAATGCATTTACTCCCTCAAACAAAGCAATGCATTCATTCTGTTCTACAAAGCATAATTGCAGCATCTGGGGAAAAGATTTTCAATTGTACTGTTAATATTTGACTTTAATGAGTCTATTTTAGATTTTATCCTAAACTACTTTAACCTGTGAATAAATACAGCACTTCTGGCAAAGTGTATAGGGAATGAGTCTTTTGCCATTAGCTTCATTGCAATATGTTGTGCTTAGGTTTCACAGGCTGCATTGACCAGAAAAATGTAAAAAACACGTCAGGTGATCAGTACGGATGAATGACTTAGGCTATAGTTGATGGTAGTTACAGTAAAATATATAGTATACCATCTGTTCCCAGGTTAAAGGTTCATTAACACTTAATTTTCATTACCTATGTCTAAATGGTACAAGGAAAAAACAATTATAATGATCAGTTTGAAAGGCTGTTCTGTTCTTTGTCTATCGTGTTCTCATTTTAAAGAAGTAAAAACATTAAACACTATTAATTTAAAAATTGCCTAGTTTTCTCTTTGTCCTCTATATTTACAGTATATTGCTTTCTGAAAGGAAAGCCCATCCAATGGGTTGAAACACCTACTGGATTCTTATATCAAAGTGAATCTGTCAAAAGCCTGGCTTTTTTCTACTATGTATATAATTAAATTGCATAACCAGAGGTTACACATAGTAAAAAAAAATTTTAAAACAAACTGTAGATCCATGCAGCTGGAGTTTTACAATATAGAAGAGTTGGGCTTAATCACAATATTATTATCTATTGTACAACTCTGTCGGTACTTTATTGTGAAGGGTTTTCTCAGGGATGAAGAGAGACTCTTAAGAAGTAGAAGAGATGGGGCAGAGCTCAGTCTCAACAAGAAAAGATCTTCATAACTTCAGCTGCCTAAATCTCTGGATGATTATAACTTATTTTTAATGATGATAATTAATGATTACCGTATTTATCGGCGTATAACACACACTTTTTTCCCCTTAAAATCAGGGGAAAATAATGGGTGCGTGTTATACTCCCATCCCCGCTGATTCCCACTGTCTGTGAGGGGGAGAGGAGCGAGCGCCGCGGAAATACACATAGCCGAGTGTACTGTGTACTCGGCTAGGCTCAGCTCCTCTCAGCTCCGCTCGCAGTCACACCCAGTCCCACCATTGGACCCGTGTTATGCCCATCATAGGAGCCAGGCCAAGGGGCAGGACTGGGCTGGACTGCGAGAGGAGCCGAGTACACAGGACATCTGTGTATCTCGGCGGCGCTCATTTTAAAAACGATCAGGCTGCAATCAGACTGGGCAAGGCTGCAATGAGACTGAGCAAGGCTGTAATCAGACTGGGCAAGGCTGCAATCAAACTGGGCAAGGCTGTAGATGGACAGTGATCATTCTGCAATGATGGACAAGGCTGCAGATGGACACTGATAAGGCTGCATTGATGGGCATTAAAATGTAAGTTTTTTTCCTTAAACTTCCCTCCCAAAAGGTTTTTTCCTTAAAATTCCCTCCTAAACTTGGGGTGCGTGTTATACGCCAATAAATACGGTAATTAATGACAACTTTCACTTATGCATGTTTTCATCATATCCTCAGTTTGTAATGTCAAATAATGTTAAAAGTTCCATTTAATAACCCCATATATATAATCACTCCCCCACTGTAGAAATTATAAAGCCAAGAAAAAAGCAATTATCACTCTGCATGCTGCTGAGGAGTGAAATTCTCAAACAGAGGATGGTATATATTTCTCCAAATTCATATAATGTTTCTAGGGTGATGCAGTGACTTTTAAAACAAGAAGACGCCTCTAGAGAAGGTGAGTTTACTGAAAATGTGGTCCTCGACAAATATCTATGTACTGGGGAAGAAGATGGGTGTACCTGGTGTCCATCTTAGATGAAGGACTCAAGAAAACCATTTAAGGTAAGGAAGAGTTAAAAAATTGTACTTTGAAATGAACTAATCCTTCCTTCCTTTGGCTATTAGCTGCGGTGCTGTGCTGGGCTCTGTGCCGCTCGTGACGGACCTCGCTCAGGGTTCGGCTGTTCGGCTGTCGGGGGGGCCGACGGGAAGCGAGGGAGGACAACGAGTAGCTCCGGGAGGAGCCGAAAAGACCCAAACGAGCGCACGGAGAAGACAGCGAGTCCGAGGGCGGTGGGTGCTGGTGGATGTGTTCCTCTACACCTCTCCTGAACCTCTCCTCCCCTCCACAGATAAGTGTATCTTTTTTCTTTTTCCTGGTTTCTTTTTCATAAAAAAAAAAGAAGAGAAAAACAAATGGTAAAAAGGAAGGGGATGGGAGGAAGAGTAAAGAATCAAATAAATAAATAATAAATTAGTTAAAAGCACCCATAGTTGAGGGAAGGAAGGAAAGGAAGAAAGAAAGTAGAAGAGAAAACTGATAGAGAGGAGGAAGAGGAAAGGGAAGGAAGAAAGGAAGAAAGAGAAACTATAAAATAGAAGAGTCTGGGATATTGCGATCTTAAAGGAAAGAGTCCAGAGACGAAATACTGAGAAAGAAGGAGGGAGAATTGGAGGAGGAAAGGAAGAGAAAAGAAAAAGCTTGTGTATCAATGTAACCATGTATCAATGTAACACATCAAAAGAAAATCAGATGCTATAAAAGGACGGAATATAGATGTACACATATCATCACACATATATGAATGCTAAGGATGTGTCGTGGTTTGCTGTGATACGTCGTGATATTTTTACTTAAAGAATTGTTTCCAGCATCAGAGTAACCCAATGAAAACGATCAGAGATTGTCTGTTAAATAATAAATGATAATCGATCGATTTACCTAGGATTTGAAAGAGTTTTTTCTTTTTTTTTTTTTCTTTTTTCCTATTGGTGGTCTCTGGAAGTTGCGTGTAAAAGGAAAAGAGATAATTAGACCCTGGGGATATAATTTTAAGACATACTTTGAGAGGTGGTGAGGGTTTTTCTTTTTTTCATGAGGGGTAAAACGACGAAAAGTGCCGGTGCGGTAGCTAAATCACCCCGGGCTAGTTTAGGCCCTAGCCCTGGCCCCATGAACAGATATTTATCACAAGGAAATGAGGAGGGAGAAAGACAACCAGGTATAAAGGGCTGACAGACAGACGTAAAGGAGAAGAAGGAGAAAAAAGAGAAAAAGGGTCAGAATAAGACAGTAGTTGAAACCAGCCTACTTTCAGAATTCAGAATGGAACAAGATTTAGAAGTGGAGGGTGAAGAAGGAGGAAAGGAGGAAAGGAGGAAGACCAACATGCACCCCAATTACCAACAAAATCTGATATGGAAAAAATGTTTGCGGCCCTAGAAAACTCCTTGAAGACAGAGATGACAACAATACATAAGGATTTGGGACATATCCTCTCAAGAGTGGAGGAAATGGAGACTAAAGTAGATTCCCACTTAAAAATGATAAAAGAGTTGAGGG
This sequence comes from Aquarana catesbeiana, assembly GCF_042186555.1. Lineage (NCBI taxonomy): Eukaryota > Metazoa > Chordata > Amphibia > Anura > Ranidae > Aquarana > Aquarana catesbeiana. Next base: position 224,826,534 of record NC_133324.1, read on the forward strand.
GCAAAATAAACATATTAAAAAAGGAACAACAGTAACAAACCTATAAAATAGAAGATCAAGAAAATAGAGAACGAAGGAAAAATCTGAGAATCCGAGGTCTCCCTGAACCTACACAAGTAGAAAATTTTAAAGAAATAATGAATAATATTTTTAACCTTATCTTAGGAAAAGAAGAAACCAACATAATAAAAATAGAAAGAGTATAGAGAATAAGAAGACCTCAAGAGCTCTCAATGGAGAAACCAAGAGATATAATCGTTCGATTTAAAAATTGGGAAGAAAAAAATCAAATCTGGATGAACCTGAAGAGAAATTCACAGATTGAATATGCAGAAGCTAAGATACAAATCTTTCAAGATTTATCCCAAGAAACATTAAGGAGTAGAAGGACGTTAAGATCTTTATTGAAAATCCTTCAAGAGCAGGAAATACAATACAATTGGGGTTCTCCTGCATGCCTGATTGCAAGGAAAAATGGAAGAAGTGCTAGACTAAGATTTATAGAAGAGATCCCGGACTTCTGTAATAAATTAGAAATTCCACTACCAGAATTCCACCTCGGCAGTAGGAAAGTAGAGGGGGCAAAGCTGAGCCCCACAAAACAAAAGTGCTCTCTGCTCTAGAGACCATGAGGTCAAATTACCAACACCAGGGTGGGGGTGGGGGGCAGGGGAGGGGTTCTGGACGGAATGAGGAGGGGTGAGGGAGGGAGGAGGTTGGTTTGCATAAGTCGATACAGTGCCCAAGTACCCTGGAACAAAGTTAAGGTTCCCTTGCGTGTCGGCCTGGGGGTCCCCCCTCCCGGTCCTTTGCTCAGACTGGTTGGGGGATCCAGGGAAGACACGCAGGGATTAAAAAGGAATGGAAAATACAAACAGTGTAAACATTTTGTCATATAATGTCCGAGGATTAAACTCCCCAGGGAAGAGAAGCATAATGTTTCGAGAACTGAAAAGAAGCAAGGCTGAAATAATATTTCTACAGGAGACACATATTACCCAAAACTCAAACATCAAAATTTACTCAAGAAATATCCCAACATGGTTCTACAGAGATTCACCAATAAGAAGGGCTAAAGGAGTGGCTATTGGAATGGGGAAAACCTTTGTTTTACAATAGAACAAAGAAAAGTGGACCCAGAAGGATGCTTCCTCTTTTTTATAGGTTCCATACAGGGTGTAAAATACACACTTGCTAACGTATACTGCCCCAATACAAACCCTAAAAAATATTTGATGGAAATATTAAAAGGTTTAATGGAATTTAAACAATGTAAATTAATACTGGTTGGAGACTTCAATTTCCCCATGGATCATAGATTAGATAGTACCCCCAATGCAATAGACAGGGAAGTAAGACAACTAAGGAAATTAAAAGAAAAACTAGATGAATACCAATGAGTTGATCCATGGCGAATACAACACCCAAGTACAAACGATTATACCTTTTACCCAACTGTGCATGGAACATATTCCAGGCTGGACTATATCATGGTTGAACATAGAAACTTGGAAGACATAACAGAAACAAAAATGGGAATAATAACAGCTTCAGATCATGGTTCAGTAATGTTGAAAATTAAATTGCAAGGAGAATCCTTCGAGAAAGGTACATGGAGAAAAAACAAAGATATAATTGAAGACAGGGATATGGAAAAAATTATAACAGAAGAGATCAAAAAATATTTCCAGGAGAACGATACCCCAGAACTATCAAAAACAATTATTTGGGAGGCACATAAAGCCGTTATCAGGGGTAAATTAATATCTATTGGTGCAGGAAGAAAGAAGGAAAAATATGATGAGAATTATAAAGGAAATACATGAACTGGAGCAAAGCCATAAAAAGCAATCAGAAAAGGAAACATATCGGACTCTAATTCTAAAAAGAGATCAATTAAAGGAATGGATGGAACAAGAAGAGAGGAGGGAATATAACAGAGTACTACAGGAGAGATTTAAATGGGGTAACAAGCCAGGAAAATATCTAGCAAAAATGATAAGAAAAAAAGAAGTCTCTAAATTACATCGAAAAAATCAAAAACGAGAAAGGAGAAGTGGTAAACAAGACAACGGATATTGCACTAGCCTTTCAAAAATACTTCAGCTCATCATATGCGATAAAAAAACAGGAGACACACCTAGAAGAAGAAAGAAGAAAAAGAAGATACAAGACTACCCATAAAAAAGCAAACTTACCAAAAATACAATTTGAGCAATTTAAAGAACTGGAAAAAAATAATGCAAGAGGAGATTAAGCTGGCCCTAAAAGAAACTCCTGTAGGAAAAAGCCCAGGACCAGATGGATTCACAATTAAATATTATAAAAAATTTCAGGAACAACTGATCCCTAATATACAAGAATATCTGAATAATATAGGAGATGAAGAAGAAGTAAGACGAGAACCACTATTAGCCTACATTACAATTATACCCAAAGAAGGGAAAGACAATTGTTCAAGTTATAGACCCATCGCTCTGTTAAATGCAGATACAAAACTCTACAATAAAATTTTAGCTACTAGACTAAAAAAATTAATTCCACTTTGGATAAATCCCGACCAGACTGGATTTGTACCAGGGAGAGAAAGAAGGGATAATAGTCTAAAAACAATCTTGATGTTACGTAGTGATAAACTAAGTGAATCCCCAGCTCTATTCCTGTCAATAGATGCAGAGAAAGCATTTGACAGGGTAGACTGGGGATTCATGATGGACACGTTGCGGCATCTGGGATTGGGACCAAAAATGATGAAGTGGATAACAAATTTATATAATGGTCCAACAGCAATGGTAAAGGTCAATGGTAGACTCTCACCTTTGATTGAGATGCAGAATGGAACATGGCAAGGATGTCCGCTTTCCCCACTATTATATGTATTGGCATTAGAACCATTTTTGGCGGCACTCCGAAACAACCATGACGTGAGAGGAATGAGAGTTGGAGAAAAAGAGCACAAAATCGCGGCACATGCGGATGACATCCTAATGTTTGCTGCCAAATATAATGAAAGAAGTAAAAGAATATGGGGAACTATTAAACTTCAAAATAAATCCGATAAAAACAGAGATATTAAATATTGGATTCGGGAAAAGGGAAGTTCTGTCCCTCCAAAAAGAATTCCCATTTATTGGGTAAAAGAAGAATACCTTGGAATTAAAATAACATCAACGGCTGAAAAAATCTTCCCGGCAAATTATATTCCATTAATTAATGAGGTTAAGGAAGAAATAAAAAAATTAAGTACACAACCAATATCGTGGATTGGAAGAATAAACATGTTTAAAAGGATGATACTACCAAAAATTAATATACAAATTTCAGATGTTGCCAGTAAGGATTCCACAGAGTTTTTTCAAAATAATAAAAACAATATTGTTAAAATACATCTGGCATAATAAAAAAAAACAGAATTCAATTTACACAAATTACAAGAAAAAGGGAGCATAGAGGATTAGCAACTCCAGACATAAATCGATACTATAAAGCAATAGTTCTGTCATGAATGATTGAGTGGACAAATGGAAATAGTGAAAAAAAGTGGGTGGAGATGGAAAACACAATAAGTAAGACCACATTGCACAAAAACATATGGATACCACGAAAGTTTAGATTAATGGATCCAGAAACTCACGAAATAACTAAAAATGTTTTCAAAATCTGGGACACAGTACACGCGAAGAATAATTGGACATACAATTCACCGTTACTAGCACTCACGGGGACAAATTTCTTTATACCTTGGAAGGAGATATTTGCCGGACAAGAAATAGGAAATCCACATTTGAAAGATATTATCACAAAAGGTAGGATAAAGACACGATTAGAATTAGAAGAAATCAACAGGTGGAAGATTAGTGAATGGAATTTTTGTCAACTAAGACATTTAATAAATACATTACCACACCCACTAAGAGAAGAAGAGAAATTAAACCCCTTGGAAAAACTCTGTTTTACCCGAACGCCACTGAAAAATGGAATATCAAAAATCTACGGAATATTGGCAGACTTAGACAGACAAGAAAGACCCGATTACATCGAACAATGGGAACGAGAAATGGATTTAAAATTTGAAGATCAGAAAGTGGAAAAGATGATAGAAATGGGATATAATAATGCCTGGGATATAAATACCATTGAAATGAATTATAAATTCCTAGCAAGGTGGTACTTGACACCAGTGAGAACCCACAGATATCAACAAGAGAAAACATTTTTGTGTTGGAGAAACTGCAATCAAAGAGCAACAATGACACATATATGGTGGGAGTGTCAAATAATAAAGGAGTACTGGCAAGAAGTAGTAAAGAATATAGGGGAGATAACTGGTGAGAGAATGGAACAAAATATATGGACCTGCTTGTTCCATGACCATAAAACAATATATGAGATCAATGGTCCCAAAACTCCTGAATGCTGCAAAGGGTCTGATCCCAAAAAAAATGGTTAAAAAGTGAAAAACCAGATATAAGAGAGTGGCGGCACAGTGGTGTAGTGGGTAGCACTCTCACCTAGCAGTAAAAAGGGTCACTGGTTCAAATCCCAACCACAACACTACCTGCCTGGAGTATGCATGTTCTCCCTGTGTCTGCGTGGGTTTCCTCCGGGTACTCCGGTTTCCTCCCACACTCCAAAGACATGCTGGTAGGTTAATTGTCTTCTGTCCAAAAGTTGGCCCTAGTATATGAATGTGAGTTTGGGGACCTTGGATTGTGGGCTCCTTGAGGGTAGGGATCGTGAGTGTGCGATGTATGTGTGGAGCGATGCTCCACACATACACCCATATAGCGGCGCTATATGGGTACCTTAAATAAATAGGGATAATTGTAGACATGCACACTCATTCTGGATGGACTGGTGTCTTTATTCAACCTTATGAACTATGTAACTATGTAACTATGTATGAAAAAATAGATTATTATTGTAAAATGGATTTGTTGAGAAGTAGGGAGAGAGGACATTATAATAAGTATAGCAGCCACTGGGAGGGTTGGAAAAGATTTAAAACCTTGGACATATATTTAGACAAGATGAAGGAAGGAGTAGGTACTGAGTTAGAATGATAAGGGACTCGAGGGAAAACAAACCAGACAGAAGTGGGGGAAGGGTGGGAAGAAGCTTGCGATATTTTGATAATGTGTATGTAACCTTATTCAAGATTATTATTCCTATTGATGACAAAAAAAATAGTTTTATTCCTATTGATGATAGAAAATATCATAGTTATACATGGAAAAGTATCCTTTAGGCAGATGCCTCACATGCCTATTATTCCTATTGGTAAATCAGCCCCTAAAAAGATAGGGGAAACCAGCCAGAGAACAGGTATGGCCCCAAACCTACAGTAGCTGCCCTAGATAAAAGTGGCTTAAGATTAGAAAAATGTATATAACTTTATTAATATGGAAAATGTTTATTACAAAAACACCAGATCCCTCTACAACGTTGTCATATTTTAATTATATAGGTGGAGGGATCTGGTGTTTTTTATAATAAACATTTTTCATATTAATATAGTTATATACATTTTTCTTATCTTAAGCCACTTCTGTCTCATTGGGCAGCTACTGTATGTTTGGGGCCATACCTCTTCTCTGGCTGGTTTTGTTTAGGTCCAAGTTTGGCTGCTGAGACCACACCTACAATATATGGTACAACACACAAAAGGTCCACGCTGGTCACAGGTGAGCCGGCTCCAACAGCATGATCTCCTCTCTGCAGGGTGCTCACCCAGTCGCAGCTGAAGCAATAATGAAAGCAAAATTCAGATGGCTGCACACCAAACTGATATCCAAATGCCTTTATTCGCATAAAACCATGAAGAACATGAAGAGCACTACATGTACAAGCAAGGGAGGACTGTCCTACATGAATCTGCTTGGAGGAGAGAATTACCAGACAGGGGATTCCTGTAGAGACTAAAAGTAATGCGAACATCTGTTCCCTGCAGAGTGACGTCCAAGAAGGGGATAGTATCATGGCTGAATTGTCCAGTGAACTTTAAAATAAGTGGATTATCATTTAAATTATCCAGGAATTTGTTGAAACTGTCTGGTTGACCAGTGTAGCTGAACAACAGGTCATCTATATAGCGACTGTAGAATTTTAACCCAGACCAAAATGTATTTGTACTCCTAAAAATGCGGACCCTCTCCCACCAACCTATATATAGGTTGACGAGGGACGGGGAAAAAACAAGCCCCCATCGCTGCCCCGCACTTCTGGGGGTAAAAATATATACATTTTTTTTCTTCCCCTTTTCATTAGTGGCTCTTTTTTGTTGTTACCTGGGCTGTTTCTCTTGTTAGTAGTCTAGTTTTTGAATTTACCTTAAATACATATTAATAGATAAAGTATAAATATATAATAGAGGGTCTGGCTGTACTATTTCATATGTTTTTATCTTGCATATTTTTTTCTATATATTTTTGTATTATTACTTTTACACCTTATTATTTGTTGTAACACAAGTTTTTGATTGTTAAGCAATGATAAGAACATTCTACTGAATTGGTTAATTAACCTGCTCACACCACCACGGGGGAGAGTCTGGCTAGGTATAAATTACCAGTTCATAGATTAAACAAATGGGCTTTGAGAAAGCACAATTTGTATACAAAAACATTTAAGCCGGTCCTCCCTTAGCTTGTACATGTAGTGCTCTTCATGTTCATGGTTTTATGCGAATAAGGACATTTGGATCTCAGTTTGGTGTGCAGACATCCTGATTTTCCTTTCATTACCTACAATATATGGTGAGTTGGTGTATAATCTTCTACTAGCCTAGAATTAGCCTTTTCTTGTTTTGTAAATCCGTTCCTGCATGGAACATACTTCCCTGCAACTTGATAGGCTCATATTCTGGCTGCTCAGAAGTATAGCACTCTGACTCCAAAACAAATGCTAGAATGAAAGTAAGATCCACTTCTCAGGCAAACTATAGATTTTCTTGTTTAAAAGGAGTGTACAAGTAAATACCTAATTGCACAACATAATATAGAATTGTTATGTTATTATAAGGCTCCATTCACACTTGTACGACTCCAAAGTTGTGCCAACTTTGAAGTGCAACTTTGGTGCAATGTTGATGCAACTTTGACGCAAGTTTGGATGGGTGCAACTTGGATATGACTTTCGCTTTGACCAGTGATAATGGACAACTGTTGCACAAGTAGGATTTTTGTAGTACAGGCAAATTTAGGCAGGCCTAGCTGGAAGTGTGGGCTGGGAGTGGCTCAGAGCAGCTGCTGTGACTCCCATCACTCCACTGTAACCTCCCTCTTTCTTCTATAGGATTCTAGAAGAGCAGAGGAAGAGAGGTGGAGTTGTCTGGGGTGTCTCAGGGAGCCCTGACAAATCACCAACTAGGATTGGCAGGGGGCAGGCCTTCTTGAAATACCCAGGGTCAGCCCAGCTGGGGAGGAGTTGTCAGGTGGAAGAGCTGAGGATGGAGTACTAGGCTGTCAGGGCCTTTGAGGGAGCTCCCCAGTCTGAGGGGGAGTGACCTTGGGCCTGGGATTTGGGTGCAGGATGAAGCCCTTCAAGAAAGCATGAAGCATCTGGACAGAAAGTACAGGAGGAGTCAGAGAGGACGGCAGGAGCTAGTACTGCTGAGCAAGTCTTCAGGATGGAATCACCATTTGCAGCCAGGAGGGTGCAGTCAGGAGGAGTGGAGAGGCATGCCATAGAGGACTGCAATGTCATGGGCAGTGAAGTTGGGCAGCTGCAGCCAGGAGGGCTGACAGGGCCTAAAAAAGACTCACTAGGAGCAGTATTCCACCAGTAGGACAGCTAGCACCGAAGAAACGTTCTATATTGATGCTAAATTATAGGGGCCCACGGTCCCTGCCTGCAAAAGGCTATTGCTAAGGCCCGGCTGAGTCAGTGTCAGGCCTAACCACCATGTGCTAGCTGTTCCTGGAACCACAAGATAGGACATGAAGAGTTGTGCTGGAGGCGTCTGGATAAGTGTACAAAGAGTGTACATAGTTGTCCCTAGCAACTTTGCTATTATTTCACTGGGCATCCCATATTTACCACACCCCATCCAAGTTAAATTCCCTCAATGAAAATAACAAAAACATAGCAGCGGGCTGTTCATTGTCTTTTAGTGTCTGGGAAGTAAATGCCAGGCCGGCAGGATGTCAGGTGGGCCACATCACTTAGCAGCCCCTACAGGGGTACCGCTACACACACAAGTTGCATTGTTTAACATTCAGGTATGACTTTTATCCAACTTTTGAGATTTAAAATTGAAGTCGATGGCCCTCAAGTTGCATGAAAATCAGACCAAGTAGTGAATGAACTACTGTGAGGATGCTGCAACTTTAAGTCATGTATATATAAATGGGTATCATTGGAAAACATGGGGAACAACTTATCATGCAACTTTGATTTCCAAAGTTGCATGACAAGTCGCACAAGTGTCAATGGAGCCAAAAGAAACCTCTGCAACTCGAATAGTTTTGTAACTTGTGCACAATAGCATACACACAAAATCACATCAGTCAGAGCCATATTAAATTTTTACCCATGCAGCATATTTGATCTATGAATTACTGTATTTGTAGTGCTGTAAACTTGCACATTGCTACTACAGTAACATATTCTTTGTGTCTGTGCAAAACTCTGTAGAACCATATTACAAATGTTTTTATTGATAACTTACCTGGTGTGGCTGAGTGCATTATTAAAGCTGTTTGTGTTTTTTTTCCTATGTCTCAGGTACCCAGAGGGTCCAGGTGATAAAGGCTTAAAAAAAAAAAGAAAAAAAAGAAAAATAAGATTTAGAGAAGCCTTTCTAAAGCTAAACTCCAAGCAAACAGCTAAATACACAGATTAAATACATATAATGGATCAGTTTTATATAGTTACATAGTTAGTCAGGTTGAGTAAAAACACAAGTCTACCCATCCGGTGCTGAGATTCACATTGCTCTGTCACACACAGCCCTGTTGGCAAGGAAGGGGACCTGTTTTTATTCTGGTGCAGTTCAGTAACATGATATGTAAAAAGTGCAGCGCTGAAAAAAACACCATAAAAGTGTATATACAGTTAGGTCCATAAATATTGGGACATTAACACAATTCTAATTTTTTTGACTCTATAAACCACCACAATGGATTTGAAATGAAACAAACAAGGTGTGCTTTAACCTCAGACTTTCAGCTTTAATTTGAGGGTATTTGAATCCAAATCAGGTGAACGGTGTAGGAATTACAACAGTTTGTATATATGCCTCCCACTTTTTAAGGGACCAAAAGTAATGGGACAATTGGCTGCTCAGCTGTTCCATGGCCAGGTGTGTGTTATTCCCTCATTATCCCATTTACAAGGAGCAGATAAAAGGTCCAGAGTTCATTTCAAGTGTGCTATTTGCATTTGGAATCTGTTGCTGTCAACTCTCAATATGAGATCCAAAGAGCTGTCACTATCAGTGAAGCAAGCCATCATTAGGCTGAAAGAACAAAACAAACCCATCAGAGAGATAGCAAAAACATTAGGTGTGGCCAAATCAACTGTTTGGAACATTCTTAAAAAGAAAGAATGCACCGGTGAGCTCAGCAACACCAAAAGACCAGGAAGACCACAGAAAACAACTGTGGTGGATGACAGAAGAATTCTTTCCCTGGTGAAGAAAACACCCTTCACAACAGTTGGCCAGATCAAGCACACTCTCCAGGAGGTAGGTGTATGTGTGTCAAAGTCAACAATCAAGAGAAGACTTCACCAGAGTGAATACAGAGGGTTCACCACAAGATGTAAACCATTGGTGAGCCTCAAAAACAAGAAGGCCAGATTAGAGTTTGCCAAACAATATCTATAAATGCCTTCACAGTTCTGGAACAACATCCTATGGACAGATGAGGCCAAGATCAACTTATACCAGAGTGATGGGAAGAGAAGAGTATGGAGAAGGAAAGGAACTGCTCATGATCCAAAGCCTACCACCTCATCAGTGAAGCATGGTGGTGGTAGTGTCATGGCGTGAGCATGTATGGCTGCCAATGGAACTGGTTCTCTTGTATTTATTGATGATGTGACTGCTGACAAAAGCAGCAGGATGAAATCTGAAGTGTTTCGGGCAATATCATCTGCTCATATTCAGCAAAATGCTTCAGAACTCATTGGACGGCTCTTCACAGTGCAGATGGACAATGACCCGCAGCATACTGCAAAAGATACCAAATAGTTTTTTAAGGGAAAGAAGTGGAATGTTATGCAATGGCCAAGTCAATCACCTGACCTGAATCCGATTGAGCATGCATTTCACTTGCTGAAGACAAAACTGAAGGGAAAATGCCCCAAGAACAAGCAGGAACTGAAGACAGTTGCAGTAGGGGCCTGGCAGAGCATCACCAGGGAAGAAACCCAATGTCTGGTGATGTCTATGCGTTCCAGACTTCAGGCTGTAGTTGATTGCAAAGGATTTGCAACCAAGTATTGAAAAGTGAAAGTTTTATGGATGATTGTTAATCTGTCCCATTACTTTTGGTCCCTTAAAAAGTGGGAGGCACGTATATAAACTGTTGTAATTCCTATACCGTTCACCTTATTTGGATGTAAATACCCTCACATTAAAGCTGAAAGTCTGCAGTTAAAGCACATCTTGTTTGTTTCACTTCAAATCTATTGTGGTGGTTTATAGAGCCAAAAATATTAGAATTGTGTCAATGTCCCAATATTTATGGACCTGACTGTAGGTGAATGATAATTAAAAAAGTGCTGTAAACAAAAATCGATATACAAAACAAAAATGCATAATAACTATGACATATAAAAGTCCAGTTACTAAGTGAAGAAGTGTGCGAAAACTTCATAGGGAATGTATCCAAATGAGAAGACTGTAGCTAATTCCTCAGTGACAAATGAAGTAGTGCGATCAAAGAGGTAGCTGTAAGGCACATTCAAAACGGGATAGGCATTTGTCTGATGGAAAATAGTAGATAAATACTTCTAACCAGACATGGTGGACCCACCTGTCATACGACAGTGGGTCTATGAGTCTTATATTCGCCGAAGCCGGGTAGTCATTGGAGGAGCAAGCTCTGATGTGCAGTGGATGGAACCCATGGAGGAGTTGTTCTGGATGCAAGCATTAGATCAATCAACAAAGGTAGATCCCAGTGTGGCACAGCCAGCTATTCGGAGCTTGAAGGGATCCTCAAAGCGGATGTTCTTTGGATCTCAAATGTAAGCACCAGCGACCAGTGGTGTAATTATCGCATTGGAACCAATGTAAAAACAGAAAAAAGGCTCCATATGGTGCAGGTCATAAAATGTAAAAATGTTTAAACTCAATAAAAAATGTACAAACATCTGTAACAGATGACTGTATAAAATGTGATCACAGGCAAGATAAAAAGTAGTAAAAGCAATGTGGGGAACGAAACTGACGCATTTCGACCTAATGGCCTTCAACTGGGGTATACCTCTGATCTCCCACATTGCTCATATATAACATAATTCATAGGCCATAGGGGAGGGAAGAAGACCACCCTCAGACCATAAACAGGAAGTAATGGCCGCCGGAATGAGTTCCACACCTCACTGTGGGACCTGAATATAAAACACAGCTAGTTTGTTTAAACACGGCTAGTTTCAATTGGCCGGTTGGTGCACATGACATGAAATCCAGGGGCTCAGGGCTAATGGCGTGAGTCCCATGCCTCGCTCTCGAGTTCATGCCAAAATAATCAATGATCAAGTCACATGGCCAAAAACACGTGACTCGCCGTTGGTCACGTGAACCTCATACTCGTCATCCCGTAACGTCATCACTCAGCATCGGGCGCTCTCAACGTGCGCCATGATGCGCGCGCACCCATCTCCAGACCCAAGCAGCCACCAATAACAAGGTGCCAGGATGGAGATTATGGCATGCGGCCATCACGTGACCAAGTCACGCTGACGCAACCTTTGTCATAGCGTCCCGACACCCTGAGATCAATAAAAAATGCTCCAGTACTCCACAGAGGGGTACCTGGATCTCGCTGTGGATGATCAAAAGCGTGACCACAGAAGTACCATGTGAAGGACAATGTGACAGGGCACCAAATAACCGACAAATTAAATAGAATAAAACATAGGATGTGTAAAAAATGGTGGAACATCACAAAGATGTAAAAGGCATATGACAGACATGAATAAACTAAAATATACTGGATATTAATAGAAACTCATAATACATACATATCACTTCTCAATAACATATTAACAATGTGTACATATCACACCATAGAAGTACTACTAGGCCAAGTGTGAAAAACATAATTAAGCTCGGTTGATGAAACAGTTAATGTCCCAGTCAACATTCATAACGAACGGCGAATAGGACTTGAGTTCATATATGCAGTATGTCTCTAATCTGGATACCCCACGTAAACAAGAATCCCCCCCTCCAATGTGGGACAAATTTATCAATAATTTGAAATTGTGTGCCTGTGGGGTTTTTATCATGATACTGTAAATAGTGTCGAGGTACACTGTGGTTGGTATGGCCCTTCTTGATGCTGGACAGTTGTTCGTTGACCCTCACCGAGAAGATCCTAATGGTACATTCCACATAGTTTACTGCAAGGGCAAGTAATGAGATATACAATATATCTAGTGGCACAAGTCGTAAAGTGCTGCATTTTGTAGCTACAGGAAGTAACTGTAGATGTAAAAGAGTCGTTTTACGTCTACCACATGAATTGTGTAGGCAAAGGTTGCACCTACGACAGGGGTAGTATGCTTTACATTCTTAAAAAAAAGTGGTTCTCTTTGGAGGGTCAATTATTTTAGGGGCAATGTGACCTTGTATGGACCTCGCCCCTCTAAAAGTAACTCTAACACGCTGTGGAAGAACAGGTCCCAAAAACCTATCATTCAATAGAACTTTTCAATGTCTGTTAATGATCCTCTTTATTTGCTTATGCTGCATCGAGAAAGCCATAAAAAAAGACCATCTAAATTTATTATCCTGGGTGGGCTTGGGTTTGTCCATCAGCAGTGTACTCCTATCCATTTGTGTAGCTTTAACAATAGCCATATCTAAATCCCCAGACCTATACCCCTTTTCCACAAATTTATTTTATAAAGTTTCCGCTTGATGTAAATAGTCTACCGTATTTGTACAATTCCATCGTATGTGAAGGAATTGACCATAAGGGGCGGAGGTGAGTCATTGATCATGATGGCAATTATCAACCGGAATGTAGCCATTTCGGTCGGTAGGCTTGAAAAAAGTCTTCAACTCCAAACCTCCACTATGTGTATTAACAGAAATCTCCAAATCCAAAAAATGGATGGAGATCTGACTGGCCTCATAACTCAAGAGATGCCTCTGTTGTTATCATTGAGTTCAATCATGAAGGCATGTAAGGACTCCAAATCCCCATTCCAGAGGAGGAGGATGTCATCTATATATCTAGCTCATAGGACCAATTCAGGTCTCCGTAGGGCATAGACCACATCCTCATCTCACTGGACCATTAATAAGTTGGCCAAACTAGGCGCATATTTGGCCCCCATGGCCATACCACATTTCTGTGTTTAGAACTGACGCCAAAACCAAAAATAATTGTGCTCAGTGGCAAACTTGAGTAGTTCCATAATATAATTCTGTTGTAAGCTGGACAGTGTTGAATCCCTTGACAGAAAATGTTCTACTGCAGCTAACCCTAAATTTTGAGGTATACAGGTATATAAAGCCGCAACATCAGCTGTCACCAAAATCATATTTGAGTGGTATTCGGCTGATAGTATCTCTCGTATCCTTAAGGTAAGAAGGACTCTATCTTATCAGAGGCAAGAGATGGAAATCAATATAATGTCCAATCCTGGGTGTAACAGAGTCAATCCCACTGACGATGGCACGCCCAGGGGGATTGACTGTGTTTTTATGCACCTTAGGGAGATAATAAATCACCGGGATTCTAGGAGCTAGGGGTACCAAAAATTCCTTTTCTTTTTTGTCTAGAATACCAAATGCTGATCCTTCATCTATCAATTCAACCAAAGCTCTCTTATATTCTGAAGTAGGATCACTAGACAGGTGACCATGAGTTGATCGATCATGAAGTATCCTACTCATCTCCTTAATGTAATCTACTTTATCTAATACAACAATACCTCCGCCTTTGTCGGCAGGGAGGATAATCACATTTTTCCTCTCACACTATGATCTCAGACCACTGGTGATATTATAGTTATTATGAACTCTCTTATTAGGTAATTGGTCTAAATCTTTAAGAACGAGACTCCGAAAAACATTCAATGATGGAGCCAGGTTGCCAGGGGGATTAAACAAAGAAGGATTGGACAAACCAGAATGGACATTACTGTTTTGTGATGTTACTCTTGAACTAACGGGGGGTTGTGAAAGAAAAAATCTTTGAATACTTAGCCTACGGATGTACTTCTGTACGTCTATAAAGGTAGAAAATGTATTCAATTTTCTAGGGGGGACATATTTAAGCCCCTTATCAAGTACAGATTTCTCTGCATTAGTGAGTTCCAATTTACTCAAATGAAATATTCCTGCACCTATTGGGTTCTTTTTCTTTTTTCCTTTGAGGGTGCCACCCCTCTCTGGAGCCTCGTTTGGTTTTGGGCTTCTGGAATGGTTCCCAATGGGTCTGTGAAAACCTGCATAATTTTGATTATAACTATTCGGAGATCTAGAGAATTCATCATTCTCCCTACTCATATAAGAATATGAATCTCGATGCATCTCATGCGATCCATCATCACGCAGAGGTGCAAAGCGATTGGATGTAGAGATTGGGGTACTTTGAGGATAATCATTATCTCTATTGTGTCCAGATATATTATTGTACCAATTCCTAGGTGGACTATAGTATCCCTTTCAATAATAATGATCCCTAGTACCTCCATGCTGAGACCCTCTATTCCCAGTTTTGGAATCTCTGCCTCTGGAATTGGAGAAAAGCCTCCCACTTCTTCACTCAGTAACTGGACTTTTATATGTCATGGTTATTATGCATTTTTGTTTTGTATATTGATTTTTTTGTTTACAGCACTTTTCATTATCATTCACCTATATACAATTTTTATGGTGTTTTTTTCAGCGCTGCACTTTTTAGATATCATTTGTTTGGACTTTGTTTAGTGTTGGCAGCTTTAATTAGAGTGGCTTAGCACAGCAATCCCCCCCCCTTTCAGTAACATGACTGCACAGTGAAAGCTTCTGACTGCTAAGCTCGTCTCTCTGGCACCCTCCTCTGTCCTCCTATCAACATGCTCCTTGCACTACCACACAACTGATTGGCTGTTTTTGTTGCTTCTCCTTCTTTCTGAGCTCTGCTGTAGAGGGAATGCAAGAGGCTTATATTAAGTAATAATCAGGATCTTACACAACTTGCATTAAAAAATGTATTTAATGATTTATTAATGAACACATAGTTGGGTCATGGGATGGGTCTTAATGGTGGGGCTAAGTTACAGCAAGGGAATGGTGTAAGTATGGTGTGGCCCCCAGCCACTTATCTACAGTAGACCTCACCCTATCTGTTTGTTCCCGGGTTCTTGCTGAATATTGTGGGGGTTGCTGTCTCATAAAATCATAGGGGATCTAAACATCTTTGGATACTAAATGTGTAAGTAATACAGTCTATGTAAATTATATGTGGAGTGTATGATATTTAAGAATGGTGATATCTTTCTGATGTTGACTACATAAAGATTACAATCATGATATGAACAAAATCCTCTTCTCTAAAGAAGCCATAGTTTTTTTTTTTTTTTTTTTTATATTATACATTTTCATTAAGCTTCAACAATTCACAATTTAATTTTAACATCTTAAACACCTATTCAACACACACTGTATACCTATTCACGTTTTTATTATATTGTTACCCTTCTTACCAAAGCACTATGCAAGAAAATATCTACAGACCAATCCATAGAAAAAAAGGAGAGAGGAAAAAACACTAGTTTTTTAAATCGTTTTGACAGGAAGCCCTCTTCAACGGCCGGTATCTAAATTTAAATTTAGTACATTGTACTAATGCTAAAGTGTTGGGCAGAAAGAAAGTGTTTCTAAATAGGTCTTATCTGAGATTTATTTATTTTTTTTATTTGGTTTTTGATAATGAAAGAATAAAATTAAATTGGTGTTTACAACTTTACTGTAAGTATTGCTCAATTGAATGGATGCTAAAAAGTACTAATATAAAGATATTGTGAATAAGCTGATGCTGATTGTCTCATAATCATAATCTCATCTCATAATAAAATTAGTCAAATTATGGCATTTAGTACTTTTATGAACATTGTACTACTAAGAGCCACTATTTCATGTATCCACTATTTTACATAAATGTACATTTAATATTATCAAACTTTAATGTATTGTCAACTTAAATGGTTCCCTTTTCTGCTTTCCTCAATGGACAATTTATGGGAAAGAATACTAGATAGAAACTTTTTAAGCAGAAGCTAATATTTGTGATTTTTTTTCATGTAAAATAGATAAAAAAATATATAATATGCATGTGGTAAGTTCAGCAAATGCATGCAAAGTAAATTGATAAAAAAAAAAAAAGATGGATAATTAGCATGTAACGCATTACTATGACAATACTGCATTTGTAGGATATCTGTAAATTGCCACTAATGTGCCAGCTATGATGCAATAATAGGGTGAACACAAAAAACAACATGGCTATTCTGAAAGATCTTAAAAACGCACAAACAACACATTGTTCTGGGTGTCTGGTTTGCCAGATTGCATATTAGCCCAGCACTGACCCTGCACATACCTACCAGTCCTGCCCATTCCTGGAATCTTTGCACTCTTGCTGTGCCAAGAAACCGAAACAATACTGAATATCTGATATACTGTCAGAAACCATGAATCAGACCGAGACAGAAATGCAGTAAAAATCACACTAGTTTAATAATAATAGTAAAAGGTAAACAGAGCAAACGTAGTCAAAACATAGCCAGAGTTTGGTAACCAGAACGGATAGTCAGACAAGCCAGGATGTCAGGGAGTCAGGGATCAGCGTACTTCAAGACAAGCGAGGAAATCAGGAAACGTGAGAATCAGCCTAGTGGAACAGCAAGCAGGATCAGGAACCAGAAGGGATGTCAGCCAAGCAAGTCTTTCACAGGTACATAGGAGAGAGTCTCTGATATGTTGACCAGGCGAAGGCAGAGAGGATCTGGACTGAACAGCTTAAGTAGCCAACAGGACTGATGAGCAGGATATCATCACCAGGTGAGTCACTGTGGAAAGATTAGAGCTGGCAATTAACAGACAGCTCAGCGGCCTGCTCTGAGAAGGAAGGGCAGAGTCCAGCCCTGACAGTAGCCCCTCCTCAAGGACCCCTCCCCCTCGGAGGACCACCAGGTTTGAGGGGAAAACGTCTATTGAAAGCATGGAGGAGGACAGGGGCATGTACGTCCGAAGATGAGACCCAAGAGCGTTTCTCCAGAGTGTACCATTTCCGATGAACCAGGTACTGTATGTGCCCATGAAGTCCATGGACAGGTGGGTCCCTTGAAACCTACGGGAGTCAACAATGGACTGTACTTCATACTCCTCATGATTCTCAACCTGCACTGGGTGAGGACGTGGCACCGAGGTGGTGAAGCGGTTTCTGGCTAAAGATTTTAATAAGGAGGTATGAAATACATTTGAGATACGCATATTCCAAGGAGGGTCGAAAGCGCAAGCCACTGGGTTAATTCTGCGGAGAATACATGAAGGCCCAATAAATGGAGGTGCCAACTTCAGTGAGGGAACATGAAGTCGGAGGCTGCGGGATGACAGCCGGACCCTGTCCGCAACCTGGTAGGAAGGTGCAGGCAGGCGTCTGCGGTCAGCATGGAGTCTGTACCTATCATTGGCATGTTGCAACGACTCCTGGGCTTGTACCCAAGTGGAACGAAGACCACGAAGATGCTCCTCTAACGCAGGAATGCTCTGAGCAGCAAATTAGATAGGCATCACGGATGGTTGGAAACCATAGTTCGCCATTAACGGGGACAATCGGGAAGCAGAATTGATGGCACTATTGTGAGCAAACTTCGCCCAAGGTAAAAGATCTGACCAGTAGTTATGATGGTCAGAAAGATAGCAGCGTAGAAATTGTTCCAAGGACTGGTTGGCTCGTTCTGCGGCCCTGTTAGACTGCGGGTGATGAGTAGTGGAGAAAGCAAGCTGAATTCCCAACTGTGCACAAAAGGCTCACCAGAATCGGGACACAAACTGACTACCCCTGTCTGAGACGATCACCTTGGGTAGCCCATGTAAGCGAAAGATCTTCCGAGCAGCCAGTTCCTTAGATGTGGGCAACTTCTTAGGTGAAATGCAATGAGACATTTTTGAGAACCGATCAACCACCATAAGGATAAATGTTTTTCCCTCGAGAGTTGTAACTCCACAATGAAATCCATGGACAGGTGGGTCCAAGGCCTCTCTCCGTTGGGTATGGGTTGTAGGAGGCCCACTGGAAGATGTCGTGGTGTCTTACTCTGATCACACACAGAACAAGCAGCTATGAAGGTGGCTACATCAGCACATAGACTAGGTCACCAGAATTGTTGAGAAATGGCCCAAAAGAGTTGATTCTTCCCTGGGTGACCAGCAGCCTTGGGAGAATGGTAAGTCTGGAGCACGGCACTACGGAGACTCTCGGGGACAAAGCAGCAGTCACAAGGTTTCTCAGGAGGAGCATGGATCTGAGCAGCAAGAATCTTGTCACCCAAAGGAGAAGTGAGACTGGTGCGAACTGTAGCCAAAATACGATCAGGAGGAATCACTGGAACAGGAACTGATTCCAACTTGGAAGTGGAGGGAAATTGTCGAGACAAAGCATCAGCCCTTGCATTCTTAGTACCGGGTAAGAATGAGACAATGCAATTAAAGCTTGACAAGAAAAGAACCCATAGTGCTCTTCTGGGAGAGAGGCGTTTAGCCTCAGACAAGAATGTGAGATTCTTATGGTCAGTAAGAATGAGTGGTACCTTCAAGGAGATACCTCCATTCCTTAAGGGCTAAAATGGTTCCCAACAACTCTCTGTCCCCAATCTTGTAATTGCATTCAGTGGGTGACAATTTCTTGGAAAAGTAGCCACACGGATGCATAGCGCTCTCAGAGGTAGGACGTTGAGACAGAAGGTCGCCAACTCCAGTCTCAGAAGCAGCAACCTCAAGGATAAAGGGTAACGTAGGATCAGGATGTGCCAACACAGGAGCAGAAACAAAGGCAGCCTTGAGGCTCTCAAAGGCAGCCTTGAGGCTCTCAAAGGCCTTAACGGAGTTAGTCAGGAAAGCCAGGACGTCAGGGAGCCAGGAATCAGCGTACTTCAAGACAAGCGAGGAAATCAGGAAACGTGAGAATCAGCGTAGTGGAACAGCAAGCAGGACCACGAACCAGAAGGGATGTCAGCCAAGCAAGTCTTTCACAGGTACACAGGAGAGAGTCTCTTAAATGTTGACCAGGCGAAGGCAGAGAGGATCTGGACTGAACACCTTAAGTAGCCAGCAGGACTGACGAGCAGGATATCATCACCAGGTGATTCACTGTGGAAAGATTAGAGCTGGCAATTAACTGACAGCTGAGCGGCCTGTCTGAGAAGGAAGGGCAGAGCCCAGGCCTGACATATACTTCCTGGTGTGTCAGTTGCCTGGATACCATGCCATGTGTTGTGGTCCCACCTGCTGGCTTCTATGTCACTACTGTGTCCCTAGAACACATGACCAGTGTAGACCAGATGTCCTCAACCTTCTTGATGTCTGCCCGACCACTCATACTCCACCCCACCTCTTAACGCTACCTAAAATTAACAAGACCACACATGGAAATGTAGTATGAATGGCTATAGCAGCCTTTTAATTTCCAAAATATTAAAATTTCACATTCTTTAACCGGTTCAATACCGGGCATTTTCACCCCCTTCCTTCCCAGACCAATTTTTAGTTTTCAGCGCTGTCGCACTTTAAACGACAATTGCGCGGTCATGCGATGTTGTACCTAAACAAAATTTACGTCCTTTTTTCCCCCACAAATAGAGCTTTCTTTTTTGGTGGTATTTGATCACCTCTGCGGTTTTTATTTTTGGCGCTATAAATAAAAGAAGAGCGACACTTTTGAAAAAAACACAATATTTTTTACTTTTTGCTATAATAAATATCCCAATTTAAAAAAAAAAAAAAAACAAATTTTTTCCTCAGTTTCGGCCGATACGTATTCTTCTACATATTTTTGGTAAAAAAAAATCGCAATAAGTGTATACTGATTGGTTTGCGCAAAAGTTATAGCGTCTATAAAATACGGGATAGATTTATGGCATTTTTTAAAAAAAAATTATTTATTTATTTTTTTTTACTAGTAATAGCGGCGATCGCAATTTTTTTTCGTGACTGCGACATTATGGCGGACACATCGGACACTTTTGACACATTTTTGGGACCATTCACATTTATACAGCGATCAATGCTATAAAATTGCATTGATTACTGTGTAAATGTGACAGGCAGTGAAGGGGTTAACCACTAGGGGGCGGGGAGGGGTTAAATGTGTTTCCTAGGGAATGCTTCTAACTGTAGGGGGAGGGGACGCACAAGGGGAGGAGACCGATCAGTGTTCCTCCGTTCTGGGAACACAGATCGCTCTCCTCTGAGCTGACAGGACGTGGATCTCTTTGTTTACACACAGAGATCCACGGTCCGGCACAGTTAACGGGCAATCGCGGGTGCCCGGCGGACATCGCAGTCGGCAGGCACACGCACCGGGTCCCGAGCAACGCGGCGGGCGCGCGCCCCCTAGGCGGCTGGGAACCCGAGGCCATCATATGACGTCCACCCAGGATGGGAGATCCCATCTGTGGATGTCATTTGTCTATGGCTGGGTAGGGAAGCGGTTAACCACTTGCTTACTGGGCACTTAAACCCCCCTCCTGTCCAGACCAATTTTCAGCTTTTAGCACTGTTGCACTTTGAATGACAATTGTGCAGTCATACAACACTGTACCCAAATGAAATTTTTATCATTTTTTTCCCCACAAATAGAGCTTTCTTTTGGTGGTATTTGATCACCTCTGCGGTTTTTATTTTCTTGTTAAAAAAATTTGAAAAAGACCAAATTTTTTTTTTAAATGTTATTTTTTTAAATATTTTGTTATAAAATTTTGCAAACAGGTAATTTTTCTCCTTCATTGATGTACGATGATGAGGCGGCACTGATGGACACCGATAGGTGGCAGTGATGGGCACTGATGGGTAGCAGTGATGGGCACTGATGGGTGGCAATAATGGGCACTGATTGCTTACACTAATGGCAGCACTGCTAGGTGACACTGATAGATGGCACTTGTGGGCATTGATAGGTGGCACTTGTGGGCATTTATAGGTGGTACTGGCAGGCACAGATGAGGCATATGTGCCTCCTTCCTCTTCGGGACCGATGTCCCTTTAACATAAGCCGGTGATCGGCTTTTTTTTCTCCTCACGCCGACAGCTTTTGTTTTGCTTTTGTTTACATCATGTGATCAGCTGTCACTGGCTGGCAGCTGATCACATGGTAAGGGGCCGGGTTAGGCCCCTTACTCAGATCTGTGATCAGCCGAGTCTCCGTGACTCAGTGATCACAGCGCGCGCACCACGCGCCCTGCAGGGCGTGCGCGTGCACAGGGGAGGACGTCCTATGACGGCCTCCCGGAAATTGAGGTCCGCGATGTGGCCGTCATTCGGCTATGGCCCGGACCTCAAGTGATTAGCACATAAATATCTGAAAACAAAACTATCAGTCACTCAGCCTGTTGGTCATTGATGGCAGCCCAGAATTAAAATATGTTCCACGTCTACATTGTGGGACCTTTTACCATGATAGGCCTCCAGCCGTAGCACAGCAGCTCAGAGACAACTCACTACCCGCAGTGCAACCATTACCATATTCCAGCTAAACCATGTTACCTGGAATACACCAGAGGGGCACATACCACCGATGAGTCCCCAACACTTCCATCTTGTACGTTTTTTTCCTTACACCATCAAAGACCAACCATCGCCACCCACTCAGCTGCCATGATGTAACCTGCTCGCACTGCTGCTGTAAATAGAGAAAAAGCAGACAAACAAACAGGGAGGGTGGGTGGGTGTCAAACTGCTTCCTGCCACAGCTGCCCCTCCACTGATGCCCGGGTGCCCCGCCTGCCCCTTAAATAAACAAGACCCCTCCCAACAATGCTGTTCTCCACCAATCCTAACTTCCCCCTTCTTGTAAATCTTCTCTGTCTTTTTAACCCTATGTTGTCTCCCCTTCTCACACTGTCATGCCGGCCCTTTTCTATTTTCTCTTCTTTTCTCTTGCTTCGGGCCTCACTCTATTGGTATTGTAGCTCGCAGGAAAAAGCACAATCACTGTAGTGAGGGAACAAGTTTCTGTTACATTTAGAAGCATGTTGGATGCTGAAGAATCTGTTGGCAGCTTTTCTCTGCCAGAGGGAGAAGATTCAAAGAACAGGCAGCAATACAGGTAAGTATAAATAGTATTCTTTGTTTTTTAATTTGTTAAGTCTCTTTAAGATAAACAACCCACCGATTTCTATAGGCTACAAGTAGTGTTACTACAAAACTGATTCTATCAGATTCTGAACAGCATAAAACTCCCCATAAGGGTACCATGAAGTCTGCTGGTTTGAGTATAGTGTAACAATTACAGGGGGTCCCCGACTTACGAACGCCCGACTTACGAACGACTCCTACTTACGAACGGGCCTCAATGCCGGCTGCTTGTGCTCCCTCGATGGTCCTGGATACCACTGAGCAGCTATCTTGCCACATTCCACACTGCAGTACTTCATGTACTGCATGGCCAGAAGAGCCCCAGAAGCACCCGGAAACATGCCACATCCCTGCGCAGGCGGAAGTTACACTTACAATCGGTGTTCCGACTTACAAACAGATTTCACTTACGAACAAACCTACAGTCCTTATTGCAGTCGTAAGTCGGGGACCCCCTGTACAGATATCCCAACATCTAGCAAGCAGATGAGCAAGTAAAATAGCTAGCCAAAATTCTAATGATCACTGTCCATCAAATATAAATAATAGGTCCAGCTTGAATTATACTGCTGTCATATATATCTGGAATGCAGTGTGATTGCCGCAAAGTGCTTACACAATAAATGACATCAATAACAGTGTATAGAAATTGCAAGGTGAAAAGAAGCAAATGCTAGAAAATCTAGAATACTGTATGCTTAGCTCACACTCAAAATGATGTGGGTTAGCGTTAGTTGAACAATGTTGATTTAAAGCTAAATTCTAGGTATGGCAGTTTTTACTCCAGCTTGGACCAATGTACTGTAGGTATGTACTGTATGTGCCATACCTGTGGGATCCCTTGGAAGCTGGAAATCACTGTAAAAGGCACCATTACTACAGTGATCTCCACACTAGCTTCTGATCCCCCTACTGAGTGACACAGAAAGTCGTTCGCTTGGCATGTTTGTTCTCACTGGAGGTGCTTGAGAGGAGATATGATAGCAACATACAAATATCTCAACGGTGATCCCAGCGTAAGTATGAAACTTTTCAGTCCCAGGGAGTGTAAGAAGACACGGGTCCACACAATGAGAATGGAAGAGAAGCAGTTTAACCTTAAGCTGTATAGAGGGTTTTTCACTGTCAGGACGGTAAGGATGTGGAACCCTTTTCCACAATGGGTGGTGTCGGCAGGAAGTATGGATAGTTTTAAAAGACTCTTGGACGTGCATCTTTGTAAAAACAATATACGGGGATATGGGAAATTATTTTCTACACACACATACACACCAACACGGGTTGAACTAGATGGGCTATTGTCTTTATTCAACCTTACCAACTATGTAAATGTGTGGCTATGCATGGGTGCCATTCAGGGATCATTTGCAATTCCTCAGTGCAAAGTGTTCTCTGATTGGATAAGGTGGAGAAGAAGAGTGGTGAAGTAATGATCTCCACCTCATCCAAAAAAAAAGTACTCTCTGAATGGTGACCATGCTGAGCAGGCGATCTCTGGTGTTCAGTAAGCAGCAGGGCAGGTGGTTGGCATGGGACCCAGAAGCTAGTAGAGATCACCTTAGTAACAATGCCTACTGCAATGATTTACAGTAATACCAAATGTATGGCACATACCAGCTTACATTGGTCCAAGCCGGACCAATGTAACTATGTCAAAATTGCAAGCTTTAAACATCTGATGTCCTTTGAGTTTCTTGAATGAGTTGACAGCTATAAAAAAGTAACATCTACATTTCAGCAGAGTCCACTCTTTAGTATCAATGCCCACAGTCAGGTCTTTTTTTCTCAGAGAATAGGTGCAGGAACTCCCCTTTTTGTGAGTTACCCATTGTCTTTGCCACCTCCCAGCACTGCCCCTTTTAGAGAATACAGAACCAAGTAACATTTGTGGTACTAAGTAATTTGTATGGAATTTGTTATTGATAACAAGAAAAGCAGTAAAATAGACCCCCCACAGGCAACAACAATAGACCCATCAGCAACAATAGTTCCCCCCTGCAACAATGGACCGCCTACAACAAAATACCACCCAGCAACAATAGACCTTCTAGCAGCCAGCTATAACTGACCCCCCAGCAACATAAAACCCACCCCAGCAACAATAGATCCCCCACCAGCAACAATAGACCTTCCCAGCAGCAATCAACCCTTCTGCAGAAATAGATCCCCTCCAGCAACAATAGATCCATCAGCAGCCAACAGAAATAGACACTGTAGCACAACCCAACACTCCTTGCCATTACATACATTCAGTGGTGGAGGTGCCGGAACTGCGTTCCCCCGCGTTCCCGCTGAAAAAAAGCCCTGCCCACAGTAAAGGTGAACTCTGCACTCCAGAGCACACAGCTCTCTCCTCAATATCACTCTAACCATTGAGCTCTGCACTCCAGAGCAGACAGCTCTCTCCTCAATATCACTGTAACCATTGAGATCTGCACTCCAGCACACACAACTGCATACCACACAATTAGGACAAAGACATACTATTGTAGTTAAAAGAACACATTACTATACAGCTTATTTGCTCACGTGATGTAAGGCCCGTAAATTTTTTTTTGTACTCCATCAGCCAGGTTTGTGAGCTATATGACCAATCAGCAGTTGAAATTTACATTTCTTGAATGCTCTAGCACTGAAACCCACAGAAAAGCTGATGAGGTCTAACCACATATATACTGCATATGCTTAATACTCTAAATTAAGGGTCTTTTTATCATGACCATCATTGTAAAAAAATGTAATTCATTCTTGGAGATAATGAACCGTTCATGCAACTTAAAAAATATTTTGTAGCTTGTTTAGCTTGTTTAGTCAGGGGCTTGAATGCAGCTTGATTTAACCACTTCAGCCCGAAAGGTTTTACCCCCTTAATGACCAGGCCATTATTTGCGATACGGCACTGCATTATTTTAACTGACAATTGCTCAGTTGTGTGACGCTGTACCCAAATAATATTTATGGTCTTTTTTCCCCACTAATAGAGCTTTCATTTGGTGGTATTTGATCACCTCTGCGGTTTTTATTTTTTGCGCTATAAACAAAAAATAGCCAAAATTTTGAAAAAAAAACCAAAACAATATTTTTTGCTTTTTGCTATAAAACATATCCAATAAAAAAAAATCTAAATTCTTTGTAAATTTAGACCAATATGTATTCTGCTACATATTTTTGGTAAAAAAATTCCACTAAGCTTATATTGATTGGTTTGCGCAAAAGTTACAGTGTCTATAAACTATGGGATATTTTTATGGATTTTTTTTTTTTTTTTACTAGTAATGTCGGCGATTAGCAATTTTGAGCAGGACTGTGACATTGCGGCAGACAAATCGGACACTAAGTGACACTTTTTTGAGACCAGTGACATTATTAGAGTGAGCGGTGCTAAAAACATGCACTGTTACTGTACTAATGACAGGGAAGGGGTTAACATCAGGGGTGATCAAAGGGATAAATATGTCCCTATGGGGTGCTTGCTAACTGTGTGGGGTTTGCTCTGACTGGGTGAAGACAGAGATCCGTGTTCCTGCTCAGCAGGTCAGCTGATTGGCTCCCCCTCTGTTCAATCAGCATGCGATCGATGGCGCGCGCGTGCCCCCTAGTAGCTATTGCACGAAATGAGGTACAGGTACATAATTTTGCGCAATAGAGCCAACCTGCCGCAGTAAATTTACGTTATGCGGTCAGCAAGTGGTTAACCAAAGATCTGATACAACATAAAATAATGCAAGAGAAGACAAAAAACAGGAATAGCTGCTGTAACATGTTTAATTAATATAAATAAATATCAGAAATACATTTGATTATTCTAGTATGATTGAGATCATTCTTATCTCACCAGTTTTGATAGAGGTGGTCTAGAGGAGCTTTCAGATCTATTTTCATCTGGGGTATCATTTTCATTGACTGTATCTTCAGTTTTTGTGTCCTGGAAAACAAAATGCGATAAGATTCAGTGTATATGTTTTAAAGGCATTAGTAGAGAGGTTAGTAGCATTGTTATGTGTTGCAGAGAACAAATAAGGCTGGGGAAAGATGTAAATTCAAAAACTATGGGTAGATATGTAAATAGTTTAGATGCAAACAGTGCATAGAGGACTTCTGCTGTAAAGTTTGCACCTATTTGAGGTGTCAGCTCCTCTTTAAGGAGTAATTTCACTCAAAACTTTGGGCAGAATTCCAGCCTTGCCCATTTCTGTCCCATCTGCTACTGTCTATTGTTTTTGATATAAAGCTTTGCTGTTCTTTCATTTTCTTTCCCTACCCACTGCGTGCCTCCTAATTTTCATTGAAGTGCATGGCAGTAGACACACTTCCTCTCTGCAGACATCCATCCTCCCAGAAGACCTTCTGACTGTCTTTGACACAGCCCCTTGGCTTCAGGGGTGTCAACTGTAGCTGCTATGTGGTACATACAACATCCATGGAGCTAGTTTTATCTGGATGAGTTACCGCAGTGTAACACACAGCATCTGGCTTACTGTCTTACACAGTTCACATTTAGGCAAAGTCCGTGTGTGTTAGCTTAGACATGCAGGAAATCTGCTAAATGTCAATTACCATTAAATGAAATGAGCATTACTGCAGTGATCTGCTGGCTGCGTCCAACTCATTCCACAGGACAGTGCAAAACAAGATGAAAACCCCAAGTGTTGGGATGTGTGATCTCCTATTTCTCTCCACTGCCTTATATAGTTCACTTTTAGGAAAAGCCCATTTGTATTAGTTTATATAGGCAGGATATGTACTGAATGTCAATTACTGTTAAGTAGGCATTCGTGCATTTTTACACAAATAGTGCTTTCTTTTGGTGGTATTTAATCACCGCTGGGTTTTTCATTTTTTGCTACATGAAAAAAGACCGAAAATTGTGAAAAAAAAAACAAGTTTTTCTTTGTTTCTGTTATAAAATTTTGTAAATAATCTTTCTTCATACATTTAGGTCAAAATGTATTCTGCTACATTTCCTTAGTGAGAATAACCCAAATCACATAGCTCCCAATTGTCCCTGATTTCGAGGGACTATCCCTGATTCGGAGCAATGTCCCTCTTTCCCCCTCATTTGTCCCTCATTTTGGTCTGATCTATATAGTTGTATATAAAATGCACTTTTTATCTTTTAAAAAGTGTTTCCCGGTGCTAAACCTTTCAGCCAAATTCTAAATCGCTGCATTTGTAAATTTTTAAAGCCAATATAAAGGAATAGTAGTGGTAAAAAAAAAAGCTCTTGTGGATTTATTTAACCTTTTTTTTTGGGTAATTCTCCTTTAAGGAGGTGTAGCAGGGTGCGTGTCCTATGCCTACATACGTTTGCTAATAGGTGTCCCTCATTCCCATCTCAAAATGTTGGGAGGTATGAAATCAGTGTTTATTTTTTAGTCTGTAGGAATGTTATAAAGGCCACAAACTATGGTATATATACAGTATATATTTGAAAATTGATCAATCCGGATGTAATGATGGCCTATCTCATTTCTTGAGGCCCGAAAATGCAAGGGCAGTACAAATACCCCCAAATGACCCCTTTTGGAAAAGTAAACAGTCCAAGGCATTTAGTAAGAGGCATGGTGAGTACTTTAAGCCCCATATTTCTCCCCCTGTCCTTCTTTCTCAATCCCCTCCTAAATATTCAGAGACCCCCCTCCACATGCACTGTCTAAACTGTCCGATAGGCTCAAAACACACACTCCACATCCTAACACCCCCTTAAAGAGGAAGTAAACCCTGATGGGTTTAACTTCCTCTTTGTTTTCCTGCAAAGGTAAAGCATAATGGGGTACTATGCATCGCACAATTTTACGCCTATAGAAAGCCTGAAGGCGGTGCTTGGTTTTTGGGGTCCTGTATGTGGCTAGGCTCCCAAAAAGTCTCACACATGTGATATTCCCATACACAAGAGAAGCAGCAGAATGTATTTTGGGGTGTAATTCCACATATAACCATGCCATGTTTGAACAATATATCATTTAGTGACAACTCTGTATAAAAAAAAAAAAATGTAATTTTCCCGAAACTTGTGGCAAAATATCAAATATTCCATGAACACATGCCTCTCAGCAAAAAGCTTGAAGTGTCTTCTTTCCAAAATGGGGTAATTTGGGGGGTTTTGTGCTATCTTGTCATTTCAAGGCCTCCAAAACTGTGATAGGTAGTGAAGAAGTGAAATCACCATTTTAGTTTATTTTTGAAAATGAAGAAAGAAAAGATATTTTTTTTTCTTTTTTCAATTTTCAAAACTTTGTGACTAAAAGTGAGATCTGCAAAATACTCAACATGCCTCTCAGCAAATAGCTTGGAGTGTCTACTTTCCAAAATGGGATCATTGGGGGGGGGGGGGGGGTTGTGCTATCTGGGCATTTCTATGCATCGCATTTCTTGAGTGAAATTCAAAAACGTACGCCCTTAGAAAGCCTGAAGGTGGTGATTGGTTTTTGGGGTCCTGTACGCAGTTAGACTGACAAAAAGTTCCACACATGTAGTATCCCCATACTCAGGAGAAGCAGCAGAATGTATTTTGGGGTGCAATTCCACATATAACCATGGCATGTTTGAACAATATATCATTTAGTGACAATGTTGTGTAAAAAAGAAAAAAAATAATTAAATATTCCCACAACTTGTGGCAACATATAAAATATTCCATGGACTCAACATGCCTATCAGCAAATAGCTTGGGGTGTCTACTTTCCAAAATGGGGTCATTTGGGGGGGGGGGGGTTGTGCTATCTTGACATTTTATGGCCTTCAAAACTGTGATAGGTAGTGAGGAGTGAAATCAAAAATTGACACCCTTAGAAATCCTGAAGGTGGTGCTTGTTTTTCAGGGTCCTGTACGCGTCTAGGCCCCCAAAAAGTCTCACACATGAGGTATCCCCATACTCAGGAGAAGTAGCAGAATACATTTTGGGGTGTAATTCCACATATAACCATGGCATGTGTGAGCAATATATCATTTAGTGACAACTTTGTGTAATTTTTTTTTGTCATTTTTCAATCACTTGTGACAAAAAAATTAAATATTCAATGGGCTCAACATGCCTCTCAGCAATTTCCTTGGGGTGTCTACTTTCCAAAATGGGGTAATTTGGGGGGTTATACTGCCCTGCCATTTTAGCACCTCAAGAAATGAGATAGGTAATCATAAACTAAAAGCTTTGTAAATTCCAGAAAATGTACTATAGTTTGTAGACGCTATAACTTTTGCGCAAACCAATAAATATAAGCTTATTGACATTTTTTTACCAAAGACATGTAGCTGAATACATTTTGGCCTAAATGTATGATTAAATTGAGTTTATTATTTTTTTTTATAACAAAAAGTAGAAAATATCATTTTTTTTTCAAAATTTTCGGTATTTTTCCATTTATATCGCAAAAAATAAAAATTGCAGAGGCAATTAAATACCATAAAAAGAAAGCTCTATTTGTACGAAAAAAAAGGATGCAAATTTCGTTTGGGTACAGCATTGCATGACCGTGCAATTACCAGTTAAAGCAGCACAGTGCCAAATTGTAAAAAGTGCTCCGGTCATTGAGCAGCCAAAATCCTCCGGGGCTGAAGTGGTTAACAATTTCTTACAGTTACCAAAGTCACATTTGATGTATGTGTACATTGTAATCATATCCCCTCTTCTACAAAGTGAATAACTGTAGGCTATGAAATCGATCCTCATAACTGAGGTCCTCTATCCCCTTTATTCATTTTGTTGCCCTTCCCTGAACGCTTTCTAATTTAACTTTGTAAAGGGGTAGAATGTAATAATAATAAAAAAATCTATGTATGCCATTCCAGCAGGACAATGACCCTAAACATACAGCCAGAGCTACAATAGAATGGCGTAGATCAAAGCATATTCATGTAGTCCAGACCTAAATCCAATTGAGAATCTGTGGCAAGACTTAAAAATGCTGTTCACAGATTCTCTCCATCCAATCTGACCAAGCTTGAGCTATTTTGCAAAGAAGAATAAGCAAAAATTTCACTCTCTAGATGTGCAAAGCTGGAAGAGACATACCAAAAAAGACTAATTGCAGCGAAAGGTGTTTCTACAAAGTATTGACTCGGGGGGGCTGAATACAAATGCACGCCACACTTTTCAGATATTTATTTGTAAAAAATGTTGAAAACCATTTATCATTTTCTTTCCATTTCACAATTATGTGCCACTTTGTGTTGGTCTATGACATAAAATCCCAATAACTGATTCCTGACCGGCCGCCGCAGATATACTGTGGCAGAATGGCTCCCCTGGGTGAGCCGCAGTAGCTGTACGTCGGCCCTTTAAGATGCTGTAGGAGGCGCGCACCCGCAGCATGGCCCAGAGCAGATGCGAGTGCCCAGCGGGCGCAATGACTGCCGGGCACCCGCGATCGCTTGTGACAGAGTGAGAACCGGGATCTGTGTGTGTAAACACACAAATCCCGGTTCTCTCAGGGAGAGGAGACAGATTGTGTGTCCATACTAAGTATGAACACCGATCTCTCTCCTCCCCTAGTCAGTCCCATCCCCCCTACAGTTAGAACACACCTAGGGAACACAGTTAACCCCTTCCCTGCCAGTGACATTTATACAGTAATCAGTGCATTTTTATAGCACTGATCGCTGTATAATTGTCAATGGTCTCAAAACTGTGTCCAAAGTGTTCAAATTTTCCTGCCGCAATATCACAGTTCCAATAAAAATCGCAGATCACCGCCATTACTAGTAAAAAAATAATAATAATAATAAAAATGCCATAAATCTATCCCCTATTTTGTAGACTCTATAACTTTTGCGCAAACCAATCAATATACGCTTATTGCGATTTTTTTTTACCAAAAATATGTAGAAGAATACATATCAGCCTAAACTGAGCAAAAAAATTAGTTTTTTGTTTTTTAAAAATTGGGATATTTATTATAGCAAAAGGTAAAAGATATTAGGGTTAATTTACTAAAGGCAAATCCACTTTGCACTACAAGTGCACTGAAAGTGCACCTGTAAGTGCACTTGTAAGTGCAGTCTCTTTAGATCTGAGGGGAAGATCTGAAATGAGGGGAAGCTCTGCTGATTTTATCATCCAATCATGCGCAAGCTAAAATGCTGTTTTCTTTTTTCCTTGCATGTCCCCCTCAGATCTACAGCGACTTTACTTCTAAGTGCACTTTCAAGTGCACTTGCAGTGCACTTTTAGTGCAAAGTGGATTTGCCTTTAGTAAATAACCCCCATTGTGTTTTTTTCAAAATTGTCGCTCTTCTTTTGTTTGTAGCGCAAAAAATAAAAACCACAGAGGTGATCAAATACCACCAAAAGAAAGCTCTATTTGTGGGAAAAAAAGGACATCAATTTTGTTTGGGTACAGCATCGCACAACCGCGCAATTGTCAGTTAAAGCAGCACAATGCCGTATCACAAAAAATGGCCTGGTCATTGAGCAGCAAAATCTTCCAGGGCTGAAGTGGATAAAATGCATTTAAGTTTTTGGTTGTAACATGACAACATGTGGAAAATTTCAAGGGGTATGAGTACTTTTTCAAGGCACTGGAAATAAAGCAGTTTACAGCAATGGTACTACATAAGTTGCAGGTCATACACTTCTTCAGGAAGAAATGGTAATGTTTACCACTAAAGCACTTTTTCAGTAGTGATATAACAAGCTTACCAAGATGGCCACCTAGAGCCTATAGCAGAGGGCAATTTAGTCCCCAATGGTCTCCTGCCAGCCTAAAGAAATTGCACAGTGCCACCTTCAGGTCAGCAAAGTCACTGTAGCCCAACACCTGCCTACAAGTCATGGAAATATGCTGAAAAGGAACAAGCCAGCAGGAGGAGGGCGCAAAGCGATCAAAAGACCTGATTAGTTTGCTGTGCCTTCACTGTCCAGTCAGCAGGCTGGTAGCGGTGAAATAGCACCACTGTATTTCATAAAGAGACCCTGTCTCCACCTGCTAAGTTGTATTACAAAGACAAACTAAAAATACGTATAAGAAGTACTTCAAAAAACCCTGCTTGGTATGACTTAGCTAAGCAGAGATATATTGGTGGCAGTCCTACTGCAAAATCAACACATTTGGTAGGAACAGATGCAGAGCCCTCCAGTTCAGACTCCAACCACCAACCACTACGTCATCAAAGTGCTTTAGCAACATGATGCATAATAAACATGCTGTCATAATTTAGTGCTACTGCAGCAACATGGTTCTTGTAATTACCCCTAATACATATTCCCCGCTTGTCTTTAGATTGCAGTGTAGCAAATGGTGACAGGGTCTCTTTTACTGTAACACAGAAAGCTAATTTTAAGATTGGCTTTTTATATAAGTGCCTACATTTATACTAAAAGTAAATGCAACTAAATAAAAAGGCAAATATGAATTCATAGGTAAGCCTGCATGGGTAAAATAATATCCAGACATTTGCGTGATCCTCATTGGCTCAGAATGATACCCCTTCCCATCCAGAGTGCTGCTGTACAGAACATTACAAAAGCTGACATCAGGACAAGTTTGGTACTTCTGTTAATTCCTTGTAAAAAAAAACATTGATTCATTTTCCTGAAGTGTATGTAAAGCAAAAACTGTTTTTCCTGGTGCCTCCATGGCAGCATACATATGATAGTAGCCCCACCTACTTCCGCCGACAGGACCAGTGCATAGCTAAAAAAAGTTAACACCCACACAACAGCCCATTCCCTTTTTTGTCCTCATGGAACTCACAGCCAGTGTGAAGAGAAAAAACCCTTACCTGACACCTTTGATGGTTTCCGCTCAGGTTCGGCCTCTCGTGTAAGCGCAGTCCCTGACCTTGGGATGCTAAATGCTCTGATAAGACAGGGAGCCCCTTCTGTGGATCTTTTGGGGTGAAAAATTGGGTTCTAACTAGCCCCACATATAGCAGTGCAGCCAGGGCTTTGTTCCTCAGAAGAGCTGTCTGTGTCTGGAGCCTGCCTCCCAGAAGTGAGTGGATCCATTGAACTGTGACACTGCATTTTCAAGATAAGTATGTTTAATAATTTTTTGGAATTTATCTGTGAATGGCCTCATAAGTTGTGTGTTACATCTCCTCTTGCATGGGCTGCAGCTGCACCATGTTCCAGTATGCATTCTAGTGGCAATTGTGGAAGAGAAAACTAAGTGTCTACATTCAAGAGAATAATGCATTATGCTGAACAGGTGAAGTGAATAGAGCTCACATGGGGCCATCTTTGGTTTGGGCAAGAACTCCCCCAGTGGCCATCTTGGAGTGGGGCAAGACTACCTGGAAGCCACCTTGGAAGTGAGCAAGGTGAGAAGTTTGCCAGGAATGGGAGGCAGGCAGAAGAGTTGAGGAAAATGGGGTTAAAGACCCAACAGCTTACAGATAGGGCAATATTATTATACCTGACTAAATGTCAGTGTTCCAGCTGCCCTGCATAGGCTCACTGCATAACAAAGATCTACATGGTTCCTATAAGTAAGGGACATCAGACCAGGTAGGTATTTGGTGTTAAAAGAGTGCATTCAGGTGCTAACTGACCTATCCCTTGGCTAAGGAGCCCAGCCTGTCCCACTGACAGGAATATGCGTGAGAGCAGCACCAGAAATCCAGTCCAAGGTAGAGAAAATTCTCTTCTATACTGCAAATGCCAACACTGTGGCCTAAAGAGTATGTCAGGTCCGCCTTAAAAAGGCAGACAGAAGCTCTTTGGCCCATTATGCTTAGCTGCAAGGAATTGCTGTGAATCCTGGGTGAAGCTGCATTCACAGCATAAATAGTGTGTCAAGCATGCTTTAAAGAGGATGACAGAAGCTCTTCCATCTCACTATTCATAGCTGAAAAGGATTGCTGTGAGCTTGGATGAAGTTGGCTTTAAAAGATAGCCTGTCAAGATTGCCTTAAAGGAGTAGACAGAAGCTCTCATGCCCACTGATAATAGCTGCAAAGGATATCTGTGGGCCTGGCTGAAGTTACCATATCCACTACATTCCAATACTGTTGCTACCAACTGCATAAAGCCTCCCTCAGCAGAGAGCAGGCCAACTGCTGGCAAGGAAGAACAGAGAGGATAAGCTGGTACTTTATGTTCAGCCTAAGGCTTTGCCTCTGTTGGCCATTTTCTTTAAGGTAGGTAAGTTTACCATGAGTGGAGAAGAACCAGAGGGACAAGTTAAGAAACCAGAGCAGGCTCAAGGTAAGAAACTTGCTACAGCATTTCCTCGGAAGTAGCCTGCATGGCCTTCCAGGGACAGGTTCTCTTTTAGACAGTCCAGGTCAACAACATTAGAGATGTGGCTGAAGTTGAACACTTGTCATTACTGGTGGAAGAAGGCTAGAGTACAGATTGCAAGGTCTTTTTTTCCTTCTAATTGTTAATGAGCATCTTTTCTCCACTTGTGGTCTCTGCATATCCTCTGGAGGTTTTCTGGGTCAAGGTGTTTCTGCCCCAATTGTGGTGGCAAACAGTTTACTATCCAAAAGCCCATGGTGGCAATATCTGGTATGCATCCTAAAGCTTTAGGCTCCATCTCCACTAGTGCGACCTGTCGTGCGACTTTGGACACTTAAAGTCGCATGACAAGTCACAGCCCATTGTTTTCGATGGCACCCATTCCAATTTATGTGATTAGGGGTTGCAGTGACTTTGAAAAGGTTCCTGCGCTACTTTGATCCAGAGACTGTAAAGTTGGATCGGGGCTGGACTCGGGGTCGCAATGGTGGAAACGTTGCCTTATGGGGCTGGGTTCATATGCAAGTTTTCCATCGAAAAATACATACTTTGTATTGCCTCCCTTCGCCTGGGACACTTTTTGGATTGGCAGGCATCAAAGATAATTAATGTTCCCATCCCTTAAGCAATTTCTGTGCCTTGCTTTTGGACCTATGCACTACCATTCTGGGATCCTGCTCCTTGTCTATTGGTTAGCACCTGATGTATTAGGATGCTGGACCTAGTACTAGCCTCAATGCCTTCTTGAAATATTTTCATAGAGATCCTTAGATGGAGAATTATTGGTGCAGGTTCTATCAAGCAACCTGACATGGTCCTCCCAAGGAAGTCTTTTCTTCCTGTTTTAAGGAATCGCAATGGAAGGACACCACAGACAATGGACTAATATGGGGAAGAAATCTAGACATCCTTGATATCAAGGGGGTTGGTTGTCTTTGGCGTCTTGTTTTCCAAGGTAACATCCAGAAGTTCTGGAATGTTTTATAAATTCTGGATCCAAGCAGACAATGCCATAATGGTGGCGTACAATTTTCAGGTGAATTTAGAGTTTTGCAGTAGCAAAAGGCTAGATTGGTATCCTTGGCAAAAAGTAGAGCTCCAGCCTTGTCAGGCAGACTGCAATTGATGGCAGTGTCTAAACCTATGAGATTGATTTCTAGCCCTGGAGTTATTCCTGGGGCTGTGTCCCAGGTAGGCAACTTCAGAGGTTGACTACAGGACCCCTGAGGTCAAACTAGAGGCTTGTCAGTTTTGGCTCAGATGCAGTGGTCCTCTGGTAGGATGCTCCTGTGATTTTCAGTATTTCCCTCCCTTTCCCTGATGAAGTCACGTGTGGTGTGACATCACGCGTAGGGACGGGACAGGCTTTACATGCTGTGAGAGGTATACGAGCTCGCCGCTCGTTGGAGATAGGAATGTTTTTAATGTTGTTTATGTGAGTACCCTTTATCTTATTTAATAAAAGCTGCTGTTTAAACGTTATTACGCTATTGGGATCCCTCCTGTTTTTTGTCATCTTCTACATTCCCCCCTAAACAACTGAGGGAATCATGCCCTGGGACTAGGACCCTGAGGCTAGCGTTTGCATCTATAGGAGGATACCCCTAAAGATTTTTGGTCACATGCGTTTGCCCTATTACCTTAAGATAAGGGGCCACTACTTACCTGTGTGTCTAAACACGAAGATGTGCTCTTTGTGATTTATCTTGAGCACTGCACTGCGACTGATGCATGTCAGGACGTTGCTGCCACGCTATAAAAGAAGGACTTTTTGTTGAAACACTTTGTATTGTTGCAACTGTTGCATGTCAGGACCTTGCAGTCACATTATTTAAAAAGGATTTTAGTTGGAGCACCTGATATTTTTTGGACACTTTACTGTTGAAAATATAGTTGCACTGCTGCACATTGTCACTTTATGTGTTGCATGTCTGTTATACACTATGATTCACTTTATATTGCATTATGCACTTTATCATTAATTGACACTCTTACATTATTGTTATTTATTATGTTTATGGACATAATGAGATATACCTATTTATTGTTGTCACTATAGATGATTATTTTTTCACTACTTAGATTTGCTGTCATATGAGTGTAGAGTGTTACACGACTAATACTATCACTCCCAAAGTGTAACCTATACTTTCGGATACACAATTTAAATGCATGTCACACTGATATAAGGTATTTTAGCTAATTTAATTAGGATTAGCGCGGCACCACTTAGTTATATTATTATTGATCCACAGGGTTTGGTTTGTACCTGATTCGGTGCAGGCAGCTTTTCCTATCTAGTCCAGTCTGGTATACACCTGATAGCGCGGGAATAATTATATATTTTTACTCATAGCCTTCAGTTGGGTAGGTGACTGTCTAGGGCTGGTGTCTGGCATGGAACCTTTCACACTTTTAACATAAGGTTATTAGAAACCAGTTCTCCATTTTGCTGGTTAGTTTCTATCTGTCTCCTCAAACAGGACATCCTTAATCAGTTCCTTGATCTGCATCCAGTTCACCCAAAGGAAGTTTCAACCTCTTGGTTGGATGTGGTTGGGATGGAAAGTTTTATCTCAGCCTTTACTTTCCTCTTTTGTATTTCAAGATGGATCCTGTAGTGATGCTTTGATTTCTAGCTCCATCATGTCAAGTCGATTCAGCAGACCGTCATCCAACTCCATGGTCTAGGGTTCAGGTTCCATCCTGTACTGACAAGATGCCCTCTAATCTAGCTTTTGGCTACAGACTATGGTTTAACCGATTGGCAAGGCTGCCACCTAGGCTTCTATCCTCCCTTTCTCTGTGTTCTACCAGGGACTTGGGGTGATTGTGGCCAGATAAACGCACTTGTTGCAGGAGCATTTGGGTGCTGTCTGTTGTCCTATTTCTGTCTGTGTTGTAATTTTTGGGGCAGGCTTTGGGAGCGTGTCCCCTTGAGAAGGGGGTGCGCTTCAGGGGACTGTCCTGGGGATTTGAATGTTGGTGCAGATGGGAAAGGTATCGCAGATGGTGCTCAATTTGTTTTCTACCAGGCAGACCTTCACCCATATCTGAAGCCAGCTTCTCGTATAAGAATTATTGGGGAAACTCTTCCAGCTGCAGGAAGTTCACAGCCTTGCTGTTGTCATGGCATTAAGAGCCTGTGGGCATTTGCTTGCCTATCCCATAGTGAGATGTAAGCCAGCATGGCAGGCAGGGGAGCCAATACGGTTCTATTATGACGCATTCTTTCAGCACTACTGATGGGCTTAGTAGTCCTCACTACACCTGTCTTTGGCAGGCAGCCAGTAGCTTACTCACTTTCTTATGATCTAATTTGCTAAAGCTTCCCACCCTGATTAGCTAGTTATTGATCTATCATACGTATGCTGCCATGGAGGCACCAGGAAAACAAATAATTGTATCCTACTTACTGTAATTTTCGTTTCCTGGTACCTATCCATGGCAGCATACCGAACTCACCCAGCTTGTCCTACTAGCGATATACAGGGAATGGGCTGTTCTGTGGGTGTTAACTTTTTATAGCTATGCACTGGTCCTGTGGGTGGAAGTGGGCGGCACTACTATCATACATATGATGACATGGATAGGCATCAGGAAAAGAAAATTACAGTAAGTAGGATACAGTTTTCAGTTTTTTGGATGAAAAAAGCCTTCTCTATGAGGAAGGATTGGGGTGTTGTTTTGTAATTTTTGTCTCCTTAAGGAGATTTCTGTTCACTCCCTGTCCTGTAGACTAAACAGGAAGTGAGACTATGTAAATTCCCTCTTAGACAGTTGCCTTGGAAACAAATGTCCCTATTGGAAGATATTCCCTCTATTGCTGTTCTCAACTCAAAATTTTGGATTAACCTTCACTTTTACTCTCTGAGCCATTGGTGATCAAGATAATTAGATAGAAAAATCTCTCTAACTTGAACACAGACAACCATAAAAAAACTAACCCCTAATAATACTGCAACCCTTTCTATTTGTCCTGGTGACCATGATGTACTCAAAGTTATAGAAAAATCCAAAATTTTAGACTTGTTGGTGGAATAGGAACATAGAGAAAATCTTGTTTAGTCCTACCCCCTAGAGGGCTGCTGGATTCCTGTACAGCCAGGCAACGAACATTTTTTCAACATTCATCTTGACAGAAATCAGTCCATGGGTTTGTTTTTGTTTTATGGGGGAAAACAACTTGAAAAGGGAATAAGGATTATAGGATGGCCAACGTGACGTGAAGAACAACAATGAGGACAACTTCCTGCACTCTGTACACCGCAAAATGACAAATCTTCCACTATATTCCCTCTGGAACAGCAACAGTCTTTTTGGAATTTGCAATGGAAATTCCCCTTGTAGGAGCTCTGTGTCCCCTGGGTGGAATTTTAGCAATGTTCCAACTTGGAGGAGCTCTATGTCCCCTCTCTTGAAAATACCAGCCCACCTGGGCCCAGAACAAGGGATTGGGCACTGTTCCAGATTGCTTGCTGGATTTTGCATCAGGCAGCTTTCTCCCTTTTAGGCCCTGGGGGTGTAGAGGTGCTCACACTGTCCCTGGAATACTGGTGCTTTTGAAAAGACTGCTAGCTAGGTCCTCCCAGACTAGCCAGGGTGTCCCCTAGAAGAGACTGTAGGGTAGTGGAGATCCCTCTGTGCTTTTTCCTTCCTTCTCCAGCTCCCAGCCTGAAGGCAAAGCCCCCTCAGCCCTGGGGTCCACTCCCAGGCTACACAGCACGGCCTCAGTACTCCATCTTCCACCGACTCTCCTTGCTGGCAAGACTCCACAATATTTATGGGCTGACTCAGCCACTCTGCCAGGCCTCCTGCCTGGGGATTGGTCAGATTCCCATAAATATTCAGATCATGATCAAAGCTTATATAAACTTTTCCAAGCTTCTAGAACCAAAGGCCTGACCAGCCTGACCCCACCACCACCACCACCACCACTAATTAACCAAACTCATACAGCTACTGTGAGTCAGAAATAAATCTTCCTACACTAGAATACACACTAGGGGGTGCTACACTTCTAATGGGTGGTACCCGTCTAAAAGTGTGTTTCCCTTCACTCTGAAGATATTTCCTCTTACTTCCTGCTGTTTCTCTAAGGCTGGAGACACACGCAAAAAAACAAAAAAACAGAGTGGTTTTAACAATTTTCTACTTTATCCAAAAGGAAGGATGAGTTTTTCCTTTACATACTGTTTAAAGAAAATTTTGTTCACTTGAAGGTCATTAAAATTGGCAAGGACACACTCTCTGCACCTGGAGAAAAAGACGTATAGATTCTGCTTATGGAAAAGCTACTTCGCAGCAAGAGCTGTAAAAAATTTTGAATAGGCTTTCTCAGGAACTAGTCCCAGATAGCTTTGTAAA
Organism: Aquarana catesbeiana; assembly: GCF_042186555.1. Lineage (NCBI taxonomy): Eukaryota > Metazoa > Chordata > Amphibia > Anura > Ranidae > Aquarana > Aquarana catesbeiana. Next base: position 224,866,605 of record NC_133324.1, read on the forward strand.
TAGTTTCATAAAAGAGTTAATGTTTCTAAAAGTGCAGAATATATGTGGCTGTTAATATTTATAAGTAATAACATCAAAGATTATTGACCTAGGGCAGTGATGGTGAACCTTGGCACCCCAGATGTTTTGGAACTACATTTCCCATGATGCTCATGCACTCTACAGTGTAGTGTAGCATCATGGGAAATGTAGTTCCAAAACACCTGGAGTGCCAAGGTTCGCCATCACTGACCTAGTGTATAGCCATTTGCCTTGGGATCAGGAAGTATTCTACTATTTATAGACTGGACTGGATAAAACTTGAATCTCAGGCAGGTGCTGAATAAATCTCCTTAAGTGGCTACAACCCAAAAATTATACAGCTATATTGAGTCCCTCGTAAGATGTTTCCTTTGAAATCCACACACACCAGTGGCTCCTCTCTTCAATAATCCGGCATTCCCCCTGGGACTGATCATAAACCAGTTCAGCTGGTGGAAGAACAAGGGTTTATATTGAATAGGGCATTTTCTAGACTATAAAGGAATTAGACCACCACTTTATTTTCTTCACACACTTAAGATGCCCCCTTCAGAAGTGTTCCACATTCACAAGATTCTCCATTTCTTACACTCACTTAAACATTCTACAGAGGATATTACAAGAAGAACTCTTTATGAAAACAGTTGTATGCAGGATACAGATCCTAGGGGTGGCATTTGGCCCTATACCAACCCTTTTCCACCACATCTAACAATTTACCCCACCAATTGTCATTGAAAGCCGATCTAGGAACAGAGATAACCGAAGACGACTGTTCCTCATGAACAATTAGGATACAAAAAGGAATAGGCAAGGCACCTTTAATAGAAGCAAACTGCAAAGCTTTAAATCTGCTGGTATATAATACCGTACAAGTTATCCAAGATTTATCCCAACACATCCTCTTTATTTTTTGAGGGTGTGCACAGAAGGGCACCATGTACCAATGAACCATACCTGGTAGACTTGTTTTAGGGTGAAGAGGTTTTTGGACTAGGGTATTCACTATGATCTATACATATACCAAAAACAACCAGAATTGCACTTCTGAATGAATCAATAGAGGGCAATCCCAGACATATGCAATCTCTCATAATTTACACATTTCTAGTGGCCAAAATGACCATTGTGAAAGCATGGAAATTGAGCTGCAACACAGAATACAATTTCTTGGATTATGTTACATGAAAAGTTGGCCAGGATCTTTCAGGATAAACAGACCGAATTTGAAAAGATTTAGAATTTTTTTTAAATCTTGGCTGCAATACCTGCAACCACCGAAATAAAGCTGGAAGTGGATGGAGAGCCAGGAGGAGCGAATTTTGCACTTTTTCTTTTCTCTTCTTTGCTTCTCATATTCTTCCTCTACTTCTCAATTTATTACCCCTCCCCTCCGCCCCCAACATCTTTTTCGTTCATAATGCTTATCAACACTCTGATTGCACAGTTTAGGACCATAGGTACTTTCTTTAATATTGCAGGCCACCCCACATGTCAGTATGATGAGTGCTGAATGGTGGAATCACATTTTCAACTCTGGATAAATGGGAGAACGACATGAAAGTTTAAGACTTTTATTACATATGCAGTGGCAAGTTATATTGATGTCTGATATATTGAATTGATTCTTGTTTATCTGGTGCACATTCTGTACCTGTCCCTTCCTTTTCCAAATGAACACAGTGAGTTATTGGCACTGACCACTTGCTGGGTTCATTCATTAATTAAACATATGTAGCGCCACTCCCGCAGTAGCCACTTGGTAATTTTTGTGTTCTCTGATCAGCCCCTCTGGCACACCTGGTTAAATAAAATCACTGCAAGCACAAGTGCAAAGTCACCAAAAGGAAAAATAGAGATTGCAGGATAATATTTTACTCAAGATTATTAAGTCAACAAAAATGTAAACTGAGTATTCCCCAAATGTCAGGGTTTAGCATTAAACAGAGTTACACAGACATGCAATGACATGGCAGTCACAGTGAGCCTGGTGATTAGAGCCTAAAGAGAGCATAGGAAGGAGGAAATACTTTTTGTGTCAGTCAGCTCCCTCTAAGCCCTGATGCCATGAAAAAAAATATCAAAACACAATATGTGAGACCTAGGTAAGAGTTCCCTTTTAAGATCAGCAGATACTAGTCACTTTAAACAATCTAAACAGTAACAGATTATGTAGGTTAATTACTTTCGGGTGGAGGAGTCCTTAAAGTAAGAGTGTCCAAGATCATCTGCTAGCTATGATGGGGCCCAAGGAAATTGCTGTGCATTGGCGACCAGCAAAGTTGGATAGAATAAACAATGTGTTTTCCAGTGAAAGGCTGTTGATGTAGAAAGAGAGGAGGGGGGTAAAGGTGTCTGCATGCAGTGTCTCTGAATGTAATGATAAAGGTGGGCTTCTGCCCGCTCACTAATCTTGGAGCTACCAAGGCTCGTGAAGATAGCATGTCCCAGAACAGGCTCTTGAAGGATCTGCAGTCAGATGAAGGATGCCCAACTGGCAACCTGACAACCCAGGGATTCAGCAATGTCTGTGTGGGTGTACCAGGAGGTAGCCTGGAGGAGCCACATTGCTGTTGAGGTGCCTGAGGCGGTAGATCTCACCTAGTGATGGAGCTTGCTGGCGGTAAGGGCCACCACTCTGTCCAAGCCACGATGCCCGCACACAAACAGGCAAGAGGAATAGCCTCTTACTCCTGCAGCTGGTGGATCCTGTATCCCCCCACACAGTACTCTCTCTCACTCTCTCTCTCTTTTGTCCCCTGTAGGCCCCAGACTACATGGTCCTCTCTTACTTCTCTGAGACCCCAGCTTTCTCCTTTTCAGGAAGATCCTGCCAGCAACAGTCGATTCAGACCTGCTGGTGCACGATCCTGGGCGTCAATGCGCATGTGTGTGCATATGCGCACATGACCATTAGTGCCAGGTGGGCTATTTAAACCTGACTGACACAGGGGAACTTTGCTGTCTGCTCTACAGCATTCCATGTGTTCCTTGCTCATCTGAAATCTGTTCCTGTGTTTACCCGGCTTACCTGAAGACCATCCCTGCTATCTGCCTGCATCTGACCCCCGGCCTGTCTGACTACTCTTCTGCCTGCTCCTCTGATCCTTCTGCTGCCCACCTGATAACCGACCCGGCTTGCCTGACCTTCCACAAGTCCTTATCCAGCTTGTTCCTGGTTCCAGTCCGCTGATCCGGTTCCAGTCTGCTAAGGCTGTTTGCTGATCCAGCTTGTTCCTGGTTCCAGTCCGCTCATCCAGTTCCAGCCTGCTGAGCCTGTTTTCTGATTCAGCTTGTTCCTGGTTCCAGTCCGCTCATCCAGTTCCAGCCTGCTGAGCCTGTTTGCTGATCCAACTTGTTCCTGGTTCCAGTCCGCTGGTCCGGTTCCAGCCTGCTCCTGGTTCCAGTCTGCTGATCCAGTCCCTGCCTGGTGTACCTGCATACCTATCCTGATGCTCCGGGTACCAGCCTGCTGTGCTAGTTCCTGCCTTCTAACTTCTGCAAGGAATCTCCCGAACCTCAGGACTGACCACCTGCTGTTGATCCTGCCAAGCACTCGTACCACTCCTCACTCCTGTGCTTCCTGTTTATCCTATCCGCGGCCTTGAGTCAGAGGCGTAAGAGAGGCCATCCTCTGCAACAGTGCTCCTAAAAAATTGTAAAAAATAAAAAAAAAAAAATAGAATAATAAAAAAAAACACTGACATCGTCTACTGCTCTACTGACATTGTCTTCTGGCCTAAAGACAAAGTCCACTGCCCTGACTGACACCATCCACTGTTCTACTGACACCAACCTCTTTCGTACAGACAGGTCCACTGCTCTACTGACTGACACTATGCTACTGACACCAACTTTTGCCCTACTGACACATCCACTGCTCTGCTGACACCATATACGGTCCTACTGACACCGTCCATGTTTTAATCACTTCAATATCGGACACTTTTACCCCCTTTCTGCCCAGGCAAATTTTCAGCTTTCAGCACTGTCACACTTTAAATGACAATTGCGCAGTCATACAACGTTCTACCTAGGGTTGTCCCGATACCACTTTTTTAGGACCGAGTACAAGTACCGATACTTCTTTTCAAGTACTCGCCGATACCGATTACCGATACTTTTTTTTTCAATGTCACGTGACAGTGTTTTTTTGTTGTTTTGTTTTTTTTTAACAGTGCTTTCCTTTTTTTTTGGGGGGGGGGGGGGGGACGGTGTGTGTGTGTGTGTGTGTGTGTGGTTTTTTTTATTTTTATTTATTACAATATTTTTTTTATTCTTTATTGCAATATATATGTGTTTTTTTGGTTTGTTTTTTTAAATCAGCCCTGTTGGGGGGCTTTGGTGAGATATCAGGGGTCTTAATAGACAGTCAGCTGACTCTATCCATTCACAAAGGAAGGAGGAGGAGGACAGGACAACGGAGGGGACAGAGAAGGAGAGGGGGACAGCAGAACGGAGGGGACAGAGAAGGAGAGGGGGACAGCGGAGAGGCACAGCAGAATGGAGGGGACAGCGGAGGGGGACAGAGAAGGAGAGGGGAACGGCGGAACGGAGGGGGACAGCGGAGAGGCACAGCAGAATTGAGGGGACAGTGGAGGGGGACAGAGAAGGAGAGAGGAATGGAGGGGGACAGCAGAGGGGGACAGGGGAAAGGAGGGGGCATGGAGGATGATGCAGTGACAGTCAGTGGTGACCGATCACGGCTGTATGTCACTAAAGCCGCTGAAAGCCGCTGGGGGAGAATCTTGTATCTCCCCCACGAGCCGATCACAGCTGTCTTCTAGGTATCGGGGGAAGCATCGGGATCATTTGCCAGAGTACAAGTACTATAGCAAATGCTCGGTATCGGTGCCGATACTAGTATCGGTATCGGGACAACCCTAGTTGTACTTAAAGAAAATATTTATCATTTGTTCACACACTGGGTTTTTAATTTTTTCTTAAATAAACAGAAAAATACCAAACATTTTGAAAAAAAAGAAACGCATCAATAAGGGACCACACACACGAGGTTAAGTGATGGCTGGCAGCACGCCAACAGGCTATTTTTACCTGTATGCCTTTCTGTTATGTAAGTGCATTTCTTTGTGTTTTTAACAATACATTTTAACAATATTACGCTATGTGCATCTCTCTCTTCATTGGCACATGTTATACTCATACCATCGTATTGGATAAATTACCATAGATGTAGATTAAAGACCTTGGAATCCTTTAAAGTTTGCGCTTGGTGGGAAACACCTCAACTAGTGATGTAGGACAAAGACCTTGCAAATTTAAAGCTAACTGCTAGTGAGTGGGGACCCGGGAGGGGAGCACGTAGCGACACCATTATCTTCACAAGCAGAAGTGAACACCATTTCTTTTTGCACTAGTGTACACACGATCGGACATTCCAACAACAAAATCCATGGATTTTTTCCGACGGATGTTGGCTCAAACTTGTCTTATGTCTTCTCATACACATGGTCACACAAATCTTGTCGGAAATTCCGAACATCAAGAACGCGGTGACGTACAACACGTACGATGAGCCGAGAAAAATGAAGTTCAATAGCCAGTGCAGATCTTCTGCTTGATTCCGAGCATGCGTGGAACTTTGTGCGTTGGAATTGTGTACACACGATCAGAATTTACGACAACGGATTTTGTTGTCGGAAAATTTGAGATCCAGATCTCAAATTTTGTGTGACGGAAATTCCGATGGAAAATGTCCGATGGAGCGTACACACGGTCGGAATTTCCGACAACAAGCTCCCATCAAACATTTTCCGTCAGAGAATCCGACCGTGTGTATGGGGCATAACTGTGGCTCCCTTTATGATGGCTATTTACACTCCATGCATGCTGTACACACTCTTGCCGGTATGTGCATGAAGCCTAAAAGTGCTTTGCTTTCCTCTGGATGAACTCTAGGTTTAGGTTTCTGAGAATGCAGAATTTATTTTTCTATTGGTTGAACTCCATGAACATGCATATTTTTTAACCTGACCCAATATAAAGCTAGGCTCATGGAGTCTTTAACATCCAAAAAACAAATACAGAACTTTATTTAATCTTATGACCAGCCAGGTAGTTTCCCAAACCTCCTGTAACTTTCAAAATATATTAGCCCCGGTTCACACAGGGGCGGCACGACTTGCAGGTCGCCTCACCGAGGCGACCTGCACACGACTGCCACGGCGAGTTGAAAAATGACTTCTGTATAGAAGTCTATGCAAGTCGCCCCAAGTTGCCCCCAAAGTAGTACAGGAACCTTTTTCTAAGTTGGAGTGACTTGCGTCGCTCCTATTAGAACGGTTCCATTGTACAGAACGGGAGGCGACTTGTCAGGCGGCTAGGTCGCCTGACAAGTCGTCCTTAAGGTTGCAAATCACAGAAAGGGGTACAGATTTCAAAGCAGAAAATAGTAGCTTAAATTGTAAATAAACTCCCCTATCGTTTTCAGCCAAGGAAGCTACCATCTTTGCCTCTGTTTAATCTACAACCGCCATGATGCTGCACATGTGATCAGTTTAGACACCAGTCATTGGATGGTTCGACAGTTTGGTTTAGAGCACAAACAATGGGAGTGCTAAATTTCTGGCACGTGCCAGAAATGAAACAGTTTAATGGATGGGTTTACTTCTGCTTTAAAAACTACAGAACTACAAGTAACAGTTTACAAAATTCTGTAGATGAGGTAACAGCATTTCACATAATTTTGCTATAATTGGCACAAATGTGTTGCAAACCAATATTATTTTTCTGTTGTGGAGTACTAAATCAAGATAATGTGTATGCAATATAAAAATCCACAGATTGAATGTAATATGAGACACTTTTTTAATGAAAATATCCATGCATAGATGGTTAATCTGGAAGGCAAATGAGAACAGGATATTGCACTTGATTCACTTAGGATAGATTAGATTAGAGAAAAGCACAATGTAATTGATATCATTTTGGGAATATCTTGTGCAGTACTTTAAAACCCGAGTATAGTTTTTATCTTTTACAAACACTATACAGCTTATTTATGACCAATTCTTTTACAGATTTTGTTTTTTTTTTTAAAAAGGTGAAGTTATACAAACTAGCCATTAGGTGGCAATGCAACTCATGCTTACACTGTTCTACTCCTTTTCTGTTGGTGTGACCTGGTGTTCTAATTCTAAGCTATGAATGCACGCGATAAATATGTACACAGTCTGCCTTCCTCTCTGAGCTCCCATTAGCCATATGACTGAGCATGGACGCCAGCAATAAATGCACCATTAACCCCATGAAAAATAGCTTTTAATCAAATGGATAGATCTTATCAGCCTCAAAAACACTGTGCATCTTGTGTAAGCCCTTGAACTATTGATTAAGTTTCAATTCCAAAAAAGCAGTGTACTACGAGACAGACATTGTGGTTTTGAAAAGGGAAAGAAACAACAACTTTGATCCACGCAAGTTCAGTGAGATTATGAAGTCTTCTAAGTCTCTTCGGAATTTCTGCATGGAGGAAGATAAGAAATATTGAAGTTTTGTTTCATTTTTTTTCAATAGAAGAGGCAATTTCAGAAGCCATTAACTCCATTTAGCAACATCAAGAGACAGTCGTAACTTTTTTTTTATTTTTCGGCATCTATAACCATTTTTCAAGGCTACACAAAAACACTTATTGACAAACTATGGCCTTATACTTTTATATGTTTACAAGTGACTTGCTTTCAGCATCTCTTCCAACAATTCAGCAATGTATGGGTTTATTATATGTGCAACGACAAGCAAGTGTTCAAGTGCAAGACTACGTTCACACTTGTGTGTTGTGGGAACACACACATAATTACGCATTTTCCGGCAATGCACAAAAACGTGCTGCCCTTTACAGCGGTGCCATTAGTTCCTAAATCGGTAGTAAACAATTTGAAAAAAAGAAAAAGTTTCCCCCTGCAAGGCAAAAGCATAATGTGCTAGTATGCATCACATATTAGCACATTATGAAGGACCTGCCCTAAACTGAAGCCCTCCAGTGGCGCGCTGTCATCGCTGCAGAGGCTTCCATCTCCACCTAGTTTTCCTTCGGGTTCGCGGGCTGTGGCTGCTTGATTGGCCAAGCCGCGATTAACGTCATGTCTCGGCCGTGGCACACAATACACAGGCATGCCGTTCCTTCAGGGTGCATGCACCGGTGACCTTACCCGCTGCTGCTAACTAGAATATCTCCTTAACGGTGCACATTTAGGAGATATTCATTTTACCTACAGGTAAGCTTTATTATAAGTTGACCTGTAGGTAAAAAAAAAAAAGAGTTTACTACCACTTTAATGGCACTCCTTCACATCTGCTAATGTGCTGCCGCACCATGTGTTTTGGCACAGCACACATTTGCAAAAGGGTCAATGGTCCAGGCTGGAGCTGCCTCTCTCCACTGCCCGTGCCACTACTGTCTATTTCAATGGCTCTGCACCCATCTCAGACTGCAATCTCCCAGTCCTCTCAGGCGTGCCTCCCCAGTCCTCTCCTGACTGTGTGTCACAAACACAAAGTCCAGTTATCTCTCCCCTCACTCCTCTATGAGTCCCCCCAGCTGTTTCTCAGTCCCTGGTTTCCGAGGCCTATCTGAACCAAGCCACAGGCCTGCTAAATGAAGATCAGGGGTCGCAAGGTTAGTCCACCTACTCCCTTGTGAGTCCAAATTCAATCATTCTGGAAGTCCATCCCTCCAGAGGGCTCTCTCTAGCCCACTTTAGTACATAGGCCATAGACCTACATGTTGTTGATCAAGCGTGACCTGTTCCCATACCTGAACTCACCGGCCCCACCCACATCAGCTAATAAGACGCACCAACTCCACCTATTGACATCACCAGAGAAAAGGCATTACTAAAAGGCTTTACACTCGACACTTGCCAACATATGCATTGTACTGTGTTGTGTTTTTAAGTATAGTACAGGACTGCATTGACTGCAATTACTTTACCAAAAGCCCTCAGCTTGTATATGGACTTAATGGCAGGGTCTCAGAGCGGTTTCCGTTGCGGCGTGGCACGGGCCAGGGGAGCCCCCTCCCCCCCTCCCTTTTAGCCCTGGCGCTGGAACCTCTGGCCATCTTACTTAGAGTGTCCCGGCGTGTGGAGGGGCTCTGGATCGCCCCCTTGGAGGAGAGGGTGTCATTGTACGACGATGATGCCCTGCTGTATTTGCATGACGCAGACTCCTCCCTGCGGGATGCTCTGGAGCTCTTCGGCGAGTTTGGCCGCTTCTGAGGGGTCCAAATAAATTGGACGAAATCTGTACTTTTTCCCTTAGACCCCTTGTCATGGGCTATTATGCTGACAGGGACATTACTGACATACAAGGACCTCTCAACCAAATTTAATCTGCCCGGATGGATGTATTTCCCTTATTATCAACTGCGTCATGCAGTTAGAGCCCAGTTTCAGGGGCCTATTGTCATGTCCATGGACCCCATAGAGGAGCTTTTGGCCCAGGAATCGCTTTCCAAGCCTCTCTCTTCCCTCTACCTGTCACTGCTCAGCTTGGATTCTCCCAGGCTGGAGAGGCTCTGGGAGGCTTGGAAGACTGATACCCCCACATTGGAGGGGGAGGACTGGAATGATTGCTTTGAGCATAGCTTGGGGCTGGTTATCTCTTCCAGGAATAAATTGATACAAACTAAGTACTACACGCCGCAGCAGCTGCATAGACTGTACCCTCTGAGGGTAACCCCTCTGTAATAGGTGTCACCTGGACACAGGGACGTATTACCATATGTTCTGGAGCTGTCCTGGAGTAGCTCGATTCTGGGCAGAGGTATTTGAAGCCATTAATGAGCGCCTCGTGCTGTCCTTATTTCAGTCTCCAGAGCTTGCTCTCGATGGAAAACAGGAGGATGACCAGAGGCCCCGATACACCAAAATCCTGATTTCTTTCCTGCTTTATTATTCTAAAAAAAACTATTCTACTTAAATGGAACTCTCCATCCCCTCCAACGGTGACTCTTTGGGAAAATACCATTAATAGTGCCTTACCACTGTATAAAATGACCTATTTGAACAGGAAATGTCCCCAAAAGTTTGACGGTATTTGGTTACCTTGGCGTGCCTTGGTGACACAATCGCATAACATGGATGGTCCTTTCCCTCCCTTCCCCCCGCTGCCCTTCTCCCCCCCCTTTTTTCTCTCCCTTCCCTTCCCCCCCTCCCTGCCTACCTCCTCTCCTTCTCCGATACATTTTGTTGGAAGGCCATTTTGACTCTATTGAACTAATGACCGAAAGGTGTTTAAACTGCAATCATAATTCCTGGCTAAGTCTATGTAATTTCTATACTATATTACACATTGTAACAACTACCATATGCTTTTCTGTTTTGTACCGTACTTTTTTCCATGCTGTTGACTTCACGTTTTTTCTTCAATAAACTGAAATTTTTTTGACCGTGAAAAAAAAAAGAGTATAGTACAAGAGTCAGGGCCTAGTTTGTTGTGCATTAAGGCATGTTGACATCCCGTTCAAAATATATATGCTGTCCAAAGGAACATACCCCAACAAATGAAAATGCATTAAAGCGCATATGTTGTACTGTAAATAAGGCTTTTTAGGTGGTACGTCAGACAACTATTGTTATACAGAGTAGTTTGCTAGAATTGCAATTTCAAAGATAGTCAAGAAATGCTCTTCTTACCAGCTCCAAGTTGCCAGACAGTGCCACTCCTGATCACTGCTCCTCAAGGTCCATGTTTAGACATGGCCTAAATAAAATGAGCACTGGGGGCTCATTACAGAAAAGAGGAGGTCACTTAATTGACGGCTGTTTCCTGCAGCAACTGAGTTTTTCTTTTTTTTTTTTTGTGGGCTAAATCTGGTGAGAGGCTATAAGGACAAAAGTGAGCAGCAGCTCTGTTGATTCACTGGCAGGTCTGACTGATTGATAGTCATGCTGAGGCAGAAACAGCCACAGCAACATCTAAAACATCTGGAGCCCAGAATTTCCAGACCGCTGGGAGGTAGCAAGGACCCAAACTGTCTACCAGAACCCCAACAGTTATGAGACCACCAATCATCAGAGGGGTAGTTCTTTGAGAAAGCAAAGTCTTGTGTTTACCAAAATGGCCACTTCCAGACAGAACAAAGCATAGTAAGTTAGTGATGAGGAAATGATCATCTGTGGGGAGTTTATAGGCAATATTAATGACAAATCCTTTGTCCTTGGATTGCCTTTTTTGGAACGTTGCACAGATCTGGTTCTCTTTAACCACTGGCTTACATAATTACATAGTCACATAGTAGGTAAGGTTGAATAAAGACAATAGTCCATCCAGTTCAACCTGTGTGCTTACTGGGCACTTATACCCCCTTCCTGCCCAGGCCAATTTTCAGCTTTCAACACTGTCACACTTTGAATGACAATTGCGCGGTAATGCAACACTGTACCCAAACAAAATTTTTATCATTTTTTCACACAAATAGAGCTTTCTTTTGGTAGTATTTAATCACCATTGGGTTTTCTATTTTTTGCTAAAGAAACAAAAAAGGACCGAAAATTTGGAAAAAAAAATTGTTTTCATAGTTTGTTAAAATTTTTTGCAAACAGGTAATTGTTCTCCTTCACTGATGTGCGCTGATGAGGCTGCAATGATGGGCATTGATAGGCTGCACTGATGGGCACTGATAGGCTACACTGATGAGGTGGCACTGATGGGCACTGATTGGTGGCACTGATGGGCACTGATGAGGCTGTACTGATGGGCACTGATGAGGCGGCACTGGTGGGCACTGATGAGGAGGCACTGATAGGCGGCACTGATGGACACTAATAGGCGGCACTGAAGGGCACTGAGAGGTGGCACCGATGGGCACTGATAGGCAGCACTGATAGGTGACACTGATTGGCAGCACTGATGGGCACTGATAGGAGCCACTGGTGGGCACTGGTGGGCACTGATTGGCAGCACTAGTGGGCATGTTGGGACTGATGTCCCTGTAACAGTAGTCGGCTACCGACTTCCTTCTTCTGATAGCATGAGGGGGGGAAAAAAGCTGATAACTGGCTTCTGGTTACTTCCGTGATCAGCTGTCATTGGCTGACAGCTAGTCACATGGTAAAGGGCCGCTGTGATTGGCCCTTTACCCCAATCTGTGATCAGCTGAGTCTGAAGGACTCATCGATTACAGAGCGTGATGCCTGTGCACCACAGGGGATGCGCAAGCAGCGCAATCACGGAAGGACATCTATGAACACCCTCCTGCCACTGGAAGCCCCAGCTGTAACAGTCTTTTGGGCTATAGCACGGGCGGAATGTGGTTAAAGCCCATCTGCAGGATAAATCCATGCTGTTGACTTCACTGAATCTGACTGACTATTGCAAATAGAATGCAGATATTCAGAGAAAACCCTTAGGCTCGGTTCACACTGCCGTGACCTGAAAGTCATGTGACTTGTGGTGTGACTTTGCCAGATGACTTCCTGGTGACTTAAGTACTACTTTGTTAGAAGTATAGAATAGAAGTCAGATAGAAGTTGCCTTGTAGGGATGAGCCCAACACCCAATGGTTCGGTTTGCACCAGAACCTGCGAATGGACCGAAAGTTTGCGCGAACTTTAGAACCCTGTTAAAGTCCATGGGACTCGAACGTTCGAAATCAAAAGTGCTAATTTTAAAGGCTAATATGCAAGCTTTTGTCCTAAAAAGGGTTTGGGGACCCGGGTCCTGCCCCAGGGGACATGTATCAATGCAAAAAAAGTTTTAAAAATGTCCGTTTTTTCAGGAGCAGTGATTTTAATGATGCTTAAAGTTAAAAAAAAAAAAGTGAAATATTCCTTTAAATATCATACCTGGGGGGTGTCTATAGTATGCCTGTGAAGTGGCACATGTTTCCCATGTTTAGAACTGTCCCTGCACAAAATGACATTTCTAAAGGAAAAAAAGTGATTTAAAACTGCTTGCAGCTTTAATGTAATGTCTGGTCCCGGCAATATGGATGAAAATCATTGAGAAAAAATGGCATGGGTACCCCCCCCCCCCCCCAGCCCATTACCAGCCCCTTTGGGCTTGTATTGATATTAAAGGGAACCCCGCACCCAAATTAAAAAAAAGGAAAAGCGTGGGGCCCCCAGGCCCTATGTACTGTGAACTGCAGTATACAGGCGGTACAAACAAGACAGGGACTGTAGGTTTGTTGTTAAGTAGAATCTGTTTGTAATTTTGAACTGGTACATTTTTAAAGTGTAGCTCCAGCCAAAAAAACTATTTTTAAGCTTTTTGGAAAATATAGGGAAGGGTTATCATCCCTGTAACATTAGTTTTGCTGTCTGTGCACCTCTTCAGAAGATTTTACCTCACTTTCTGCCCCAATGACAAATGTTTTTTGAAAATTTGGGGTTTTTAGTGAAACAAGGATTGGTGATAAAGGAGATTGGTAATTGGAGAGGAGACACGTTTTTCCCATATTAACTCTTACAGGAGAGAATTTCCCTTCCTAGGGGTAGATTTCATCTCATTTCCTGTTGTCTCCTTCCGTTTGCAGGTAGGAGTTTTTTGTAAGTTGGATGTTTGAAGGTAGGGGTCTGCCCTATATACTCTGCAGAAATTTGGGTCTTAGGTGTTGGTGTTGCCACAACACTGTAAATCCTCACAGTTACTCTTGGTGGGCACTGGAACGGGCCCTGCTGTGAAATATTATATCAAGAATTGTAATTACATGCACCTGTTGAACAGGGGCAGAAAAATTGGGCCTTTGGTGGTGGTGGTGGTGTTGCCACAACACTGCAAGCCCTCACAGTTACTCTTGGTGGGCGCAAGAATGGGCCCTGCTGTGAAATATTAGATAAAGAATTGTAATTACATGTCCCTGTTGAACAGGGGCAGAAAAATTTGCCTTAGGCACTGGTGCTGGTGCTACAACACTGCAACCCCTCACAGATACTGTAGTTGAGCGCAGCAATGAACCCTCCTGCAAAGTATTGCATAAAAAATTGAAATTACACGCCCCTGTTAAACAGGGGCAGAAACATTGGGCCTTAGGCACTGGTGCTGGTCCCACAACACTGCAACCCCTCACAGATACTGTAGTTGGAGCGCAGGAATGAGCCCTGCTGCAAAGTATTGCATCAAAAATTGTAATTACACCGGCTGAAAAATTGGGCCTTAGCCACTGGTGGCAGCGCCCAGAACCAAAAATGTTCATTGAGGAGGAAGAGGATAGTCACTCAGCATCAGCATAGGCAGTCTTGAAGGGATCTGACATTTAAAAAAAAATTATTTGGTTACATCAGCATCAGGTGCTTGGTAGCTGGTGGTGATCCAAGACTGATTCATTTTTATGAAGGTCAGTCGATCGACCGAGTCGGTGGACAGGCGCACCCTGTGATCCGTTACAAAGCCTCCAGCAGCACTGAATGTGCATTCCGAAAGAACGCTGGATGCAGGACAGGCCAGTAGCTCAATTGCATACTGTGCAAACTCTAGCCAGTGATCCATCCTCAAGACCCAGTAACCCAGAGGATTTTCGATGGGAAAGGTGTCCAAGTCTGATCTTGCCCCTTGGTATTTCTGCACTATGTGAATCAGACGCTGGCGATGGTTGCTGGAACCGATCATACCTTGGGGCTGCGGACTAAAAAATTGTCTGAACACATCGGTCAGACGGTCACTGTCACGTACCTGACAGTAGAGCCTGATATGCAGGGAATGGCTTCTCTTGCTCCTCTGATTCTGGCCCCCTGATAGAGTAGACAGGAGGAGCAGAAGTGCAGAGTCGCACAAGTGCCAAACAGTTCGTCTTCACTGTAATGTAGAACAGCGGCAGGTGGCACGCAGGTCGAGCAAGCCGGGTCGAACACTGGCAGGAACGTCAGGAGCAGAAGCATAGGCAGGTGCGTAGTCTGGATGTAGGCAGGGTTGGCAACGGACTGGCAGCGTGGTAGTAGAAGGAGCAGGCAGATGCGGATTCAGAACAAGCCGGGTCAGATGCAGCCAGCAGGTAGCAGAGTCAGAGGCAAGCTGGGTCGGTAAACAGGTGCAGGTATCACGGGTAAAGCAGGCAGGAACACACGGGAACGCTGTAGAATGGACAGCACTGGATTCAAGCACAGACCAGGTTTAAATAGCTTCTTGGTAATGTGCACACAGGTGCACCGAAGGTGTTCTGGCAGAGGCTGAGGTCACAGGTCGACTTCTCAGTCGGCCATCTTGAGTACTGGCTGGTCTTCCCTGACAGGCTGAGGTCACAGGTCGACCTCTCCTTTGGCCATCTTGAGTACTGGCTGGTCTTCCCTGACAGGCTGAGGTCACAGGTCGACTTCTCCTTCGGCCATCTTGAGTACTGGCTGGTCTTCCCTCACAGCCACCTTCTCCACCTCTCCTTCTGTGACTGACCGAAGCCTCAGCAACACGTTGTTCAGGAGGACCAGGAAATTGTAACCTCCCAGGCTCTGGAAACGCATTGCACAAACCTTTCTGCAAGGCCTCCCGAAGATGTTTCATCCTCTGCTCCCTCTGCGATGGCAAGATAAGGTCTGCAACCTTACCCTTGTAACGTGGATCAAGGAGGGTTGCCAGCCAGTAATGATCCTTCTCCTTGATACCACGAATACGAGGATCCTTCCGCAGGCTTTGCAGGATCAGGGAGGCCATGCAGCGTAGTTTTGCTGAGGCATTCGGTCCGGAGTACTCTGGGTCACTAAGGACGACATGATCCGCAGCCACCTCCTCCCAGCCACGTACAAGTCCATGGGTTTCTTCGGGCTGTAAATAATACCTTGAAGACTGCTGCTGATGCTGAGTGCTAGGCTCCACCTCCATGCTGACACAATCCTCCTCCTCCTCCTTGTCCTCTTCCTGTGTGATTGGCAGGCATGCAGGAACACTGTCTGGATAAAGGGGGCCTTGAGAGCTAAGGAAGTCCTCCTCTTCCTGCCTCTGTTCTGCCTCAAGTGCCCTGTCCATTATTTCACGCAGCATGTGCTGTCACTGCTCACCATCCTCGTGGCCTCCTCAAATGGTGACAGGACAGTGCATGCATCCCTGATCATGGAAAAAAACAAGCTCCCCTGTCCCTGTCCTGGTGCCATAGTCACACAGGTACTCATTGATGGCCCTCTGCTGCTTGTGCAGCCACTGAAGCATGGCCAACGTTGAGTTCCACCTGGTGGGCATGTCACAGATTAGGCGGTTCTTGGGCAGGTTAAATTCCTTTTGGAGGTCAGCCAGCTGAGCACTGGCATTATATGACCTGCGGAAATGCACACAGACTTTCCTGGCCTGCCTCAGGACATCCTGTAAGCCCCGGTACCTGCCCAAGAACCGCTGCATCACCAAGTTAAGGACATGAGCCAAACAGGGCACATGGGTCAGTTGTCCCTGTCGGAGGGCGGAGAGGAGGTTGGTGCCATTGTCGCAAACCACCATTCCTGGCTTAAGCTGGCGTGGCATCAACCACCTCTGAGCCTTCCCCTGCAGAGCTGACAGAATCTCTGCCCCAGTGTGGCTCCTGTCCCCCAAGCACACCAGCTAAAGCACCACGTGGCATCTTTTTTGCCTGCGTACTTGCGTAGCCCCTTGAACGCCTACGGAGCACCACTGGTTCCGAGGACAAAGCACAGGAAGAGGCCATGGAGGAAGAAGAAGAGGAGGGGGTGGAGGAGAGAGGTGTGTCAGAATCACCAGTAGTAGCATTTTGGAGGCGTGGTGGCGGAACAACCTTCATCACTACTGCACCTTGTCCTGCATCCTTCCCAGCTGCCAGCATTGTCACCCAATGCACCATGAAAGATAGGTAACAGTCCCTGCCCATGCCTGTTAGAGGCAGTGCAGTGGTGTAGTGAGTAGCACTCTCACCTAGCAGTAAGAAGGGTCACTGGTTCAAATCCCAACCACGACACTACCTGCCTGGAGTTTGCATGTTCTCCCTTTGCCTGCGCGGGTTTCCTCCGGGTACTCCGGTTTCCTCCCACACTCCAAAGACATGCTGGTAGGTTAATTTGCTTCTGTCCAAAATTGGCCCCAGTATATGAATGTTAGGGACCTTGGATTGTGGGCTCCTTGAGGGTAGGGATCGATGTGAGTGTGCGATATATGGGTGGAGCGCTGCGTAAAAAATTTGACACAGCGCTATATGGGTACCTTATTAAAAATAGGGATAGTTGTAGACACGCACCCACACTTGCTCAGGTTGAACTTGATGGACTGGTGTCTTTATTCAACCTTACTAACTATGTAACTATGTAACTATGCTGGACCATGAGTCAGCGGTATTATGCACCTTACCACTGACCACCCTGTCCAGCAAGGCCAAGACTTTGCCTTCCACATGCCGGTAGAGAGCCGGAATCGTCTTCCGTGAGAAAAAGTGGTGTTTGGGAACCTGCCACTGAGGAACCGCACATTCCACAAACACACGGAAGGGGGCAAAGTCTACCAACTGAAAATGTAGCAGTTGAAGTGCTAGCAATTTAGCCAAGCTAGTATTCAACCGCTGGGCATGTGGATGGCTGGGAGCGAACTTCTTTCAGTGGTGCAGCAGCTGGGGCAGGTAAATTTGCCCGGTACAATCTGACATCGGTGTACTGATAGCAGATTGCCCGCAAGTACTTGGCTGTGACACACCTAATTCTACACCTTCATTCCTCTCAGTGCAGGTTTCAGAGAGGACTGAAGGTATAGTTGGGTTGGAGATCCCAGCTGATGAGGAACAAGGAGAGGTCTGCTTTGTTCTTTGGTGTGGGTCTTTTAGGGACGCTTGCCAATGAACTGCATGGCAGGTCAACATATGTCTGGTGAAGCATGTGGTGCCCAAGCGGGTGATGTTTTGGCCACGCGAGATACACTTGAGACATATGTTGCAAATAGCAGCGGTGCGATCTGATGCACTCGTCTCAAAAAAGGCCCACAACAAAGAGCATGTACCGAACACTGTGGTGAAACAGTTGGGGGACTCCTCAGGAGGACATGGTGGGGCTAGGGAAGGAGTGACTGATGCTATTGAGCTGAGGGAAGAGTACGTGTTGGCAGCTGCTTTGCCAGACAAAGCACCCTGAGCCTGGGTGAGAGAGTATGAGGAAGATAAGGACGGCTTGGTCATCCACTCTACCAAGTCTTCAGCATGTTGCGGCTCAACACAGCCAGCTGACGAAAAAAAAGACAAGCGTGTCCCACGGCCACGTGCTGATGAGGATGCACCGTGTCCACGACCAGCACTGTTACCTCTAGACACAGAGCCTGCTTGCCCTCTTTTATTGGCTTATGGCTGTATGCCTCTCCTTGTTGGCCTTCCAGACAGGCAGCTGCCTGCCTGTGGTATTAATAGGATCAGAACACCAGCAATTGTCTTCAGGTAGCTTTAGGTGCACACTGTGCAGAGGACACAGTACACTAACTGTAAATACTGCAGCTGCCTGCCTGTGGTATTAATAGGATCAGAAGAACACCAGCAATTGTCTTCAGGTAGCTTTAGGTGCACACTGTGCAGAGGACACAGTACACTAACTGTAAATACTGCAGCTGCCTGCCTGTGGTATTAATAGGAGCAGAAGAACACCAGCAATTGTCTTCAGGTAGCTTTAGGTGCACACTGTGCAGAGGACACAGTACACTAACTGTAAATCCTGCAGCTGCCTGTCTGTGGTATTAATAGGAGCAGAAGAACACCAGCAATTGTCTTCAGGTAGCTTTAGGTGCACACTATGCAGAGGACACAGTACACTAACTGTAAATACTGTAAAAACACCTGCCTGCCTGTCAGTATATTAGGAAGAGAATAACAGGAACGGATCTAGCTAAACTGAATACAGTGTGTATATAGTGTGGGGTGTGTACTAAACCCTATGAGCCATAATTGGCCAAAGCCACCCTGGCTTTGGCCAATTACGGCTCTCTGTACAGACGGCGCTGTAATTGGCCAAGCATGCGGGTCATAGTGCATGCTTGGCCAATCATCAGCCAGTAATGCACTGCGATGCCGCAGTGAATTATGGGCCGTGACGCACCACTCGAATTTGGTGCCAACAGCCCATAACGTTCACAATTCGACGAACATCTGAACAGGCGATGTTTGAGTCGAACTGGAAGCTCATCCCTATTGCCTTGAAGTAGTACAAGAACCCTTTCTGAAGTGACTTCAGTAGTGCTAATTAAAGCGGAGTTCCACTCATTTAAAAGTCAGCCGCTACAAAAAGTGTAGCTGCTGACTTTTAATAAACAGACACTCACCTGTCCCACGGTCCAGTGATGCAGCCGCCTGAAGCCTCGCTTCTCTCCCCCTTCTCTCTGCAGCACCAGCATTGCAAGTGTGGGCACTCGGCTGTGGTCACGCTGCATATTATGAATGGACGGCAATCTTCTGGGACCTGTGACGTGTCCTAGAAGATTGCAGGGAGAGAGGGGGGAGAGGTGAACTTCCTTCCTGGTGCCGCGGTGCCAGGAGAGGAAGTGGGAGCTGGGTACCTGTGAAAACTAGGTATCCACTCCCCACCCCCCCCCCCCAAAAAATAATGACATGCCAAACATGACATGTCAGTGGGTCATGAGTACTTAAAGCGGAAGTTTCATTTTTGGGTGGAACTCCGCTTTAAGACGGCTCTCATTGACTAATATGGGATTTCACATGTCACACGAGTCAGATCCCAAGTTGCGGCAGTGTGAACCGAGCCTTAGGGCTCAATCACAACATAAGGCACACATTTTTTGTGCATTAATGCATAATGTTAAGATAATTTACTTTAAATGAGCCCTCAATGCCTAAAAAATTGCTTCTGCAATATTTTTGGCAAAGCAGCACATAGTAGTGCCTAGAGCATTGACATCTTTTTGTTGTGGTACACTGTCCTGCAGAGGCATTTTTCTCACTATATAGGTGCATCAGGGTGCTATTGAAAATGGGGAACATACTACAATGCAAATGTAAAGAACATTGCCAACCATCATTGTGCTGGAGGTTTAGTAACAACTCAAAATAGGGCAAGGAGTGACACTGTGTAAGTAATTATGTAAATGTAAATGCATGTAGTGCTTACCCCCAAAGGAGCCACTGGATGTATTGGGCCCCCTGTTCCTGTGCCCATGACACAAATAGCACCATGCCCTCTGACACACCTGGCTGGGTGGGGAATATTTATTGAAGCTCTATATGCAGAATAACAAATGTAAATAAGGGATGTGGTGGTGAATACCGAATTCTGTCTTTGACATATTTTATGTGTATAAGCAATACCATGGTAGCAAAAGATTTATGACACAACAGCAATGATACAGCAAACAGTTAAACTATACTGTATAGCAAGGAATATACTGCAAATAGATGAACAGTAGAAAGACATATACTTGCCCCTTCCCCCTTGACCAGGAAGTGGGCTCCACCAACATCTCTAGCACTCTTCAATGTCTTCAGATGTCTGTCACTGTGCCTCTCTCCCTCTCAGGTGCAGCAATGAGCAGTCTGCCAGCAGCCAAATGTGCACAGTCCTCTCAAAAACAGCCTCCGCGCTTCTTCTCCTCATCAAAAAAAAACCCAGCAGGGAATGGCCTCTCCCCTTTTCACAAGTGCATTGTGGGTTTTGCAGTCCCCTCTTTTCAGCTCACCAAGCTAGCTCAGTTTGTCCAAACTATACCTCTCGCAATTCTTAAGGTCCACACCCTGTGTACACCCTTATTCGGTAAAGGGCAGGCTTCATACCGTCTGCACAGTTCTACAATAACAGCAATCTCCTCCCAAAAGTGTACCTGTGTAAAATCTCTGCTGCAGCACAGACTCAGAATTCTTTTCCTGCCAGAGCTGCCGACTTGGCTACATGCAGTAAGTTTTGTATGAAAACATGGGACACGCAGTCCCCTCTTTCCAACTCTCCAAGCTAGATCAGTCTGTCAGAACTACACCTCCCACAATCCGTGAGGTCCACATCCTGTGTACACCATTATTTGGTAAAGGGCAAGCTCGATACTGGCTGTACAGTTCTACAACAACAGAAATCTCTTTCCTAAAGGGTACCTGTGTAAAATCTCCAGCGCAGCGCAGATGCAGAGTTCTTTTCCTGCCAGAACTGCCAACTAGGCTACATATAGTATGTGTTGCATGAAAACATGGAGGGCAGTAATTTCTGTGTTTTCTGTTAAAGGTTGCATACTGTAAAATACTTTTATAGTAGAAAATACAGCACTATAATAGGATGGTATTTGGAAACTCTCAAGGACATGCTAAAAGCTGGAAATGTAAAATAGTTTTCTTATGTAAAAAAACCTGCCCAAGGGTTGGGTGTGTGCTCTGACTGGAAATTGGCATTGTAACGTTATTTCAGAACAAATTATGCAAACGAAAAAGCAGTGACCAAGTTACTTCCCAGAATATTGATTTTTCACTCAGTTGGTCAAGACAGCGGGGACTACAAATAGCTATGTGCATAAATACTAGCTTAGAGTACAAGTTTAATCTGCTTATATTTTGCCTTCTTTGGTTCCTCCTTTGCCTTCTCCTCAACATGCTAATGACATTTTTGAATACAATTTTTCCATTTTTATTACACTTCTTATTTTAGATCCAGTGATGTCATTACTCGGTCTCTGTGCTTCTCTATTCATTGCAGGCAGCTCATGTCTGGTGATAGGGGACAGCAGCATGCTGTACATAGCTTTCTGAAAACATCACAGCATTCTGCCTCAGTACTTCCTCATCGGTCTTCAGTCCTGATGCAAGCAATGAGTTGGCTCTTATGAGGAGTTATGGAAATATCAAAATGCCTTGATGAGTGGATGTCAATCTAGCGGAGTGGGAATTCCTAGATGGGCTTAATTTGCATGCAGACAAGCCTAGGTAATACGCACACGTGATGTTGATCCTCCATGATTGAAAGAACTGAAATCCAATAAATGAAAGGGATGGGTCAGGCAATTATAAAGATACTCTTGACCTGGCAGTGTCTAGCGAATTTTATTCAGCATCCGAGCCTTTTCTCACACCGATTCCCTAGTTACCAATTTGACTTGATTGGTTGTACTTAGCCTGGTAACAGCGCAAATTGTTTGATCTTTAACCTTTTGGGTGATAATTACCAGAATGTTTATTTACTGTATATAACACTATGCTCAAATCAGCTTATGGCCACATAATTTTACTCTGCCTACAATGCATTCCTACAGGGAGGATGAATCTCCCCAGTGAGGACACAAACAGCAATTAAAACCCTTCCAAATTGAGAAAAAAAAAAGTTTTGGCTTTAGAAGCGCTGTAAAATCTAAGGACTCTCTAGAACAAACAGCTGTGAAAGGCATTTCTGTTTATGGCTATAATTATTTAAGCTAAGTAAACAGATTTTTAAGATCTATCTGTACGCACCTATTTCATTGATTATCTTATAAAGTTTAAAGCTAAACTATGGGCACCAACTATCTCATTTTAATATATTTCTCAATAGCAACAAAAGGATAGAAATTCACTTGGGTGCACCAAATGCCTTTTTTGAACCTAGTTATTAACTTGTAAAGCTAGCAGTGACATCATCACTATGCTGGTCATAGCCTGTGGAGCAGCAGCGGCTGGTGATAAACCTTTTTGAGGGGAGCGGCAAACAAACCCCCCGGTCCGCACTCACCCCTCTACTGCCGCAGCTTCCCTGGCTACTCCTCCCAGCTCATCTGGTCTTCATCAGATCCTCCTCCTGCCCTGATTGGCCGGGAAGAAAAGCCTGGAACCAATAGTGAATATTGATTCGCTAGTGTCACAAGTGGTTTGTGACACTGTGCTCTGCAGCCTGAGCCCTACCTTTTTCAAGCTGATTAGAGCTTCAGGCTCTAATTATGTGCTTGAAAAAAAAAAAAAACTCATAGAAAGCTATGAGTCCGGTGCCCCACATGCAAGCCGCATGCAAACTAGGGGGGGGGGGGGGGGCATCGCCCGTGCGCCCCTTATGGACCAGCCGCTGCTTCTGTGGAGTGAGCAGAGCTGTTTGAGGGACCCATCAGACTCCACTCAGGGCCAGCATAATGCAGCTTAGGCAGTCACCTTAGGGCACCAGGGTAGTGGGACACTGAAATCTGGGGTCAAAAAGTGCTTATGCTGGCACCAGGCCTGCTCACACCTTTACCTAGCTGAGCATGGCGCACTGTGATGGCCAGCACTGCCCCACGCTGTGAACTTCAGCCGCTGCCTCCATACTAACTTCCACCTGCTCTCCTGGCCCCTCCTCCTCCTCTCTCCCAGATGCAGGGTAGACATTGGGGTTTGGTTTCCGAACACTCATCTCCACCCCCACAATGAATAACTATTCCCTCCCACCTGGGCGGTAGCAAAAGCACCAGTCCAGCCCTAGACCAGAGACAATTGGCACTAGACTGGTGGCGTGTAAGATGAGGGGAAGGGGCCAGCAGGCACAGGATTGGGAATAGCACGGAGGGATCCCTCAGTAGAGTAAGCTTTGGCAAGGTGCTTTGTTGTGTCTGACTGTCCTCTGACATTTACATCATGGGGACAGAGCAGGACAGATGAACACATGAGAACAAAGATGGGGGCAGAAAAGGGGATAAGGCAAGGGACATAGAGAGATGGGGACAAAAGGGGACATGGGGGCAATCAGAGAAGAGGACATGGGAACAGAACAAAGGAAAGGGGGGCAAATAAGGCATTGACAATAGTGCAATGTGATGGATGTTGAGAATAATTAATATATATATATATATATATATATATATATATATATATATATATATATATATATATATACATTTAAAAGTGCTAGTGCAATAAATAATATGCATAAAACATAACTTTTAAATAAATCAAGTGTATACTTTATGGGGGTGGGGTGGGGTGGTGCATTGTGAAGGGGAGGGGGTGGCAAAAAGGGGGTGGGGGACACCTTCACCTGTGTAGACAAAAATCCTTGCACCGGCCCTGGCTCAACTCACTACAGACTGCCTACAGAAAACTTGAGGGGAGGGGCAGAGACAAGACCAGTCACCCTGCACAGGGAGAGAGAGAGCAGCAGTGACCAGTCTTTATTGTGCACAGTAGCAAAGTTTTATATTGGATTACTGAACAGATAGAAGAAATACATAAAGCTTACAAAGATTCAAGTAGGAATACACATCCCTCTTGTACTTAGACAATATTTGCTTATACCAGATTACAACAAGGTCTAAAAACAAGAATTTGTTTCAAATCATCTTTTAATTAAGTTGTATTACTGGCAGATTCTATAATACTGCATCATGGTTAACTTTAAAATAACAAGAAAATATAATCTATTCTAATTATATCATACAAACAAACAAGTAAACAAATTCAAATGTGTTGCTGAAGCTGTCGCTGCCAATCGCAGTTCTTCAAGTACCACAGCCCGACTTAGAAAAGTTTGGTTGCTTTCTTAAAACTTTTTTTTTTTTCTAATATTCATGGCTGTGTATTTGCTGCTTTAGCTGTAAAAAGTGTGAATGCAAAGCGTGAAGAAGCTAGAAGAGTTAAGATGCTGCTTTCATCTCATACCAGTGGAAGACAGCTTGCGAGGTGGAGGTATGGGGGGAGGCTGCCAGCTGCTCAGCTCTGAACTACAAATTACTATGTCAGCCACCAGGCTATTTACAAGCACAAAATACTGAACGATTTTCATGTCGTGCATCTGTGTTGTGAATGAGGCTGCATGACTAAAGCTTCCAGTCGCATCTATTAAGAGTTTCTGCATGTCAAAATAAGGATCTAAACTGTCTTTTTTTTCCAAATGACATTTTGTAGAAGCTTAATTCTACATAATTTGCAAATTAATAAAATGACTCATATGCATAAAATGCCCATATGACATCTGCAAATTAAACAGGTTTGCCAGATTTAGTGGGTAAAATGACCATGATAGCTAATCCGGGGACACCACCACTGGAAAAACCGATACAGCCCAGAAACAGAACAATTTTCCTGTGGGCCCCACATAAATCCACCATCATTGGCAGTCAACAGTGAGGCTGCATACAGCACGCCTCCACAGACAGATGTTTGGAATTGCCTCTCTGCGACAATAGAAGAGTCTTCTTTTAGAATGTGGTTAAACAGATTCTGTACCACTTCAACTCCCAGAGCTTCATGGATGCTGTGTGAGATGCAAAAGTCAATGTCCCAATACTATTATGCGGGAGGTGGGGCTAGAAGCTTTAAAGCTAAATTGCAGGTGTAGCGCTCACTCCCGGAGGAGCGGCTAAATATTTGTTATATCCGTAATTCACGTTTACCACTCAACCCTCGTAGTCCATAGATTTAAAAGTCACAGCCCTTAAAGCTTTTTCTTAATGCTTTATTCATCAACATAAACTGGGATGGGAGAAGGACTTTCTTTGAGATGCTGTTTGGTTGATTTCTGATCTTTTCCTTTGCTTCACTTGCAAAGACTCACAGCATTGCGGGTGACAGCGATTCAAAACTGGATGATTACTTTATCAGGGAAGATGGGAGTAGATTTCTGACAGAGAATAAACGATAAAGAGTCACTCTGAATGACCTCTCCCGTTTGACTTATTGGAATCCCGGGGCAATGCTGAACCCAAAGTCACAGGCACAACCACCTGTCTTGCTGACTTGCGTACCAACATCCCTCAGTCTCTGGACAGTACCCCTCCCTGGGGCTTTTCACTCACTTGTTCAATAGCCCATGTGTCGCTCTTAAGCGATCGTTCACCCAGTTTCTTTCCGCTTGACTCTACTTCTCCCGCAATGATTCTTAGTTCCTCTTCTCCTTTGTGGCCCACTCCCCTCCCCGCAGGGGCGGCCAACGACATCAGCGACTACATGCTGTAAGATGTCGTCTGTTCCTCCATGAAGACCGGTTCTTCACCCTTCTCGCAAAGGTGAAGCTCCGTCGGCTGAGGGGAAAAACCTCCACCCCCCCCCGGGAACCAGACTGGCTCTCCCGCTCCTCAGAGCAGGACTGGACTCAAACTCTCCCGGACACCACGTGACCCCGCTTTTATATGAGAGTTCCGGGAATTACCAAGCAAATCAATGATTGGTCGAGACTATCACATAAACTACCTGACACTCAAATGGGAATTGACAACAACAGGCCTGCTGTAATAGCACAAGCCTGTCTAAATTTACCTGACATAGAAAGCTAGCAAAAAGGGTCACCTACCTAAAAGTAGGTGCCCGCTACACAGGTATGGTATTTTTTTTACATATTTACATTGGTCATGCTTGGGTCAATGAAAGTATATATGTGCCATACCTGTGGGATCCCCCTAGACGTTGGAAATCATTGTAGTAGGCACTACACTGTCTTACCGCTGTCTTCCAGGTCCCATGGTGAGTGGATGCACTACTGCTCACTGAACTGAACTGAACAAGTTGCATTTCTTCAATTAATGCAAAGGTTTAAAAAGGGTGGGCTCAGGGCACAGACAACTGCACCCTGATCCCACTCAGTTGTGTGACAATAGCGAATGAACATTAGCTATTGTCACACTGATTCTCCTCCTGGCCAAGGAGAAGCATTCCAATTGACCTAGGAGGAGGAGGGAGGAGACACATGGCAGAAGCCACCATGATGCATGCAGAGGAGAGCAGGGGAAGGGGATGCCGCTGCCCATCACCCATGATGCCGAAGAGGACAGCAGGTGAAGGGGAAACCACCGCCAGTTGCTCGTGATGCCGAGGAGGAGAGCAGGGCAAGGGGATGCCACCGCCCATCGCCTGTTGACGGGTGAAGTGCTGCCTGCCATAGATGGGGTAGGTGCTGGTGCCCCTGATGACCCGACCAACCAGATCGGGGGTGGGGCTGAGTGCAGGTTACCCGACGGAATGGGGTGGGGGAGGTGTCTGTGAGTGCACTGTTTGCCACCCCCCAAAAATATTTACCACAAGCCGCCACTGGTTATGACTACTTGATTTTGGAGTCTGAAGCAAACAGAGTGCAATTCATCAGGTTCAGAGACCTGTCACAGTATTGTGATCAGTATCTGCTTCAACCATGGAATTTTCGTTGCAGCATTAAGCAGAGAGCACACCTTTTGACATCTTAGGCTCCACATCAAGCCCTACATTGTAACAACAACTAATCATTGCAGTGGCCAGCTATCAGCTCTTTCATAAATAGTGTAGCACCCTCCTCGATAGGTGCAGGAATTAAGCGAATTTAGTTCTGGCCCACTGTATTTACAATTCATTGTCAGGCAAATTTAGTTCTGGCTTACTGTAATAAGTGTACCTGTGTGATTGTTTTGGTCTGTTCTGTGTTTCATTGGCTGCAGGATTAACTGCTCCCCCTGTTTGTCCAGAAATGTTCTGAAAGATAATGGGCAGGGAGAGTCTAATCAGCATCATGCTATTTCTACTGTCTCAGCCAATCCCTGTGGGAGACTGCACTGATGGGAAGGTGTATAACTAGTCTGAGACCTGGAACAGAAGGGTTTTTTTCCCTGAGGCAATTCTGCCATGAGCCTGAAGTTCATCAAGGCCTCAGTTGGGTTAGCTGGAAGCCTACTTTGCTAGACGTTTGCCAAGGTTTGTTGGTTTTCATCTGAGGATCTAGTCTGTTATCACGGGGCGAAAGTGTCTGGAATATATTGGAAGGAGGCAGCCAATTATACAAGGACGTTAGTGAGTACAGACTGTTGTGACAAATCCTAGAAACTGTGTGCTACTGCCATCCCTCTTATGCTAGAGTCAGTGTGTTTAAAGAGGACATTGTGTCTGGTGTTCTGAAAAGCTCAGTATATTTAATTCTTAGTGAAAGGACTTTGGTCGCAGTGTTAATTTAATCGACAAAAGTATTTTCGTCAACGAAATTAACACTATTTTAGTTGACTAAAATAAGGCCAAAACTAAAACAATTCAGATAACTTAAATATGACTAAAAGTAAAATGGCATTTTAGTCAAAAGACAATGACTTTTCTTAATATTTTATATTGTTAATATATTCAGGTAATACTTAATGTGCAATGGAATTACAGCCAATAGAGTTTACAGCTTTTTGTTTTTTTATTATATTTTAAAGTTGTACTTCTGTTTGTCAAAAAGCAATATTTTTGTTGAAACTTGGCGTTATTTATAAAGACGTTATATATATATCACAACTAAATCTGTGTCTGTAGTGCATGTTAAAACCTTAATACCCTAAATAATAACATGGTATTAGATTTTTACTCCAGGAGTATATAATGAGTTTGGCAATTCTAGAGAATGCCTAAATGATGCATTACAATTTAACTAAACTCATTCGATTTTAGTCTACTAAAATGTACTGGAGAATTTAGTCGACTAAAATACGACTAAAACAAAAACAATTCAGATGACTAAAATATGACTAAAACGAAAATGGTATTTTAGTCAAAAGACTATGCCTAAAACTAAATTGAAATTTGACATCAAAATGAACACTGTTTTCTCAGATGTCCAAAGAGAAAGATGAATCTACTCAGATTGCTACTACAAAATTCAGTCCATCATTTACTTGTGCAGGGACTTGACTCACAGTTAAAGGAGAACATTTAGGGTCCTCAAACTGCTACTAAAGGTTACCGAAGTATTCTACATATGCCCACTACCTATCCAAGTTCAAGTTTTAATTAAATCATCCTGAGAAGCATACCCCTACACTGGTTAATGAATCTGAAGAGTGATCAGAATTGTGAGCCTGGTTGTGGGGCAATTACTGGGAAAAGGATCCTGGGCATTTATCCAGTGGCTCCTGGAACACTTCCTTATAAGACTACATGCACCCTAGCAGTTTGGCACATCATTGCCAAATCCCAGCTTTCCTGGGTGCCCAGGAGGCACAGGTGCAGTTTCCAGCCTCACAGCAAGCAGCAGTTTATGACAGGCTAAAATATTCAGCAGCTAGATGCTGTATCAAGAGGTACATACATTTAGGGCTGTATTTATTCAGGCATGTATGCCCCCTGTGTGCAAAATTCCTGTGTTGGGGGTGCACGTCTCTGAATGCATATGCCCCTAAATGCAAGTACCACTTGGTACAGCTTCCAGCCACATCCAGCCATTTTGACAGGCTACTGGCAGCAGGCCTGGGCGCTGTACCTCTTCTTGGGCACCTAAAAATGACAGGATTTGAAGCTAATGGGCAAAATCTCCCATGTACATGAGGATTTTATGTGAATAAATTGTGCTAATTGAAATGTTATTTAATAGGACCAGCTACAAAATAAACAATATATTGTCGTGCAATGCTGTAAAAAAATTATATAATGCATTGTTGTTAAATAAGATTAAAAAAATCCTTTCCTAAAATTTTAAACTACTCTTACACTCAGAAAAACGCCTTTGTTTTCCTGGTTATAAATAAGTATTATAGCATTCTTAGTTTTTACTATGTGCAAATAACAATGAGGTGACTTCTGTTACATAAGCAATTTGATATTTATCACAGCTACCCCACGATTAAAGCAAAGCGGTCATATCCATAAGTAGGGTACATATTATATGTGCAGAACATGAACTCCCTTTCCAGGAGAGCCTGTAAGACAAGAAATTTGCCCTTAGTATGAATAAATGACAGCCATCAGTTTGGCACCCCACGATAGTAATGATAGGCCTCCAAATAACAGCCAAACCATTACTACAGGCCTATTGCTTGGATTGCTGGTTCTCATTTTTATTCCTGTGTCCTGTTTTTATAGACAGCACACTTCGGAAAACTATGTCATTAAGCTGTCGGATCTGCTGGAAACATCTTCAGAGATACTGGCACCTGGAATCATTACAGTCACACTAAGAGCACATTAAATGCTATCCCAGGAAAGGCCGCCACTGTTAGAAGCATTTACATTGGACATTTGCAAGACAGAGATGTCAGCAGACACTCTCTGGATGTTGCGTATTGGAAAACAATTGTTGTCTTTGCAAGATTCTTCATATGCCTCCTTCATATTCTACAAAGCAAGAACAGAGCAACAGAGCAGTTTCTAATATGGAATCAGCACCAACAGCATGGCTTCTAAATGGCTATCACTTTTGTCCTGCAATGCCAGGGTTTATTTGCCACCAAAGACAATATTTATTTCATTGGGTTTCCAATGGCCCTAAAACATACTGGTTTATTTAAGTAAAATTCATACTCATTGTTTACTTTGTGAAGTATAGTCACTAATGAATTGAAAAAAGCCCTCTGTAGCTTGAAGCTGAAGTTTAGGTGTGGCAATTTTTACATAGTTACATTGGTCCAGTTAGGACTATTCTAAGCAGCGGCGGCTGGTCCATAAGGGGCGCAGGGGCTCTGCCCCCTAATCTCTATGCGCCGGCCCCTAATCTCCATGCGGGGTGCCGGACGCATAGAGTTCTACAAGGTTTTTTTTTTAAGCACATGATTAGAGCCGGAGGCTCTAATTGGCATCAAAAAAGTGCTCTGCGCCCTGAGCCCACCCACTTGTGACATTAGCGAATAAACATTCCCTATAGTCTTCTTGCATCTCCTCCTGGCTAATCAGGACAGGAAGCAAGTCCTAAGACCAGATTGGCCAGGAGGAGTAGTGAACAGATTAGCTGGGAGGAGAAGCGGGTGAAGCCGCCTGCGACCTGGATGGGGTAAGTACGGGGCTGGCAGGCTTGCAAGCGGGCGGGGCTGGCGAGCGGGCAAGTGAGTGGATGGGCATGGGTGGGGGGTTTGTTTCCCACTCCCCCCAAAAAATAGAGCACCAGCCGCTACTGATTCTAAGTATGTACCTGTGGGATCCTTCTAGAAGCTGGAAATCACTGTAGTAGGTAGGTGATCTCTCACTAGCTTCTAGGTCCCATTTCAAGTGGCTCAATGTCACTGTCTCCCACTTATTCAATCAGAGAACACTCTTCATTCACTGAAAAAAGACAACTTTTCTTAGAATGCTGCATGTGCTGAGCTAGCAGCTTACTGTGTTCAGTAACCATCAAGGCAGTTGCTCGGCATTGGACCCAGGAGCTAACGGCAGTCACTGCCTACTACAGTGAGTTACAACTTCCACAGGGATCCCACAAGGACAGCACATACATACTTATATTGGTCCAAGTTACAGTAGATATGTAAACTTTGCCATGCGTCAACTTTAGTTTTAAAGCCTAAAGTCTTGTACACACAAGTAGTTTTTTTTTGTTGTTGTTCAACCCAGCGGGCTGAATGAAAAAAAAAACTGAAGAGCTCAGGTGGAGTTGCTGTACTAACAATCCGATGTTATTACAGTGATCTCCCCCGCTGAGCTATTGTGTTCTGACAGGGGGATGCCCCCCCCGCCAGAACATACCAGTCAGAGTTCTCAGCCATTGGCTGAGATCACTGATCAGGAGCTGATCAGCAAACCTTTTTCAGTCATGCCCCTTCAACAGAAGCCAGCCAAAGTGGACGGCTTCCATCGGACCGGCTGCCTTACACACGGGCCGAATGTCGGCTGGTTTTTATTGAACTATATAACGTAGATTGATGCGCTCTGATACAAAGTTCAATCAATGTGAGAAAATAATTTTTTGTGCTAAAAAACCAATGTGAAAAAAATTGCTACCAAATCGTTAAAAAATTGCATATATATAAAATCGCAAATATATGAAAAAATCGCAAATATTTAAAAACTGTGTTCCTCCAGTTATACAAATCCACTGGAAGTGGTGCGATATCTCCAAAGTAAACTAAGCAACAATTGTGTATAAATATACTAAAAATGCGTTTACAAATAGTAATCAATCCAAATTAGTGCCAATAAATAAATAAATTAGATATATTCCTTGTGATAAGTATTGAATCCTCCGTAATAAAAAATAAATAAATGATAAACTTATAAAGGTGCAATATATATACAATTGATGAGTATAAATAGATAAATAGTGCCAATAGAATCTGATTAAATATAGATGATTAAATTCATGAGATAGGATAAGTAACAGGCGACAGTTCAATCCTCAGTAATCTGGGATATCTGAATTTCTGCAGTACTTATTTGTTCACCCTCTGAGCTATTTCTTCCACAGCCACAATGAATGGTAATTTTCTCAGTATCAAGTGGTTTTATGTAAAATAAACAAAGAAAGAAAACATTGCGCAATATTGTTACAATAAAAGTTCACAGGCAAAACAGCACAGTGATAAACTCACGAGTGCCTAACTTGTTTTAGGCATGCAGATAAGCAGATAGGCAGATCTCAGCTGGCTTGTAAGGACAAGGCTTACTACGCAAGCTGCTGCTGCTTGATACAATGTATTCAGCAGACTGTGTCCTAGGCTCCTCCCACGCGTTACATCACTGACACGTGACTTTCTCAAGGCTAAGCATGAGATGCCAGCGTCTCCATATTTAGGCATTTCGGTTCCTATGGTGATGGTGCTGTGATCATCGGATCATCACCCTGCTTACTGCTGTATTTGTATATATGTATTATACTTTAAAAACAATATTTATTGGTTGCATCAAAACAAATCATAATAACTGCATAAAACTAAATATAAATTTGTACAACTAAAAAAGATCACAGAATAAAATCCTTAATATAGTAAATCATTGTATCTATATAATAATGGGCTCCCTCCAGTGGCGCATATCGGTACAGCACACCATTGACAATACATTCATATCATTAACTTAATGTTATCAGCTATGTGTTAATCTCTATGTTTTGATCCCGCTGCATGACTAATTAGGCAAGTGTGACTTTATGCTGGATCTTGATAGTTTATAGTGTGCTGATAAACACTCCCATGCCTTTAAAGATAAATAAAACAATTTAAAAAATATAAAAAATAAAAATATATAAGAATAAATTGTGATTTAAACTAAATATCCCAGGACTGTATAAATGATAATAGTATTACACAGAGAAATTTTCAGTATTATTAATTAATATAAAATTGTTTAAGAGCCCGATACGGTACAGCAGTATTTAACACCAATAAAATATATAAAAAATATAAAAATATTAAAATTAAGTTTAAAATATATATCCATAGTGCTATATTTAGTAGTCTGATATAAAACAATTAATATCAAATTCAATATTGAGGCCTTTTGGCGCAAGAGTACCCATCTCATATATCCATTTTGATTCGACTTGACTCAGTTCTCTGATCTTATTTGAACCTCTCCAGTGGGGTTTTTATCTCTGTATTGCCCAAAATTTTAATTCTGTGGGGTCTCTATTGTGGTGCGTGGCAAAATATTTAGAGATACTATGCTTCGGGGAAGCTTTTTTTATGTTTTGGATATGTTCCCTTATTCTTTTCCACATAGGCCTTTTTGTTCTGCCAATATATTGCAATGAACAAGAACACTGCAAGACATAGACTACACCTTCAGTCCTACATGATATAAAGTCCTTGATGTCAAATTCTTTTTTGGTGCTGGTTGATGTGAATTTCTGGCATTTTTGGCCATTCTGTTGGGTATTTTTACACGCATAGCACCTCTTACAAGGGAAAAACCCTTTCCCTTGAAAGGAGGATAATTCTGTAACACGTTTAGGTGGTTCCGGTACATTCTTTGCTATCAGATCTCTTAATGTTGGTACTCGCCTATATATGAAGCGCGGTTTATCAGGTAGAATCTTACCCAGGGTGTTGTCTGTTTTCAAAACAGACCAGTATTTCTTGATGATTTTTTCCATTTTTTTATGTTGTGCTCTGAAATTCATTATCAAGGGTATGTCGTTATTATCTAAGTTCACTTTTATTTTATCTTGAATAAGTATTTCTCTTGGCATTTGGTCGACTTCTTTGATTTTTTCCAAAATAAATTCTTTGCTGTAGCCTTTATCCTCAAATTTCTTCCCCATCCAATGGGCTTGTGTTAGATAATCTATATTGTTCGAGCAATTTCTTCTCAGTCGTATAAACTGTCCTTTTGGAATATTAATTAGCCATGGATGGTAATGACAGCTGTCTGTAGGTATGTAACTATTCCTTTCAACTGGTTTGAAGAATGTTTTGGTACTAATGATGTTGTTCTCAAGCTGTATTTCTAAATTTAGAAAATGGATTGATTTGTCACTTATCTCATACTCAAGTCTGATATTTTTCTGATTGATATTTAATTGATTGAAAAACTGGATTAAACTTGGTTCATCCCCTTTCCATACTACTATGCAATCATCAATAAATCTTTTATATAGGACCATATTTTCTGGTTCATCTGCAAAAATTGCTTCTTCCTCCCATTTAGCCATAAATACATTGGCCACACTTGGGGCATACTTGGCTCCCATTCCGATTCTGGTTAGTTGTCTATAATATAAATCATTGTACCAAAAATAATTATGTTGAATTCCAAAGGCTAGGCTTCTTAAAATAAATCTTTTTTGTTTTGAGATGAGGTTGCTAAACCTATCCATAGCCCATTTTGATGCCTCTATTGCATCGCTATGTTCAATTACTGTATATAAGGAAGCTACATCAGCTGTTGCAATGATATATTTCTCATCGGGTTTTAGAGTCAAATTTTCCAATATTTGTATCAGGTGTTTGGTGTCTCTGAGGTATGCTCGGGTATAGGGTAGCAAGGGTTGCAGGAATCGATCGACATATTCTACCAACCTGGCATTGATTGATTGAATGCCATTGATAATGGGTCTCCCTGAAGGTTGCTCTACATTTTTGTGTATCTTAGGCACCGTATAAATGATGGGGACTCTACACCTGTCCGGTACCAAATATTTTGATTCTTTTTTGGTCAGGATATTTTTTCCCACTCCTTTTAGGATTAGATCTGATAGCTCCCGTTTATATTCCCTCGTGGGGTACCCTTTTAGTTTGATATATGTGTTTGTGTTACTCAGTTGTTCTAACAATTCCTTGTTATAGTATTCTTTTGATAATATGACAATTGCTCCTCCTTTATCAGCTGGTTTCACAACAATTTGCTTATTTTGTTCTAACTGTTTTATTCCCATTTGGATGGTTTGGGATTCATGGGTTTTTTGTATTTTAGTTGCTCCAACTCTTTGGTCACCATTCTTTTGAATACTTCGATGTGTTTATTGTTTAAGACAGGTGGGTTAAACAGTGATTTGTTTCTCAAATTGCTGTGAGCAATTCCCCCTGGGTTTTCCGTCTCAGTAACATGAATGACGGGAGGTTTAGATAGCATGTATTTTTTTATATTGAGTTTTCTAGTATATTTTTGAATGTCGACATACATTTGGAATTTGTTTAGATTTCTCGTGGGAGCATATTTAAGGCCTTTATCTAGTGTAATGAGTTCTTCTTGTGTTAATTCTCTTCCGCTGAGGTTGTATATACCTTCTCCTAGTGTTCTCTTTTTCTTTTTGATTTTACGTCCTGCTCGGCATCCCCTTTTGTGTTTGGGCTTCTTTCTTTGGTATATTGGTCCTGTCTTGGGGGTGGGTCCTCGTTCTTGCAATATTCTAAAAAAGACCGTGTCTGTTCTTCATCAATATAGTTCCTTAACGGTTCATATCTATTAGTGGTGTGTAACAGGCTTTTTCTTGAATCATACCTATACTGTTCATTCTCTGTGTTTTCGTTCCTCTTAGGATTGGATTGATAATTCCGGGATTCACTTGCATTTGGATTCTGCTGATACTCCCTTGATTCATATCTATTGGGGTTTTGGTTCTGCAAGTACTCCCTTGATTCATACCTGTTTGGATTTTGATAATAATCTCTCGATTAATTTCCATATGTATTTGGATGATAATCCCTTGATTCATTCCTATACATAGTATGTGGGTATTCTCTTAGTTGATGGTATGTTGATTTTGATAGTATCCATTATCCTCATGTCTGGGGTACCTTCCATTGTCACCTTGGTGGTATTGTGTTGCCTCCATGCGATAATTAGGTGATTGATATGGTCTCTGGTTGTATGATGATTGGTAAGGTCTATTATTTCTTCTATTTCCATTGTTCTTCCAATAGGGTCTTCTAGGTGATTTGTTTTTAGTTTTATTCCTCCACCAGGGTTTTGGGGTTCTTGGCCCATTATCCTCCCTATGTGTTCTTTCTTGTTCCACTTCTGGTTGTCTTTCATATCTTACCGCTTCAGGTGTTCTGGATCTTTTTGTGTATCTTGAGTTGTTAATTGGAGTTACTATCCTCACCTCTCTCTCTGGTGACGAAGCAATTGATCCTGTTTTACCTTGTTTGCGGTTTATTTGCCAATTAAATACCTGTTCCAACTGATAGTCATTGGAGTCTCTTAGGTACTTTCTTTTCTTTCTTTGTTTGAGTTCTATATCTTTTTGTTCTAATACTTTATTCAATTGTTTTGTTAACGTTATAAAAGGTGCTGTGTCCTTGAATGGTTCCAATATATTCTTACATTCAGTGATTTGTTGGTTAATCATACTAAGTTTCCTTTGTTTCCTTTTGAGTGCAAAATGTACTAGTTCAATGCCTTTGTCATTAAAAAATGTATACCATTCATTAATTCCATCCTGGTCAACTAGACCATCACATATAGGGACTTCCCATCTCAACCTCGTAGGCACCATGTTATCTTTTAGATATTGTTCATGGGTGGCAATATCCTACCATAAGCTCACCTTTTTCTCCATTAAGTGGCCAAATTTTCTAAAATTAGTGTCTAAATCACCCTTTTCTGTGCTGGGTGCATTTGAGAAAACATTTTCTAAATCAACCGTGCGTTTTTCATAAAATCAAAAATATCCATTGCTGCTGCTATAGGTATACACTGAGATAATAAATAAAGTAAATAAACAAAAACACCAAGCGCAATAATGTTCTAGCGTGACATATACAATCAAATAAGTGTAAATCAATTGTATGTGAATGCACGTGCAATTAATTAAATAAATAAAAAAAATTTGTTGGATTGACAATGATATCAAGCTGCTATCAATTATATAGTGGACAGAATCCCCTAAAAATTAAAGCATATAACATAGATTGATGCACTCTGATACAAAGTTCAATCAATGTGAGAAAATAATTTTTTGTGCTAAAAAAACAATGTGAAAAAAATTGCTACCAAATCACTAAAAAATCGCATACTGTATATATAAAATCGCAAATATTTAAAAACTGTGTTCCTCCAGTTATACAAATCCACTGGAAGTGGTGCGATATCTCCAAAGTAAACTAAGCAACAATTGTGTATAAATATACTAAAAATGCGTTTACAAATAGTAATCAATCCAACTTAGTGCCAATAAATAAATAAATTAGATATATTCCCTGTGATAAGTGTTGAATCCTCCGTAATAAAAAATAAATAAATGATAAACTTATAAAGGTGCAATATATATATACAATTGATGAGTATAAATAGATAAATAGTGCCAATAGAATCTGATTAAATATAGATGATTAAATTCATGAGATAGGATAAGTAACAGGCGACAGTTCAATCCTCAGTAATCTGGGATATCTGGATTTCCGCAGTACTTATTTGTTCACCCTCTGAGCTATTTCTTCCACAGCCACAATGAATGCTAATTTTCTCAGTATCAAGTGGTTTTATTTAAAATAAACAAAGAGAGAAAACATTGCGCAATATTGTTACAATAAAAGTTCACAGGCAAAACAGCACAGTGATACACTCACGTGTGCCTAACTTGTTTTAGGCATGCAGATAAGCAGATAGGCAGATCTCAGCTGGCTTGTAAGGACAAGGCTTGCTACGCAAGCTGCTGCTGCTTGATACAATGTATTCAGCAGACTGTGTCCTAGGCTCCTCCCACGCGTTTGGTGTCAGTGACATCACTGACATCATGTGTCAGTGATGTAATGCATGGGAGGAGCCTAGGACACAGTCTGCTGAATACATTGTATCAAGCAGCAGCAGCTTGCGTAGCAAGCCTTGTCCTTACAAGCCAGCTGAGATCTGCCTATCTGCTTATCTGCATGCCTAAAACAAGTTAGGCACACGTGAGTGTATCACTGTGCTGTTTTGCCTGTGAACTTTTATTGTACAATATTGCGCAATGTTTTCTCTCTTTGTTTATTTTACATAAAACCACTTGATACTGAGAAAATTAGCATTCATTGTGGCTGTGGAAGAAATAGCTCAGAGGGTGAACAAATAAGTACTGCAGAAATCCAGATATCCCAGATTACTGAGGATTGAACTGTCGCCTGTTACTTATCCTATCCCATGAATTTAATCATCTATATTTAATCAGATTCTATTGGCACTATTTATTTATACTCATCAATTGTATATATATTGCACCTTTATAAGTTTATCATTTATTTATTTTTTATTTCGGAGGATTCAACACTTATCACAGGGAATATATCTAATTTATTTATTTATTGGCACTAATTTGGATTGATTACTATTTGTAAACGCATTTTTAGTATATTTATACACAATTGTTGCTTAGTTTACTTTGGAGATATCGCACCACTTCCAGTGGATTTGTATAACTGGAGGAACACAGTTTTTAAATATTTGCGATTTTTTCATATATTTGTGATTTTATATATATGCGATTTTTTAGCGAATTGGTAGCAATTTTTTTCACATTGGTTTTTTAGCACAAAAAATTCTTTTCTCACATTGATTGAACTTTGTATCAGAGCGCATCAATCTATGTTATATGCTTTAATTTTTAGGGGATTCTGACCACTATATAATTGATAGCAGCTTGATATCATTGTCAATCCAACAATTTTTTTTTTATTTAATTAATTGTACATGCATTCACATACATTTGATTTACACTTATTTGATTGTATATGTCACGCTAGAACATTATTGCGCTTGGTGTTTTTGTTTATTTACTTTTTATTGAACTAGCCGATGCCGCACGATGTTCGGCTCCATGTGTACTTGGTTGGGATCTGTCCCTTCTGCTGATTCCTCTTCTTTTAATTAAAACCCTCCTCCGTCATGCCTGCAGCCACCCCTACCGCCATAAGTTTCTGGTGCGGCAGGGGTTAATAGTCTCAGGCTTTCATCATGAGAGCCAGACTATGCCTGCCTTTTCTGCCCAGCTGATCCATTAATAGAAGCCATACTACATCTTCTAATAATGAAACAGGATCTAAGAATTGAAGATGTGTGGATGATTCACCGATTCTCAAGAATGGCTTCTATGAATGCAGCAGTTGGGTAAATAGCCCCTTAATTCTGTTAACTCTCACTACACTAGAAGTTCATGTTTGCAGAGGGTGGGGGTAAGGGGTGGTTGGTTGATTTCAACTAAAAGAACAGACATCAATACAAAGGACACGTCCTACTGAGACTTAATGGGGAACTAGTGTTTGTGAATCCCAATTAGACCCCCCATGTGCCATCTGCACAACAGCTGCAGCCATGGAGAGGGAGCAGAATTGCATTAAGGCTGAAGTAGGCCTCCATGTGCAGTACATGAATCTGTCGCCTGTGCCGACATTTGTGTGGAGGCACATTGCAGTTCTTAATAGTGTCTTTGCAAATTC
Organism: Aquarana catesbeiana; assembly: GCF_042186555.1. Classification (NCBI taxonomy): domain Eukaryota; kingdom Metazoa; phylum Chordata; class Amphibia; order Anura; family Ranidae; genus Aquarana; species Aquarana catesbeiana. The sequence goes on from NC_133324.1 coordinate 224,905,893, forward strand.
CCCCCGATTATGTTCAAACACATGAAAAGTGTAACAGATACTGCTTTGGGGCTAGAAGCAAACATAACTGGCTAATATCTTTCAAGTTGGTGAGAGTGTTTAAGGGTCTGTGTTGGTATGGAATGTGGTTGCACACATTTTTCAATTTTAAAGTTCAATAAAAACATTGGAATCCACACTAAGTTAGATAGACTGGTCTACATCCACATGTGGTCCAGATAACAGCTTCCTCTGAGTTGGCTATAAGCTACATGGATATTTTGTTCATCTCTACTGAAATGCTAAAAATCCCTGCATTGCTTCCTTAGCATCTTTGGCAGCAGGAAACATCAGACGCACATGAGGCAATAACCTTGTCCTTACACAACGTTCTCACCCAGCCTCAGGGCAGGAAGAGCCCTGCCTGTGATCCTCTCACACAAGAGTGATTCCTATTGACTTCAACAATGAAATGATACATGAAAACTAAAATCTCTTCTTTTATCATTAAAAATACATTACTAAAAAAGAATAAACAAGCAAATCTGGCAATATTGCATGACAAAACCACTCTAGATGTGAAAAATATGAATTTTAGAAATAACTTAGAACATTTAAAGAAGATTTTAGACAGGCAATTCAAAGGAGAAGCTCATTTGGCTGTACTTCTCCTGTGGATCACAGGAGTGCAGATCGTTTTGCACTCCTGTGACCCATTTTCAGCAGACAACTGGCTGAAGCCCTCTGTCAGCTGCCGTCACAGAGCCTCCCACATGCCTGGACCAGCACCCAACTCAGCCTCTTGGCTGAGAGCTTGAGCCGGTCACTCTCACCCCCTCCACAGCCCAGAGCTCCAGTGAGCGGGGGAGGGGGGGGGGCAGAGCAAAGAGCCAGTGACTGACATTTTACCAGCTTTCTGCTCAGGGAGCACTGAGTTGCGATCAGCAGTGCTTAATTGCTCGGTTTTCAGCCTTAGAGCCAGTGGGGGCAGTGGGGGACAGATGCCTCATCCACCTAGGTAAGTATGGTTAAAAAAAAAAAAATAAAAGAAACACCATTCTTCTTTTCAAGTGTATTTCCACATTTGCAGCCAAATTGGGATAACACCTGCTTCACATTTGTTACTAGTAATGGGCGAACAGTTTGATGCTGAGCATCAGTTCAGCCCCGAACAGTGCCCATTCAGGTGTTTGCCGAACACCCAAATTTGCAGGGCGGGCAAACATCCCGCCTAGCGCCCCACAATGCACTGCTCACTGTATAGAGCATTCAAAGCCCTGATTGGTTGAAGCAATTCATCTGACCACTGGTCAGGTGTAAGGCTTTGCCGCATCAGAGCACAACGAATAGCTGAAGGTTATGGAGCCACCGTCCCAGAGCAGGAGGTCGCAAGCCACATCAGAGGGCTCCACGGGCCACATGTGGCCCCCAGGCCACTGGTTGGGCACCCCTGTTTAAAGGCATGCTGTGTGAATGGGAACACATAACAAACTTATGGAGGGGTTTTCTTGAATTTGCCTGCAAAAGTGGGAAAACATTTTAAAGCTAATTTGTGCCCAGCTTATTCTGTGCAGTTAAAAGGAGCCTCTACCACATAGTAAAAAGTTCAGGGCTGGACTGGAAAACAGTGCTTTCCAGCACCCAAACTAGTTCATTTTGTATATATACATTACATTTTCGCTATTTCACTTTTTCATGTTCAGTTTGTTTTTTGAATGTTTATACAAAGGTTCAATGATTACAAAGTCATAGGCACAAAAGTCACATAACACACAGTAGGTTAGTAACTTCAATTGGCTCTTCCAATCCTCCTTCTGATTAGACGAGGAGGAGGGTGTGACCTCACTACCCCACCTCTTCATCTTGTCCAATCAGAGAATGCTTTGCATTCATTGTGATAATACAAAGCAATCTCTGAAGGGCACCTGTGCTGCACGGGTGACCTCCTGTGTTCACAGTGCAGCAGGACAGCCACCTGGCAGGTAACTGGGAAGCAAGTAATGATCACCGGAGTAGCAGTGTCTTATACAGTTATTTTGCGGCTTCTAGAGGAATCCCACAAGTATGGCATATGCATAGTTAGTTACATTGGTTCAGCTTTTGACCAATGTAACTATGTCAAAATATTGTTACCCACAATTCCTCTTTAATCCTCATGCACACTGCTGCTGTTAAACTCACGTTTTTGGGAGTTTGGCCATTTTTTTCTTCCCTTAAACTCCACTCTATGTTATCCTATGTGTCCATGCAAACATGGACGTTTTTTAGCCGTTTATAAGCAGAGAAGTTTATAGGCTGTTTTCTGAACGCCCTAAAATCGCGTTCAGGAGCGGGAATTCTGACCACGAAAAATGATGAATGGTGTTAAACGCTCATAAACGCACCAAAACTTGCATAAATGTGCAATAACTCTAGGCATATTTAACACTTCAGCATTTATTTCATTGGCCAGAATATCACTGGCCAATGGAATAAATAAGCTCCCAAACTCCAAACTCTGTTAAACTCTGCTAACTTACCTAAACTGTTTTGAAAAAATGCAGCTTAGGTGAGTTTATAACGCTGATTTTCTCCTGTCAGGATAAACAGCATTTACAAGAAACCAGTGTGCATGAGGCCTTCAAATATGGCAGCATTCTTCAAAAGTGGCAACAAGCCTTTACTTACTTATGTAGAGAATTTAGAGAATTAGATGAATGATTTTTTTATTGTTTTAAATAAGTAAAAGAAAATAAAAGTGCAAGAAAATCTTTACAGAAAAAAATATTGCACTGCTTTCCTGGGGAAAAGAGATAATAAAAGAGGCCTGGTGTTAGGCAGCACATTTCATTTTAGTCAGAGTGGGGGGTCTGTTAAAGATTGTAATAAATATCTTTGACATTTCTGTTATTGGACTGTTACCTAGAATACCCTTTCTCAAAACAAACATATTTAGTGGCTTTGAGACATTAACTCTGTAAATGAGGCTATCTGTAATATATTATGATTAATTACCGGTACTAAAGAAAAAATTCCTGTAACCCACATATTTTCTTTTTTTTTACTCTATGAAGAAAGGCAGCAAGGTTTACTTACTATAATATACAGTATCTAAAAATACTATAAAATAAGGCATGCTATGCTTCTGTGCCAGAAAATGTTAGTTTGTGGCACAGCTCTCTCATCACAGTGAGGGATGCTCTACCTAAAGGCTCGCTGTACACTAAACCTCCCTGCTACCCAAAATTTAATGCCGCGTACACACATGCCGCGTACACATGCTCGGACATTCCAACAACATAATCCTGTATTTTTTTCCGACTGATGTTGGCTCAAACTTGTTTTGCATACACACGGTCGCACAAATGTTGTTGGAAATTCCGAGCGTCAAGAACGCGGTGACGTAGAAGACAATCCATGAGCCGAGAAAAATGAAGTTCAATAGCCAGTGCGGCTCTTCTGCTTGATTCCGAGCATGCGTGGAATTTTGTGCATCGGAATTGTGTACACACGCTCGGAATTTCCGACAACGGATTTTGTTGTCGGAAAATTTGAGAACCAGCTCTTAAATTTTTTGTCGGAAAATCCGACAAAAAATGTCCGATGAAGCCTAAACATGGTTGGATTTTCCGACAACAAGCTCCCATCGAACATTTGTTGTCGGAAAATCCAATCGTGTGTACGCAGCATAACACTAACCTTACCTGTAACTCCGACCTTGACATAATAACCTTTTCTCTATAGCACTAACATCAATCATACCCTAAAGCCTAAAATCAGCTAAAATTGTTTTTTCATTTCAAACAAATTGGGGAAGAGATACAAGCCTTGTCTGGTTTTTAACAACTTGCTTACTGGGCACTTATACCCAACTTCCTGCCCAGGCCAATTTTCAGCTTTCAGAGCTTTCCCACTCTGAGTGATAATTGCGCTGTCATGCAACACTGTACCCAAATGAAATTGTTATCATTTTTTTCACACAAATAAAGCTTTCTTCTGGTGGTATTTAATCACAGCTGAGTTTTTTATTTTTTGCTAAACAAACAAAAAAAGACAAAAAAATTAGAAGAATAAAACACAAAATGTTTTTCATATTTTGTTATGAAAAAAAGTCTCCTTCGCTGATGGGCAATGATGAGGTGGCACTGATGGGCACTGATAGGCTGCACTGATAGGCACTGTTGAGGTGGCACTGATAGATGGCACTGAGGTGGCACTGGTGGGCACTGATCAGGAGGCACTGATGAGGCTGCACCGATGGGCACTGATAGGTGGCACTGGGCACTGATAGGCAGCATTGAGAGGTGGAACTGATAGGTGGCACTGATGGGCACTGATAAGTTGTACTGATGAGCACTGGTCAGGAGGCGCTGATTGGCAGCACTAATGGGCACTGATAGGTGGCAATGGTGAGCATTGATAGGTGGCATGATGAGCACTGATTAGCAGTACTGATGGGCACTGATAGGTGGCACTGATGGGCACTAATTAGCTTAGCGGCACTGGAGTGCGATGATTAGCAGTACTGGTGATCACTAAGGGGACCAATGTCCCTCTAACAGAAGCCAGTTAATGGCTTTCTTCTTTGCTTCTGTTTACTTCCGTGAACAGCTTTTATTGGCTGACAGATGATCATGTGGTAAAGGACCCACTGTGATTGGCCCTTTTCCCTGCTCTATGATCAGCCAAGTCCCAAGGACTGGGCAATCACAGAGCACGCCCCCTGGGGCACGCGGGCGGTGTGAGAATTGGAGGATGTCCAAATATGCCCCCCTGGCATTTTAAGTCCGCGATGTAGCCGTCTTTTGGCTATAGCGCAGGTGCAAAGTGGTCAATTGTGGCATATGTCCCTGTTAGGAAGAATGCCCATCACTTTTGTGGTAGGAAGTTATAGGAAATCTCTTCAGTGGGAACACAGAATGCAGCAAACCATTTTCTTAATAAAATGGAGAAGAATTAGAGTTTCTGTCACTTTGTCGTTGCAATTTTTCCACTTTTTTTCTTATCCTACTGTCACAGGAACAGGAAGTGAAGACGAGAGCTCCCTAACAGAGTCTGGGAAGATAGTAAAACTGGGCAGAAGGGTCTAGTCTTCTCAAGTTTTAGGTATACTTGTCTATCCTGTGCTCAGCTTCTATACCTTGAAGACCAACTTTCCTACAAAAGGCAGCAGACAAGCCTTCCATTGAAGTGAATGATGCCTGCTGTGCTCATGCATGGGTAATGCTATGCAGGATTTAGAAGATCTTGGGAAAGAGGATATGCTGTAGATTCATCTTTCTCAACCCTGTCAAAAATATTTTTAAGGGTCTTTTCCTAATTAATTTAAACATACAGTATACATAGTGACATATGACATTTCTGATGAAAACTCAATTGCTCCCATTTTTGCAATAAGGAGTTAGAATGTAGTGTTACCATTGTGACACTGTTCATCTCAGTGGTTAAGTGTTACTAAAGTCAGTGATGTCACTGCAACAAATTGCTTAAAATACATAGCTGGGGAGTCATCTTCTGGATCGTCTATCACCTTTCCCTTGTCACCACTACAACAAAAACACTGCACCATCATGGAAATCGTTTAAATTGTGGGGATGATGGAGTCAATGGACCCAATTTACTAAGGCTTATAAGTGTAAGTCACAGCACTAAGCGTTTGTAGATATAAAATCAAAATATTTACTATGTTCCTGTGATGTGCACAGCATGCTTCAGGAAACAGATATTGAATGTGATTTTCGATGGTCTACAGTGTCTAAATGTACACAATCTAAGCTTTGCTGTGCCTAAAAAAAAAAAAAAACATGAATGTTTTTGACTCTTACTGCAGTTATAGGGATTCTATATGCATATCTTCTTTAAGAACTAAGCCACATGAAATGCACACTGATATCATTAAAGCCACTGAAAAAATAAGTTTAATAAACACTATGGTGTGTGCTGTGCTGCAGATACCATCGTATGTAAGTGCGGACGTGCATACTGTTGGCATGGCAAGCATTTGTACTGAATTTTATTAGAACTGAATATGCTTAGAAATTACACCTATTCTAAATGCTTAGAATAGGTGTCAATGATAAGGACCTGTAAATATGTTGCCGACAAACTACAGGGTATTATCTCATCCTTTGTGTGGAATGGGAGGCCTCCGCGTCTGGCCATTTCTACAGCTACTGCAGTCCATAATGAAAAGAACTAGCACTGTTCCTCTTTGATTGGTACACATTTGAAAAGTGGCTAGATCAGGGACAGGAACCCGCTGATTAGGGACAGGGAAAGGTTTCAGTCGAAGAGGAACAGAGTAGGGACTGTTTGCCTGTGCTGCAGTTAGGAGCCCTCCTGATCCAGGTGCCTTGTTGCCAGATCACCTTCCAGCCACCTCCTCTGTCAGATGTTGTCGGCATCATAAGTTGTTCCTAGATATCCTCTGCTAACCCCCTCTCTCATCTAGCCGAAGACCCGACCCGCCTGTCAGTAGCTGTCCCTGTGTGTATTATCCCGAGGAGAGATCTGGAATCACAAACGAACCACCGTTACATGATTGTGATCAAGCTTTGTCTGGTAAAAATTGATTTTATAGGGTGATTCTTCTCCGATTTTCAGGACTGTACGGGTGGAACAGAAAATATCTCAATGTGACTGTCTTTGCTCCTAGGGATATAACCACGGCTCAATTTGCATTGTGGACTGAATACAATTCAATACAATTCATATGCACATATAGAGTGAACTTTGAAACAATTTTTGTTTGATTGTTTAGTCATTTCAGTGTTGCAATTAATTATGGTATATTCTAAATACGGTTTATGTCAGCACATCGTTTGACAGTGTTGTTTATAGTAGGGCTGCCTACACGACATATTGCTTTGTGTTTTCTTTTGATTTTAGTGCGCTTACCTTGAGTAAGTTATATGGCAGCAGCTTTCTGGGTCTTAAGTTGGTCATTTTAATACATATTTTATTATCTTATTGATTTCACTAACTCCATAAGCGCTTAGAATTTGTAGAAGGAGGTTTTAGGGTATCTACAATTTTGTTTATCATGTTCTTAAGTTATGCCACCTTTTATGCACATAGGGAGTTATTTCTTCATTGGAAAGATGCTACATCACCCATGGTATCCACTTGGCGCTCTGTTTTGCCACTGTATAGAATCACTTATCTGAACCGGAATTGTCCTAACAAATTTGATAAAATATGGTCAGGATGGATAGACGCTTGGGGCTCTGAGATTTAAGATGTTGCTCTGGGGCACGACGCTGTGCCTTGATTACTGTATACTCATGTGTTTTCCATGTTTCTTAATGCCTTTTATAGAGGTTGTAAATATTGTTACCCCTTGGGGTCCCCCCCTCCTCCCCCTTTCCCTCACACTCCTTAGTCTCCCCCCCCCCCTTTTTTTTCCACGTTTTTCTGTTGTTGTTGAGGTGCAAGAACCGCAGGGCTCTGGTATGGAGCAGAGAGCCAGTACTAGTGCTGCTCATCCTTCTGGTGAACTGGCAAGCACCAGCGGCCTAGTACATCCTGGTTGTAGAAAAACCAGCACTGCAGTATCACGTGGTGACGTGGTGAGTCCCATAAGTGCAGTTCAAGCTGGTGAGGTGGCTAGCACAACTAGTGTCCCACTGCCACCAAGAAGACAAAGACAGGCCTGTCGAGCCCATAATGCCCTTCCTGCTGCATTTGCCAATCCGAATTGGGAGCCCACCACTTCTGCAGCACCCGTGCTTCCCCCATTCACTGGCCAACCCGGCATTCAGGTGGAAACAGTTGATTTTATGTCACTTAATTTTTATTGGCTGTTTTTTACAGAAGATCTCTATAGATCTATTGTGGACCAAAGCAATTTGTATGCTGGTCAATTTGTCGCCGCTAATCCCCAGTTGACCCTTGCCAGAGATTGGAGACCTATCACGGTCTCTGAATTTAAGACCTTCCTGGGCCTATCCCTCCTCATGGGCATAACTAAAAAAAGTGAGTTGCTGTCATATTGGTCCACTGACCCAATTCACCATATGCCCATGTTCTCTGCTTGCATGACCAGGACACGATACGAGCAGATCTTGCGGTTCATGCATTTCAATGACAACGAACTCTGTCATTCTCGGGGTGACCATGAATACGTTCGGCGCTACAAAATTTGGCCCCTCGTAAAACACTTCAACCAACAGTTTGCAGCCCTGTTTACTCCCGATCAAGTTGTCTGCGTTGATGAGTCCCTGATTGTGTTTTCTAGCCGCTTGTCATTCAAACAGTATCTTCCCAGCAAGCGTGCCAGATATGGGGTCAAGATGTATAAGCTCTGACAGGACAACAGGCTATACATATAGTTTTATGGTTTACGAGGGAATTGATAGTTACGTAGAGCCAGAGAACTGCCCAGACTACATAGGGAGTGCTGGTAAGATTGTGTGGGACTTGGTGTCATCCTTATTCGGAAAGGGGTACCACTTGTATGTGGACAATTATTACACGAGCGTGCCACTTTTTGGTCACTTGTTTGATCATGGAATTGGTGCATGTGGCACCGTGCGATCTAATCACCAGGACTTACCCCAGCGGCTTGTAGATTCCCATCTTAGGCTGGGGGAGAGAGCCTGCTTGAGATGTAATAATTTGCTCGCTGTGAAGTGGAGGGATAATAGGAATGTTTTTGTTCTATCCTCCCTTCATGCAGACATGATGGTCCAAATTCAAATGGTGACTGGTGTTGTGGAGAAACCCTTCCGTGTCCACGAATACAACCTTAATATGGGAGGGGTGGACCTCAATGACCAGTTGATGGCGCCGTACTTAATTGCCCGTAAGGCCAGGCGCTGATACAAAAAAGTGTCTGTATACTTATTCCAATTGGCTCTGCTGAATGCTTTTGTGCTACACAAAGCTTCAGGACAAACTAGATCCTTCCTTAAATTCCAGAAAGAGTTCATCACAACCCTTCTGTTTCCAGACGGTGCTGTGGCCCAACTTCCTAATGTAAATGCAGTGAGCTGGCTGCATTGGAGGCATTTTCCGTATGTCCTCCCTGGTACCCCTACACAGGAAAATTGCCAGTGTTAAAATCCTAGTGTGAAGTTTTTTAGAGAGAAGTGTTAATATTATGGTGTTGAATTACAGGAAATTAACACTATTAGTCTAAACAATCCTCTTTATCCGGTGAAAATACAGAGTTAAACAACTTTTACGAGTGTTAATTTAACTCTGACAGTGTTGATTACATAAACACCAGGAAAGTGTTAAATTTAACACTGCCAATTTTCCTGTGTACCAATCGATCACCCCAAAGAAGATGTCGTGTCTGTAGCAAGCGCGGATTTAGGCGTGACATCCATTATTGTTGTCCCTCCTGTCCTGACCAACCTGGTCTCTGCATCGGTAAATGTTTTGAACGCTACACACTAGTGGAGTATTAGCATAGGGTACAGAACTGCACAGACCAGGACACACTTACACAGGGTCTCCAAAGATGCCATCGCATTTTTAGAGACCTAAACCTGGAACCTTTACAGTTACAAATAAAAGTGTAAAAAAAAATTTTTAAAGTTGAACCCCCCCCCAAAAAAAAGCCAAAATAGTTGTTTTATTCTTTCTCTATTCTCTCTCTATTGTTCTCTCTCTATTGATCTGCTCTGTTTTATTGTATTTTTTAACAGCAATGTTTTATTGTTACTATGTTTTATCATGTTTGCTTTTCAGATATGTAATTCTTTTATACCTTACTGTTTACTGTGTTTTATTTTTAACCATTATTTTATTTTCAGGTATGCCATTCAGCTGCAGCACTCATTTATTTATCTTGACAGCAACAGCGTTTGCTCTCACGATACAAAAATCAGTGACTCCAGCGCTGTAGGAGGTTATTTCACCTCTACAGTTAAAAAAAAAAAAAAAAGAGCATATATGCCGAAGCATGGGGGCAGGGGTTGAGGGGCGATTTTCCCCTAACATTAGGGGCAGATTGCCCCCATGCTTTGGCATATATTTTTTACTTTTTTTTGGCACATGTTGTTGATTTATTTAGTTAATGTTTTATTGTTACAATTGTTTGCTTTTCAGGTACGCAATTCAGTGCAGCACTGATTTATTTATCTTGACAGCAACAGCATTTGCTCTCACGATGTGTAAATCAGCAACTCCAGCGGTGTAGTAGGTGATTTCACCACCACAGTTAAAAAAAAAATGGTGTATGCCCATCATTAGAAGTGGGTGGATGAAGGGCGGTATTCTAATGGTGGGCATACCCACCGATCAATCTCTTTTCTTCGTTCAGCCCACAGGCTGCATGAAAAAAAGAACATTACAATATATGCCCAACAAGGACCAGCAATGTACTTGTATTTTGCTGGACTTTGAGTGGTTATACCAGCATGGTACAGACTGCCAAAAATTCCCACACATGTGGTATCCCTGTACTCCTGAGAAGCAGCAGAATGTATTTTGGGATGTAATTTCACATATGCCCATGGTATGTTTGAGCAATATATCATTTAGTGACAACTTTGTGAAAAAAATATTGTCATTTTTCTAAAACTTGTGACAAAATATAAAATATTCCATGGACTCAACATGCCTCTCAGCAAATATCTTGGGGTGTCTACTTTTAAAAATTGTGTCATTTGAGGGGTTTTTGTGCTATATGGGCATTTCATGGCCTCCAAAACTGTGATAGGTAGTGAGGAGTGAAATCAAAAATTTACGCCCTTAGAAAACCTGAACACGGTGCTTGGTTTTCGGGGTCCTGTACGAAGCTAGACTGCCAAAAAGTCCCACACATGTGGTATTCCCGTGCTCAGGAGAAGTAGCAGAATGTATTTTGGGGTGTCATTTCACATATGCTCATGGCATGTTTGAGCAATATATCATTTCAGTGACAACTTTGTGTAAATTTTTTTCTTTGTCATTTTTCAATCACTTATTTTTCAATCACTTATGACAAAACAGCAAATTCCTTGGGGTGTCTACTTTCCAAAATGGGGTCAATTGGGGGGGGGGGGGGTTTGTACTGCCCTGTCGGTTTAGCACCTCAAGAAATTAGATAGCAATCATAAACTAAAAGCTGCATAAACTCCAGAAAACGTACCCTAGTTTGTAGGCGCTATAACTTTTGCGCAAACCAAAAAATATACACTTATTGAATTTTTTTCTAACCGAGACATGTGGCTGAATACATTTTCAATCAAGACTAAAATTGAGTTTATTGTATTTTTTTTTTTTTTATAACAAAAAGTAGAAAATATTTTTTTTTTTCAAAATTTTCAGTCTTTTTTTTCATTTATATCGCAAAAAATAAAAACCGCAGAGGTGATCAAATACCACCAAAAGAAAGCTCTATTTGTGGGGAAAAAAGGACGCAAATTTTGTTTGGGTACAGCATTGCATGACCATGCAAGTACCAGTTAAAGCAGCACAGTGCTAAATTGTAAAAAGTGCTCTGGTCAGGTAAAACCTTCCAGGGCTGAAGTGGTTAAACAATGACTGGAGATAAAGGTAATATACTTGAAAAATAACGCAAGAAAAATGTACCTTTTCAATCACTTATTCAATAAAAATATCAATTAATGTACTGTAGAAAATAAAAGTACAGCCTTGGCAGCCAAAGCTGGTATTGACTCCTTTAAACAGTATTTTGGTATTGGCTCCTTTTCCTTTTTGTACAACTACCCACCAGTATCTGAATTGAAACTTTTAACCGCTTCTTTGTGCAAAACCCCTTAGATTGCATGATGTTTCAGGGTTCCCCTGCCCTAACTGCCTGCTTCAATATGCCCCTGCAAAATTTCAATGAGAATCAAATCAGGGCTTGGACTAGTGCAGTTTATAACCCTCTATTTCTTCTTTTTGAGCCATTCCTTGATGGATTTGCCAGTGTTTTTCAGATCATTATTGCGTAACTTCAACTTTTGGACAGATGGGCTTATATTCTCATCAAGCACTCTTTGATATGATGTAGAATAGCTGCATTGACTCAATGACTGCAAGCTTCCCAAACCCTGAAGCAGCAAAGCAACCCCAAACCACAACATTTTCACCACCATCCTTCACAGTTTTTTATGAGGTTATTGTCCTAGAATACTCTCTTTGGCTTGCAGCAAACATGCCTACTGTTACTTTGACCAAACAGACTTCATGGATCAGTCTTCAGCACATTGTTCCAGAAGGCTTAGCATTTGTCTATATGTTAAAAGACAAACTGTAATCTTGCTTTTTGGACAGAAACACCCTATTCTTAAAGTGATATTAAAGTCAAGTTTAAAAAAAAAAAATAACAAACATGTTATACTTACCTGTTCCATGCAGTGGTTTTGCAGCCCCAATCCTTCTCTTCTCAGGTCCCTCGCCAGCGCTCCTGGCACCACCCTCCACCTGAGCAGGCTCGCTCCCAAGCTACTGCTCTGGGTGTCCATTCAGACACAGTGCCACGGCTCACCCCCACCCTCTCTCTTTTCTCTGTGATCGACAGTTGTGGAAGCCAATGGTTCCCGCTGCTGTCTCAGCCAATGTGGAGGGAGAGTCCCTCGAGAGCCAAAACTCCCGTGCACATCGCTGCATTGCGACGGGGCCAGAAAAGTATTGGTGGGGCTGCTGCACACAGAAGGGTTTTTATATTCTTGCATAAAATGCATGAAGTTAAAAAACCTTGAGACTTTAACCTCTCATACAGGTTGAATTGGTAGAATATTCTTCTGATTGTAGACGCCTTCACTTTGACCTCAACTGTTGCAATAGTTATCTGAAAATTGGATTTTAATTTTATCTATATGAAAGATGTGCATTTTTGTTATTTAGATCAAGGGTCTCTAAACAACTGCCCGCAGTCCACAGGCCTGCTACAAAATTGTATCCATCCCCCAGCTTATGTGCACAGTCTTTGCTTTGCTCCCCAAGCAACTGATGCACACAGTACCCCCACCCTCAACTGATGTAAGAGGGACTCCGATGGGGACCCTCATGTAATGTAATGTTGACTCTGATGGGGAACTTGATGTAGGGGGGGGGGGGGCGGCCCTGATGCAAGGGGAACTTGGATGTAAGAGGAACTCTGATGTAAGGAGGGACTCTAATGACAAAGATACACACTGAATTAAATTTTGTTTGACCATTATTAAAAGTTCAAGGTTATTTGACATTTCCTGGCTTTATATTACAGAAATTCTTTCTCTGTTTTAAATCATATCATACTGATTACAAAAAAGTTTCAAGAACAACTTATTTATTAATTTCATTTTTATTCATTCATTTATAAAACTGTTTTTTTTTTGGCTTACAAATATCTGTAAAATATACAATGTGGCCCTTGCACTGAAAAGTTTGGAGAACCCTGATTTAGATCATAAAGATGAATACACCAGGTCAATTGTAAATTTGATGTGTCATTTGTTCAGTTATATCACCTTTTTCTTTTCAAATAATTTATTGAGAATACAACAATACAATTTTACAGTACTGGTTTTAAATTTATGTAAGGTTACAAAATATATGAGGAAAAGGAACTTCTCAATAATAACTTAGAATAATAATACTTAAGTTATCTTGTAGAAATCAGTAAGAAAATCTATTATCCAGTGTACATATCTGAATTATATGGTTATAATAATTAATAGAGCTTTTGTAATTGGAAAAATAAATAAATAAGTAAGTAGATAAATATATATAAAAAAAAATACAATATGTCACAATAGTGAGACATAAAATGCAACTAAATTAGATAAATTGGGTATTAATGAGATGACCTAGAGAGACACCCAAACAACCAGGGCCAAGGTCCGGCTATTTGGCCCGGCATATCCCGGGTGCATGGGTGTCCCTCCAAAGCATCCCCATCAAAGGTATAGATAGTTTGCATCAGAAAAAGACATAGTTTGCCTAACCAAATAATAATTTAATAGAAATAGATAAAGACACATTTTATTATTATACATCACTAAAAATAAAATTTAATAAGTGGGAATATGTGGTGGGATCTGAAATGGTTATGGAGGGAATTTGGGGTCTCCAGAGAGAAGCGAGTGTTAAATATTTATGGGAACATGTAATAATATAGACCGTGAAGGTGGTAGATCTCATCAGGGTAAAAGAAGTGAATAGTTCAAATCCGGTGGTAGTATGTGTGTTATCCATGGAAGCCAAAGAGATTCAAATTTGTCCAGTTTATCAAGTATGATTGCCTCCATTTTAGCATGGATCATAGCTTGAGTTACACGTTGTTTTACAGATATGTCACAAAGCTTATTGGTTTTCCAGGCTTTTGCTATAGATTGTTTTGCAGCTGTTGTGACATATAGTAAAAGTTTAAATTGACGTTGAGTTATGTTTCGTGGCTTATTATTTAGGAGGGCTACCAATGGATCTGGTTGTAATGTGGTTTCAAACATTGTAGAGAGAATTTGAAATATTTTTGACCAATATGTTTGGACTATTGGACAAGTCCACCAAATATGCAGATGTGTACCAATGTCGCTGCATCCGCGAAAACAGTGAGGGGGGTATTGGGGAAGGTATTTTGATATACGTGCTGGCACTAAATACCACCTGGTAAGAACTTTATAATTTGTTTCTAGGGCAACTATGTTGGGTGTGGCTGATTTTGTAGATTGCCAGATTTGTGACCAATCCAGTGAGTCTGGAGGAAGGTTTAAATCAGCTTCCCATTTGGTAGTATAAGACGGGGGAGAGGAATTTGTTTGTGAAAGTAGTTGAGCATATATGTCAGAGATAAGTCCTCGTCTGTGTGGATCTGACATACATGATCGTTCAAATGAAGTATATTCTGGAGTTGTCAAGTTTGTGGGGATGTTTTGGGATAAAAAGTTTTTAATTTGTAAGAATCTAAATGTTTCATTACTGGGTATGTTGTGTGTCTTGCTTATCGTAGGAAATGAAATAAGTTTATCAGAGTCGTAGAAGTGATGAACTCGTGTAAGACCCACATTTATCCAAGCTTTAAAGGAGGAAGGTAAAGTCCAAGCTGGGTAGAAGGAGGGGTTGTTTAGAAAGGAGAGGAGAGGGTTTAGTGGAGATTGGAGACCAAAACGGAATTTAAGTCTATCCCATATTGAGAGGCTATGTTTTGTGACTAGATTTGTTATTGAACGTCGTTGGGGTGGTGAAAGCCATAACAGATTTGATATAGAAAGTGGATCACATTCCACCGATTCTATAGTTACCCAAAGAGGGATTTCTTTAGTGGCATGGTATTTAATAATTTGTGCTAATTGAGAAGCATAATAGTATTTTGAGAAATTTGGAACACCCAAACCTCCACAGGTTCGGGCCATATGTAGTGTATTTTGTGGTAATCGTGGTTTAAGTTTGCCCCAAATAAATTGGGCTGATTTGCGTTGTAGTATTCGGAAAAAATAAGCCGGAACGTTTATAGGAAGTACACGGAACAGGTATAGGATTTTAGGCAATATGGACATTTTTACTACTGTGATTCTACCCATCCATGCTAACGGTAAAGAAGACCATTTTCTCAGTAAGGTTGATAATTGAGTTAGCATGGGAGGATAATTTGCAGAGTATAGGTCAGCTGGATTAGCCGTTAGTGAGATCCCTAAATATGGTAAATGTGTTGTTGACCATGTAAATGGAAGGGAGTCTTGTAACTGTTTCTGTAAATCAGGTGATAACGATATATTTAGGGCTTTTGATTTTTGCTGATTTATCTTAAGACCAGATATTTTACCGAATTTTGTAAGATTTTCAATGAGGTTTGGAGCTGATAGTAGGGGCGAAGTAAGAAATACTAAGACGTCATCGGCAAATAAACATAACTTATGTTGGTGACCACCTAATTCAAGTCCTTTTATATTTATATTGGATCTAATAAGTTGAGCTAGGGGCTCAATAGCCAAGGAGAATAGAAGAGGGGATAATGGACATCCCTGCCTGGTTCCTCTTTCAATATTAAAGGGGTCTGAGCGGTAACCTGAATAGGTTATATACGCTTTTGGATTATGATAAAGAGAGGAAATCCATCCCTGGAACCGCTCACCAAATCCCCATTTATGAAGAATGGCTTTAAGATAAGACCATGACAGAGTGTCAAACGCCTTTTGTATATCGATAGAGAGGAAACAGGCAGGGATTTTGCGAGACCTGGCTATATGAGCCAGTAGGGTAGCACGCCGTATGTTATCACCTGCTTGTCTGAAAGGTATGAAACCCGTTTGGTCTTTATGAATTAATGTGCCAATAATTGGATTAAGTCTATTAGATAGAATCTTTGCTAATATTTTTATGTCTATATTAAGGATTGAGATTGGTCTGTAATTGGACCATGACGTGTCATCTGCATGCGGTTTTGGAATCATGGATATTGAAGCTAGTAGGGATTCTGCGTTAAAGGCACAGCCTTCTAATAGAGAATTAAATGCGTTTGTCATAAGTGGGGCTAGTAGTGTAGTAAAGTGTTTATAAAATGTGGCTGAGTATCCATCAGGGCCTGGGCGTTTATGCAATTTTAGGGATTTTATTGCTGATATGACTTCCATATTAGTGATCTGCTTATCTAAAGTTTCTTGTTGGGTAACAGAAAGGGTTGGGAGAAGAATAGAAGATAACAGTGCGTCTAATTTTGTTGAGTCGAATGTTTGTGTATTTTGGTATAAATCTTTGAGTTTCCTACGGAACTCATTGATAATTTTCTGTGGATTACTAGAAAAATTGTTTTTGGTGATTTGTAGCCGAATTGGTTTCGGAATGTGGTCTGCTCTGCGTAGAGTTAATGCCAAGAATGTGGTTGGCTTATTAGCTTTCATATATATTGTATGTTTAGTTTTGCGAAGAATCTGTATAGCTGAGTCTGTTAAAAAAAGATCAAGCTCCAACTTTGCTTTATCATAGTCTAGCTTTGTAGTTTGAGAGGGCAAATTTTGGAAAATTTCAGAGGCTTTATAATAAGCTTCCTCTAATTTGTTTTGCATTTGCTGTTTCAATTTACGTCGGTAAGACGACTGGCTGATACAGACTCCTCTAATTGAAGGTTTAAGAGCTTCCCATAGATTCAGTGGATTAGTATCTATTGGTAAATTATTAGCGATGTAATCTTGTATGGCTGTTTCTATTTTTAGACGGTATGTTGGGTCAACTAATAAATTATCATTTATAGTCCAGGATCTATGGCTAGGCCTCGGGATCAAGGATGAGAAGGACGTCATGACCGCATTGTGGTCTGACCATGCGCATGGGATGATTAAGGAATTATGTATTTGTGGTAACGTGCCAATGTGGACGAATTGGTGGTCTATACGAGAAAATGTTTTGTGGGGATGGGAATAGTAAGTGTATTGTTTTCTTCTAGGGTTTTGTTCACGCCAAGAGTCAATAAGAGAATGTTGTTCAAGGAGTTGTCTGAAATTAAGGCGTTGAGGTTGTAGTGGTGTAGGGGATTTGTCTAAAATTGGGTATAAAACTTGATTTGAGTCTCCACACATCATGAGGGTACCTTTTTTATGAGATTCAACTACTGAGAACAAGTGTGAGAGGAACGAAAGAGGATTTCTGTTGGGAGCATAGTAAGAAACTATAGTTATTTCATTATCTAACAGGAGACCTGTAAGGATTATATAGCGACCCTCAGGATCTTTTATTTCTCTATGTAAAGTGAAGGGGGTTGTGTTATGAAATGCAATCAGCACTCCTCTTTGTTTTGTAGTGGCCGAGGCCATATAGACTTGTGGGTATTGGCGACTTATAAATTTAGGGGAAGACTGTGTAGAGAAGTGTGTTTCCTGCAGACATATTACATGTGCAGAAAGTGAAGAAAAGGAATGAAAGGCTTTTGTTCGTTTTGGTGGGGAGTTGAGACCCTGGACATTAAGTGTTAGTACATTTAAAGACATTTTTGAATAAAAGGTATTAGGGATTATAATAAATTCTTAATGTGATAATATCCAAGAAGGTTATACTCTGGAGGGGCGAGAAAAAACAAAAAAACAAAACACAATAAAAAAAAAAAAAAAAAAAAAAAAAGGGGGGGGGCAGGAAAGGATGGGTAAAAAGAATAAAGGGGGATGAATAGGACAAGTAGAATAAGTAAAATTCCTGTTTTAGAGCAGTAGATGAGAAATTGTTTTTAAATAAAGAGGAAAATAGCTCCTATATGGAGCTAGTATCCAAGGGGTGGTGAAATATCACCAACCGGTGGGTACAAATGGTCCAAAGAGAGTCCGGTCAGTAAGTCCGGCTACTCGAGGATCTATTGAGAGGCGCAGTGGATTGTCTCCAGGACAAAGGCAGCCTCCTCAAAGGCTATACAAACAATAACAAAATAATACAAGTCACTAATAATATAATAGCTATTATTAGGATAATGTAATAGAGATATGTTTCTATAACTTTGCATTACATCATGCACTTATAAAAAAGGGCATTGCATTTACTAAACTAAACCTAAAAAATGATATTGGAGTAATAAAGTTTGGTAACAATTATTATTTTACAAAGGATTGATTAACTTCTGCTTAAATGAAATTATAAGGATAAAGGTAAAGACAGAGGAAGGATTATTCGATCCCTACTCTGAATCTACCTGAAATTGGTTACCGTTATAATAGTAACACTAGGTAAAAGGTTTCAATGAAATAAAAGAATCGTAGTGGCTTTCAGTCCATTTGATCTTTGGAATTAGGAGGTGGTGATGCAAAACGACTCCTTTTACTGGTACTGGAGTAAGCTAGTTGAGTTTGGTTGTCTTGCTGAGCCTTGGGTGAGTTTGATGATGCTCTGCGTTTGGAGCCTTCAGTCGAATTATCTGGAATTGACAAACGAAGCTCCTGGATCGCAGCCAGTAGGTCGTCCAATTTCTTGCAGGTATATGTTGTACCTTTATAGGTGAATCGCAGGGCAAATGGAAAACTCCAACGATAGGGGATGTGGTGGTATTGGAGTATTTGTAGGTGAGGTTTCATCTCTTTTCTTCTGTAGAGAGTTTGCTGCGAGAGATCATGGAATACTTGGTAGCGATGGCCTTGAAAGGTTAATGTATCTTTATTACGTGCCGCTTCCATCAGTTGTTCCTTTGTTCTAAAATAGTGTAATTTTATTACAATGTCCCTGGGGGGACCATCTTCTTTTTTAGGGGCCAAAGTTCTATGAATTCTGTCCATCTCCAATCGTTCAATGGGGATTGATGGGGCTAACTCCTGAAAAAGCGCTGTAATGATTGATTGAAGATCTATTATAGTTTCAGGTATACCGCGCAGTCGCAGGTTGGATCTCCTCGCTCTGTTTTCGAAATCTTCCAGACGTGTGTGTAGAGTAAAATTTTCTTCTTTCAAGGCTTCTAGCTCGTCAGTATGAGTATATGTGATATCATTTATATCCTCCATTTTGTGTTCTAAGATAGATGTGCGGCGCCCTACCTCACGAATTTCCCTTGTCAGTTTTTCTGTTATTGTGTCTGAGGTATTTTGGAGGGCTTTTTGTAAAACACGTTCAAACTGACTAAGAATATCCGAGTTATTAGGAATATTCTGTAGAGATATTGGTGTTAATCCATAATCAAGGTCAGAGTCAGCAAGTTGTGAGGAAAAATATGTAGAGTTCCCCCTTTGTGACTGTCTCTGAGGTAATGCAGAGCGGGAAGATTGTGCTGCTGTCATATTAGGAGCGTTTCTTGTCAGCTTTTCTTTTCCTGCTGGCTGTTTAAGTTTTGTCTTTTTCCCGCTAAACATTATATGTAGTTGTGCCCCGTAGTCTCAGTAATAAGTGGGTTACCGTATTAATGCGGTATTCGACCGTGACTTGTCGATAGAAGGCCTTTTCGTCCCGGTGACAGCGGAGCTCTAAGCATTCATGACTGCTCAGCAGCTTCGCACCTCGTTATATCACCTTTTAACTGTAGGCAATATCCGAATCAAGATCTATTGTTTGTCTGTTCAAATATGTTGAAAAAGTTTACTGTTTTCCTGGGGTGTACTTATATTTTCACATGACTGTATGTATTAAACATCAGTGTATGATTTGCTAGATAGGTTTAGTGATTGCTTTTGCCATGCATGTGTACATCTCTGTGCTCACGTGAACCATATCGATTTAACGATTCCCTTATTCATTTCCTTTAGTATATCTCTGGCCCAGTTAGGGCTGCTGGTTGCCTTTGCCAGCTGTCAGTGAAAAAACTGTCAGTGTGCAGTACACATTAAATAATATAGGTAAATGGAAAAACAGTAATTGATGTAATGAGGAGATAAGGTATAATGTAGGAGACAAGGTAAAGGAAAATGGACCAGAGAGCTGGTGCTCCAGATGGAAATCCATGCTGGTTGAACATAGCTAAGGGCAGTAGTGCACACAGGTGTATATCTGCGGTAACACAAAGTGTACAGCCACTTCCAGCAGAATAAAAAGGAGAAACAACTATCAGCCATTTGTGTACCTTGGGGATGGATTCGCCCTCTGAACAGTAATTGCGCAATTTATCGGGAAGAATGATTCTCCTGCCACCAGTTCATTGACACCAGACTGCAACATTTATTTCAAAGCAAAAGATTACCATAAAAAAATGAAGTACTTTACATGGAAGAAATACTAAGCATTCAGTTTCCTTTTTCTTAACTAAGAGGGAGACAGCGTGTAAGCCATAATATTTCAATTACCTAATTCATTCATTTGGTCTTTACAACATTTTATCACTTCAGAGGATCTATGTCATAAAAAAACTTTATCTGATAGGATGTACATGTAATTCACTGCTTTTTTTTTAGATTCTTGCAACTGCACACCTGTGGTTTGTGATTATGGTGTCACTAGACAACTAGAGTCTTATGCTGTGTACACACGACCGGACTTTCGACGGACTGAATCACGTCGGACTTTTCGACGGACTTTCGACGGGCTTCCGTCGAATCGGACTTGTCTACACACAATCACACCAAAGTCCCACGGATTCGACCGTGCTGACGTAGGACCGGACTAGAATAAGGAAGTCCATAGCCAGTAGCCAATAGCTGCCCTAGCGTCGGTTTTCGTCTGTGGGACTAGCATACAGACAAACGGATTTTTCGACCGGACTCGAGTCTTTCGGAAAGATTTGAAACATGTTCTAAATCTACCGTCACATTTTCGACAGAAAAGGTCTGCTGCAAGTCCGATGAAGCCCACACACGGTCAAATTGTCCGACGGATTTGTTCCATCGGACAAGTTTGGTCAAAAAGTCCGGCTGTGTGTACACGGCATTATAGTAATAGTCAGAAACTAGTTTCCTAGGCAGTCAGTTTTAGTGAGAGTCATGGTGAGTGAGATACCTAGAGCCTCCCAAAGGAAGTGACAGTAAAGCCTAGTACACACCAGGTCGAAGCCACTGTACTAACAATCTGAATTTAGTACAGCGATCTCCCCTGCCTTGCTATTGTGTTCTGACTGTGGGGGGGGGGGGGGGGGTGTTGAGCCCTGATGCCAAAACACTCTGGTCAGGGCTCTCAGACCTTTTTCGGTCATGAGCCTTCAACTGTCGGACCGGCTGCCATACACACGGCATGTCGCCCGGTTTCTATTGAACCGGCTGATGTGTACTAGGACTATTCGTCCTGTGTGTACTAGGTTTAAAGCATTACTAAACCCAGGAGCCTGCATTCACTATATCTGGTCTCCCACAGTACAGAACATGGAAATGCAATTATTTTAGTAAATATAAACTGCTAAATACCTTTACCCATCAGCAGTATATAGCAGTCTTATGACTCCTGTCAGTGTCTGGCTAAAGCTTGTAGGAGAAGTTTTCATTCTACCCTGATTGCCCTATAAGCCTGCATGACCCCTGACGCTCTGTCTGGACAGTACTAATTGGCCCTGTGCTGATGACATGCACCCTCCCCCCCCCCCAAAAAAAAAAAACTCTCTAGCAATACACACCAAATCGAGCATGTGCAGAGTGGCCACAGGCTCTGTATTATCAGGAGATGGATTGTGACAGTGGAAGAAGGGGAGGATCAGAGATGACTGGATCAAACAGCCTTATTACACAATGCGGGGAATTAACCTCTTAGGTTCCACAGTGAGTATAACAAGCATGCTTTACTGCATATACAGACTGATCTTACTGTTGTAGGTTTAGTAACACTTTAAAGTGTTTGTTAACTCCAAAAAAAAATATATATATATATCCTGTTCCCTTAAAGCATGTTATACAGCACAGTGCTTGTGCTGTGTCATTTGGCCCCCTGTATCACCTGAAATACCTGGCTAATGCTGCCAGTTTCTACCCTCTCCTCCCTGTGCTGACTCCGATGTATCAGGGCTGCTGAGCTCTGACACCGGAGTCAGCGTACCTGTCTCCGTCATCCTTAGTCTGCTCTCCTGCGTCTGTGTCTCCCTCTGTCCTCTCCCCTCTCCCTTCTCTGAGCTCCCCTCCTGCTCTAAAAAACAGGGTTTTTTTTCTACAGTTCCCTCTGATATAGAACAGTAAGCTCCACAGTGCGTGTCATTTATAAAAATATGCGGTTTAATAGCTTACTTTAGACCCTTCCTCAAATCCATTATTACTATTCACATGTTTTAGGGCAGGTTCACACCAAAACGCTTGCACTGTGTTCAAAACGCACAGTGTTAGCAATCTGCTGCAGATGTCAATACATTGTTAGTTGCACACGGTGCGTTTGCAGGCACCACATCATATGGTAACGCACTACAATGCAATTTGGTGAAACATGTTTTTCAAAAGTAGTGTATGCACCACTTTTTGTGTGCTCTGGTGCGATTTGCAGCCCACTCAAATAAATGGGCTATAAATCACACTGCAGGAGAACACACAGAAATCGCAGAGAAATGTGCACCACGTTCCTGTATGATTCTGATGTGAACCGGTATTTAGACCAACAGAATCAGTTAAAGCAAAAAATGTCTTTGGTCAAGGAGAGGAAAAAAAATTCCCTTGATTCAGTGGTTCCAGTTGGAGGAAGAATGCCGCGGCATTGGTGGTATAGGAGGAGAAATATTCTCCTTCATTGGTGGTCATTGGGAGGGAAAATAATGCCCTTAGCATCAATATCATTGGGAAGAAAAATAATGCCCAGCATTGGTGTCGGTAAGAATAGAGCAACAATTTTGATGTAAGTGGCAGTGTTAGTGTCAGTATGAGGAAAAATAATTCCAAAAGTGCCCTATTACTGGTAATGGTGTGATTAGGAATGCTCCAGGATATGTGTTTTCCTTCATAACTTGTTTGAAAAGGTGCTCCATCTCCTGTGCTGTTCCCTTTCCCTGACTACCCAGATGATGTTGAAGTTAAAACAATATAGACGCGATCTTGAAGGAGGTCACTCCGGCTTACAATGCCAGCACAGGTTAAGTACCTGCTGCCACTCTGCAGACAGAATCTTGTGTGCCTTTTTTTTTAATAGAAAGAACTTGGCGGAACATCGTTCCGCCACCTCCAGCGCTGGTCCCTCGCTCTGCTACTCACTGCTGTCGCTTAAAAACAGAGAAGCCCCGCTTTTCTGTTTACAAGTGACAGCACTCCTCTCCCGGCAGCACAAATCCCTCCTCGCTCTGCACATGGCAGCAGTGGAAAGAGCAGGGTAGTGCCTATCCTTCAGTGTGGTTGCAGTTCTGAGCTAGTACACCAACTCCTGTCTCCTGTGCTAAAACATCCTCTACCCCGCGATCTACTGCCACTAGTCATCCACTGCAATGTGAACTTCGCCTCTTTCCCCACAAGAAGTGCACACGCCCCCTGGCCTCCTATTGGCTGTTGGTCCTGGGACATGGTGTCGCCTCCAGTTCGTGCAGCATGCTGCTTAAAGCACTGCTCCTCTGCAGTTCCAGGGACAGGTGTGCTGCTGTACTCCACCTGTAAGGGTTCATGCACACTGCAGCTCAAAGAAACGGCTCCTACAGGCTTTTGAGCTTTTTTGAGCTCTTTTTTTTTTCTGCTGTGAAACTCCCCTCCATGTAAGCCAATGTGTCCACACAACACTATAGCTTTTTCAGGACTTTACAGGCATATGAGCTCACAGGCAAAAGGCATTTGCTTTGGATCTGATTGAGTCTGTGTTGGATCCATTTGTCAGTGCTAGCTGGTCCTGGGAGATATAGTTCTACAAGTAAGTTTGTGCTGGAGGTAGAAGAGGAGAAGTGTGTGTGTGTGTATAGTGTATATATATATATATATATATATATATATATATATATATATATATATATATATATATATACGTATACTGAATGTATATAGTTCTGTCCCTGAAGAATTCCTTGTTGATTAAGTGGGCATCCCATAATAACCCTATCCCCATCCCTAATGAAATACAAAAACAAAGCTGCAAGGATTCCTGTCTCCAGAGTATGTGGAAGATTTGTGTGCCTGGCTGTGCTGGGTGGAAGATACCCATAATCACCAGCAGCTCCTACGGGGATAGCGCTATATTACCAACAGATGAAACCTTAAAAAGGAAACTCAGTCATTTTTTTAACTTTCCATTTATTAAATCTTCTGCCCTTGTTGTTTTAACTTTGGATACTTACTCTGCCAGTAAATACCTTATACAGCCCAGTTCCTGTTTCTTGTCTGGAAAAAAAAGGCTAGGCTTATAACATCATGCACAGCTCTCTCTCTCACTCTCTTGAGAGTTTGCCAGGAAGGGAGGGAGGATGAATCATAAGAGGGCCAATGAGAGCTGCAGGGCTGCAGAGCTGGAGGTGTGCCTTTGTGTGTCTGTGTAAATCCAGGAAGTGAACAGGCAGCAGCTTCAGCTGCCCACAGTTAAAATGGTTGCAGCCAGACTCATTGGAGGGAGATTTCTGCAGTATATGCAGCTTCAGAATGGCAAAGATGTTTTTATTACAAATTATGTGAGAAGACTGCAGTTCCTCTTTAAGTGTTTCTCCTATTCCTGGTAAAGGTTTTTGTTTTTGGCCACATCCACATGTGTGGTAATTCACATTAAAGCACACATTTTACTGCAAATTACTGTGATGCATAATAATGCATAAAACAAACTACAGAATGCTGCGATACCATTATTAATATTAACTGACACAGCATCACACCTCGCCAGATCTTAAGGCGTATGTGTTTCACTGCACAAGAGCACCAGATGTGATCAATCTGTGCAGTGTAATGCTCTACATTTAAAAAAAAGGTTAAGCGCATCTAACATCCATTGCAGTATTTTGGCAACCCATTTAAATGTAATGAGCTGCCTTAGTGCAATGTATGTGAACAGGTAAAATAACGCATGGTACCCTGTGCATGATAATGCACCACAATTGCGTGACTTTTGTTTTAATGAAAACACTTAATTAATAAGACTAAAGATTATACATGGTATCTGCAAGCACAGACATTCCTGCAGTCCCGGGATCCACAGGGTTTGTGGTAAAGCATCCACTAGTCAAAATCAAGCATAATGAACCAGTTCACGCTATCAATAAATAAAATGAAAAGCAAGTGTATTTAATCTCCATGGCAGGCAGTGCCTGGGCCCCCAAGAGGGATGCCTGGCTGGCAGTATGTGATGCTTCATTATTTTTGATTTTGAGTGTGTGATATGTTGTCAGATATATTTCTCATGATTGAAGATGTTAACATATTTTTCATTTACATGAAAGCAAGAAAAGTAAAAATGCATGCAAAATTCAGTGCGTAACATTTAAAATCATTTAAAATGGATGGCTGTGCGTGTTGACTTAATTCTGCAAATAATATGAACATCATTTGCAGGCACATTTGTAGAACAGCAAATATAAAATGCTTTGTATAATATACTCTATATATATTTTAGTGTGTGTGTGTGTATATATATATATATATATATATATATAATATAAAACTCACCAGCCACTTTATTAGTAACACCTTGCTAGTACCGGGTTGGACCCCCTTTTGCCTTCAGAACTGCCTTAATTATTTAATTCTTTGTGGCATAGATTCATCAAGGTGTTGGAAACATTCCTCAGAGATTTTGGTCCATATTGATATGATAGCATCATGCAGATCCTTCAGAATTGTCGGCTGCACATCCAGGATGTGAATCTCCCCTCCCACCACATCCCAAAGGTGCTCTATTGGATTGAGAACTGGTGACTTTGGAGGCCATTGGAGTAAAGTGAATGCATTGTCATGTTCAAGATACCAGTGGTGAGATGATTTGAGCTTTGTGACATGGTGCATTATCATAGCTCCCAACTGTCCCTGAGCAATGTCCTTCTGTCCCTCATTCCTCCTCATTTATCTCTCATTTAGGTCTGATCTATATAGTTGTATATAAAATGCATTTTTTATCTATCAAAAAGTGTTTTCCAGCACTAAACCTTTCATCTGATTTCTAAATTGCTGCATTTGTAAATTCCAAAAGCCAATATAAAGGAATAATAGTGGTAAAAAAAGCACTTGTGGGTTTAACCAATCTTGTTTTTATGTACAATTCTCCTTTAAGGGGGCGAGGCCAGGGGTTTGTCCTATGCCTGCATACGTTTGCTGATAGGTGTCCCTCATTCCCATCTCAAAAAGTTGGGAGGTATGCATTATCCTGCTGGAAGTAGCCATCAGAAGATGGGTACACTGTAGTCATAAAGAGATGGACATGGTCAGCAACAATATTTAGATAGGCCGTGCCGCTCCCAATGTGATTGGACACAGCGGGAGCCAATCAGTGGGTCTGGCGGCCGAGATGGTCACCACGACCCGCCGATTGTTCACAGGAGAGACGGATCAGCGGTGTGCCGATGTAAACAAAGCACACCGCTGATCTGTCAGGGAGGAAAAGTGAGAGATCGTGTTTCAGCTAAGCTGAATCACAATCTCTCTCTTCCTCCAGTGTAACACTCCCCCCCACAGTTAGAAATATTCCCCAGCAAACACATTTAACCCCTTGATCGCCCCCTAGTGTTAACGCCTTCCCTGCCAGGGCCATTTATACAGTGATCAGTGTATTTTTATAGCACTGATCACTGTATTGGTGTCATTGGTCACCAAAAAGTGTCACAGATTCAGATTTGTCTGCCACAATGCCGCAGTCCTGCTAAAAATCGCAGATCGCACCATTACTAGTAAAAAAAAAATTAATAAAGTCCCTAAATCTTTCTCGTAGTTTGTAGATGCTATAACTTTTGTGCAAACCAATCAATATACGCTTATTGGGATTTTTTTTACCAAAAATACGTAGCAGAATACATATTGGCCTAAATTGATGAAGAAATTTGTTTTTTTTTTACATTTTTTTTGGATATGTATTATAACAGAAAGCAAAAAATATATTTTTTTTTTTCAAAATTGTTCTTTTTTTGTTTATAGCGCAAACAATAAACACCAGAGAGGTGATCAAATACCACCAAAAGAAAGCTCTATCTGTGGGAAAAAAAGGACATCAATTCTATCTGGGTACAGCGTCGCACGACCGCGCAATTGTCAGTAAAAATGACATAGTGCTCTATCGCAAAAAATGGCCTGGTCAGGAAGTGGGTAAAACCTTCCGGGGCTGAAGTGGCTAATAATTAATGGCACCCACACGCATCAGCTAAAGAGCAACGTGTTTTATCTGTGGGTCAGGAATGTTAAATTATTTTGTGAGAACCTAGCCCTAAACTGCAACTAGTTTGAATTCCCTGTCTCACACTGCATCTGAAGTTGGAGACTTCTTTTTTCTGTAACCTGTCATATGTTTTCAGGTAAAGTGGTTCTAAAGGCAGAAAGTTTTTTACCTTAATGCATTCTATGCATTAACTGCTTGTTGACCAGCCGCCGCAGTTATACAGAATGGCTCGGCTGCGCAAATCGCTGCACCGGTACGACGGTCCCTTTAATGGCTATAGCATTATAGCCGCAGCCGTTGCGTGTGGCCAGTGGATGCAATATTCGCTGGCCACCCGCAATCACTCCACAGAGAGCCAGAATGGGGAGCTGTCAATGTAAACAAACAGATCCCCGTTCTGTCATGGGAGTAAAGTGAGATCATCTGTTCTTAGTGACCAGGAACGGTGATCTCTCTCTACTCCCAGTCAGCACACTTCCCCCAGTTAGAAACACCTCCCTAGGGAACACTTAACCCCTTGATCGTGACCTAGTGTTAACCTCTTCCCTGCCAATGTCATTTATACAGTGATCAGTGGCTATTTTTAGCACTGATCACTGTAATAATGTCACTGGTCCCAAAAAAGTGTCAAAAGTGTTTGATCTGTCCGCTGTAATGTCACAGTGCCACTAAAAATCACTGCAATTACTAGTAAAAAAAAATTAATAATAAAAATGCCATAAAGATATCCCCTATTTTGTAGACGCTTTTGCGCAAACCAAACAATATACGCTGATTGCGATTTTTTTAGTAAAAATATGTAGAAGAATAGATATTGGCCTAAACTGATGAAGAAATTAGTTTTTTTTATTTATTTTTTTGGGATATTTATTATAGCAAAAAGTAAAAAATATTGTTTTTTTTTTCAAAATTGTTGGTCTTTTTTTGTTTATAGCACAAAAAATAAAAACCGCAGAGGTGATCAATTACCACCAAAAGAAAGCTTTATTTGTGAGAAAAAAGGGACCTCCATTTTTTTTTGGGTAAAGCTTCGCACGACCGAGCAATTGTCAGTTAAAGCAACGCAGTGAGATATCGCAAAAAATGGCCAGGTTGTTAAGGGGGTAAACCCTTCCGGGGCTGAAGTGGTTAAGGTAAAAACCTTCTGGGTACAACTTCTCCCAGCCCCCCATATATTTACCTGAGCCCAATCTCAATACAACGATGTGCATGAGAGCAGCAGCTTTCCCGGGTCTCTCTCTTCTCATTGGCTCACACAGCAGCAGGAGACATTGGCTCTTGCTGCTTTCAATCCCAGCCAGTGAGCCAATGAGGAGAGAGTGAGGGGCAGGGCCATGTTCTGTTTGTGAACACTATTAATTCACAGGAGTGTGGCTTGGGAACACTTGTCAGGGTGGAGGAGCCAGGACTGCTGGCGGGGGACCCAAAAAGAAGAGGATCGGTGGCTGTTCTGTGCTAAACCATTGGTAAGTATAAATTGCTTATTATTTGTTTGTTTTTTTAATTACAACTTTGAGCTTGGGTTCACACTACCGTGATCTTAGACATTGCATGTGATTCGATCCCGCACTGCTGGTGCCAATCACATGCAATGTATGTGGGATGCGAGTTCAGCCATACAGTTCTATGGCTGAACTTGCATTAAATTTGCAGGAAAAAAAGTGCAAGGACTTTTTTTTCCCCCGCACTGAAATCGGATCGCATGTGTGTTCTCACCTATGCGATCCGATTCCTGTGCGAGTTCACAGTTCACACTGCGATCTGTGAACCGATCTGAGGGTGTCAGTCACAATGTATTGACAACTGCAGTGGTTCGCAGAAGGCAGTGTGAACTGCCTGCGGGAGAGATGCGAT
This sequence comes from Aquarana catesbeiana, assembly GCF_042186555.1. Classification (NCBI taxonomy): domain Eukaryota; kingdom Metazoa; phylum Chordata; class Amphibia; order Anura; family Ranidae; genus Aquarana; species Aquarana catesbeiana. The sequence continues at coordinate 224,935,179 of NC_133324.1, forward strand.
GCGGGAACCCACACTAGAATCGCGCAGGTTCCTGCATCGCATCAGTGTGAACCTAGGCTTAGAATTACTTTAAGCAAATGTTGTTTTTCATTCTTTTATAGTACATCAAAAGGTTTAAAATGCATATATATTACTTCCCTTATTGTCATTGCAAAAGAATTTGAAATGAAGAAGTGCCAGGCAATCAGAGATCTTGCCAGGGTCTGATCACTAAATTAAGTCTAAGTGCCAGACAATACACCTTGCTCAACTTTCAAACCTTTTATATAAATTGAGTTTCTTAATTGAAGGATGACTTTGCAGTTGAAAGTCAATGCATGTGGTTGACAGGACCTGATCTAAAGGGTTGTCCATAGACAAAGTAAAGCTAAATAAGTGGGCAGGTATAAATATTTCATATGTAATCCAGCACAATTGTGAATATTGAAATACTTTGTTAAACCCAAGCTAGACTGGTGCACTTTAAGTTTCTAATGTATGCATTGTACATAATCACATAAGCCACACATTTGACTAAAAACCTCCCTGGCATTGTCCCGAAGGCTCCCTCTGGTTCTGACCTTCACTTTCAGCTGGTAACAAATTTAATGTCAGAACTCCAAAAATGTAACATACTTTGTGTACAAATAATTTCCAATTTCATAGCTCAGTGATATTCAAAGTCACTGCCATCCTTCTTACAAACATGTTTTTTCCCCTAAGTCTATCAAAAGCTCAGCCTTACAGCATGATTTATTTTAGAAACAGAGTAAATGTTAACTCTATCTCCTCAAATACCCTTTTGCAAAAAAATTAATTTAGGAAATGGAAGAGACTTTTCAAAATACACAAAAATTAAATCAGAGTGTATGAATTCGAAGAGTTCGATTTACCAAGCCCCACGCTTGTGCATCCTAGCTAAGAAACCATGGATAAACATGAAGAAATATTGTACATACTGTAAGGCAGTGGCTGACAGAATTGTGGTTGATGTATATGTGTCACCTAGGTTTCTCACCTGCAAAAGTTAAGGGCTCCAGAATTTTGAGTCAGTTGGGGAGAAAACTGTTTTAGTAGATCTTAAGTTCTGGTCTGGGCCCTGGAGGCTAGGTAGGATAAGACTCCATCCCTGGGTCCATATCTTACCTGTTAGCCAGACCTCGTTTTTAGGCTCAGTTGCAGTGGTGGCCTGTCCATACGGGGTGCAGGGGCGCCGCGCCCCTAATCCATGCGCCTGGGCCCTAATTTACATGCAGGGTGCCAGGGGCATGGACTCCAATGGGAGGGTTTTTTATTTTAGAAGCACATAATTAGAGCCTGAGGCTATTGGCTTAAAAAAGGGATGGGCTTGGGGCGCAGAGACCCGACCGCCGGGGGGGGGGCGGTTGGTTGGAGGTTGGCGGTGAATGGATTGCCGCACCCCCCCAAAAAAATATACCACTGCTTAGTTGTCCACTGGCTTTTTTTATATGTGAGCTAACTGATACGCTTGCTGCTGAGTGAAAAGGCTGACTGCTGACAGAACACTAAAAAGTTATATGTATGTTTGTTTTAGAGAGCCCATTACCGAGCACCCAGTTAGTCAGGAACTGACATAGGTTTAGTTAGTGGTTCAGACAAGCAAACGCTTTGTTTGTTTTATGCTATGGACTTGCTGTAGAAAGTGCTCCTGCATTGAACTCTCTTTATTACTGTCTTGTTTAATAAAAGTGCAAAGCAGTCCTGCTTTGACTGTTCTGGTTGTCCTTGCCTTTTGCATGTTTTACCGCTACCACTACTAATTAAGCCTGTCCCCTTTACAATACCTATTATTTTAAGGAAAGGTTGGAATCAGTCAATGAAAACTACCAGAACATTGACAATAATTCCATCTACATGAACTGAACTGAACTCCATACTGCACTCTACCACACAAATCTTGTCAGCCTCCATCCACACAGATACAGAAAAGTGGGAGGCATAGTAAGTAATGCTAAGGGGATTTACACAAAGGATGGATGGTGCAGTGAGCATACAGAGTTGTTCCCTCAAGGGAACTGTGACTCACAAGAAAAAAGACTAATCTATCAAAAAAAGGTGAAATCACCTATAGGTCAGCTTGGTGGGCTGTTCATCATCAGCTGTTATCTTAGGTCTCTTAAAGCGGAGTTCCACCCAAATTTTGAACATTATCTCTATGCATTCTCTTCCTTGCCTAGATGCTGACATGCTGTGTAAAAAAATTTAAATTGCCGTAATTACCTTTTTTTTTCTAATCTTCTTAGCACTTCCTGGTTTTCCTCCCATGGGAGTAGGCGTGTTTCTAGCCTCTCCCAGACCTCCCACAGTCCCCTGGGAGCTAGTCTCAGGCTTCCCAGCATGCATTGTGCAACAGCGTCATCACAACATCTCGGTGAATGCTGGGAGCACAGCATTCACCGCATCCAGGAAATACATGCTTGTGGGCTTCAAATGCCCACAATGAAGATGGAAACCGCCTTCAGTGAATTTTATAAGTTATTCTTTACAACGAAATCGGACACAGGCGGACTTATTACACAGAACATGTGAGTAGATAATCATGAGAAGAAAAGTTTGTGAATGAACTCCAAAAAAACAAAACGATAGATAGGTGGACCTCCGCTTTAAGGCTTTAAGCGATTAGCTCTCTTTATCACAGTAATTGGCTTTGTTCTCACTCTGTTGACTCTTAAAGTAAACATGCACTTTGCTATGCATGGGCAAAGCAACAGGTTTGCTTTAAAGTGATTGTAAACCAATAAAACGAAAATAAACAAAGCATATCCTTATATAGTTTGTCTTTGCCTCAAGCCTCAGCTCCTTGCCTTGTGCTGTGCATGACATCAGGTTCCCGTCCCCTGTCTTCTGGAGCTGAGAAATGCTGTAGAAACTCTGTCCTTTGATTAGAAGTAGAGAAGAGATGGCTGCAGATAAACAGGTACAGCTTATGTAGCAGGATTTGTTTAATCTCAGTGTATCATCTGATGCCACTGATATCACTTCACTGGGTATATGTAAGGGTTTATAATGACTTTAATGTACCCCTCTCCAGCAGTACATAATTATCTTTTTTTTAGTTTCCTCACTTCATTCAGTCACTGCAAGTAAACAAAAGGAGCAAGCTACTTACACAGGGCTAAGGACTTTCTAGCTGCCTCCAGATCACACAGCTGGGCCATCATTAAGCAGTAGATAGTTTCTTTGTGCCTGGTGACTGAATGGAGCACCAGGGAAGAGAAGTAAAGGTGAGAACGTGCTGCTGGAGATGGTGGCATTAGGCATTGAAGCAAACCTGTAGTTTTCCCTACAGGACTCTGAATTTTCTGTACTCTATCAAATATATATATATATATATATATATATATATATATATATATATATATATATATATATATATATGTGTGTTTGCCTATAGATACACTTTGATGTATACTGTATTATATGTGAAATTATAGATTGTCCTGTTTTGGTATTTGTGTGTCATTTTGTATTGAGTAGTTTAAAGAACTGTTTAACAAAAACTAAGGTACTTAGTTACTTAGCAGTGTTACTTAGACTCAACTTGTTTTCTTATTTTGGTGTACTTCTAGAATTCTCTACATTATTCCCATGCAAGGCTCCCTAAACACTAGAATGGGATCCTGATATACATAGGTTAAGCCAACATTATAGAAGCAGGAAAGTGGCTATAGGCTACAGGGACCTCCAATGGGAAAAACTTAATGACAAGTTAGCATTAAAAACACTCACATGTAACAACATGTTTGTCCAGCGCAGGGAATTCCAGTAAGAGCCCTGGTAGATCTCTGCAGTCTACGATGGAAGAAAGCCTTGTTCCTCTATGCTGTCGGTTAGTCTGTTAGCAAAAACAGCGTTTTTAATGCTAACTTGTCATTAAATATTACGATCTTACTAAGAGGCGCCTGTTGCTGTTTCTTTTCTCTTTTACATGTTGGCTCAGGGGCGGATCGGGGGGGGGGGGGGGGGGGGGCAACGGGGCAATTGCCCCCCCCCAAAAAAATAGTACTGACTCCAAGGCTTTCTCCCTCCGCCACCTCACCAGATTTGCATTACGAGGCATCTAAATGCAGCTGCAGGGACTTTATTTATGTTTCCCCTGGCTCTCCTAAAGTCCCAAGTGCCCTAAAATATATTCCCTGGGCCCCATCAGTTCATTTAGAGGGGCCAGTGGCATCACTATGGGGGTCTGGAAGTGATGTGACACCGAGGCCGCTGCTACATGCTGGCAGATTTGCAGCACAGCGATGCGAGTGTCACTCCACTTCCCTGTCAGGCAGAGTGATCTCCACCCAACAGGAGCTTCCTAGTCCCGGCTGGTGTGACGCCACGATTCAGAGGCGCGCAGGATTGAAGACAAGATGGACTTGTAGCTAGCTCAGTGCAGTGCAAGTGAGTAATCACTTAGCTAAGGAATTGTTATGTTAATTAGCTACGACGGGCATTGTTATGTTAATGAGCGATGGCGGGCATTGTTATGTTAATGAGTTAACACCTTGTCTTACATGTGAAGAGGTTAACGCTTTGGGGAAGGGGGTTTAAATAATTTACATTGGTAAATTACAGATATGGCACATGGAGGGGGTTAATGTACTCACTCATGTATTAGTGACCAGTGGCAATTAACCCCTTTGTGCTGCATTAATGACAGTGGCACCATCAATGTTAATTAACCCCTTTTATGCTACAGCATGAAGGGGTTTATAAACATTGCCACTAATGCAGCACAAAGGGGTTCATTAATTGCCACAGGTCAGTAATACATCAGTGAGTACATTAACCCCCTCCATGTGTTATATTACAATTACCAATCGTCATCATTATCATCATGATAATCACACAGTACAGGTGCGTTGAGCCACAGCACCTGTATTATGTGAATATCATGATAATAATGATGATATAGAATGACAGAAAAATTAATCTTTAGGCTTCATTCACACAGGGCGTGCTGCAGACATGCGTCTAACATGCAGGGCTATCTTTTACTGGCTTGGGGATGCATAAAGTGTTACATGCATCCCAATGCCAGCATCCCATTTATTTCTACTGAGACACACAGCCACTATATCCCAATATGTCATGCATGCGGATCCCAGAGACTAGACTCTGGATCCGCCCCTGGAGTGGCTTCACCTCCCCCTACAAGGCTGCCCTGCAAATAGACTGTATATCTCTCACAAGGAGCTGTAATTTGGTCAAAAGGACTATTTTGATGATTTGCATTGTGTTTTACAATTTATATTGAGACCTGCGCTGCTATTTGTTGTTGTATTTATAATGGGAAAAACTTTCCTGACAAACACAGTAGGTTCAAGCCAGTTAAAGCGGAACTTCACCTTAAAGAGGAAGTTTGCTTTATTCCCTTCTACCTCTCTCCTTCTCTATTTTTGGCCCTTTTTTGTGGAGAGAGCAGGTACCTGGTCTTGACAGGTACCCGCTCCCACTTCTAGTCCGATTGCCACAGCGATCCACCAAAATTTCTTCTTCCCCCGCCCGTAACCTTCTAGGACACATTACAGGTCCCAGAAGGCTGCAGGACCATTCACAAAGCGCAGAGCAGCTTGCACATGCTACAGTAAATATTCCGGCTTTGGGGACCCAGAGATCGGTGAAGAACTGGTTCTGGTGTAGACAGCGCTGGACCCCTGAACAGCTGAGTTCCCTTTTATTAAAACTCAGCAGCTAAAGTGTTTGTAGATACTTATTTACATTTTTTTCAAACAGGGCGAAGAACTGTTTTGACCTAAAGTGAACTAGCCAATGGATCAGGTTCCTGTAGATTATCAACATGGACTAGTATGTGGGAATAGATGCTTTACTACAGAGTTCAGCAGGGAAGCATTTGGAATGTAATGTTAGGGTTCATGCTTTCAATATCGTAAAGATTTACAGGGAATGATGTTTGACCCCTCCACTTTGGAAAGCTATGCAGTTATATTCCTTTCTCTCTCAACTGCACCACAAGACTTGATTCCTGCCCCCTCTTTCTCCTTTTGAGAAGTTCTTCCTTGACACTGAACCAATACAACATGATTGTGTCATTCTCACTGCATTTTTTCTGACCCTCCTGAGCTGGACTACCTGAATTTCCAATGAGAATGAGATCTGGGTTGCACATTTACATCCAAAGAGACAGAATTCTCCAGATGACCCATAGGACTGCCATCTCAAGTTCCATACAAGAAACGGGATATAAAATCCTCTCCAGGTGGGTACAGGGTCCCCTCGACAATACATAAGCTTTTCCGCAATGTGGCTCAATCTGTTGGAGGTGCCAAGGGGAAGAGGGCACCCTGCTACATATATTTTGGTCCTGTCCAATTATACAAACCTCTTGGACACAGGTGAAATTGCTTATCTATAGACTAACAGATATACAGATGCCAAATGACCTGGAGGCATTCCTCCTTCATCTGGCTCCGCTCTCTACAAAGAATTTCAAACACTTACTCAATGCAGTGAAATCATGCATTCCGCTATGCTGTAAGCAAAATACAGCTCCAATGCTTAGCCTATTGTTCACCAAGATCAGCGAGATACATTTGATGGAGGAATTGATGGCTACAGTCAATAATACTGAAGAGCAGTTCTGTAAGAGATGGTTTTACTGGACTGACTTTATCTTCTTGGCTCATTATCAAGCTATGTTGGCAGCCTCCACGTAGACACTTCAATTAGTTGCTAGGGGCTGGGGTCTATGCCAAATCTAGAAACCATGGCATTCCATGCCCCTTCTTCCCAACTTCCTCCTTAGTACTACCCATCCCCTAGCCCCCCCCCCTCTTTCTCTCCCCTTTCTCTCGCTCTCTGTATATATCCCATTTCCTGCGGTACTTGCCCTGCTGTTGTTTTTGTCTCTGAACTTTCTAAATTCTAAAGATTGATCATGCCACCAACAGATGTAGTTTTTCTGATCAGATTACTTAAGTCAGTAAAGTGGCAGTCTAGATTGGTTCATACAAATTGCTGTTTATAAAGATGTGCATTGCTAAACAATGATTTGCAAGGCCTCACCCACATACTGGGTTAGGGTGATTAACCATACAGTACACTGTACTCGTACTTTGAATATATACCAAGTTATGCAATGGTGTATGATTGAAAAAAGATAAATAACGAGTTTAAGGAAAAAGATTTACAAGGAAGTATATCCACAGAGAGCCAATGTTGAGCTGTGCCTCCTTTGCTAAGCAATGTGACCAATGGTGTCACATGACTGAGCCCAGGAAATGCAAGAGCAATGTGAAATTCGTTTGGAGCTGATCATTGTACATACTCTTGTCTGTACAGGTCTATATTTGGTGGCAGCGGTACCCTTTGGGTGCAAGAGTGTGTTATAGCAACTAAAAATTCTGCTAGCACCTGCATTAGGAGAACTATAGCAGTATTCATTGGTGCTAAACAACAGACTAATCCTGAAGAGACTCAGCACTAGTAACATGAACAGATGAAGATAATTGATATGATATACTAAAAGGAAATAGACAGTGCACTTGACAAGTACAGTTGCACTCTGCAAGGGACTTTGCTCCAGAGCTTAGTAAATGAGGGGTAACTCTGCTGCCTTCCATCATCCAATCATGTGCAAGCAAAAATGCTATCTTTTATTTTCCTTGCATGTGATTGGGTATTCTTTGCAAAGTGAAGCTTGACTTCATTTACTAAGCTCTGGAGCAAATTTCCTTGCAAAGTGCACGGTCTAACCGCCTTTAGTAAATCAACCCCAGTAACTCAGATTGGTTTTGGAAAGAGCAAACTGTGACACAAACAATGCTATTGATAATGTTGTTCCGGTTTGCAAACCAAGCAATACTATTGTCCACTCCTGGAATTTGCACTGCTACATCAATATAAACATAGGGCTTGTTCAAACCAAAGAGATATTGACCTGATATTTTTTTACTGGATCGTAACACATGACATATCCAAATAATTCAGTACCAAGAGTCAAGTTATGAAAAGCAGGTGAAAAAAATTGATGAACCAAATGGAAAATCTGTACAATTCCAACCATAACAAAGCCTCTGGGGGAAATAAAACCCAGGTTCAAATCTGTTTTATTCTCTCATTGCACACATAAAACAACATTACAATGATTTTTACAAATATAAGTGTAGCGGGCACCTACTTTTGCTTAGGTGACCCTTTTTGCTAAGCTTTTTATGTCAGGTAAATTTAGACAGGCTTGTGCTATTACAGCAGGCCTGTTGTTGTCAATTTCCATTTGAGTGGCAGGTACTTTATGTGATAGTCTGGACCAATCATTGATTTGCTTGGTAATGCCTGGGACTCTCATATAAAAGGGGGTCACATGGTGTCCGGGGGAGGAGAGTTCGAGTCCAGTCCTGCTCTGAGGAGCGAGAGAGCCAGCCTAGTTCCCGGAGGGGAAGGTGGAGGTTTTCTCCCCTGAAGCCAACGGAGCTTCACCTTTGCAAGAAGGGTGAAGAACCGGTCCTTATGGAGGAACAGACGACATATTACAGTATGTAGTCGCTGATGTCATTGGCCGCCCCTGCGGGGAGGGGAGCGGGCCACAAAGTAGAAGAGGAACTTAGAATCATTGCGGGAGAAGTAGAGACAAGCGGAAGCCCCTCCAGAGGCTGAGGGATGTTGGTACGCAAGTCAGCAAGACAGGTGGTTGTGGCCTGTGACTTTGGGTTCAGCATTGCCCCGGGATTCCAATCAGTCAAGAGGGAAAGTTATTCAGAGTGACTCTTCTTTAGCTCAACTTGGAAGTACCATGCAGATGGGAAGTAATGGTAAAAAGGTAGCGGTGAAGCTGCAAGCACATATATAGAGATACAGACTGTTCTTAGAAGTTCTGCAGATAAAGACATTATTCAGAGTGACTCTATCGTTTATTCTCTCATCTTATCAAAAATCTACTTCCATATTCCCTGATAAAGTAATCATCCAGTTTTGAATCACTGTCACCCGCAATGTTATGAGTCTTTGCAAGTGAAGCAAAGGAAAAGACTAGAAATCAACCAAAGGAAAAGACTAGAAATCAACCAAAGATCATCTCAAAGAAAGTCCTTCTCCCATCCCAGTTTATGTTGATAAATACAGCATTAAGAAAAGCATTAAGGACTGTGACTTTTAATCTATGGGCTGCGAGAGTTGAGTGGTAAACGTGAATTACGGATATAACAAATATTCATCCCCTCCTCCGGGAGTAAGTGCTACATAAGCTTTCCTGGACCATTGCGAACAGTGACTTAAGTTGGATTTGGAAACAGCGAACTGTGACACAGACTATGCTACTGATGATATCTTTCCTGTATGTAAACCCAACAATACTCTTGTCCACACCTGAAATCTTTACTGCTACAAAATTATAAACATAACATAACAAACTGATAAGATATCGATCTGTTTTTTCTTTACTCAATCAAAACACAACATATCCAAATAATTCAAGGGCAACAGACAAGTTATAAAATGCAGGTGGAAAACCTGATGAAAAGCAACTACAAAGTTAGTACATTTCCAACCATAACAAGCCCTTTGGGGCATAAAAAAAACTCAGTGTCAACAAATCTGTTTTATTTTCTCATTTCACCAAGAACATGTAACTACATTACAGTGACTTTTACAAATATAGGATTTTCTAGACTTAAACAAGATTTAGAAGAGTAAATCTGCACTGTGAGCATTAAACAATTATTCCATGCAGAATACAGGCTCTACTGTCTCTGCGGCGGTGTTCCTAGATCTCAACACCCACAGAAACCTGATATACAGTATATGGTCAGAAGCGATGGCACCCTTCCAAATTAGTGAGTTCAGGAGTTCCAGTGAGGTGTATTGTAATGCTACAGCATACAAAGACATTATAGACAGCTGTGTACTTCCAAGCTTGTGGCCCTTTTCTGTTCCAGTATGATGATTGTGCCCCTATGCACAAAACCAGGTATATAAAGACATCATCTTCTAACTTCAGCTTGGTCAGTTAACCACTTCAATAAAGTACACTTTTACCCCCTTTTACCCTCTTCCTGCCCAGACCAATTTTCAGCTTTCAGTGCTCTCATATTTTGAATGACAATTACTCTGTCATACAACACTGTACCCCAACAAAATTGTTATCATTTTTTTCACATAAATAGATCTTTCTTTTGCTGGTATTTATTCACCACTGTTTTTTTATTTTTTGTGATACAAGCTAAAAAAGAGCAAACGTTTTGAAAAAAACAAATTTTTTTTAGTTTTTAGTTTCTATTATAACATTATAACATATTATAACACAAATAAGTAATTTTCCTTCATACATTTATACTGCTACATATCTTTGGTAAAAAATAACCCACATTTGTGTATATTATTAAGTCTGTGAGAAAGTTGATCACACCTGAGGTACTGACTGCCTATCTCATTTCTTGAGGCCCTGAAATGTCAAGATAGTACAAATGGCCCCCCCCCCCCCCCCCCCCAACTTCCTTTTTGGAAAGTAGACACTCTAATGTTCTTAGTAAGAGGCATGGTGAGTTTTTGAGCTTTTTGAAGTTGTAATTTTCTTCCCACAATTCTTGGGAAAATAAAGACATTTATTTTTTTTAACACAAAATTGTCATAATAACAAGTTATTTCTCAAACACAGCATAGTCATACTTGCAATTACACCCCAAAACACATTTTGCTACTCATCTAGAGTATGGCGATGCTACATGTGTGAGACTTTTTCACAGCCTGGCCACATACAGAGGCCAAACACTCAAGTAGCACCTTTAGGCATTTTAAGGACATAAATTATACATTTAATTTCCTGACTAATTAGGCTGCACTGATGGCTGCACTAATGGGTTGCACTGACAGATCCGCTGATGGCTGCACTAATGAGCTGCACTGACAGACTCACTAATCGCTGCACTGATGAGCTGCACTGACAGGTCCACTGGTGAGCTTCAATGACAGATCCACTGATTGCTGCACTAATGGGCTGAACAGACAGATCCAATGATGTCTGCACTGATGGGCTTCACCGACAGGTCCACTTATAGCTGCACGGATGAGCTGCACTGACAGGTCCATTGATGGCTGCAATGATGAGCTGCACTGACCAGTCCATTAATGGCTGCACTGATGAGCTGCACTGAGAGGTCCACTGATGGCTGCACTAATAGGCTGCACTGACAGATCCACTGATGGCTGCACTAATGGGCTGCACTGCCAGATCCACTGATGGCTGCCCTGATGAGCTGCACTGACAGATCCACTGATGTCTGCACTGATGGGAGCACTAACAGGTTCCTTGATGGGTTGATCTGACAGGTTCTCTTTATTTGGAGCAGTGTGGTGCACAGTAGTGAATGTGTTAACTGGTAACTCACTGTTCCCTAGTTCTCCTCCTCACACAGGATTGGTGTTTGAAGAGTAGAAGCTGGGAACATTGAGTAACCACTGTTTGTTTACATTTGTGACCGGACACAGCCAATCACTTGGTAAGGAGTTTATTGGCTCTTTACCCTGATCATGGATATCCTATGTCCAAGAGACACAGCACATCATTGATCGCCATGAGCCGTGCGATGGGGAGGACGTCATATAATGTCCAGTCAGAATGGGAAAGCACCTGCCAGGCCGTCAATCTACTATAGGCCGGATGGGAAGGTGTTAAGCTCTAATTCATCCCAAAGGTGTTCTATCGGGTTGAGGTCAGACTGCAGGCCAATCAAGTTCCTCCACCCCAAACGCATGTCTTTATGGACCTTGCTTTCTGCACTGGTGCGCAGTCATGTTGGAACAGAAAGGGGCCATACCCAAACTGTTCCCACAAAGTTGGGAGCATGAAATTGTTCAAAATGCTGGCACTTTAAGAGTTCCTGTCACTGGAACCGAGGGGCCAAGCCCAACCCCGGAAAAACAAGCCCACACCATAATCCCCCCTCCACCGAATGATTTGGACCAGTGCACAAAGCAAGGTTCCTAAAGACATGGATGAGCGAGTTTGAGGTGAAGCAACTTGATGTGCCTGCAGTCTGACCTCAACCCAATAGAACACCTTTGGGATAAATTAGAGTGGAGACTGTGAGCCAGGCCTTCTCGTCCACATCAGTGCCTGACCTCACGAATGAGCTTCTGGAAGAATGGTCAAACATTCCCATAGACACACTGCTAAAACAGCCTTCTAAGAAGAGATGAAGCTGTTGAAGCTGCAAAGGGTGGGCCAACTCAATATTGAACCCTACGGACTAAGACTGGTATGCCATTAAAGTTCATGTGCATGTAAAGGCAGGCGTCACAATACTTTTGACAATATAGTGTAGCCAGGGCTCATAATTTCAAGTCCTGAGCTACTAGCCAGGCCTCAAGGGTTACAGTTGCCCCGCCCAACCCCTACCTTGCTCCGTCCCTAATTCTGCCCCTAATCATGCCCTCGTAAATTATCTCATGAAATGACACTTAAATGTTTTATGCAGAATTAAGTTACAAAAAATAAAATATTAACAACATCTTTATCAGTTCCCCTCAGCACAGTCTCACCAGTGCCAATCAATGCAGTGTGACCTGTGTCCATCATTGCAGCGTGACCTGTGTCCATCATTGCAGCGTGACCTATATCCATTATTGCAGCCTCACTGTGCCCATATATGCAGGCTCACCGTGCCCACCATTGCAGCCTCACCATGCCCACCATTGCAGCCTCACCAAGCCCATCATTGCAGCCTAACCATGCCCATCATTGAAGCCTCACCATGTACACCATTGCAGCCTCACTGTGCCCAACATTACAGCCTCACTGTGCCACTCACTGTGCCCCTATTGCAGCCTGACTGTGCCCCCATTGCAGCCTCATCATGCCCCTATTGCAGCCTCATCGTGCCCAACATTGCAGCCTCACTGTGCCCACCATTGCAGCCTCACCATGCCCCCATTGCAGCCTCACTGTTCCCAACATTGCAGCCTCACCGTGCCCACCATTGCAGCCTCACCACGCCCCCATTGCAGCTTCACTGTGCCCCACATTGCGGCCTCACTGTGCCCAACATTGCAGCCTCGCCAGGGCAGAGGAAGAGGTAGGGTGGGCTGGATCATGACTGGAGGAAGAGGAGAGCCATGGGATCACAGAGCGTTATAGCACGCTGTTACAGCTTACATTGAAATTGCCTCTGCTCTGCTCGCCTTCACACACAGCCCTGCCTCCTCCTGAACCCGCACCTGTGATAGACAGAACACATCCCAGCATTGGACCTGCATTCTGTCTATCAAAGGTGCGGGGTCAGAAGGAGGCGGGGCTGTGTGTGACGGCGAGCGGAGGCAATTTCATTGTAAGTTGTAACAGCGTGCTATACCGCTTGGTGATCCCGTGGCTCTCCTTTTCCTCCATGCTCTCTTCCACCAGGGCGATCACTGGGACCATGGCACCCGGTCAACCCCACCCGCTGGCGGTGCTCGCCCCCCACTCCCAGGCAGCCCAGCTTGCAAGCTCTCATTTTCCACTCGCAAAATGCGAGTAGGCGAGTGGAAAATTTGAGGGCTAGTGTAGCTATTAATAGAGATATTTCCAGATGAATGTTTCAGTAAAGTCCAGTTTCAGGGGTCCCTAAGGATGATGAAAAACCTGTGTGTTTGTTTTGGAGACCTGAAGACGAGATCTGAGGTCATGGGGAGATCCTCCAACTGTTGTCTAACTAGCCTGAAACACAGCTTTTCACTGGCAGGATCTGTGGTGTGGCACTGAAACTGAAACTCAGAGTCAGCCTATCTACTCTGTGCTTAAGTCCCTCCCTAACAGTTTCTAATTGAACATGCAACCAGTCCTCTAAGCTAATGATTCCAGAGTGGCCACCAGAAGCCCAACCTGACTCTAGCCTATGCTGGTTATCAAGCCCTAAGCGAACACTAGCTACAGAATCCGAGACAAGAAGGGACAGGGTTAACTAGAATAACAGGGGCTGCAATAAACAGGTTTACCTACCAATATACTGGAGGGTGACCACTACACATACAGTAGTACAGACCTAGCTATCTGGCACTGTGCACGTGGAACAACAAGGAAAGGGCAGACATTTTCTGTCTGTCACAAGGATTCAGGTACACATTCAGTAGCCGCAGTTAAACTATCAGAATAGGGGCATAGGAATATCTGCATAATAGCATAATAGTCCCCTCTGGCTTGGGTTTAGCAGCATGAACAGGACATGTAGCTGAGACTTCCTCTCTCTCTCCACTTCCTCCTTTCAGGCTTTCAAAGTGAACACCCAGGGCCAGGAAGTGGATACACAATATATTTACAGGCATTTACAAATTCAGACAGTAGAGGGCAGCAGATTCCTTATACAATCACAGAGTGTTTTATGTCTGCAAAGCACATTGATATGTGCATAACTTTGAGAGCATATGTGCAGCTGATTGTGGTTTGCTCAGCAGCGCATGCTTTCTAAAGGTACTCCAGCTATACACCCTGTTCCAAATTATTATGCCAATGATATTTTTCTCGTTTACCTAAATAATTGATGTAAACAACAGTCAGCATAATTCTCATGCTATCAACTTTTAAGAGTAAATTTCAAATTTTATTGAACAAACCTCCTAATGATAACAGTTTTTTTTTTTTAAATAAAAAACTTACAATGCACTGTTCCAAATTATTAGGCACAGTAAGTTTCAAAACACTTTATAGGTTGTAAAGAACTTAAAATTGTTATTTGTTGTGTTTGCAGCATATTTACCGAAATCAAAAGCTATTTCAATCAAACTTTGAACAACATTTTCATTTTTTAAACATTTTAACAGGTCATGTTACATTTTAACATAGGACCCCTTATTTGATAGCAGCTTCACAAGTCTTGCATCCATTGAACTTGTGAGTTTTTGGACAGTTTCTGCTTGAATTTGTTTGCAAGATGTCAGAATAGCCTCCCAGAGCTGCTGTTTGGATGTAAACTGCCTCAAACCCTCATAGATCTTTTGCTTGAGGATGCTCCAAAGGTTCTTAATAGGATTGAGGTCAGGGGAGGATGGAGGCCACACCATGACTTTCTCTCCTTTTATCCCCTAGCAGCCATTGATGCAAAGGGATTCTTTGCAGCATGAGATGGTGCATTGTCATGCATGAAGATGATTTTATTACGGAAAGCATAGTTCTTCCTTCTGTACTAGGGAAGGAAGTGGTCAGTCAGGAACTCCACATACTTTGCAGAGCTCATCTTTACACCTTTGGGGATCCTAAAGGTACTGACCAGCTCTCTTCCCATGATTCCGGCCCAAAACATGACTCCACCACCGCCTTGCTGACGTTGCAGCCTTGTTGGAACAGGGTGGCAGTACACCAACCATCCCCTACTCCATTCACCTGGACCATCCAGGGTTGCACGGCACTCATCAGTGAACAGGACTGTTAAAAAATTAGTCTTCATGTATTTTTCTGCCCAATGCAGCCGTTTCTGCTTGTAAGCATTGGTTAGTGGTGGCTGAATGGAAGGTTTATGCACAGTTGCAAGACTCTGGAGGACTTTACACCTTGATGTCCATGGGACTCCAGAGGCACCAGCAGCTTTAAATATCTGCTTGCTGCTATGTAATAGTGTTTTAGCAGCTGCTCTCTTGATCCGATGCATGGATCTGGCAGAAATCTTCCTCAATGTGCCTTTATCTGCACGAAACCTGTCTGTGCTCTAAATCAGCCACAAATTTCTTAATATAGTGCAATGATCACGCTTAAGTTTTCATGAAATATCTAATGTTTTCATACCTCGTCCAAGGCATTGAACTATTTCACTCTTTTCAGCAGCAGAGAGATCCTTTTTCTTCCCCATATTGCTTGAAAATGGTGCTCTGCTTAATAATGTAGAACACCCTCCTTTAGTAGTTTTTCTTTTACTTGGGCTCACCTGGCAATCTAATTATCACAGGTGCACGAGATTGTTTTCAGTGATCAAAAGAGCCCTGAGACACAATGCAATCCATGAGTTAAACTGAAAAACAAAATATTTAACCTTTGTGACACTGAAATAGAATTTGAATAATAATTTGGAACAGGGTGTATGATAGTAAACTTACAATATAAATGGGATTTTTGGATGGGAATTTTGTTTTTTAGTTATTACTATTTGTATTTCATGTCAGACTAAGCATGGCTTATAAGTGCTCCCCTGGTGTAACTGCCTTTTAATCTTTAGTGAGCTTGTCACAATATAGGCGTAATCTTAACCCACTTTACTAGTACACATTATCTGCATTTACAAAAAAATATTAATTTGCTGTTCAATCCACAATGTACGTGAGGACCGCATAATATGAATCCAGCATGAAGCTTTATGGGGCTAGTTAGGAGATTGCATTTGCTAGATGCGCAAAGGTCAGGGTGCTCATGATCTTCATACCACTCTCCCAGTGCCTAGGCACTTCTTTGCTGCGACCTCATAGCTGTATATCTGCAGTGTGAGTTAATTTAAGGCAACCTTTCTCAGCCAGGGTTTCATGGAACCCTAGGGTTCTTTCAGGGGTTGCTCAGGGTTCCTTGACCACAAATGTAAGGAGTATTCTTCCCAATGACCATCATGCTAATGTACTATTAGCTATAGGTAGTGATATTAGTAATTAGTGTCACATGTTCCTTTAGACTGTTATTAGAACGTTATTTCAAGGGTACCTCAATGTTAAAAAGTTTGAGAAAGGCAGATCTAAAGCATTGCTGCCACTAGTCTCACAACCGTTGAAGTAAGATTTGGTGATGTCACTACTGCTCTTCTTACTGTCCTCCTTGCTGGAGAAGAAGCTGCATCTGAGGACTTGCAGTACAAAGATCTCCTTGTTTTTGCATCCACTCTGTGGATCTATGCCTCCTCCATCTGTCCTGCTGCTTGTTTACCATGCAACTCATCAAATCCCCAGATATCAAGGCGCAGCTTTGACATAATAAAACAAAGCCCTATGTCATTACCAAGATGGCCGTCTCGACACAGAGAGACAGTGCAGAACAAGGTATGGTATATCAGTAATAGAGAAAAGATTAGCTGCAGGTATTCTACAGGCCATACTAGTGACCAGTACTGGGACAGGTTCATCCAGTGCCCAGGGCAAGGATGTGAAGCATTACCCACCTCACTTACTATTAATGCATAACAGAGAATGGGTGTACCTCCTTGCAGCCATTCTCTGCCCCCTTTGCTCCAACTGCGCATGGTTGGCATTGAGTGTGCACTGCACATGCAGAGTCAATTACCTGCTTTCTAGCAGTTAGAAGGCAGTTGCACATGCACATTGTGTTTTTCATGTCAGCTGTCACAGTATGACAGCAGATCTGGAGAGTGCAGTAAGGGGGCACCCCCTCTCTACTACTGCGCCCTGAGCGGCTAGCCCTCTTGTCCACCCCTTGTCCCGGCCCTGCTGGTGACTAGTCCTTTGCCATCTGCTTGTCTTTTTTGGGCAAAACTTTAATAGAATGGGCCCTCTTTAAAGTATAAAGGCAAAACTTTAGTTTTTTATTACTAATTTTAGTTTTTTATTGCTAACTGTGTCCCCCTTAGGGAGTTTCCTCTCTATTTGTCCTGTTTACCGTTATCACCAAGAGAGAAAATAAAAGAAAATCACAAAATTTGAGTTGTCACCAAAATAAGAAATTGTCCATTGGGGACACATACATAAATGCATACTATGCATTAAGATAAAAAAAACCTTCTGTGTGCAGCAGCTCCCCTCAGCCCCCCTAACACTTACCTAAGCCCCATCTCTGTCCAGCGATGACCACGAGTGTTTCAGCCATCCGAGACTCTCCCTCCTGATTGGCTGAGACACAGCAGTGTCGAGTGTCGCCATTGGCTCCTGCTGCTGTCAATCAAAGTCAGCTAGCCAATCAGGGCGGGGCCGGGCCACGGCTCCATGTCTGAGTGGACACAGGGAGCTGGGACTCGGCTCGGGTGCCCCCATAGCAAGCTTCTTGCTGTAGGGGCACTCGACAGGAGGGAGGGGCCAGGAACACAGGAAAGGGGCCCAAGAAGAAGAGGATCTGGGCTGCTCTGTGCAAATCCACTGCAACAGAGCAGGTAAGTATAACACGTTTGTTATTTTTATAGAAAAAAATAATGAGATTTTACAATCACTTTAAGTCTCTTTTCTTTGTAGCAAAGGAAGGAAGAAAGAAAGTACAACAAATATGAACATTAAAATAAATACAATTATAAAAAGGCATTTTACATGATAAAATATATACACACAAAAGATTGCCACAAACTTCCAAAACAAAAATGAAATTGTCGAGAATGCCCCTTTAAACAGTTTCATAGCTATTGTTTGCTGGCAGCAAACTGTGAGAGGCAATTAAGCCCTATAAATGTGTAAATGATCCCTCTACGATCTAAACGCTTGGAAAATCAAAAAGCTGTTTTCTGTGTACAGCCACACATTTGCTGTCAACCTCTGCTGCCCCTACCTGAGCAGTTAATGTAAGCGGTTACATTCTTATTGCAGTCTAATTAACTGACATTCAGTCTACTAAAAATACAAGGGAATGATATAACCGTAATCTACTGGAAAGGTCACTCCATCTGACAAGAAATAGCAGTAGAGTGAGCCCATTGTACTCTTCATGTCCCTCACCATCCTGTATTAGCGTTACCTTTTTTTTTTGGCAATGGTAACGCTGTGCTGTTGCAGCTTGTCAATAGTGTTTGAGCTGGTACACTAAAAGCTTGTTCATACATAAAGCTAGAATGGATTTCTTTGTCCAGACACTACAGCATAAATCATACAAGGCCATACTGACAAATAATACACAGGTCATGCTGAACAAAAATAGCCATTGGCCAGCCTCTGTAACTGTTATAATGACATTTGGCTCTTTGTGCTCCAATTTACAGAAAACTGGCACCAACACCACTGCCATTAACAATGTAGCATGAAATCCATATGCATTCAACAATTCCTTACTATATGAACTGCCAATGGCTGTTTTCTAGATGTCCATTAGCTTTACAGACCAAAGGAATTCGAGATTTTGATTACCCCACTAGTAACCAGCTTGCTGTGGTTAGTAAACTGAATGGAACTAGACAATCTGTAAAAACGGCAGCACATGCCATGAATACGCCATAATACCCCAACATTAAAGGGGTCTGAAAATGTGTATTTCTGCAGTAGTTACATAGTTAGTAAGATTGAAAAAAAAACACCAGTCCATCCAGTTCAACCTGAGTGAGTGTAGGTGTGTGTCTACAATTGTCCCGTTCTCTGTACATTGTGTCTCATTAAGATGCTCATCTATTATATTATTATTTATTTAAGGTACCCATATGACGCTGTCAATTTATGCAGCACTCCACACATACAGTACATCGCACACTCACATCGGTCCCTACCCTCAAGGAGCCCACAATCCAAGGTCCCCAACTCACATTCATATACTAGGGCCAATTTAGACAGAAGCCAATTAACCTACCAGCATGTCTCTGGAGTGTGGGAGGAAACCGGAGTACCCGGAGGAAACCCACGCAGGCACAGGGAGACTCCAGGCAAGAAGTGTCAAATGATCACCTTGTAAAACAACTCGTTTTACATTAACATTTACAATAAAAATGAAAGGCAAAACATTTGTGTATAGATATAGAAAAACTTTATAAATACCTTTTTTCCCTTTTTTCATAAGTGATCACATTCCCTCTGTTTTCGGCTGCATAAGAGCTGAGAGAGGAGAAGCAGCAGCACACTGAGTTTGCCAGTGAATGGCTGTGCAGCGGGGGCATGTCAGGACAAGTCTGATCATTGGAGGGGAGCACACTGAGTTCCCAGCACAGCTAGAGAACTGATTATGATGTGCTCGCCGGTCAGTTTTTGATAGGAAAGCAGAGGGACTGGCAGGAACACCAGGGACTTCACACAAAGAAAGCAATACAAAGAGAACAGGATACTTTCTCACACAAGTACACGGTACAGCAGGCACATATTAGGAATATGAAGTGCTGTTGTAACAAACGCTTGAAAGAAGAACTCCGGGCAAAAACTTTTTTACATTTTCTTTTTGTTAATTTCCAACCTTTACGGAATATGCCATCCATATTTTTCTTAGTTCAGTAGTTTCATTGCAATAGTCTGGTAATTTTCAAATAAAACCGTTAGTTGCCAGGGATTTCCTGTTTGTAAGAACCGCTATTCCTCTGATTCCCCCAGCCATCGGTCTTGGTACATACCATTTGTAGTTTATCTACAGTGGCAGGAATGTATTTCCGTCCCTGCTTGCTGTAGTGGGAGGATGGGATTCCAAGACCCCAGGTCTGTACTGCCCATGGAGGCGGTACAGACCTTGTCCTAAAAATGACAGCCCCTCTGGGCTGCTTTGAAAGGCTGCATCTGTGTGTAACCTGCTGCATGTAAAACAGTTTCATATGCAGCAGATAGCGAGGCTTGTAAGAGCCACTCAGTGTATGAAACTGACATGTAATATAACTACTTGCAGGGAAAGATCAGCTGTCAAAACGAAGTGGTGAGGTCAGGGAGGGGTGGGCGGGGTTGAGCAGCTATCAAACACCAGCAAATAGCATGATGACTGGGTGAGCCGCCACGTTTCTGTGGCTCCACCCCCTTTTGTAAGGAGCCCAATCAATACCATTGACTGGTATTTGATAGCTGCTCGGTCCCGCCCACCCCCAACATCGTTGATTCGATTCACCATCATCCCTGCAAGTAGTTATATTACCTGACAGTTTCACACACACTGAGTGGCTCTCACTGTCTGCTGCATGTAAACTCCCCCTCTCCTCTTTCAGTGCCCACAAGCACTGCCAATCAGTGCTGTCAATGAGTGCTGCCTATCAGTGCCCATCAGTGTCGCCAATCAGGCTGCATTGTTGGGCACAGGCTGCATTGATGGGCACAGGCTGCATTGATGGACACAAGCTGCATTGTTGGGCACCAGCTGCATTGATGGGCACAGGCTGCATTGATGGGCACAGGCTGCATTGATGGGCACAGGCTGCATTGTTGGTCACAGGCTGCATTGATGGACACAGGATGCATTGATGGGCACAGGCTGCATTGATGGGCACAGGCTGCATTGATGGGCACAGGCTGCATTGATGGGCACAGATAGGCTGCATTGATAGACACAGGTAGGCTACATTGTTGGACACAGGTGAAGCGGCATTGATGGACACAGGTAGGCTGCATTGTTGAGCATTGATAAAGTTATTGTTAATATTTATTTTTATAAGTTAATTCTGCATAAAACATTTAAGTGTCATTTCAAGAGATAATTTATGAGGGCGTGTTTAGGGGCAGAATTAGGGGCGAGGCAGGGTAGGGGTTGGGTGGGGCAACTGGTGGTGAGTAACCCTTGAGGCCTGGCTATTAGGACTTGAAATTTTGAGCCCTGGTGTATTATATGTGAAGTTACATATCACAGAGACTGGTATTGTGATAATATTGAAATTCATTGAGATTTCCATACATTAGAGGGTTCCACCATTATTGTTAAGTTATTAATTAATAAGGTAGCGCTGGACTTTTTTTTTTTTTTCTCATGCTACCATGTTGCTTGTGTTACCAATGTAAAGCAGCAAGTCCCTGATCTCTTTTTGTGTTGCGGCTGGAGATGTGCTCACATACACCATACAAACACTGAATGATGTTAGAAACACTGCAGGAGGAAGAATATTTCTAATACTGAATTACAGCAGAATACAGTGTGTGTAATATATGAATATGGACATGTGTTTACAGTTCAGTAATGATTTAATAAAGCATGTAAGGGCAATATGTTTATCTGCTGTTCTGCCTGGAAGGGGAGAGATTTATCAAAAATAGACTACATAGAATGAACTAAACATTTTTCATATGCATGCTTTAGATTTATAATAATTTCACCTCACTGTCTGTGTTGTGATCAGCAGTGTAGCTGAGAATGAGGGGGTGTGATTTATGTTGAAGTGGGTGAGTTCACTCATGACAGATTCATGGGAAATGTAGTTCCTTTTCCTGTAAAGAGAGAGGAGAGGATATGATGTAATCACTGGTGTAACAGCTCCTCTTTGGCAGAATAGATGCTGCATTTTTTGAATTACAGAGAGTACTTCCTGAAAATTCAATTAGACTTTTCTCTTCAATGATAAGGAATTTCACAAATGTAATAACTGTTTAGTATTTTGTGTAGGGGGGAGTACTAATGGGGGATTTTTTGTCTATCCTGGAGTTCTGCTTTAAATAATAAGTATTACACTTTTTAGACAGAAGAAAAGAAAAGGAATCCACTCTCCATTTAAAAGCCTCATCATTTGTATGGCTATTCTTTTACTCTTAATAAAAACAATTTTGAAAACAAAAAATAAAAAAAGCCACATATACTTTTTTCAGAGTGTCCGATGAACAAACTGATCCACTTGATCCACTAATGCGTTTCACTCCTCAGGAGCTTATTTGTAGAGTGAGGATTATGGGATTAGGGATGAGCTCAGTGTTTGGTCTGAACATAAGTTTGAATCTAAACCCTGGCTATTCGGATGTTCTCCCAAATGCCAAACAATTTGGTGTGGTTGAACGTGAAAGCTTCCAGCTGCCAGTGGTTGCTAAGAAAGTTCCTACCAACCACTGACATCACCTGGTCCATTTACTTACATAGCCAGAAATCCACAGTGACATAAACAAATGGATGAGGAATGATTGATAATGATAGATTTACAATGAGGGACATTTTTGTTTTCAATTACAATAAGCCCCCCCCTGTTTGCAGACCCCCACAACCACCAGCTAAGGTTGGGGGGAAGAGGCCCTTGTCCTCATTAGGGATAGGCCGAATGAACCCCTGTTCGGTTCTCAACAGAACTTTCGAAAACTGCGAAGATTCGGACCCAAATAACGAACCCCATTAAAGTCAATGGGACCCGAACGTCAAAAATCAAAAGTGCCCATTTTGAAGGCTTATATGGAAGTAATTGGGCATACAATGGTTATAGGGGTCCAGGTCCTGCCCTGGGAATTTAAAATTCCTTCCAATTTAGTGCCTGGGGGGTCCCCTTAGTCTACCTGTAATGTGGCAGATCTGTAGTATGTCTAGAATCTGCTGCAGCAATAATTGCATTTATAAAGCCAAAAAAATGAAATTTTCCCTGGAACCTGCCTTTATTTTGCTCAGCAACTGCTGGGGAGCCAGTGTGTATGATGAGGCCACAATGTAGTGCACTGGGAACAAGATTAGAGATTTTTTGGATACATTCTGGTGTCACTTTGACTTTGGTTAAATTAACGGGTGCGTAAAAATTGGTCTTTGGGTGTCGTGGCTCCTTCCCACCGTAACCCTATAGAGGTACTCTTGATGAAAGCAAGAATTGGCCTTGCTATAAAAAATTGCAATGATATGCACCTGTCAAACAGGTGCAGAAAAATTACTCTATGGGTGTCAGGGGCGCCTTCCTACTGTAACCCTATATAGGTGCTCTTGATGAAGGCAAAAAAAAATTGCAATGATATGCACTTGTCAAACAGGTGCTGAAAAAATGGTCTTTGGGTGCTAATTGTGCCCATGAAACCTATACCAAAAACATTCTTCCAGATTAAATGATTGAATACCCTCAAAGCTAGGCAGCCTCGGAGTCCTGCAGAGATTCCACATCCCAAAAAGACTTAATCAGTGACATAGGCATCAGGGGCTTCATAGCTGATAATCCAGGACTGGTTAATTTTAATAAAAGTCAAACTGTCCAAGGAGTCTGTGGACAGACACGTTCTATGATCAGTAATGAAACCTCCTGCAGCACTGTTCTGAAAGCACGCTGGATGCAGGGCAGCCGAACAACTTAATAGCATACTGGGCAAGTTCTGGCCATTGGTCTATTCTCATGACCCAGTAAGTCAGTGGATCGTCAGCTGGAAAGCCGCCCATCTCTGTTTTTGCCCCGAGGTAATCGTCCACCAGATGCTGCCGATAAGATGTGGAAGCTGTCAGCCCTAGGCAGCAAGGGCTAAAAAAAATTCCAAAATGCCTTACTGAGGCGGACGCCTTCTCCAACACTCCTCTCTTGACCAACAGAACACTCAAAACTATGTTTTCCATCACACTGTAACCTACTGGAGTCAGGAAAAAAATCCTCTTTAAAGTGCCCTCAAGAGATTTTATCTTCTGCACTCTCTGTGGGGAGGGGATGAGCTCTGAGACCTTCCCCTTATAACGATGGTCAAGGAGGGTTGCCAACCAGTAATCATCCTTCTCCTTTATGCCACGTATTCTTGGGTCCTTTCGCAGGCTTTGAAGCATGAGGTTGCTCATGCGCCTCAAATTTGCCGAGGCTTGAGAAGCAGACTCCTCAGGGTCACTCAGGATGACAGCATCTGGAACTTCCTTCTCCCAGCCACGTACTACTCCCAAGGGTCCTGGGGTTGAAAAGCCACGCTTACAGATTGACGCATGTCTTCCTCTTATTCAAAGCCTATGAAAGTGGCAGAACCCTCTCTCCTCCTGTGTGTTCTGTGACATAGGAATGATGGTGTCTGTATAAAGTGGGCCTTGAGAGGAAAGGAAGTCCTCCTCTTCCTGCTGCTCTGCCTCCAGTGCCCTTTCCATAATGCCACGCAGAGTCTGCTCCAGCAGGAACACAACAGGGATTGTGTGACTGATGCATGCACTGTTGTGGCTCACCATCCTTGTGGCCTCCTCAAATGGTGACGATACAGTGCATGCATCCTAATGATCAGCCATTGGTGTGAGGAAAAATAGCTGAGGCGGCCTGAGGCTGTCGTCCTGCCGTATTCACAGAAGTACTCGTTGATAGCCCTCTGCTGCATGTACAGCCGCTGCAGCATTGCCAAAGTCGAGTTCCACCTGGTGGGCATGTCACAAATCAGGCAGTTTATGGGCAGGTGGAATTCCCGCTGAATTTTAGCAAACCAAGCACTGGCTGTGTACAAAAAAACAAGAAAAATAGCCCTGGGACTTTAGATGAGGTGAGAGAGGTTTAGCCAATGTCCACAATGAACACTGAGACAAAATCAATTTATTCATTTCAAAATGTTATGTAACTGAGCGGTAACAACAATGATTGTG
Organism: Aquarana catesbeiana; assembly: GCF_042186555.1. NCBI lineage: Eukaryota > Metazoa > Chordata > Amphibia > Anura > Ranidae > Aquarana > Aquarana catesbeiana. The sequence goes on from NC_133324.1 coordinate 224,960,146, forward strand.
AGTTACCAGGCATAATAGCCAATGTACACAACACAGATGAACGTAAATATACAAAGATTTATTACAAATGTTATACATCAATGAGCAACAAAAAAACTTGAAAATTGCTGGGTCAGTAAGTACACATACAAAATAAGATGATAAAATGTACATACATGTGGACAGGGAAGTATGTAAACATAATAAATAATGATATTTGAAGCGCTTCACAATGTGCATGAAAATGAATATATAAGAATAAATATAAATAGTCAAATAAATCCAGCGGTGAGTAAAAATTCCTATAAAATCCAGCAATCAAAATAGTGTAAAATTATTAAAAATTAGTGACACCAAATGTGTAAAAAATTCACATAAAAAATCCACATAAAAATAAATATATAGGGATGTATTCAAAAGGTTCAATTATACAGGTGTAGAATCCTGATTGGTATAGAGCTTTTGATCACTAGCAAAGCTGTTTAAAAACACTTGCTTAATTAAGGTGCTCATTGATAGTACCAATGTGTTTTTTGCTTCTATTCACAACCAATGTGGGAATCATAAACAGGCAGATAAGAGAAAAAAACCAATCATTGTGCAATAGTTAGGATACCAAGGTACACAGGCAAACTTCAATCCACTCACGTGTGCCTTATAATGATAAGGCATATGCAGGTTTTACTATAGCAGTCAGCCGCCTTAGACAGGAGCAGATTCAGTGCAGTACACTGTGTGAAACTGCTGATCTGCACAGAGCTTCCTTGGCTCCTCCAAGGAAGCTCTGTGCAGATCAGCAGTTTCACACAGTGTACTGCACTGAATCTGCTCCTGTCTAAGGCGGCTGACTGCTATAGTAAAACCTGCATATGCCTTATCATTATAAGGCACACGTCAGTGGATTGAAGTTTGCCTGTGTACCTTGGTATCCTAACTATTGCACAATGATTGGTTTTTCTCTTATCTGCCTGTTTATGATTCCCACATTGGTTGTGAATAGAAGCAAAAAACACATTGGTACTATCAATGAGCACCTTAATTAAGCAAGTGTTTTTAAACAGCTTTGCTAGTGATCAAAAGCTCTATACCAATCAGGATTCTACACCTGTATAATTGAACCTTCTGAATACATCCCTATATATTTATTTTTATGTGGATTTTTTATGTGAATTTTTTACACATTTGGTGTCACTAATTTTTAATAATTTTACACTATTTTGATTGCTGGATTTTATAGGAATTTTTACTCACCGCTGGATTTATTTGACTATTTATATTTATTCTTATATATTCATTTTCATGCACATTGTGAAGCGCTTCAAATATCATTATTTATTCTTTTTAAGTGACTATGAAAACACTCTCTTTTGATAGCAGCCTCACTTGGTTTTATGTGTAATTATGAGCTATTTAGCATCACAGCGCTTTGTGTTTTATATATATGTAAACATAATGCAGACATCAATAATACCCAGCATGTACCGGCATAAAATAAGCATCAATAGAGCCCTATGCATTTCGCGAGACCCTGCTCGCTCTTCAGGGGCGGATGCATGAATGTTGTATCTGCAATGTAAGTAATAAGATCAATAAATGTATGTGGTTGGTAAATGGGGGCAGATGGAATGGTTAGCAAGAGAGGCCTGATGCAGAGACCTCATACTTACCGGAGTCTGAGATGAATCGCCAAACGCTGGATATCGAGATGGCAGCAGTGTAATGCATCCAGCTCGGGAGCTGAGGAGGCGGAACAAAACAAGGCCACAATAGGGGAACATCCGGAGGATCAGCACGGACTGGATAGGGGTATTTCTCACTGCGGTCTCCACTTAGCCCCTTAACATTGTGTCTGGAAAATGTCTGCAAGGATGCATATATATCAGAGGGCATCATAACTGCAAAATGAACTTATTGTATAGGGTTCTAAGCTTTAATTTATATATACATAAAGATGTAAGTGAGTGAATTAAGGTTATAAGAGTATCTTGGTATGAACAAGCTAACTGAGATATGGAATATAGTAAATGCATGAATGCATGGTTATAAAACTGGTATGGGCAGAGAGACTACGGGGCAATGTAGAATGATATAGTATTACATGTGTATAAAAACAATGTAACAAACCCAATGGGTGTCAGGAAAGTAAAAAAGTTGTACCTCAATAGGAGTGAAAAACATCCAATGGTTGTCAGTTTGTTCTTAGAGATGTGACCGCTCTATCCAATCGCCAAGTAATGAATCAGAATCCCAACCGTGCTGAACGTCCAGATATACCCACAAGACCCCGAAGGCTACACCCCCAGCGTCATGTACGGGCGGTGACGCATGGGCATCCAAAAGACATCCACCATCAAAGGGGGGTGCACAGATGCAACAACCACCCAACCGTCCGGGATGACCCACACAGCCCACACCTGAGTTACCTCAGGGAGACGTCAGTGTATGGGCGTGGAAAACATGGCGCCGATGTGCAGGTGGCCACCCCCGTCACAGACAGGAGAGGACAGCAAGAGATCAAGAACAGAGCTCCCCTATGCACATCGCAGCCCCCGAGCTGGATGAAAACCACTGCCACAAAAGACCACCAGCGAAAGGGGAACAGCTCAGCCCAGCAAGGCCCCCTGGGAGCAGTATGCAAATATAACTGGCTGTGTAAGACCATCTGAAATGGCTACAGACTCTTCTGGTCAGCTTTAGTACATCTTGCAACCCTGGGTACGTATTTATGAAATGCTGCACCACCAAATTGAGGACATGTGCCAGGCATGGCACATGTGTCAACTTTCCCTGTCTAATGGCGGACAGGAGGTTTGAGCCATTATCACACACCACCATTCTTGGCGTGGTGTGAGACACCTTTGGGCCTGTCCCTGCAGATCTGCAAGAATCTCTGGTGTGGTTCCTGTTCCCTAAACACACAAGTTGAAGCACTGCATGGCACCTTTTAGCCCGACTCATGGAATAGCCCTTTGAATGCTTAGGAGTTACCAGATGTTCATAGGACAATTCTGCAGAGGAGGGCATGGAGGTTTGCGGAGGAGGAAGGAGTAGAGCTCACAGGTCTGGCATCATCACCATCAGCTGTATTGAGACGTGGGGGCACAACAAGCTGCAGCACCAAGCCCTATCCTGCATTCTTTCGAGTTGCAAGCAGCGTTACCCAGTGTGCTGTGAAAAAAGTATATCGTCCCTGCCCATGCTTGCTGGACCACCTGTCAGCAGTAAGGTGAATTTTATGGCTGACCGCTTTGCCCAACGATGCCAGAACATTCCCTTCCACGTGATGGTAGAGAGATGGAACGGCCTTTCGTAAAAAGTAGTAGCGACTGGGAACCTGCCATTGTGGTACAGCACATTGTTCAAATTCACTGAAGGGGGCAGAATCCACCAGGTTGAAAGGCAGAAGTTGGAGAGCCAACAGCTTTGACAAGTTTGCATGTAGACGCTGGGCATGTGGGTGGCAGGGACTGTATTTTTTTCCGCTGCAGCAGATGGGGCAGAGAAATTTGCCGGCTACAGTCTACAGCTGGTGGTGTGCTGCTGGCAGATGTGCTGCTAAGACCAGGGAAACTCTAGGCTATAACATCATCCCTGTCAGTGGAGGCTGCCGAGAGGTAATGACTCGGTGTAGCAGGGGCAGACTGAAGTAGGTAAGGAGAAGGGATAGATTTGTGCCCCTTTTGTGTGGCTTTTATATGTGCTCTTGCCAATAGGCTGAGTGGTTGGATGTTAAATGCCTTGTTAAGCATGTGGTACCCAAATGGCTGGTGTTTTTGCCACGTTTAATGTGCCTGAGACACAGTTTGCAGATAGCAACTGTGCGATCTGCTACAGATGTGCTGAAAAAGGACCAAACAGTTCAGCTTTGGGGAGTGGGCCAGGAAATAACAGCTGCAGAATGTGATGGAATAGGGTGGCTGCTCTCTACTCTTTCTTGATGTCGGCCTCCTTGGGGTTGTGCCGCCTCACCTTCGGTTTCCTCCTCTGCTCTATCTGGCACCCAAGTCACATCAGTGACCTCATCATCATCTTCTCCATCTCCTCCATCTTCATCATTACCACTGGAGACAACCTGGCAATACGCTGCGGCTTGGGGAACATGAATGCCAATTTGTCTACCAGTGTTCCTCCCTCTCTCTAGGCTCATGTTCCTGTCATCCTCAACCTCAGAACCAACATCTGAATCCAGTAAAGGCTGGGCATCATCAAGGAGCAAGTGGCTGATGCTGTGGTCAAATAACTCAGCTGACTCCTCAATGGCTGATGTTGGGGCTATGGCAGGAATAGATATGGACAAGGAGGCAGGTTTATCCATTCTGGCAACTGCAGGGGACTGCGAACTTGTCTCTGCTTGCATGACAGAGGACGAGGAAGGTTTAGTAAGCCAGTCCACCACCTCCTCTGTATGCTGTGGCTGGATAGCACAGGCAAACTCACTAAACAGAGGAAATGATGCCCTGCCTGAGGACTGACCACCACGTCCACCTTTGCCTGTGGACACATTTGTTGCTGGCCCCCTTACAGTGCCAAGGGAATGTCTGCTTCTCCTTGTCCTCCCAGACATTATTGGGAGGGAGGGGGCGGTGCTTATAAGCAAATGTAAAGAAAAAGTTGAAATCTGTACATAGATGCACTTTAATCAATGTAAAGAGGTGTTTGGTACACTTTAAACTGGCAGTAACACACACAAAACTATATGGCGTTAAACTGGCAATAACGCACACAGAACTATATGGCATTAAACTGGCAGTAACGCACACAAAACTATATGGCGTTAAACTTGCAGTAACGCACACAGAAGTAAATGGCGTTAAACTGGCAGTAACGCATAAAAATATATGGCGTTAAACTGGCAGTAACGCACACAGAACTATATGGTGTTTAAACTGGCAGTAATGCACACAGAACTATATAGCATTAAACTGGCAGTAACTCACACAGAACTATATGGCGTTAAACTGGCAGTAACGCACACAGAAGTAAATGGCGTTAAACTGGTAGTAATGCACAAAACTATATGGTGTTAAACTGGCAGTAACATACACAGAACAATATGGCGTTTAAACTAGCAGTAATGCACACAAAACTATATGGCGTTAAACTGGCAGTAATGCACACAGAACTATATGGCGTTAAACTGGCAGCAAAGCACTCAGAACTATATGGCGTTAAACTGGCAGTACGCTTACAAAACTATATGGCGTTAAACTGGCATTAACGCACACAGACGTAAATGGTGTTAAACTGGCAGTAACGCAATCAAATAAACGGTGTTCAACCGTCACTACACTGACACTATCTGAACTGTCCCTACTCTTGCTATACACCAATGTAAAGATTACTGACATGGCCTCACTACATTACACAAAACTATACAAACTATATGAGCTGTCTCTACTTTACACTAATTTATGTATGAATGACACAGTCTCACTACACTACAATGAAAATATCTGAGCTGCCCCTACTCTAGCTGCACACTATGCAACGCTGAATGATGGTCCTGCTCACAACACTCACACTATCCCTAGACTGACACTAAACTAATATTCTACATTGACAATTGAAGCAAAATAGCACAATATAGCACACTAACTAATAGCACTGAACAGAGCCCTGTTCTATCTCTCTCCACGCCAAAATCACACTGAAAATGGCTGTCCTTGAAAGAATACTTTTATACTGTGGGGTGGGAATGAGCCATGATTGGATAAAGTCATGATGACAGTGTCCAATCAGGGCTTGCAATGCACTATTCAGCGCCGCAATGCATTGTGGTTGGTTCGGGGGGCTGAACAAATGGTCGAACGACCTGTTTGTTTGGATGTTCGCCGATGGTCTGAACAACGAAAGTTCGGCCCGAACTTATGCTCGGGCCGAACCATTCACCCATCCCTAGTCCTCATCAACATGGTTGCAGCCAGGAACCTTTCGTTTCCCCATATTGAGGGCATAGTATGGTTCAGGAGGAAGGCTACCCAGGTTAAGGGTCTGATTTTTAGGGGGGGTTCCATGCATTTATTTTGTTTTTTTTGTAGACCCCTATAAAATCCTTAACAGATCCAAAGGGTCTGATTTGTATTTCCTGGGGGACCTCACACAATTTTTTTTTGCATGAGGATCCCCCTTGGAACCCATAACAGATGGAAAAAGTCTGATGTGCATTTTGAGGGGGATTCTATGCATTTTTTTTAAATTCTTGCTGTAGGATGTGTAACAGCAAAAGTGACATATAAAAAGAAAAACAATGACAGTTTAAATTGCCTGCAAATAATACTTCATTGGCAGCTTCTTTAAAAAAAAAAATGTACACAGACCCCTCCAAAGGTCCCTAACAATACTTAACAGACTATTAGTGGTCTGCTATGTATTTAAGGTAACCTATGGGGTTTGTGTGCATATTTTTTTTTAACCACTTCAGCCCCGGAACAATTTACCCCCTTACTGACCAGAGCACTTTTTGTGATTCGGCACTGCGTCGCTTTAACTGACAATTGCGCGGTCGTGCGACATTGCACCCAAACAAAATTGACATCCTTTTTTTCTCACAAATACAGCTTTCTTTTGGTGGTATTTGATTGCCTCTGTGGTTTTTATTTTGTGTGCTATAAAAAAAAAAAAGAGCAACAATTTTGAAAAAAAACCACAATATTTTGTACTTTTTGCTATAATAAATATCCCCATTCGCAATAAGCATACATTGATTGGTTTGCGCAAAAGTTATAGCGTCTACAAAATAGGGGATAGATTTATAGCATTTTTATTTATTTATTTTTTTTTTTACTAGTAATGGTGGCGATCTGTGATTTTTATCATGATTGCGACATTATGGTGGACACATCGGACAATTTTGACACATGTTTTGGACCATTGGCATTAATACAGCGATCAATGCTTTAAAAATGCATTGATTACTGTAAAAACGTCACTGGCAGTGAAGGGGTTAATGCTAGGGGGTGATCTAGGGGTTAACTGTTTTCCCTGGGAGCCAATTCTAACTGAAGGGGAGGGGCCTGACTAGAGTAAGTGACGGATCGTGGTTCCTAGCTAATAGGAACACACGATCTGTCACTCCTGTCAGAACGGAACAGGGAAGTGTGTATTTACACACACTCGTCCCTGTTCTGTGTCTCCTGCTCACGATCGCTCGTGGCCGGCGGTCATCGTGACCGTCGGCCACAAGCATCGGCACCCCCGCCTGCTATTCCGACCCCGCAAGCCGAAGTATAGCTACGACAGCTCGTGCAGGGGAGCCAACCTGCCGCAGTATAACTGCGGCAGTTGTTCGGGAAGTGGTTAAAGAAGCCAGGCAGGCAATTTAAAAAGGCCTGCTAGCATTGTGACCACAGGAGGCTGGCCACCCAGTACAAGCACCTTTCAGAGAATGCTTTCCACCGAATTAATGCAAAGCAATCTTTGATTGGACAAGGTTGAGAGGGGGGGCAGTGACATCTCTCTGAATCAAGCCCATGCCAAGTGGCAATCTCCTGTATTCACAATACATCATGCCGGCTGCTCAGCACAGGACCCGAAAGCAAATGGAGATCACTCTAGTAGCGGTTTCTGCTTCAGTGATATCCAGCTTCCAGGGGCATCAGCCTGGTATCTATGTAAAAAAATGCCAAGCCTGGAATTTAGCTTTAAAAAGTTTTAGGGATTATTGTTAAGGACCTAGTTTGGAGAAAGTCAAATTAGGTGTAGGGTCAAAGGATCTATTGTTGAGGGAGGGGTCTATTGTTGCTGGCTGCTGGAGGGTTTGTTGATGCCGGCTGCGGGGAGATTTGTTGTTCCTCCTGGGGGTCTATTGTCGCTGGAGGGCATATTGTTCCAATCGGTCCATTGTTGCTGAGGGATCTTTTGTTGATGAGGGGGTCTTATGTTGCTCGCTGCAATCAATATATTTTACTGCTTTTCTTGTTATTGTTGACAAATTCAATCCAAATTACTTAGCACCACAAATGTTACTTGGTTCTGTATTCTCTAAAAGGGGTGGTACTGGGAGGTAGGTAGGGGGCGGGGACAAGGGGTGACTCTGAAAGGGGAAGTTCCTGCACCTATTCTCTGAGAAAAAAACCCTGGGGCTAAATATTTTAGCTGTATCTTGTTGATTTCTGTGACTATTTCATGGTTTCTTTGGTGATGATGATTAATTATAAATTAAGCCATTGCTGGCAAGTCTCAATGGTGCAGTACACATTGTTTTTGCTTTTTTTTTTTTTTTGGACTATGTACTATGGGAGACACCTTTGATTTTCAGATATTCCATTTTCCACTATTTCCCCCACAATTTACATCTTTACTTTTCAGAGCACATCAAAAAGAGAAACAGAAAACTGGTGGGCACTTTAAAACAATGGCTCTTTCAGTTTTTACTGCATTAACATCAACGGGTTGTTTTAAGTGCAGACACTAATAATATGCTTGAAGATGAAAAAAACCTCTTACTTTGTGAGCAGACGTTTTTACAATATCATTTCAGACAGATGAAGCTTTGTGTTTGCTTGTACTAAAAAGGAAACTGTAATACTGAGCAGCTTGATGAGCACTTGAGAAAGATAATTAGGATACTTTACATTTCACATATATTAACAAAATAAAACTCGAACCTCTGAGGTTACAAAAAGCAACGTGTGCTACGTTAATTAAGCCTAAAGGGTCTCTATGGTAACTCGCACTTGCAATGTTTACCAATCTAAAGTATGTTTTTCCTGCTTTATAGTCCTGCTAATCCCTCACATTCACTTTCAGGACTCCTAGACCAGCTCAGCATTACTGTATCATTCGTTCCTGCACGGTCTGGATCAATGTGACTGCTTGGCTAATGCAGGCCTCGTGGAAAGTTTGATGGTATCAGGGAGCACATCTTTTTTTTTTAAGTGGCTGGAAACACAGAGAAAATTAATTGCTTTTGAAAACATTCATTTACATTTTCATTTAGTCAATGTTCCATGCACCAAAGACTGAATAGAAAAAAAAAACACTCAGCTATACCACATACACTACACTTGCATGAAAGGCAGAAAAGTCAATTGAATATGATTGGAATATAAAACGAATATAAAACTGGAAAGACCAAACTGGGCACTTTATGGACACATTAGACTCCTTTCATACTGGGGCTTGTTTTCGCTGCGCTTTTTTCGGCCGCTAGCGGGGCACTTTTAACCCCCAAAAAGGGTTAAAAACTTCCGTTTTGCAGCGCTTTCAAATCGCTGCACATTAATTCCAATGGGCAGGGGCGTTCTGAGAGCGCTCTATACAGTGCTCCCAAACCGCCCCAAAGATGCCACTTGCAGGACTTTTCAACAACGTCCAGCAAGCGCACCACCCGAGTGTGAAAAGTCACACTAGAATGAATGGGAGACGTTTTCAGGTGCTTAGCAGAGGCTATTTCTAGCGCTAAAGCACCTGAAAACCGCCCCAGTGTGAAAGGAGTATTAAAGCGTATTTTCACTTTTGGAGTCACATTTGAGAAAACCCCACTATGAGGGTTATTTACGAAAGGTAAATCCACTTTGCACTACAAGTGCAAACTATAAGTGCAAAGTGCACTTGAAAATGCACTGAAAGTGCACTTGGAAGTAAAGTCGCTGTAGATCCAAGGGGGACATGCAAAGAAAATAAAAAACAGCATTTTAGCTTGCACATGATTGGATCATAAAATCAGCAGAGCTTCCCCTCATTTCAAATCTTCCCCTCAGATCTACAGCGACTGCACTTTTAAGTGCACTTTCAGTGCAATTTCAAGTGCACTTTCCACTTGTAGAAGTGCTAGAAGTGCTCTTCTTTTGTTTATAGCGCAAAAAATAAAAACCGCAGAGGTGATCGAAAACCACCAAAAGAAAGCTCTATTTGTGGGAAAATTAGGACATACATTTTGTTGGGGTACAATATTGCACGGATGCGCAATTGTCAGTTAAAGCGACGCAAAAAATGACTTGGTCAGGAAGGCTTCACTTCCTGATTCCCTTACCGAAGATGGTGGCGGCAGCACCCGACAGCCGAGGGATAGATCGGCTTCGGGTGCCGACATCGCGGGCGCCCTGGACAGGTAAGTGTCCTTATTTTAAAAGTCAGCAGCTGCAGTATGTGTAGCTGCTGACTTTAAAAAAAAAAAGAAAATCGGTGGACCACCGCATTAATCCTTTTGGTGGTGCAACACCTCCCTGACTCGCATGAGACCTACACTGGAACAGGGACCCTTTCACTGCTGGAATGGGCATTAGCGGCATCCTTAGTGATAGACCATATGTTTGTTTATACAGTATATAGAAAGTTTTATACAGCTTTGAGAGGTATAATGCTTTCATGCATAGGTCCACATATTACCTGTGGGTAGACTCTGTTAACCGCGTGCTGATCGTATAACTTACAATAAGGTGGCAAGGTGGCTCTGCTTTGCAGGATCACATACCTAGTACGTGATCCTGGACTTCAGGGTCTGGGGCGCGCGCCACCAGCGACCCGCTGTGATTATACACAGCAGGAGCTGATCGGCGGGTACAGTGGACTCGATATTCGCCGGCACCCGCCCATGCTTTGGTACAGAGACAGAACGGCTATATGCCTATGTAAACAAGAAGGCATGAATCCTGTGTTCTTATAAAGAAGAAACACTAATCCATGCCTTCCACTAGTAAAAGTGGTAAAAACACCTCCCCCTACACTGAAACACCAGCTAGGCACACATTTAATCCTTTGATCACCCCTGATGTTAACCCCTTCCCAGCCAGTAACATTAGTACAGTGACAATGCACACACTGATCACTGTATTAGTGTCACTAGCCAAAAAGTGCCAGTTAGTGTGTGATTTGTCCCCCCGCAATATCGCAGTCCCGCTATAAGTCGCTGTTCGCCGCTATTAGTAGTAAAATAAATAAATAAATAAAAATATCCCAATGTTTGTAGACGCTATAACTTTTGCGCAAACCACTCAATATATGCTTATTGGGATTTTTTTTACCAAAAATATGTAGCAAAATACATATTGGCCTAAATTGATGAAGAAATTTTTTTTTTTATTGTTTTTTTTTTATATGTATTATAACAGAAAGTAAAAAATATATTTTTTTTTTTTCAGAGTTGTCGTTCTTTTTTTGTTTATAGCGCAAATAAAAAACACAGGAGAGGTGATCAAATACCACCAAAGAAAGCTCCATTTGTGGGAAAAAAAGGACATAAATTGTATGTGGTACAGCATGGCATGACCGTGCAATTGTCAGTTAAAGTAACAGTGCCGTATCGCAAAAAAAAATGACCTGGTCATGAAGGGGGGTAAGTGTTCCGGAGCTCTTTTCGTTGAACCTGCGTTTGTTGCATTGCTGATAAAACACTAAAACAGTTACATATGCTGCCTGTTTGTTAGTGGCCACCCTGTTATTCAGGAACTGACATGAGTTTAGTAAGTAGCTCAGACGAACAGATACTTTCTTTTATGCAATGGACTTGATGTACAATGCCCTCCAGCACTGAACTATTTGTTTACCACCTTACTTAATAAAAGTGCAGGAAAGGCCTGCTTGGATGGTTCCTGGGTATACCTATCTCATTCAGGGTTTACAACTGCTACTACCAGTTGAGCCTGCCCTCTTACAATATACATATATATTATATAATTATATAAAGTGACAGATGGTCACTGTGTGTAGTAAGTACCTGTTTCAGCAGTGAAAGAGATACAGACAAGGAATGTGTGTCTGACCTTATGGACAGGCACTCTGATCAGGTGGATATTTGTGAGTAATTGAGGGCTTCTGGGCTGAAGCAGACTGGCAGACGAGGGGACTAAATAGACTAAAACAGCCAGGAGGCTGATTATTTTCATTGTAGCTCTTTGATGCTGAAAACACCCTTGTAAGTGTAGCACCCTCTACCTAAAGGTAGGTGCTAGAATAGGATTTTTCTAGTTCAGGGCCCAAGTGCAGGTAAATTTAACCAGGCCTGTGCTTTAGGCTAGGCCTGGTTGTTTTGATTTGGGACTGGGAGTGTTCAGTGTGGTGGTAGGTGTGGTCACCTGTGCTCTGATTCAGAGATGCCTCCTCTGCTTTCAGAAAGATGGTTCTGAAATGGGGGTTGGACCTGAAGTCTGAGTGGCAGGCAGCTCATGTGAGGAGCCCTGACCAATTATCTTTTGGTATTGGCAGGTGGCAGGCCTCCCATATAAGCTGGGGTCACATGCTGCCAAGCAGGAGTCTGGAGTAAAGGAAAGACAGCATGGAGTAGTGAGGTGCTGTTCCGGGCGTCCATACACGGGAATGCGCCGAGCCTGGAGGAGGGATGGAGGAACCACGGAGGGGGAGTCTAAGATAAAGATCTTCGTCTTTAACAAAGTATTAGGCTGCTGTGACCGGGGAACACAGGACTTGAATGCTGGACAAGATCAATGCAGAAGTAGCAGTAAAGTGGAAGGGAGTAGAGCAGTGTTCTGTGACTGGGGACACAGAACGGCCAAGTAACCAAAAGGTCAGTGTACAGAACAAGAGACGTTATCAAGAACAGTGTAGAATGCTGTGGCCGGGGAACACAGCATTGATAGCAAAGGACTGCCTGGGAATAGTAGTTCGTTTATTACCATGTGTCAGACTATCGGGGGAGATACCATGTTGTCTCTGGTCTGGTTAGCACATTTATAATATCTTCCAAAGACTGTGTGGCTGTCTAACTCATTGATAAATCGGGGAGAGGTTGTGTTAGGCCTCTGGATCCTTGATTCCCAGAAACCGTCATAGTCTGCAAGGGGGAATTATTGAGAGTGATTCTTCTTTCTCAAAATTGGAAGAAGTGAAGAAGTAGTGTTTTCAGCAGTTTTGCAGAAGAAAGAGACTGAGAATACTAGACGTATAACAACCTTCAAGCTAAGGCTATTCAGTATTGTTGAACAATACACCAACTTTTATGGGCATCTCATATCACCCCCTTGTTTCACCCAAGTTGTATCCTGCAATAAAAAGCAATAAAACCATGCAAATGACTGTTTTTTGTCTCATCTGAATGTGGGGAGCCTGGCAGTAGGGTAATTGGTGGATTGCTAAGTAACCAAATCAGCAGCCCTTACAAGGGTACAGCTACATAAGGATAAAGCCTTTGTTAAAGTGTATCTAAACCCATATGCACTTGCTTTACAATATTTTGTAAAGTGTCATTAAAATCATGTTTTTTTTTGCAAATGCTAATGCTTGTAAATGTTATATTTTTTCTAATGCCGCGTACACACGACCGTCTTTTTCCGTCGGAATGAACTCTGAAGGTCTTTCTGACGGAGTTCCAATGGAGTTTCGCTGAAACTGTCTTGCCTACACACCAAAGTCCGACCATCTAGAACGCAGTGACGTACAACACGTACGACGGGACTAGAAAAAGGAAGTTCAATAGCGAGTAGCCAATCCAATAGCTGCCGTCTCGTACTTGCTTCAGAGCATGCGTCGTTTTTGGTCTGTCGGAACAGCATACAGACGAGCGGTTTTCCCGATAGGAACTGATTCCGTCGGAAAGATTTGAAACATGTTCTATTTCTAAGTCCGTCAGAATTTTCGAAAAAAAAAGTCTGATGAGGCCCACACACGATCGGAATGTCCGCTGCCAGAAAGTCCGACCGTGTGTACGCGGCATAAGTCAGCCATGTGATGGTTATCCAGTTCTTCCCAAGTCATTGTAAAATATGTGGGTGTGATGCATTGTTCCCATGTGTGTTGTGTCCTTTGCCATGGTCCTCACAGAGCCAATTGGTGCACTCGTGTTCTCCTCATGGAGCACAAGAACTGCTTTCCTGTGTTTTGTTTATTTACATGTTTTTTTTTTTTTTTTTTACACGCTGGCCATAGATGGGTAGACATTTGAATTAAAAGAACATTCTAAAAAAGTTTGTTCAATTTTCTAATCATTAGTGGGTCAAATCAACATTTGTTATACACTTCAGTGACAAGAAAATTTGAAGAAGCAGGATGGAATGTGTTTTTTCTTTGGCCTTTCATTCCAAAATCAAATTATAAAAGCGAACAAAATCTTTTCAAACGACATTTAAATGATCTGACAATTTTCTGAGAATTTATCTTAAGACTTTGCCTAATAACTTTTGTTCAAAATTCTATCCATCTTAGTCACAGGAAAGAGGATGTTTAGGGCTTTCTCATGTGCACACAGAGTGGAAATGTAGAAGATAGTGAATTGCCTGAAATAGAGTTGCCACTCAGACTAAGAAACACTGATGAACTGGCAGGATCACCAAGTAATTATGACCTAAGAATAGAATATTTATACAACATTAAACAACATAACAGTTCAAGTGGCATGGTGGCTAAGGAATAGTGCCAGAAGTCCTAAAATAGATTTGCAAAGAGGAGAGTTTGTCAAAATTCTCGATTCGGAGCTAAATCTAAGAAAAGAATCAAATATAGAATAATTAAACTTTTTGAGTATTTGTCAATAGATATTGGGAAAGATGCAGGAAACATAGAGATAACTGAAATATCTTATTCAACTGTGAGTATTCAAGTGGTACTCAGTACAAGACATGTTAGAAAGGGTTTACATGAGGCAAAGAGAACAAGAAAACAATGGCTTATATAATATATGGAAAATGGTGAAGCGCTTGAAAAAAGTCCAACATATACCCAACCCAAAATATATCTCTGGCACAGACTCAACTGGCAAAAACATATCAATGTAATCCACTTTTAAAAAGTCCAAAGTAAGCCAAAGGGATGTATCTTAAGGTATCAAATAAGTGAAGAGACTGCCACCGTCACCCAAACACACTACCTCTTACCCATAGGTAGATGTTAACAAGCATGGATATAAATCACTGACAGCTCCTCAGTGGCACGGGGATGAATCTGTATCTCCTTCACAATCTCAATACCCAGTTAAGAGAGAAAATCCAAATGATAGTTTAATGATAAAAATCTAAAAAAGTTTTGCACTCACATTTCAGCAGATTAACATAAGCATTGTAGGAAACGTCCAGCGTTTCCAACCCACCAAATGGCCACCGCATCCCAGCATGCAAGTCGCGTCACACGTCTCCAAATCTGGTGTTGGAGACGCGTGACACAACTTGCATGCTGGGATGCGGCGGCCATTTTATGGGTTGGAAACGCTGGATGTTTCCTACAATGCTTATATTAACCACTTCAATACAGGGCACTTATACACCTTCCTGCCCAGATCAATTTTCAGCTTTCAGTGCTGTCGCAGTTTGAATGACAACTGCGCGGTCATGCTACACTGTACCCAAACAAAATTTTTATCATTTTGTTCCCGCAAATAGAGCTTTCTTTTGGTGGTATTTGATCACCTCTGCAGTTTTTATTTTTTGCTAAACAAATAAAAAAAGACCGAAAATTTTGAAAAAAATAAAAGTTTTGCTTTTGTTTCTGTGAATAAGTTTTGTGAATAAGTAAGTTTTCTCTTTCACTGATGGGCACTGATAAGGCGGCACCGATGAGGTGGCACCAATGAGTGGGCATTGACGGGCACTGATGATGGGCACTGGTAGGCGGCACTGATGGGTGGCACTGTTATGCAGCACTGATGGGCATTGAGAGGTGGCACTGATGGGCACTCATGGGTGGTACTGGGTGGCACTGGTTGGTACTGATGGGCACTGATGGGCAACACTGCTGGGCACTGATAGGGTGGCATTAATAGGCGGCACTGATGGGCACTGATAGGCAGCACTGATATGAGGCACTGATAGGCATCCCTAGTGGCACTGGCAGTGGTAGGCATTGGATTGGGCACTGATTGGCAGCTGCCTGGGCACAGATTGGCAGCTGCCTGGGCACATATTGGTATTTCCCTGGGGGTCTAGGGGGCATACCTGGTGGTCCAGTGTGGTGGCCATCCTGGTGGTTCTGGGCGGCTTCCCTGGTGGTCCTGGATGGGATCCAAGGGGGGGCTGTGCTGATAAACAATCAGCACAGACCCCCCCCGTCAGGAGAGCAGCCGATCGGCTCTCCTCTACTCGTGTCTGTTAGAGGCGAGTGAGGAAAAGCCGATCACCGGTTCTTCCTATTTACATTGTGATCAGCCGTGATTGGACACGGCTGATGACGTGGTAAAGAGTCTCCGTCAGAGACTCTTTACCTAGATCTGAGTTGCGGTTTGTCAGACTGACACACCGCAACAATGATCGCCGCGTTGCGCGCCCCCGGGGGCGCACATCGGCTCAATATCCTCATCACGTCATCACGTCCGGTCAGGATATTTGCCGCCGTCATTTTGCTATATGGCGGGCCGCAAATGGTTAACCTGCTGAAATGTAAGTGCAAAACTTTTTTAGCTTTTTATCATTTGGATGTCTGCACTATGATGAGGAGTCTCTTTTTCTCTCTTAACTGGGTATTGAGATTGTGAAGGAGATACAGATTCATCCGCGTGCCACTGAGGAGCTGTCAGTGATTTATATCCATGCTTGTTAACATCTACTTATGGGTAAGAGGCAGTGTGTTTGGGTGACAGTGGCGGTCTCTTCACTTATTTGATACCTCAAGATACATCCCTTTGGCTTACTTTGGACTTTTTAAAAGTGGATTACATTTTTATGTTTTTGCTAGTTCAGTCTGTGCCAGCACTATATTTTGGGTTCATGTTGGATTTTTTTCAAGCGCTTCACCATTTTCCATATATTTTGTTTGTGTTTTGTCCATGCATATTGTGATAGCTGCTGTTTAATACTAATTTTATTTTAAGATATCATATGCTCCCAGCACAACAAATTTGGGTTTTTCTAATGGCTCATATAAGCCTTAAACACAGACAAACAAATTAAGGCAGAACAAATGACATGTGAATTGTCAAGATAAATGCTCCCCAGGAAAAATTACCTCCTTTTTCATATACCTTAAGCTTTATTCCAAGAATCAACCTCTGTAACAAATGTAGATGTATAAGAATCAGGTCAGAACTTAAAGACATGGACTTATGGTGGTATTGAAAACATCTGTACTAAACAGGGAACAATAGAAGTAAACACATGATGATCAGATATCATTGCTGTATCGCCATAATTGCTACTCTACAAATAATAAGCATATATGAAGCTGGAGGAATATAAGGACCTACTGTAAGTGGGTGACTTTCTAGGATTGATTAACCAGATACTTATGCCATGTATAGGCACCTTAAATGGCAGATCTGTAAAACTGGAAAGATAAAACTTTCCGGAAAAGTTAATTGAAGTGAACTACTTATTTAAAGATATATAGTATATTGAACAATTCTACATTTATGTCAGCGTTCCTTCCTAAATGTCATTGCTCTCCAATCACAACAAATGATCCAAGAGAGAATTCTGGTACACCTAATTTCAAATCGTGTATACACTCATGTTATAATCAACCAAAGAGGTGAGGAAATTAGTAATTTTTTAATGAAAACGCTAAAACTTGCAACATTGGGACTTGAAGTAGAAGAGATTTAACCTTTTCAATTTTAGTCATGTTGACAGAAAGTTGTTCAACCAAGAGCTTGAACACTAGAGGAGTTAAATGCATGTCAGCACACATTACCATCCTGAAGGAAATACTTCTCAGAAGGTCTAAGGAAAATTAAATCATTAGTATAATGAAGATGAGGTGTAGTTATTCACAAAGTCATGGCTATCATGTGCTAATTAAAACCCTTGAGAATTACTCGAGTGCTTCTTGTCAAAAATGTGATTGGAGCCAATAAAGACATTTAGGTCTGGTACCTCACTGCTATTTTTTCATTCCACTTTATGAAATCATCAAAACGTTTCTGCATCTAATTTTTCAGGGACTGAAATAGAAACGGAAGCACAAACTGATCACTGAGGAACAATTTGAGATATTTTATAACACGCATAAGAAAGTCAAGTGAGTCATCCAGTCTGTGAAATGGAAGAATGAGCCAGAGGCTTGGCCTATCACATTTGCTGCTATCAAGTACGTTGAAAGCCTACAATGATCATGAAGCACCACATGATGAATTATGAAGCCATTTAAAGGTTTATTGTATTGAAAGTAGTGCCAGATGGGGCATAAATACATTTCATCAAGCTCTGGTACAAAGTATGAACCAGAGCTCCAAAATATGCCATCCTTAGTAATTGCACCCATCATATAAAAACACTTGTATACATGAAAACTACATCATGAAGATACTTCCAATGATGAAAGATAGCAGTGTCTAGTGTTCTTGAATCCTTGTCTGAGTTGATCCTTTTGCTGTTACTACCAGCATGAGTTGGAGTGATTCAAGTTTTCTATTTAAAACAATTTCCAGAAATTAAATATACTGGAATTCATCCTTAGCGTAAACTATGGGCAAACAGCGAATTACACAGTCAAAATACATAAATGTTTTCTGATTGGAAAGCAAACCGTATGATACACACACACACCTCAGCTAGTCAGTATGTTTTATCTGTTACCTCCTGTCTTAGGATAATTGCTTCCTGGATCAGCTCCCTACTCATCAAATAGATATGTTTATGTAATGTCCAGTGAGGCTGGATGTTGCATTCACACTTCAAAGCCACACTGTTTAACAAAGACTAATTGTTCATATAGGAACTTTGGATGTCACCTGTTTGGTTGTACAGTGTAGTGCAGAATATGTATGGAAAACACAAAACTGGCTGTACAGAATTACAAATCCGTTGGCAAGTAAAAGAATAAGCATGTATGTATTATTATTGTATAGTTCAGCTGTTTGCTCGGAGTTTTGGTTTAGTATGGTGGATTTAATAAATGTATTTTAAAGTTCTGTGATAAAGCTGAGCAACTGCATCATCATGTTTGTGTGCAACTACAGACATCATTATAGTGACAGTGACATCCAGGACATTTTTTTTACTAGCCCTGTGACCTGTCATCCAAAAACCAATTGTGGCAATACATTTATTATGTTGCAGTAAATAAAATGCCATCTGTTTGTAGGTTATGTTAAAAAGTAATTAAAAGATTATTATTAAGTACGTGAGAAACTACATCTAGTGCTTCCATAAACAAAAGCTTATCTGCTTTGGTTAATGCAAATAGACTGTCTCATCAAGGCTGGAGTCAGCTACCTAATTAGCATGCAAGCTGCATTGCTTACCTTAATGTTCTCCATAAACATACTTCTAAGCTAAACAATATTTTCTGACTATTCTTCCGAAAAATGTATTTATCTGAACATCACATTTGGAGCTGGGGTACCTTAAATTATGCTGCATTTTTTATTTTCAGTCATTCAACATGTTCTTATTCTTGTGATAAACAACATAAAATAAAGTAAAACATCAGCTAACTACGTTCCTAAAAAGTTTGATTTTTTTGTCTGTTACTAATCGAACATTTTGTTTTCCCACATTTCAGATGTGAGCAATGATAAGAACCTGTATTCCTTTTGTTTTCAAAATAATGTTTGCTTTTTTCTAACGTTTTGTAGTTTTTTTTTTTTTTTTTTTGTGTACTATATCACAGAATTGTATGCTTTGTTGATTTTTTTTTAATGTAGTTTGTGTATGACTTTTGTTTTTAAAATAAGGGTATAATAAAGCAGAGTTATATAAGGTGACCATGGACTTGGGACGAAGTTCTGATGTTTAGCAAAGATCCAAGGCCATAAAGATTTTATGTCTGTCTGACAGTCACAGTTCAATGCCATCTTGACAGATATCCTACTCGCCAGTCTAACCTCTGTTATAACAGTGGAAAGCAATAGTCTATTAACCAAAAACTCTGAGCTGAAAAAAAAAGGTTTCTGTTGATGGGGGCTGTCTGTGACTGTTTGCTGGGGTCTCTGATGTCCCATAGATAGCCTGATCACATCCAAACCTACAAGAAGTTTAGGCAAATGCTTTAGTGAGGTTTGAAAGGCAGTGGGCCTGATTTACCAAATGAAAATGCACAACAGCAGGGAGAAATTATGAAGTTAATGGACCTTCTCTACTTGCAGGTTCACAAGAGTTTGAGGAATAGGGGCGGCTCCAGGACTCACTATAAAAACTTCCTCCAGCACCTTTATAGCACCCCATTAGCCGCCTCACATTGTGGAAGGTAAAACTTCTGACTGACTTTGCCTATAGCTTAGGTGGACACTGTTGAGCATATTGATCTACAGCAATACAGTTTTTAGTGGAGCATGCACTACTCCTACTGATACCAATGAAGGGGCCATGTTGCTATCATTGACAGTGATACCAGTGTACAAGATGCTACTCCCAGTGCCACTGACTCCAGTGTAAGAAGTAGCACATTGCATACCCCTAACCTTTGCTTTCTTATGATATGTTGTATATAACATAACCTTGGCTGATGCACTTAAACCGTACTGTGCATTATACACATGTTTATTACATGTGCTCATTGTCTCTGCAGTTGGTTGTCAAAGGTTCTCAAAAACTTACACTATTTTAATAAAAGTCTATTTTAGGGTAGACTCAAGCCAAGTGTTAGCTCTATGTCTATATTTTGTGTGCAGAAACCCACATAAAGTTGAAAAGTATGCAACCAAATTTGAATTTGCCGAACACAGTCATATTTGTGCACATCTTTACGATGTGTGCACACATCATAAATACTGTTATATTATGATTGGGTTGTTTAGCTTGCTTTGTGGGTGCATCGATAAAATGGAATTTTCACATGTTTATCAATATATCAAGCTCAATGTATTCACCAAACAAGTTTTGCACCAATCTTACAAACCCTGTATTAACTCATCACGTAGGCACTTAATTAGACTATAGTTACTATTTAAAAAGACACATTTCCCTAAACTTGTCTGGGTGCTGGAAGTGACTACAGGTCCACTTCTAACACCTTTCTCTAAAGAATGTACAAAGTACTGTCTTTAGAAAACCATCCAGTATTTCTGCAGTTGTCAATCAGATGTAAAATTATTAATCATAGATGTATATTTTTAAGTACTTGTAATAAATGGAGTAACTGCATTTTGTTATAAAAATAATACCTTCCAAGTGAAATACATATATTGCATTTTTTTCCAAATTCATGGCTTTTTTCTAAAGGAAAAGCTGTTTAGTTGGAGAAAGACAGTGAAACAATTTGTAAATTGGCAGGTCTGTCTTTTAGCCAATCACCTAGAAAAATCTCAACACTACAATGAGGAAATCTGCAGTATTTGCATCCATTTAGAAGCTAAGAAGCCTAAAAGGGTATTTTTCTAGCAGGGGATGCCTAGCAATGAGTAAACCCCATAAGCAAGAAATCATATTTCTGTGGTTGCTGTGCATAGTACTCTAGGGTTTCCATACTTCAAAGAAGCAACAGTTTAATTATACTTTTTAATTAACTTTTAGGTACTAAAAATCATTTTAAGCTATTTATTCCATATGCTGTAAATGCCTGAAGGGGAGTGCCCATTTTCCCACCATGCTTAGAATTAGACACGGGCCCCTACAACTCACTTGGTTTCTGGAAAAGCCCAGGGAAGTTTTTTGGTTTCCCTCCGTCAGCCTCAGAGAGGCCAGACATGATGAGGCAGAGGTAGCTGGATAAATGATCTGCAGCCAGGTGAGAGGGCCTCCACTGTCAGAACTGGCATACAAGCAGCCAGGCAGTGGTCTAGTAGCACACAGCTTCTCAAAAAGACCCATCTATTGACTTTCATACACTTGAAGTGTCAGAAGATGGATACCATCATGTCTAGTCATAGTGGACCACTTTACCAAGATTGAGGTGACAGTATCAACTTGTGATCAAACTGCCAAGACCACCACCAAGATGGCGTGCAAGCAATTCTTCTTTATGGCTGTCTGCAGAAGATACATACAGACCGGGAACCCTGTTTGTAAAGCATGTTCTTCCAAGAATGGTTCCACTCACTAAGCATTAAGAAATATCATACTACCTTGAACCACCAAAAAAGACATTCATTAAAGACTAGCCATGGGTGGAGCAAAGAGAGTTGGAAGCATCTGACTTTGATCTTCAGCTTGGGGACAGAGTGCTATTCCAACATAAAGGCAAAAAAATGCAAACACCATGGGAAGAGGGGGTTTAAAAAATCTGCCAAGGTTTGTAAACCACAAACATCTCTGCCACCAACGGTTCAAAGGGTTATTGCCTCCTGCTCTTCCACCATTAACTCCAAGACCCCCAGAAGAAGCCACATATCCTGAAACATTTCAAAGCCCAATGGCTCAAGTTCAGATACATGCTCCCACTGTGATCCCCTCTTAAATACCATCCACTGACACTCCTGAAGACAGAGACAAGTTGAATCCTGGAAGATGGAACCAAGGTCCTGAGGAAATGTCCAGAGAGACCCTTGAACACTTTGTGCAAGATAAATCTGAATGGCCTGCACACTTGTCACAGAAAACAAGTTTAAGTGGGTTGAAGTGTAGTGGAGTTTCCATTTTCAAATCAAGCTCAGATGCAGGTGCAGGCCCCTTTAACTCCTTTCCCAAAACACTCTGGTTTCCTGGACACACCCAGGGAAGATTAGTTTCTCATGTTCCCTCCCTCAGCAGCTCAGAAAGACCACATCCAAAGAAGCAAATATAGCTGGTCAAGTGTACCACAGCCAGGTGAAAGGACTTCCACTGTTAGAGCCGGCATGTGTGCAGCTGGTCAGAAGCCTTATAGCAATCGGCTTTTCCAAAGGACCCAGCTACTGCGGAGAGCCCCTCCATAAATGCAGCCAAAGTTCTGCAGTTCCAGTGGGGTGCTACTTCATCCTTGGGCTTTGGCTCCCTCCAGTTTTTCACCTCTGTTATTATGGATTTCACTGCGAGGGATGCCATCTTTGAGGATAAGGTTTTACTGAAGTAGTAACTCTCAGCTTGACTCTATGTTGTTAGAGACTATGATATTATGATATGCAGCCATATGTTACCCTGATTATGCTGTGAAGAGTCAATGCATGTGCATCTTTCATTATTCTTTAGTGTAAGTATTTTTGCAATCCTGAAACTGTTGTGCATTATTGCTTCTATTTTTACACCTGTTTAGGAAACTGTAAATTACATTTACGCTACGTCCAATCATTCAGTTGATCACCTTTCCTATTAAATGCCTACCTCACAGAGATGTGTGCAGTGGGGTGTGTCTGTACTGATGGGGTTTGTGCAACTGTACCACTTCTCCAGTTCAAGGCATTGATGGTTTAAAAAAATCCACCCTCCAGTTTCCCATTTACAGAATGTGGATGGCCAAAAGGGCTGGAATGTATGTTTCTGCCCCTGAGAGGATTCTTCTTTCTTTCAGGGCTTCTATGCTTCTGGTGACACCTTGATGATTTATGTACGTCACTGCTATGGCATTGTCCAACTGCACTTTGACTGGGTAACCTTGTAGAAGAGAGTAGAGATAGTCTGATGGCTCTCAGTTTCAGAATGTTAATGGGTAATTTTGACACCTGTGGGGAGCATGCTCTCCTAAACAATCAATGAGTTGTAAACTCTGCCCTGTAAGCCTGGGGCAGAGTTGGCATCTGACACTACCAAGCTCCAAACCCTGTGAAGGAACAACTTTCCCAATTCCAGGGCAAGAGATCCACCATGTCAGGGAGATCTTCATTTGGCTTGGGCGATACAAGAACTGGGTCTGCTTGTACCATGTCTTGAGGATATTGGATTGATAGAGTCTGGAGTGAAATTGGGCAATAGGGACTGCCTCAAAGGAGGCCACTATGAAGCCCAGAATTCTCATGCAAAAGAGAATGGAGGGGTGATGTTATGACCTGAGGGAGACAATCTCCTGATGGAGGAAGATTCTGGCTTGGGCTGTGTCCAAGATTAGGCACAGGTACTGCAGACAGTGGGAGGGCTGAAGGGCTGGAGGGCATACTTTGGAAAGTTGTCCATCCAGCCAAAGGTTTAAAGGAACTGGATGGCCCTTTGGATGTTAGCAGATAAGGTTTTGGCTGAGGAGTCCTTGAACAAGAGGTTGTCCATGTAACCTGAGACAGGAATGCAATGTATTCATAGAAAACCCAGAAGTGGGGATTCTAGAAAGTCTTGGTGGGCTTGACAGGCCAGAAATTGCATGGAAAGATTCACTTTCTCTGAGTAGAGGTATTGCATTCTCTGCAAAACAAGAGAGTGTAAACATGTTATCTGGGAGGCATGAAGCAGTTACCACATTCTAATGAGTTTTGATAGGAGGGAAAAAAAAACATGAATTCAAAAACAACTCCCTGAGAAGCGTTAGAGAAAAAATGGCAGGGCATACCACAATACCACAAAAGTGAACAACAGCATAATCCGTTGCCCAATAAACTGCATAGTGTGTTATACTCTTTGGATAGAATTGTTAAAAGACAGGAACCAGAGTCCAAACACAGGCAAACCAGGTCCTACCATATAAAAAACACTGGGACAATATAAGTTCTATGCTTCGCTTGTCATGGTGGGCATACCACGGGTATGACCAGGGTCTTCAGGGTCTGGGAAACATAGAAGACCTGTATTGCACTCTGTAGCTAACTTCACACATTGCACTTCTTGCCAAGGAGAGTGACTAACACAGGATCTAGTGTCCAAAGCAAACATTATAGGCCAGCCCCACAAAGTAGGGTCCAGGTACAGTCCACATGGTATACAAAGGGTAATCAATCCAGAAACTGTTAGTTGGCGCAAGGTAATATGAAGTCAGATGTTGATAAAAGATTCACATGTAAAAACATCAATGATTTAAAAAAGAAAATAATTCTCCAGCAAAGACCGGGTTCATCACCTATGAACCTAAGCAAAAACTGGAGCCTCACAGAGAGTGCAGGGTTATATGGTTTGCTCTTTCGACAGCCCTAGAAAACGTTTTTTCCAGCGCCCAATAACCTGATGGTAGCAGCATATAAACAATGGTCTATGAACACCAGTCCTGTGTTCTGTATTGTACGATTAAGATAAGAATATTAATACAACCACATCTAAGAACTAGTAAACTACAATATATTACAATTTTTGTCTTTGGCTTTGATATACTTTAAAATGCAACAGAATAATATACTTTTGGATACTAAGCAGGAAAGAAAAACATATCTTTGAGTGTATGCTGCTACATTATGTTTACTTTTGTTGTCTCATAAATAATCTGCAAATTTAGTTTTGGTGCCACATCAGGGGTGTCAAACTCAAATTCATCAGGGGCCGCATTAGCAGTATGGTTGCCCTCAAAAGGCCGGTTGTATCTGTAGGACTATGTGTCCACTTTTTATTATCATAAATAATTGTCACTGGTTTATTACTGGTTTTAAAGAGTGCTGGGTTCAGGAGTTCGCTGTATACGGAGTGCAGGGTTCGGGAGTTTGCTGTGTACGGAGTGCAGGGGACAGGAGTTCGCTGCGTATGGAGTGCAGGGTACAGGAGTTTGCTGCTTATGGAGTGCAGGGTACAGGAGTTTGCTGTGTACGGAGTGCAGGGTACAGGAGTTTGCTGGATACGGAATGCAGGGTACAGGAGTATGCTATGCACAGTGTGCAACATATGGCATCTGCACCCTCCACTCTCCTTCCATCCTCCCACCTCTGCCTCTACAGCCCTCAACCCCCCCCCCCAAAAAAACCCTCTCACATCTGTGCTTTTTCCTACCTTCCTACCTGGCCCAGCTCTGGTACCTCCCTGTGTATGAGGATCTCTGTGTTCAGCACCACAACATTGCAGCAAGTCCTCAAATAGCCTGCTCTCTGGCTGCAACCCGCTGGATAAAAACAAAACAAAAACATGGCAGTCCGAGCTATCAGGAACCTCCGTCACCGATGGGCCAACCTTGCATGCATTCAGCTAGGAAACAGCTGGCCCTGCTAGAGGGACTGAGGAGGAGAGAGAGCAGGAAATGTTCCCTTGGAGATCGGCAGGCTGTGCATGCATTCACACAAAGACAAAAGAGGTGGCGTCCGCTGGCCATTGCACGGCCACATGACAAGGCCTGACGGGCCGTACTCGGCCGTGGGCCTTGTGTTTGCCCCCTGTGGATTACAGAGATGTAGACACATCTGTGAACGAGAAAACCTGTTGTTCAGTCTAAAAATCTAGTGTTCAGCAGCTGAGAACTCCAATAACCCATGTACAGGCAAAAGAAGAAACAATCTTGTGTTAATGACATAAACAAAAACTAAATAAACATCAATTACCAGTTCATCTTGTCCCAGTGACTGAAGGATGAGTTTTTTCACTTCTAAGAAGAGAGGCTGTCCCAGTTCTTCAAAGGGTTTGTAATTGGGTGAATTATATCCTTGTTGAGACAATTGCCTCTGTCTGCGGTAGTAGCTGTCCCTAAATATTTCATCTCGGCAGGGTACCCAGCAGTTGTAATGGGTGGCACTTCTGGCTTGGATTTTCAGTCCCTTCTGGCTGGGAATTGGAAGAGGTTGAATGACCATATAACTTCTGGGGTCGCTATGTCCTGCATTTCCTGGCATCTCTGTCCTCATGAAACCTTTAAACAACATACAAAATACATTTCTGAACATTATTTGCATGCATTTGAAGCTGAATATGTCCTTTATGGACTCCACATCCAGTAGCTGATTCTCCATGGGTATATACTTAGCAGCTGCACCCCTGAGATCTTTACTGTGTGGGACCATGCAAGCCATGCTACACATGTGCAACAGGTGCAGGACTGTTTTGAAGAAAAGGCAGCACAGTGGTAGATAACTTTAATCTATTACAGAGAAAGGAGGGTCATAAAAGACAACTCCAGATTGATTGGGTAATGGCTGGAGGGTCTCCTCATTACAATAGATCTTGTCTTCAGGTTTGTGACACAAAGACATACACTGCATCATCCCCAGGGGACCCTGCAACAGGACTTTGCTGCAACATTCATCTGAAGTTATCTCTATAAATAAGTGTATCTATACAGTATCTCACAAAAGTGAGTGCACCCCTCACATCTTTGTAATAATTTATTATATCTTTTCATGTGACAACAACGACGAAATGACACTTTGCTACAATGTAAAGTAGCAAGTTTACAGCTTGTATAACAGTGTAAATTTGCTGTCCGCTCAAAATAACTCAACACACAGCCATTAATGTATAAACCACTGGCAACAAAAGTGAATACACCCCTGAGTGAAAATGTCCAAATTGGGCCCAATAAGCCATTTTCCCTCCCCAGGGTTATTTATCTCGTTAGTGTAACAAGGTCTCAGGTGTGAATGGGGAGCA
This sequence comes from Aquarana catesbeiana, assembly GCF_042186555.1. Classification (NCBI taxonomy): domain Eukaryota; kingdom Metazoa; phylum Chordata; class Amphibia; order Anura; family Ranidae; genus Aquarana; species Aquarana catesbeiana. Next base: position 224,987,214 of record NC_133324.1, read on the forward strand.
GGCGTGTTAAATTTGGTATTATCACTCTCACTCTCTCATACTGGTCACTGGAAGTTCAATATGGCATCTCATGGCAAAGAACTCTCTGAAGATCTGAAAAAAAGAATTGTTACTCTACATAAAGATGGCCTAGGCTATAAGAAGATTGCCAAGACCCAGAAACTGAGCTGCAGCACAGTGGCCAAAACCATACAGTGGTTTAACAGGACAGGTTCCACTCAGAACAGGCCTTGCCATAGTTAACCAATGAAGTTGAGTGCACATGCTCAGCGTCATACCCTGATGTTGTCTTTGGGAAATAGATGTATGAGTGCTGCCAGCATTTCTGCAGAGGTTGAAGGGGTGGGGGGTCAGCCTGTCAGTGCTCAGACCATACGCCACATACTCCATCAAATTGGTCTGCATCGCTGTCGTCCCAGAAGGAAGCCTCTTCTAAAGATGATGCACAAGAAAGCCTGGAGTTTTCTTAAGACAAGCAGACTAAGGACATGGATTACTGGAACCATGTCCTGTGGTCTAATGAGACCAAGATAAATCTATTTGGTTCAGATGGTGTCAAGTGTGTGTGGCGGCAACCAGATGAGGAGTACAAAGACAAGTGTGTCTTGCCTACAGTCAAGCATGGTGGTGGGAGTGTCATGGTCTTTGGCTCCATGAGTGCTGCCTGCACTGGGGAGCTACAGTTCATTGAGGGAACCATGACTGCCTACATGTACTGAAGGAAAAAAGGGTGTCTCCTATATGGTGGACTATTAAGGCGCACTAGTTTTACAAAAGATTTTTGTTGAGAGTTGTGAAAGTTTCAAGAAAACATTTATTTAGAAAAATATATAGAAAAGTATATATATATAAAATTAAAAACATGGAATGTTCTGACACATCTGCAGTTTTACACCAAAGCATGATAGTATTTGGTAGTATAGTTCAAATGCAGTAATTTGAGAAAAAAAACTTACAGGTGTTGTGACAGTATGGTTGACATTCCAAAATTTGCATCTTTAAAAACATGCGAGAATATATATGCCTCTCAATTTTCCATTCAAGAGACCCCCGATGGCGTAGCTGTGTGCAGACCTGGGAAGAGGCTAGCCGCTGACCCAGTTACCCCCCTCCTCTGTCAAGGGAGGGATACCTGAACAGGGGGACGGGGAGGCCCGAAGACACACTGGGTTCGGGAAAAAGGGGAAACCCTGTAAAGTATAGACAAAAAGTCCATAAAAATGTATGGATCTAATGTGTATATAATAAGTATAAAATAATTGTTTAAAAAAATTTTGTACCTGTTGATGATAGAGTAGTTTCTACGAAGAGCAGATGAAAAGCATGTAGTCACGGCTCTAAAATACATACATATCAAATAGTAAGTATGGGAGTTATAAAGTGATGCCTATACAAAAGAAAACTGCTAATATTTATACCAGCATAAAGTATTAGCAAGCCTCCAACATTGGGAAACCCAAAGTTGTAGGAAGACAAGTAGGAGGTTTTGTCTGTATCTAATATAATTAATGGGGAAGTATTTAATTAATCTAAACTGATATAGTTCAAAACATAATTATATATAGAATACCTATGTAGTAATCCTAGGCAGTGCTTGTTAGTATGGACATAAGGATCTTATTAGGAAAATATGAGCTGGTGAAAGGTCAGAGAGCGTAAACTATCATTTACCTTAGACATGGGTTTGTTGTGACAGCTCGCCTCGACATCCGACCATCGAATGGAGGGGATGCGAGGATGAGAGGCCACAGCGGGGTATAAATAATCCTCCCTCCCCAATCAGCTGTTAGCAACACAGCTGATCATGAGGGGGTGGGAGGGATACAGGGTTTGGAGACCCGGCCCCCCGAGCGGTGTGCGCGCCCACTGGCAGCGCATGTCCATTAGGTGAAGCAAGATGGAGGCCCGGCGCCATGACTGTGCGCCGTAAGCCTCCATAGTCCCGCCACAGGTTTCCAAGGAAACAGGGTGGCTTTGCGTGCCGGTGTCTTGTCAAATACAGTCCCCTATCATATAGTGTCCTCCCTGTACTGCGCAGGCGCAGTACGGAGGACAAATGAGACGCCGAAAGTCTCCGAAGTTTAACAGCTGATCATCAGCTGTACACGGCGCCTGCGCTTTTATTCTCATCCTATGTCCAGGTTCATTCCCTACTATCCAAGTGGACATAGAGTGAGAATATATAGTTGCCGAGCGCAGCGAGGGTGTGCCAGAAGCGTGGCGAGCGAAGCGAGCCCGCGAGGGGCCCTCTTACACAGCCATCGCTAAGAAGTGCCGAAGCGCCATGTACAGCTGATGGTCAGCTGATCAACTTCGGACACTTTCGGCATCTCCTTCTGCTCCGTAGTGCGCAAGCGCTGCGCCTGCGCAGTACGGAGCGGACACTATCCAATAGGAGGACAGTATATGTCAGAACACCGGTCATTAGACCACGCCCACACCAACGCAGGAATAAGGATGGTAGGGGAAGGAAAAAAAGCCAGAGTCCTCCCAGTGGAGGATCCGCATCTAGGATGGTATGCTAATAGGCACCATGGGGGGTCCCCAAAGGGAAAGCAGAGAGGTTCACTCTGACCTTTCACCAGCTCATGTTTTCCTACTAAGATCCTTATGTCCATACTAACAAGCACTGCCTAGGATTACTACATAGGTATCTTATATATAATTTTGTTTTGAACTATATCAGTTTAGATTAATTAAATACTTGCCCATTACTTATATTGGATACAGACAAAACCTCCTACTTGTCTTCCTACAACCTTGGGTTTCCCAATGTTGGTGGCTTGCTAATACTTTATGCTGGTATAAATATAAGCAGTTTTCTTTTGTATAGGCATCACTTTATAACTCCTATACTTACTATTTGATATGTAGGTATTTTAGAGCCGTGACTGCATGCTTTTCATCTGCTCTTTATAGAAACTACTCTATCATCAACAGGTACAAAATATTTTTAAACAATTATTTTATACACATTAGATCCATACATGTTTATGGACTTTTTGTCTATACTTTACAGGGTTTCCCCTTTTTCCCGACCCCAGTGTGTCTTCGGGCCTCCCCTGCCCCCCGTTCAGGTATCCCTCCCTTGACGGAGGAGGGGGTAATTGGGTCAGTGGCTAGCCTCTTCCCAGGTCTGCACACAGCTCTTGAATGGAAAATTGAGAGGCATATATACTCTCCCATGTTTTTAAAGATGCACTTTTTGGAATGTCAACCATACTGTCACAAATCAGAGGAGGGAGGAGGAATTTGGGTTACTAGAGCACTGGGCTGACTTTTCATTGGGGTGCAACCTATATGCTAAATACGGTTTGCACTTGAATGGAAGGGGGTATGCTGTGCTGGGGGAGAGGTTTATGGGAATGCTGGAAGAGTATTTAAACAAGGATTAAGGGGGGAGGGTGAACTAGAATTACATCGGGCAGACAGGTGAGTTAGGGGTCAGACATTAATGGAGGGTGGAATGGAGATAGATGGGGGGAGGGTTATGGCAGGTGACAAGAAATTTCCCATGTTGCAAACAGCCATTGGAAACTATCGTGCCATTTGTACTACTAAAAATGATATGAAAAACACCAGAGCAAAATGTAATAATGCATTAAAGTGTTTGTACACCAATGCCAGAAGTCTGCCAAGCAAAATAGGTGAGTTGGAAGCTTTGGTGCATGAGGAAAGCTATGATGTAATCTGTATTGCTGAAAATAAGCTTCAATCCTCACATGACTGGGCTATTAATATTCCTGGCTATGCACTCTTTCGGAGAGACAGGGTAAAAAGGAAAGGTGGCGGGGTCTGTCTCTATGTAAGAAGTGATCTCAAAGCAAGTGTGAAAGAGGACCTGGTTGATGGAGAGTGTGATGAGTCTGAAACATTATGGGTGTAACTGCATATAGATGGGCATAGTTCAAAGTTAATTATTGGAGTTTGTTATAGACCACCCAATGTTAGTGAGGAGATGGAGACTCAGCTCCTTGCTGGGACAGTGATAATAATGGGGGATTTTAACTACCCAGAAATTGACTGGAGTAATGGCACTGCTAGGACAGTTAAAGGGCAAAAATTTATAAACCTATTACAGGACAATTTTATGGTCCAGTTTATTAAGGCCCCAACTAGGAATGAAGCTATGTTGGACCTGGTAATCTCAAACCATACAGAGTTTATTACTAATGTCCAGATAAAGGAACACCTGGGTAGCAGTGATCATAACATGATTTCATTTGATGTTAGCTATAAACAAGAAATACATACGGGAAAGATAAAAACACTTAACTTCAAGAGAGCAAATTTTCAATGGATGAGGGCTGCTCTTCAGGATTTAGGCTGGGGGGGAATATTTGCATTGATACACACAGAACAGAAATGGGAATTCTTCAAAAAGACTGTTTGGGACCTCACTGCAAAGTATATTCCCATGGGCAATAAGTTTAAAAGGCTAAAGTTAAAAAAGCTATCAACAATAAGAAAAGAGCTTTTAAAAAATATAAAAATGAAGGAACACTAGTGTCGTTTAAATGTTACAAAGAATTTAACAGAATATGTAAAAGGGAAATCAAGGATGCAAAAATTCAAAACTAATGACAGATTGCAAAAGATAGTAGGACAAACCCCAAAAAATTCTTCAAATATATTAATAGTAAAAAGGTCAGGTCTGAGCATGTAGGCCCTTTACAAAATAATTTAGAGTGGGTGACTGGGGACAAAGAGAAGGCAAATGTATTAAATACTTTCTTCAGCTCTGTGTATACAAAAGAGCATGGGGAAGCTCATGTCCATAATGGGGGTGGTAGTGACACAGCCCCGAATGATCCACAATGGCTCAAAAGTGATATGGTCCAGAAATATTTAGACAGAATAAAGGTGGATAAAGCACCTGGACCTGATGGCATCCACCCACGGATCCTAAAAGAATTAAGCTCTGTCATTTCAAAGCCATTGTATCTAATTTTTAGGGACTCATTAATGACGGGAATGGTACCACTGGATTGGCGCAGGGTGAACGTGGTACCTATATTTAAAAAGGGATCAAAGTCTTTACCAAGTAACTATAGACCTGTTAGTTTAACTTCTATAGTTGGGAAGATACTGGAACATTTAATAAAAGACCACATAGATGAGTTCTGGCTGGAAAAAAAAATTTTAAGCAACGAACAGCATGGATTCATGAAAGACAGAAGTTGTCAGACAAACCTGATTTCTTTTTATGAAGAGGTAAGTAAAACCTTGGACAGAGGGGTGGCTGTGGACATGGTATACTTGGATTTTGCAAAAGCGTTCGACATAGTTCCCCACACGCGGCTCATGTGTAAGGTAAAGTCTACAGGCTTGGAAATATCAGTTTGTAAATGGATAGAAAACTGGCTAAAAGACAGAATTCTGAGAGTAGTGGTTAATGATTCTTACTCTGAATGGTCTAAGGTTATCAGTGGTGTACCCCAAGGTTCAGTGCTGGGACCCTTACTTTTTAATATCTTTACAAATGATATTGGATCTGGGATCAAAAGTAACATTTCTGTCTTTGCAGATGACACCAAGCTATGCAGTGGAATAACGTCCTTACAGGATGTCTCCAATTTACAAGCTGACCTCAATGCACTAATTGGGCGACTATGTGGCAGATGAGGTTTAATGTTGAGAAATGTAAAGTTATGCACTTGGGGGCTAAGAATATGCATGCATCATACATACTAGGGGGAGTACAACTGGGGGGATCCGTGGTGGAGAAGGATCTGGGGGTTTTGGTAGATCATAAGCTCAATAATAGCATGCAATGCCAAGCTGCGGTTTCCAAAGCGAGCAAAGTCCTTTCTTGTATTAAGAGAGGTATGGACTTCAGAGAGAGATATAATTTTGCTCCTGTTCAAATCATTAGTAAGACCTCATCTGGAATATGCAGTTCAGTTTTGGGCACCAGTTCTCAAAAAGGATATCGGGGAACTGGAGAAAGTGCAGAGAAGGGCAACCAAACTGATAAGAGGCATGGAGGAGCTCAGCTATGAGGAAAGATTAGAGGAACTGAATTTATTCACTCTTGAGAAGAGGAGAATAAGGGGGGATATGATAAACATGTTCAAATATATAAGGGGTCCATATAGTGAACTTGGTGTTGAGTTATTCTCTTTACGGTCATCCCAGAGGACACGGGGGCACTCTTTGCGTCTAGAGGAAAAGAGATTTGATCTCCAAAGGTTTCTTCACAGTAAGAGCTGTGAAAATGTGGACTAGACTCCCTCCAGAGGTGGTTCTGGCCAGCTCAGTAGATTGCTTTAAGGAAGGCCTGGATACTTTCCTAAATGTACATAATACAACTTGTTACTAACATTTATAGGTAAAGTTGATCCAGGGAAAATCCGATTGCCTCTTTGGGGATCAGGAAGGAATTTTTTCCCCTGCTGTAGCAAATTGGAGAATGCTCTGCTGGGGTTTTTTGCCTTCCTCTGGATCAACTGAGGGTATAAAATTGGGTATATTGGATTGTACGATGTTTTTTATTTGATTTAGTTATTGTTTTTAAGGTTGAACTGGATGGACTTGTGACTTTTTTCAGCCTGACTAACTATGTAACTATGTAACACCTGTAAGTTTTTTTTTCTCAAAAAAAGTTTTTTTTTCTCAAATTACTGCATTTGAACTATACCCTATACTACCAAATACTATCATGCTTCTAGAAATATGTTTTTTTCTTGCTTATACCCCTGAAGCGCGTCGGGTGCAAGAAACCGTAAACTGTATTGTATATTTCTGTATCGATGGTGTAAAACTGCAGATGTGTCAGAACATTCCATGTTTTTAATTTTATATATATACTTTTCTATATATTTTTCTAAATAAATGTTTTCTTGAAACTTTCACAACTCAACAAAAATCTTTTGTAAAATTAGTGTGCCTTAAAAGTCCACCATATAGGGGACCCCCTTTTTTTCTTCAGTACATGTTGGCAGTACATGTTGGTTCCCTCAATGAACTGTAGCTCCCCAGTGCAGGCAGCACTCATGGAGCCCCAGACCATGACACTTCCACCACCATGCTTGACTGTAGGCAAGACACACTTGTCTTTGTACTCCTCACCTGGTTGCCGCCACATACGCTTGACACCATCTGAACCAAATAGATTTATCTTGGTCTCATCAGACCACAGGACATGGTTCCAGTAATCCATGTCCTTAGTCTGCTTGTCTTCAGCAAACTGCGGGCTTTCTTGTGCATCATCTTCAGAAGAGGCTTCCTTCTGGGATGACAGCCATGCAGACCAATTTGATGGAGTATGTGGCGTATGGTCTAGGCACTGACAGGCTGACCCCCCACCCCTTCAACCTCTGCAGCAATGCTGGCAGCACTCATACATCTACAAAAATCTTTTGTAAAACTAGTGTGCCTTAAGTCCACCATATAGGGGACCCCCTTTTTTCCTTCTTTTTAGAATACTGGATGTAGCACCACCCATTGCTCAATATGACTGGCCTAACAATAATTCTTCCGCCAACATGTACTGTGACATACTGAAGTAGAGCATGATCCACTCCCTTCAGAGACTGGGCCGCAGGGCAGTATTCCAACATGATAACGACCCCAAACACACCTCCAAGACGACCACTGCCTTGCTAAAGAACCTGAGGGTAAAGGTGATGGACTGGCCAAGCCTGTCTCCAGACCTAAACGCTATTGAGCATCTGTGGGGCATCTTCAAAAGGAAGGTGGAGGAGCTCAAGGTCTATAACTTCCACCGGCTCTGTGATGTCGTCATGGAGGAGTGGAAGAGGACTCCAGTGGCAACCTGTGAAGCTCTGGTAAACTCCATGCCCAAGAGGGTTAAAGGCAGTGCTGAAAAATAATGGTGGCCACACAAAGAATTGACACTTTGGTCCCAATTTGGACATTTTCACTAAGGGATGTACTCACTTTTGTTGCCAGCGGTTTAGACATTAATGGCTGTGTGTTGAGTTATTTTGAGGGGGCAGCAAATGTACACTGTTATACAAGCTGTACACTCACTACTTTACATTGTAGCAAAGTGTCATTTCTTCAGTGTTGTTGTCACATGAAAAGATATAATAAAATATTTACAAAAATGTGAGGGGTGCACTCACTTTTGTGAGATACTAATATATATATATATATATATATATATATATATATATATATATATATATACACACTGTATGTTCAGGTATATGTGCACAATTCCACCAGGATGCCTATCAGGCCCTTTGCTGATAATATCTGTTTGTACGTTGAATGTATGTATTGTAATTAATCACCTCTAATATAAAGGATGTATTGTACTGTTGTGCATCTATATACTTATGGTTAACTACTTGAAGACCAGGCTTTTTCTGGCACTTTTTGTTTACAAGTGTAGTACCCTCTAGTGTGCTAGAAGGATAGTGTATGTTTTTTTTTGTGAAAGTAGGTATATTTCCAGGCTTGGCTAGCAGCCAAGCCTGGGTATGTTTTGATCTGGGTTGGGAGTGACTCAGAGTGGAGCTGGGTGACTCACAGCCAGCATCACCAAGACCTCACACTTCTTTCCAAAATGTTGTAGTGTTTTCTGGAAGGGAAGGAGGAGAGGGTAGGTGGTGCTGTCTGGGGTGTTCTAAGGAGCCCTGACCAATCCCCAATCTGGATTGGCAGGGGGCAGGTCTCCTTAAATACATAGGGTCAGCCCAGCTTGGGAGGAGTTGTTCTGGAGGAAACTGGAGATGGAGTGCTAGGCTGTCATCATCTTTGAGGGAGCTCCCCAGTCTGGGGGGGGGGGTGACCTTTGACCTGGGGCTTGAGTGCAGACAGGACCCTTCTCCAGACACATGGAGGTGTCCTGGACAGATTGGACAGGAGCAAGAGGACAGTGGGAGAGCACTGCCAGGCAAAGCCTCCAGGAGATGAAAAACAGGTCACAGCCAAGAGGGCTGGTGAGTGTCATACAGTTGAGAGATCTGGGAGGCACACCTGAGAGGACTGGGAGCGTGCAGTCTGAGATGGGTGCAGAGCCAGAGTACTGGACTGGGGTGTCATAGGCAGTGGAGAGAGGCATCTGCAGCTATGAGGCCTGGCAGGGCCCGAAGATGTGGTACTAGGCTCAGTAGCCACATGGACAGATAGCACTGGGACTATCTACAATTTTGCTAGACTAAAGGGGCCCCGCGGTCCCTGCCTGCAAAGGGCATTCACCTTAGGCCTGGCTGAGTCAGTGTCAGGCCTATAAATCAGTGCTAGCTGGTCTGGGATATGCAAGCAAGTGATGTGCTGGAGGTGTTGAGGAGAGATAGTCTGCAGGCAAGTGATGTGCTGGAGTTGGAGTTGGAGATTGGAGTTGCATATACTGGAGGTGTATATAATCGGTCCCATATATATTGTTCTGCAAATCAGATTGGGCATCTCATTTCATCTCAAGTTTATTCCCCTCAGTAAAAATAAAGTTCAAGGACTGGTTTTCTGCCTGAGGGTAAATGAAAAGTGTGTGCCTGGCTGGGCAGGGTGACAGACGGACTACAACACTCAGCAGCCCTCAAGAGGGTACAGCTACACAAGTTTAAATCAGTATTTTTTGCTAGAAAATTACTTATAACCCCCAAACATTATACATTTTTTTTTAGCTGAGAACCTAGGGAATAAAATGGTGGGTTTTGCAATTTTTTATGCCACATGGTATTTGCCCCGCGGTTTTTCAAACACAGTTTTTGAGAAAAAATTGCACTTTCTTAAAATTTCAATGCAAAGAAACACAATACACAACCCAATTTGTTTGTAAAATATAAAAGATGATGTCACGCTGAGTAAATAGATACCAAACATGTCCCACTTTAAAATTGTGCACGCCCACACAATGGCGACAAACAAGGTAAATTTTACTATCCAAAGGCGATGCTTTAAAAGCCTTTAGACATACAGAGGAGGTCTAGTGCAAGGCATCAATCCGGTACAACCAGTTGAAGTCAAATGACATACAGGTACGTGATTTGGTGGCAAGTGGTTAATGTTATATGCTGGTTGCAGTAGTTCTTCTGCTTCCAGTTACTTTGTATAGGTTCATTTCCCAGGAAGAGAATGTCCTCTGTTCATAGAAGGCCTATCCTAGGTGGAGCCACTGTCAATTTTATTATTAATCCTATTCTTCCACTTAGCGAAGGTTCTGGTTCTCCTATTTACCTATAGGTTTAGCGCCAAATCGTGTTTGAGGAAGGCCATTTCTCATATCTCCCCCACTCCCTCCCAAAAAAGACGGGTTACAGCTGTTTTATTGTTTGCTGCATGTAACTGTAAATGTGAAGAAACATACTAAAATAAAAAATGTGAAATAAAATAGATCAATATGCTGAGGACTATTGGGAATACAATACATACAGGTAATAAGATATCATATTTTTATCAATAATGGCCCTTTATAGCTAAAACGCACTGGGTAGGGATGAGTGAACTTGTCTTTGTTTTCCCTGCAATGTCAGTAAAAATCAGAAGTCTTGAAAAATGTCTGAGAAAAAACAAGGGAAGGGAAGGGGAGGGAAGGGGAGGGGAGGGGAGGCAAAATAAAGGTGATTTTGGATTACTATTATGGATGCAATGGGCTTGTGTCGATGTTGTCTGTTTGAAACACTCCCTAGGTCAGTGATGGCGAACCTATGACACGCGTGCCACAGCTGGCACGTAGAGCCATCTCTGCGGGCACGCGAGAAGGTCCAGGTTCAGGGCGGGGAGAAAACACGGCAGCAAGCAGCAGCGAGGTGCAGGAAATTATCTGCATGAGTGAGTGGGCGGCTCCGCAACCTCCATGTGGAAGGCTACAGACCTGAGAGCACGGAAGGGATAGAAGCAAGCAGCGGCGAGGTGCAAGAAACTGTCTGCACAAGTGAGTGGGCGGCCCTGAATCCTCCGCATGGTAGGCTACAGGCCTGACAGCGCGGGAGGGAGAGAAGAATTTCACCACTTAATTTTATGGCCGAAGAGGGGCATCCCTGGTGCCTTCTGGAGCCTGGACTCCTCAAACCTCCAACAGTGAGGCCCGGAGAACAGACTGACTGTGGGCCCGGAAGACGAGGACAGGCGGAGAGGCGCAGGCTGTGAGGGAGCCGCTGGATGGAACAGAGCAGAGGGCTCTCCCGGATCAAGGATGGAGACAGGTACTGGGCACAATTATACACTGATTACCTGCATGCAAAGACTGGGGCAGGGAGGCAGAGTAGGGATTGCAGATAGGGACAGAGCTAGAGGTCTCCCTTTCTCTCAGCTCCCCTCTTTTTCAGTCCCCCCCCCTGTGTCCCCCCCTTTCTGCTCCCCCTCGCTGTCCCCTCTCTCTGTGTGTCCCCCCTCTCTCTCACTGTCCCCCTCTCTCTGTGTCCCCTCTCTCTGTGTGAACCCCTCTCTCTGTGTGTCCCCCTCTCTCTGTGTCCCCCCTCTGTGTGTGTGTGTGTGTCCCTCTGTGTGTGTGTCCCCCCTCTGTGTGTGTGTGTCCCTCTGTGTGTGTGTCCCCCCTCTGTGTGTGTCCCCCCTCTCTCTCTCTGTCCCCCCTCTCTCTCCCCCCACTGTGTGTGTCCCCCCTCTCTGTGTGTGTGTCCCCCCTCTCTCTCTCTCTCTGTGTCCCCCCTCTCTCTGTGTGTGTCCCACCTCTCTGTGTGCATGTCCCCCCTCTCTCTGTGCGTGCCCCCCCTCTCTCTGTGTGTGTCCCCCCTCTCTGTGTGTCCCCGCTCTCTCTCTGTGTCCCCCCTCTGTGTGTGTCCCCCCTCTCTCTCTGTGTGTCCCCCCTCTCTCTCTCTCTCTGTCCCCCCTCACTGTGTGTGTCCCCCCCTCTCTGTCCGTGTGTGTCCCCCCTCTCTGTGTCTCCCCCCTCTGTGTGTGTCCCCCCTCTTACTGTGTGTCCCCCCTTTCTGTGTGTCCCCCCTCGCTGTGTGTCCCCCCTCTCTCTCTGTGTGCCCCCCCTCTGTGTGTGTCCGCCCTCTCTCTCTCTGTGTCCCCACTCTCTCTCTCTGTGTCCCCCCTCTGTGAGTGCCCCCCTCTCTGTGTGTGTGTCCCCCCTCTCTGTGTGTGTCCCCCCTCTCTCTCTCTCTCTCTCTGTCCCCCCTCTGTGTGTGTCCCCCCCTCTGTGTGTGTGTGTGTGTGTCCCCTCTGTGTGTGTCCCCCCTCTCTCTGTGTGTGTCCCCCCTCTCTCTGTGTGTGTCCCCCCTCTCTCTCTGTGTGTCCCCCCTCTGTGTGTGTGTGTCCCCTCTCTCTCTCTGTGTCCCCTTCTCTCTCTGTGTCCCCCTCTCTCTCTCTGTGTCCCCCCTCTCTCTCTCTGTGTCCCCCCTCTGTGAGTGCCCCCCCCCCCCTCTCTGTGTGTGTGTCCCCACTCTCTCTCTCAGTGTCCCCCCGCTCTGTGTGTGTGTCCCCTCTCTCTCTCTCTGTGTCCCCCCCTCTGTGTGTGTGTGTCCCCTCTCTGTGTCTCCCCCCTCTGTGTGTGTCCCCCCTCTCTCTGTGTGTGTCCCCCCTCTCTCTGTGTGTGTCCCCTCTCTCTGTGTGTCCCCCCTCTCTCTGTCCCCTCTCTCTTTGTGTCCCCCCTCTCTCTCTCACTGTGTCCCCTCCCTCTCAGCATCTCTCACACCCCTCTCTCTCTCTCTGTCCCCCCTCTGTGTGTGTCCCCCCTGTGTGTGTGTGTGTCCCCTCTCTGTGTCTCCCCCCTCTGTGTGTGTCCCCCCTCTCTGTGTGTGTGTCCCCCCTCTCTCTCTCTGTGTCCCCCCTCTCTGTGTGTGTGTCCCCCCTCTTTCTGTGTGTCCCCCTCTGTGTGTGTCCCCTCTCTCTGTGTGTCCCCCCTCTCTCTGTCCCCTCTCTCTCTCTCTGTCCCCCCTCTCTCTCTCACTGTGTCCCCTCCCTCTCTCTGTCCCCCCTCCCTCTCAGCATCTCTCAAACCCCTCTCTCTCTCTCTCTCTCTCTCTCTCTCTCTCTCTGTGTCCCCCCCTCTCTCTCTGTGTCCCCCCTCTCTCTCTCTCTGTGTCCCCCCTCTCTCTCTGTCCCCTCCCTCTCTCTCACACACACACAACCTCTCTCTTTTACACACCCCCATCTCTCTCACACACCCCGTCTCTTTCACTTAGCACCCCTGTCTTGTGAATTGCCGTGTTGGCACTTTGCAACACAAAACCAACTTATTTATTTCAGTTATGGCACTCGGGCTCAAAAAGGTTTGCTATCACTGCCCTAGGTCATTCAGAATTCAGTGACAGGTGCGTTTTACCAGCAATTGATCAAGTGGGCTTTGTATTAGACTTGTATAGAAATGCAAAACGTGTCTGATGCAAAAAAAAAAAGGGCTATCGACACAGGCCCTGAAACACCTTCCAAAAGGGTTACATAAGCTCTTTTCAACTATTCTGGACCTGTTTCTTTTTATGGCAAAAAAATAAGCCCTATGTTGGGCTTGTTGACTTTTTTTTTTTTTTGGTAAGTGACAGTGAAACAGACAGTAAAAAAAGTAAAAAAAAATGTGACGTGACATCACACTAATAATAATCAAATGCACAAAAAAGAAATAAAAGTAATGCAAAGAATAAAAATGAAAAAATACACCCTCTTAACAACTTGTAGATTTTTTAATAAGCTACTCAAGAAAAAAATGAGAGTAGCCCCTTTGGTTAAATTTCAGTATTTGGATGCTAATTTTTTTTTTTTTTTTTTGCGGACATTGATTTGCTCATCCCCAAAAGTTCGACAGTTTCAGTGGGCGGACTTGATGGACTACTTCAGTCTTTTTCTGCCGTCACTTTTCTATGTTTCCAGAAATTAAAAGAACTAACCTTAGAAACCTGGCATTGTCTTTGGAAATCTGGTGCAAATAAGAAATGTGTTTAAAAGTGTTTATTTGTTTTTAAATGTGTTAAAACAAAAAAAGAAACAATACAAAAAAAAAATGTGTGTATATATATATATATATATATATATATATATATATATATATATATATATATATATATATATATATATACACACATATTCACATTTTGATTGCATTATAATAATGTTAAACATGTTAATATATACTGTGTTAAAAAATTTTTTTAAAGAAAAGTACATCAATACGTATGAAGTATATCATAAAAATTAGTATGAAATAGTAAAATGCAAACCTGATGTGACAGAGGTAGAATCTGCTTGGAAATCCTAGGACTTCCCTCCACATGAATGAAGTAATAGTTATCAGAGCCTGAAGCAGACACAGACAAGGTTACCACTGGCTACCAGAATGTTTGGGTCGCTAGACTTAGGAAGGTGGGTGGGGGGGGGGTGGGGTACAATATAGTTAATAATTAAAACAAATCAGTTTCCTTAACTTACAGGTGTGTCTACTATTTTACAATAGAGTGAAAACATGTAACTAAACAAATACAGGTACTTAAAGTTATGACCTGAAATCATGTTTTCCCCTCCCATGAGTGTAAAGTGGTTTGTCTCTAAGCCTTTTATTACAGTTTGGTCAGTTCTTTGTCCTGTGAGTGGAGTAGGAGGAGATGCAAGCAGTAAACTAAGGACATGATCAGTGCCTATTGAGAAGTGCAATGTTTGTTAGAGAGATCTCACATATAGTGTGTGTAGGAGGTAATGGCGCTGAGTGTAACCGGAGACAGCAGCATTGCCTTTGTTGTATGCCTGCGTTACTAATGACAAGGAAGCCAGGGAACAACACAAACCAAAGCTGTTCTTACAAGTATATTTTAATCTTGTACAGCCCAGGGCATTTGAAAATGAACTACCAATTAAATTAGTAATTGTTTGCCTGGTAGGTTTGTACTAAATTCTCTATCAAATATATTTCTTGAATCTAGTTAGGCCTGTTTAGTGGATATAAACTGGGAGTAAAGGTAAATTATATGGCTCCCAGTCATACCTTTTTTTTGAATAGACAGTCCCTCTTTTAAGTCTATCAAAGTGGAATTAAGCCTAAAAAACATAGGATTTTTATGACAGCGGAGACCCAATTAGTTTCTTTTGTCATAAATAGGAATGGACCTGATGTTTGACACGAACATTGGGTGTTCGTTTGCTCACAAACAAACCGAACATATGGGGCATTCGTGGCAAATTAGAGCGCCACGAGATCGCAGTGGACTGATGGCTGCTTATTGGCCAAAGCATGCACCTGACTTGCATGCTTTGGCCAATCACAGCGCGCTCTGCTGTGAGAGCCATGATTGACCAAAGGCAGGGTGCCTTTAGCCAATCATGGTTTAGGGGGCTAAGTCCACACACTATAGAAGGCTGCTTACATGGCAGCTGTATAAAGTGTTATGATTGAGAGAACGTTAGCTAGAGTCAGGTTAGGTAATGGCGTGTAGGGAGTTTAGTATATATATATATATATATATATATATATACAGTGCAGTCAGTGTACAGTAAAGAATAGAGTGTATTGAAGTGGTTAAGGGGAACCCTATGACAGAATTAGGGAAAAAAAGGGCATGGGTCCCCCCTCCCACTCCTTTGGGTCTGGTATAGCTTTTAAGAGGAACTCCGCGCGATGGGAGGCGTCCCGCCGACTGCTGTCTCTTGGCTGTGACAGCTGTTATATAGGCAGGGGCTGGGCCACCTGGTGACATAACCGAGTGACCCTGTCCCTTCTGACATCATGTGACATCAGAGGGGGCGGGGTCATCCAATTTATGTCAGCGGGTGGCCCCGCCCTTGCCTATATAACAGTTGTCACATCGAAAAGACAGCAGTCGGCGGGAGCCCTCCCATGGAGGCGGAGTATTTTCGCTTTTTTTCCTATTTTTCAGGTCCATCGGGTGGTGTGATTGACAATGGATGTATATCACAGGACACTTTTTTTTTTCCTTTATAATAAAGGAATTGTCAAAAACTGTCTTTTGAGGTTTTTACTTTTTGACACCTTTTTTTGGTGAATGGGTAGGGGTACAATGTACCCGATGCCCATTCACATGGGGGGGTTGGATCTGGGTGCCCCCTTAAGGGTTAAGGGCATGTTGAGGGCATGTGGCCTGGTATGGTTCAGGAGTGGGGGCGCTCACTCGCCCCCCTCCCATCCTGTCCTCCAGGCTGCATGCTCGGACACGGGTCTGGTATGGATTTTGGTGGGGGGACCCCCACGTCAATTTTTTTTTTAAATGTTGGCGTGGAGTTCCCCTTAAAATCCACACCTTACCTGAAGGGCCTGGTATGGACTAGGGGGGTGAACCCCCGCTGATTTTTTTCCTTGATTTTTATCTATATTGCAGAGAGTCGGCAATACATTACAGCCACAAGCAATTTTAAATGACATTTTTTCCTTTAGAAATGTCATTTTGCTGTGGCACTGTAGTACACATCACACAGATGCACCCCTTTACAGGCAGACTAAGGGGACCCCCAGGCATGATAGTTAAATGAATATTTCATTTTTATTGTTTCACTTTAAGCATTATTAAAGTCACTGCTCCTGAAAAAACTGTCATTTAAAAAAATTTTTTTGCAATGATACATGTCCCCTGGGGCAGTACCCAGGTCCCCATACACTTTTTATGGCAATAACTTGCATATAAGCCTTTAACCACTTCAGCCCCGGAAGATTTTACCCCCTTCCTGACCAGAACACTTTTTACAATTTGGCACTGCGTCGCATTAACTGTTGCGCGGTTGTTTGACGCTGTACCCAAACAAAATTTGCATCCTTTTTTTCTCATAAATAGAAAATTAGCTTCTACCTGATCTCATCTCCTGCCTATCCCATTATCTTAGGGTATCCCTTGCTTAAACTTCACAACCTGCATATAGACTGGGCTACAGAGGAGATTAGGTCCTGGTCCCAGACCTGCATCCAGAATTGCATTAAAACGGCTGACCAGCTGCCCATTTATAACTCGACCACTGCATCAGTTATGCCAGTCCAGCCCATGCCCATTGAGCTTCCTGCTTTTTCTTATTCAGGACTTTCTGTAACCTGGCATCACTCTATTTTTACTACACCCATTTTAACTGGTCTAAGAGGTTCAATCCATCTTTTGGATAAACTACCTCATTCAGTCAGGTGGGGCTTTCAACCTTTTTTTTCAGGGCTCTCTGCTTTCTGCTCGTGTTTCAGCTATGCGGCTTGACTCCTGTGACACGTCCCCTGCTAACCAACCTGACCTCACAGATCCACGGACCTCTGTCCAGTCTGATGGTCCTGTGCTGGATGTCCAGCTTGTTTTGAGGGTCCAGGGGCCCCTCCTCAGAGGAGGGGTAATGTCAGGATCACTTAAGTGCTCCTGCTCCTCATTCCAGCATTTGGGTTTTGGCTATTGCATTCTCCCTGTCTGTGTCAACCTGCAAGATGATTGATACGGTCAGTCACCTGTTATAAGCAAGCCAAACGCTCTGTCCCTTGCTTGTGATAGAGCCAATGATATCTGTGTTGTTGATCGAGCTCCCTGTCTGTCTGCCCTGCTTTACTATTTTGGATTTCCCTGTGTATGACTTTGGACTGGATTATTGGACTATTCCCTTAACTCAGCCTGCCTTTTACCTGGACTGTCATTGAACTACGCTACCAGTCTGCTAACTGCAAGTAGCCTGTTTGTTTGATCAGTTCTGCCCTGGTGTGGTGGCCAGGCACCATAGTATATAAGGCCTGGGGCAACCAAGTACCGGTAGGCCTGCTTACCTTAAGGGAAAGGGGGCTGCTATAGGTGAAGCACACAGTAGCTAACTATAGTGTCTGACCACCTGTGTTGGGGTAGACGTGACACACTGCTTGTAACAAAATGTCTGATACTAACCAATATACAATATGTAAATACTAAAGTACTTACAAAAATTATGGCTCTGGTCAGTATTCAAAACAAGTCTCCAGGCCAGGAATTCCCATTTGTAAACGTAAACTTGAAATAACTTAGTTTATTTAATAAGGTAATGAGAAATTAAAAATACCACTCTCATGCATGCGCAAATTTTGACACATTTATACAGGATCTTGCTGGCAGCATAATCCAGCATAGAAAGAGGTTTATAGTGCATCTCAACGCATTTTTACATACACATGCTTATGAATACCTCCCAACTGTCCTGGATTCCGTGGGACTGTCCCGAGATTTCAAGTAAGTCACAGGGTCCTGCGGATCTGGGCTGGAGTCCCGGAGTCCAGTGCAGAACAAGTGACAGCACTGGTCTCCACTCAGTAGTAGTATCCTCAATGGGTGCAATGTGTGCTCTCTCACACACAGGACCAAGTGAGGATTCCTGGCAGAAGAGCTTGCCGGCAATCTCTTCTCCCCTCCCTTCCTCAATGCAGTCATTGGCTGCTAGGACCGCCGGCTTCCTAGCAACCAATGACATACCAGCTCCACCCCTGCCTTCGGCTCCCGATTCCTGCCTCTCAGTGGCTCTCGCCAGGTAAAAGGAATCCTGCAGCCCTTTACTTATCAGCTTGTCACACAGAACCACTCCACCAGCCTCTGTGTTAGCACCAGGCACCTACGGCATATGCCCTACATTTGCTAGGGTCCTGGTGCCAGAACGGCCCACTTTTTTTTTTTTTAATTTGGAAATTCTGGAGGCAGCTCCTTTCCCCAGATGTTAGAACTGTGTAGCATGGAGCCAAGTGAAGTGCTGTGAAACTTCTCCATGACTCTGATATTCAGAGCTGTCAGCGGCACTGTGATGAAAAAAGCACACAAATACATACCATTCTGTATTTGTCAGAGGGGGACATTGGTGATAAAGCTTGGGGAGCATTGGTAAGAGAGCTGGAGGGGGCAATGGTGAGAGAACTGGGTTAGTAAGAGAGCTGGGGGACATTAGTGAGAGCTGGGGGGGCATTGGTGAGAGAGCTGGGGGGTATTATTAAGAGCTGGGGGACATTAGTGAGAGAGTTAGGGGGCATTGGTGAAACAGCTTGGGGGGGCATTGGTGATAGCTGGGGGCATTGGTGAGAGAGTTAGGGGGCACTGGTGAGAGCTGGGGGGTATTTTGAGAGAGCTGGGGGGGCATTGGTGATTGCTGGGGGGCAATGATGGGAGAGATGAGGGACATTGGTGAAGCAGCTGTGGGAGCATTGGTGAGACAGCTGGAGGGAGTTATTGATGAGAAATTTGGGGGGTGGTGAGAGAGCTAGGGAGGCCTTGGTGTGAGAGCTGGGGGGCAATTGTGTGAGGTGAGAGAGCTGGGGGGCATTTGTGAGAGAGCTGGGGGCATTGGTGAGAGAGCTTATGGGGGGCATGTTTGATTGAAAATGTATACTTTATTTTGCAAGAAAATATACAAAAAACAAGTACTTAAACAGGGTATATTCCAATCTGTACTGCGACGCAGCGCATAAATACACTACATAACAATACATTGCCAAGCATACAAATAAATTACATTCATCCTGCGGTATGATGCCTAATGTGTTGTGCAGAGTAATAATACCCCGAAACATCACATCATGCATGACGCCGCATTACCCTGAAAGCATTACTTCAAAAACATGTCACAAAAGTCAGGTCATACAGTCTAATAACATTCAAATGGGCAACGGGTGTGTTGGGGGGGTGGAGAAGGTGGGGTAGGGGAGAGAGAAAAGAGTTCACAGGCCCGAAGCTTTATTTGAACTGCCAAAGTATACACGGGGGAGGGGGGGGGGAATCTTCAGACCTCCTCTTCCTCCTTGAAGTCCATCCAGTGGTAGTCTCTGAGCAGACTGTGGACCAGTCTGCGACAGTCCTCGATGAACATCCTCTCCCGCTGGTGGATGAGGCGCTTTCTGGCGCACCACAAAGCATCCTTAAAGCAACACAGCACCCGCCAGGCACCGTCAATGTCCTCCTGTGAATGAGTTCTACAGAAGAGTTTGTTCAACACACCAAACTGTGTGATAGCAGTCTGTGGTACAAAGTCTTTGAGTTCAGGTTCCAAGGCCTTCAGCAGGTCCTGTGCAAAGGGGCACTCCCAGAAAACATGCAGAGCAGTTTCCTCCTGGATGATGCAACCCCCCTTGGATTGCCATCCATGCCAGATCTTTGTGCCTGTTGGTGAGTCTCTTTGAAGAAACATTCCTCCAGACCACTTTACAAGTGGATAGTTTTTGGCTTCCACAAGTCGGGCTTCACTCCATGTAGCCCCAACTCCTTAATAAACTTGAAGGTGTCCAAGTAGTACCAAGGGGTGTCCCAGTTGTAGGGGATGGAGCTGTCCCATTTGTCCCATCCAAGGGTCCTCCAAGGAGGCAGGAGGAAAAAACGGGACATGGAGTTACCACCAGAGTCCACAGTTCTGTCAACCAATGTCGGATGCAGTTACAAGCAAAGCACACCCTCAGTAGGGTAGCGATGTCGGGCACGCCCTTACCGCCCTTGAGGGGTTCCTTGAACATAACCGCCCGCTTCACTCTGTCCATTTTGGAGCTCCAGATGAAGTGAAACACCGCCCTGATGATGGCCTTGCAGGTGTTATGGGGGGGCATGTGTGGGAGGTGAGAGAGCTAGGAGAACATTTGTGAGAGAGCTGAGGGCATTGGTGAGAGAGCTGGGAGGAGTTGTGAGAGACCTGGGGTCATTGGTGAGAGAGCTTATGGGGGGCATGTGTGGGAGGTGAGAGAGCTAGGAGGACATTTATGAGAGAGCTGGGGGCATTGGTGAGAGAGCTGAGGGTCATTTATGAGAGCTGAGGGGCATTGGTGAGAAAGCTTAGGGGGGCATTGGTGAGAGAGCTGGGGGACTTGGTGAGAAAGAATCCGAAACTTGACACTGACTGCAACACTCCCCTGTGCTCTGCCTTACACACTCCTGCACTATATACACACAATATATATGGTACATTATATACTTCTAACCAAAGTGTTCTTTGTCTAATTTCTTCTCAGACAAAGAAATCAAAGCATATTTTTTAGGCACAAAGAAGCCTGGATTTTGGTTAACCCCACCCCCTTCCACCATAAAGACGTTGGCCACACCCACACCGCAGCTCACTTCCACCCTTGATTGTCCCTCATTCGGAAGTTCAAAAGTTGGGAGGTATGGCTTATGTCCGATGATACGAGATTCATACTAATTCTGAATGACTAAATGCTAAGGCATTCAGTGCCTGCCTCAATGACACTGCTTACATCTCCCCCTGGCACTGAACAAGTCATAAAAGGTGGCAGCAGCAGTGGCAGTGATGCTGGCACAGGATGACCTTAACGGCTAAAGGCTGGGATTATTCTGCCTTTGCCCCACTGCTGGTTAGTGAATGACTCATTTGGGGCCAAGGTGAAATTTGTAAACCTCAACAATGTGTAGGTAGCGTCACAAGTGCAAGGATGACCTCACCCTTCAGTCATTCATTCTATGCATGCACAGCTACCACTGCTGCTGCCTACACATTATTTATGTTTGCATTCCCCCTTGCCTTGAATTCACTAGGCAGCAGCGGTGGCACACATGGCCATGTCCATTTACACATTATACATGTAAACATTTACACAAATGTCAACTGGTGTACCGAGTAAAATACGGTGGATACAGTTTTTTCTTGTTTTGATTTACTAAGCAAGCAATACGCACCAAAACTGTGTGAATGGGTCCATAGCATACAATACTACTGTGTTAAGCTGTATGCAATATGGATTTAAATACAGTGTATTTAATGCCTGTGTGAACAGGCCCTTAGCAATGTTAAAACACGCTTCTATTTCTTAAGCATTAACATAATAGGTTTCAAATTTTTTTACAAGAAAATTAATATGAAAAAAAATTATATTTCACTTTTCCATTACTTACTAAAATGTTACTATATCCCTGTATTGGTTCATTAGAAATTAGTTTATATTTCACTAACCATGAAGTAAGATTGATTGCTGAGCTCACAATGGGGAATAATGGATGTTGCATAAATGAAGATCGATTAATATGATATATAAATCTGTTTTGTTGCATTCATTAGCTGATTCATATAACTTGGATAGATAGCCTTGTTTTGTGGGTACTTTCAAACAATACATAAGGGAAAATATCAAAACATTTAAAGGCAACTTTTTTGTGGTTTTAATAGAATAGGGAAGAGTAAAAACTAGCTAGCAAAAGTGATAGTGACAAGTTTAAAGACTGGCCAGAGGCCAACCTGGATTTCTAGGAGGAGTCTGGGGGATATATATCCCTCCTCCTCTGTCTGGTCCCGCATCAGCTCGTTTACTGGTTGCTGGGTTACAGCTGAAGTACGTCGTTTCAGGGTTCACAAGGCGTCCACGTCACTTCCGGTTTTCGGTTTGCAGAACGGCAGTGCGGTTGGCTGCAGGAGACTCATGACGGTTCACCTCTCCCAGTGCTCACAGTTCCGGTAGGTGCTGGCAGAGGGCATCAGCGGGGGCCTGCATCGGATGCCTCTTAAAGCACGCCTGCTCACAGCATGTCATCTATTCCTGGGGCAAGGCCTTGGAGAGAGGGGAGGGGGACAGAGAAGCCAGCTGGTCTGTCGCTGGAGGTCCGGTGGGAGGAAAGACACATGCTGTCAGTCCAGGTCTAGGCATACCTTGTGGGGGGGTGGGGTTCCAGCATTCTACGTGAAGGTGTGGAGGCCTCTCCCAGCTCACTAACATTCACCCCTACTTCAGGAGGGTGGGGTTTCAGCTTCCTACGTCCTGCTGATGTAGGGCTGGTATTCAGGTTTCTCATCAGTTCTCATTGGGCACATTTCATCTGTGTTTCGTCACTTGGGTATCATGTGGTTACGGCACATACAGCAGTAGCCGTTTCCATCCTCCTATGCATTTCTATGTCTTATCGTACCTTTTGTTTGGTTATTTCATTACATATAGACAGGTATAGTTAGCTAGTCTCACATCTCAGGATCTGTCTTGTCTACAGATACATACGGGCTGAGGTTTCATTTTTAAATGATCGTTGGACCACAATCTTCTCACCCGTATACCATACGTCATACACGTTCATTTTCATTACACCTGTACGACTACTCACCATGGTCTGTGGGTACCTTAGCCCTAAGTTTTCATTTTTAATTACCTGTCTTTGCAGGTTACTCTGACTCACTTTCTGCATACACTAGTGTGGTGTATATCATTTGGACTATACCTAGGCTCACAGCTGAGCTTCATCACAGGGGTATTCCTTTCCTGGTCACAGCCAGGAAGGCAGAACTCTTCTGATTGTTATTCGCAGCCAATCCCATCCACCAGCACAGAACATGTTTCTGGGCATAATTCTTTAACTCAGATGCGGTGCTATATAAGCTCTCCACAGCCATGTTACCGCTGCAAGACAGGATGAAGGTGATCAAAGCCCGCTCGGCTAGAGCTGAGGTGTCAGTGGCATCCCCAGCTCCTGCTCTTCTCAGCACTTCTGCAGGTAGTGTCGGCATCCCCTAAGTCCACCTGTCTTGTCAAGCCTTCTGGTTTGTCATGACTAAGCCAAGTTAATGTTTCCTTGATAGGGGCTTGTTTAGAAACCATCCATCTTCGGCCTTCAGACAGTTCCTGCTAGATGAATTTTCGGTAGGCTTTCACACGGGCCTCATCACTGTCCCGTCGGATGTAGTAACTTGGCTTCAGCGGACAGTCATGCTTCCATTGGCGATGAGTTGCTGGAGGCAGAAATTTCCAAGGGGTTTGGGTTTGGTCAGTTTCTTTCACAATTCGTTATGAATGTGGAGGGTCAGCCCCACTGGGGTGGTCAGTGGCAAGTTTTTCAATAATATTGTTTTACTTATAATATATCTGCTTTTATTCCCGTGGAAGTATTTCCGTTCAAGTACTCGTCCGTGGATCTGGCTATCCAAACTAATATTACCAATGCTTTGAAGCTACTTCCTATCAGACCTGCCCTCTGATAATGGCATGGTAAATGGCGCAAACATTATTATTTCGCTACCAGGTTAACCTTCGGGTCAAAGCAGTCATTGTTTATTTGGCACCTTTGCCAAGCACTCCATTGGATCTTGGGTAATCAGGGGCTTTTTCACTATCTAGTGGATTGGTCACCACCCAGGGATCTGCAGTCTCTCTCATGCCGTGTACACATGGGCGGACTTTCCGACCGGACTGGTCCGACGGACCGAATCCGGTGGACAATCCGACTGTGTGTGGGCTGCATCGGACTTCCAAAGGACTGTTTTGGTCGGAAATCCGACGGACTTTAGATTTGAAACCTGCTTCAAATCTTTACGTTGTAACTCCGCCGGACTCAGTTCCTAACGGAAAGCCCGCTTGTCTGTATGCTGGTCTGACGGACCAGATACGACGTATGGGCAGGGTACTACATCTCGCGCTCGCTGCAATAAGAAAAATAAATTCACCTAGGGAAAAAGTGTCAATAAAAAAACACACTACACAGTTTTTAAAGTAATTTATTAGACATCTCCGGGGGTCTTCTTCCGACTTTGCCGCTCTCTCCGGCCTCTTCTCCCAGTGTTCGACCTCTTCTCCCGTTGTCCGGTTCTTCTGCCGGCTCCTCCACTATCTTCTGCCACTCTTTTGCTAGCAGTTGCCCAGACTTCTGCGTCGTCTTCTTCCCTCTTCTCTTCTTCCGATGTTGACACGACGCTCTCTCCCGCTGTAATGCTGTGTGAGTGCTCCGCAATGACTTATATAGGCAGTGACCCCCCCCCCTTATGACGTCACAGTAGCGGGGCATGCTGGGACTGTGAGGTCATAAGGGGCGTGGTCACCGGTACTGTGACGTCATAAGGGGGCAGGGTCACCGCCTATATAAGTCATTGCGGAGCGCTCACACAGCATTACAGCGGGAGAGAGCGTCGTGTCAACATCGGAAGAAGAGAAGAGGGAAGGAGACGACGCAGAAGTCCCGGCCACTGCTAGCAAAAGAGCGGCAGAAGTTAGAAGATGACCTTAATTATATCGGATTTTCAGACGAATGCATTTTTTTAATGAACAAAATAAATAAAAACGAATTTCGGGAGTAACTAAATAAATGTATTTTTCGGACGAAAATGATACTAAGCTAAGCAGGGCAATAACTTCTCCGCAGGATGTGGAAACCTTGCAAAAAGACCTGAACAAATTAATGGGGTGGGCGACTACATGGCAAATGAGGTTCAATGTAGAAAAATGTAAAATAATGCATTTGGGTGGCAAAAATATGAATGCAATCTATACACTGGGGGGAGAACCTCTGGGGGAATCTAGGATGGAAAAGGACCTGGGGGTCCTAGTAGATGATAGGCTCAGCAATGGCATGCAATACCAAGCTGCTGCTAATAAAGCAAACAGAATATTGGCATGCATTAAAAGGGGGATCAACGCAAGAGATAAAACGATAATTCTCCCACTCTACAAGGCTCTGGTCCGGCCGCACCTGGAGTATGCTGTCCAGTTCTGGGCACCAGTCCTCAGGAAGGATGTACTGGAAATGGAGCGAGTACAAAGAAGGGCAACAAAGCTAATAAAGGGTCTGGAAGATCTTAGTTATGAGGAAAGGTTGCAAGCACTGAACTTATTCTCTCTGGAGAAGAAACGCTTGAGAGGGGATATGATTTCAATTTACAAATACTGTACTGGTGACCCCACAATAGGGATAAAACTTTTTCGCAGAAGAGAGTCTAATAAGACTCGTGGCCACTCATTACAGAAGAAAAGAGGTTTAACCTTAAACTACGAAGAGGGTTCTTTACTGTAAGAGCGGCAAGGATGTGGAATTCCCTTCCACAGGCGGTGGTCTCAGCGGGGAGCATTGATAGCTTCAAGAAACTATTAGATAATCACCTGAATGACCGCAACATACAGGGATATACAATGTAATACTGACACATAATCATACACATAGGTTGGACTTGATGGACTTGTGTCTTTTTTCAACCTCACCTACTATGTAACTATGTAACTATGAAATTCCAAAACCAAATATTTTAGTGTGCACATGTCTAGTATTCTGAGAATGCATGGACGATCACATCTGTCACGTCTACCAGTTACAGATTTTCCGTGGCATTTCAGACTTATTGTCTCTTCCCCCTTTTGGCGCAGGTCCCAGTTTAGTGCTCAAGTCAGCCATCTACTTGAGTTTCTTTGGGCTTCCTCAGACCCAGGGAAGTGTCCCAGGCTAGCTGTCAGGCACCTATTCTGCTCAAAGGCAGTCTCACCAGGTTCCCTGATTACTACGCTTTACAACTTCCCAATAACAAGAATAGGCAGGCAGGCCAGGGGTTTGTGGCAAAATTATATTAATATATTATATATATTATATAATATATATTATATATATTAAATTATAGAACCAACAGTAACTGGTGTCTGATTGAAGTGTTTAACCTTCTCCGCAATCATTTCGCAGCGGTTCCTCTGGATAGCCTTTACTCCCTACAACTAGAAGAAGACATGTAAACGAGACCAAAAGAGCTGCACACCCCGGAAATGTATATCTAAAAAAGATTTTTTGGTTCCCCAGTGGGGCTTTAAAACAGCAATGTACAACATTACAGAGATCATTGATAATTGATATTGTAAAGACAGTTTATTGACAAAGTGTCCAATAAAATCATATACTTAAATGCAGTATGTACATATAAGGTCTGATCCAATGATAGGTTCATGTTCCATAAAACGGTAAAAATACATTAACACATCATTCCATTACATGGCGTTGTACGATACAGAAGCCCCAACACGTTTCGACCTAGATGCGGTCTCTTCAGGGGGCACATTTGAATCTATAAAATAGTACAGGTAATCAGAATTATAAAGATTTTTTTAAGATTTAAAAAAAAAAATGTCATATTAAATAAATCATGATGGTGAGTTTTACCGTTAAGGATGAAATAGGTGTTTCGAATTTTGAGATAGTAGGAGCCATTGAAGAGTCCGAAGGGTGCGCAGGCTGCCCCCACCTCCCCAGAAGGGGGGAGCCAGCCCCAAGGGGCTTACAAGGAGCTACACTAATACACACCTCCCGAGGGGCGAAGGAGTGCACACCTGCAACAAACACCCATTGATAGCCATTAATAAAATGGTAAACTAGTATTTAAGTCATCATTGTAAGTATTTCTAGTTATATATTGAGACTGAAAATGTATACCTATTTTAAGATATTAATTGCATCCCATGAAATAGAAATGTAAAAATGAGAATAAAAGTAATATAAAAACAAAAACCAAAAATAGGTGAATGATCCAAATAAATTAGTGTTAGTTCGATGTTACTACCAAACACAATATGGTGCACAGAAAGTGCCCAGTGTATGTGTGAGAATGTGTACTGTGGATAAAATTATGAAGTCACTAAGAAGGTGCATAATACAATGTAAAGCCTAGTGTAATCAACCAAATGTTGGCAAAACGTGAAAAGTGAGAAACAAAAACAAAAAACAAAAACAAACACAGAAGTGAAAAATAGATGTGAGAAATGAGTAAAAAGCCAACCAAATGTGACAGTGTATGAATGATGTGATGTGTGAAGTGAGATAGCGTGGTTCAAAAGAGTAATGGTTTACCTTGTGCTGTGTCATGACCCGTATGAGTTGTATAATGAAGTATATAGAGCTTGTTGGATATTAGAAACCTGACTGCAGTTATTCAAAGAAAGTGCCGTCTATCCTGGCCTGCATAGGAGACTTGTTTGATTGTTAAACATTTAGTCTCTTGTATATCTAAGATGAGGCTAATGGGATGATTGTGTGCAGGTGCAGAACTCCCCCACCCGCCCAAGATCATGGCGTATGGGCCGCCAAAGGGGCGGCCCACGTGTGGCTCCCTCGGCATCCCGGAAGGCCAAAAGGCCCCGACCACTGCCATCATCTCCGTCGCAAAGCGTGTGACGTCATGACGTCGCACGCGCGCCGAGAACCTCGCGCACTTCACCATCAACACTCCAGAGGTGAACACGGGACGCTGCTGGCAGGGTGAGGCTCACCTCGGCGACTGATAACAGGCGCCGAGTAGAGCAAGCATAGGGGCATATGGAGTAATCCACACGCCCCCACCCTGCCAGGAAGTCCCAAAGGAGGCGAACTCCACCCCAAGGGGGGGGGGAGGCATGACTGCACCCCCCGGAGCTTGCAAAACGGCCCTCAAACAATCATAAAGCATGTTAAAAAACTTATTGAATAAAGTCATAAGGTATACCAAAAGGAACAGTAAATGTTGTGTGTTGTACACAGGAGCAGTGTGCCAGGACCATAACCCCAAATTCCTGCATAGAGTCCAATAGAGTTTAATCACAAATACCATGTAGGGCATTTGAGCGTCATGCGGTACAGGGGTCTATTCCTGCTGGTGCATGGAAAGGGAAGGGATTGGATCTCAATCCAGTTCCCCAAAAGGGAATGGGTATGTCATCCCAAACTTGGGTTTACCCATTAACAACTTTTATAAGAACAATTCTAATCTTTTCAAAAATATATATGTATAAAGATGGCAAAAGACATACTGCTCCTGTTTGGATCTCTAATATGTCATAGCGGGGAAGGGGTGTTTAACCACCCAAAAGAAAACTACAACTAGAAGAAGACATATGTAAACGAGACCAAAAGAGTTGCACACCCGGAAATGTATATCTAAAAAAGATTTTTTGGTTCCCCAGTGGGGCATTTCTATTTCATGGGACGCAATTAATATCTTAAAATACGTATACATTTTCAGTCTCAATATATAACTAGAAATACTTACAATGATGACTTAAATACTAGTTTACCATTTTATCAATGGCTATCAATGGGTGTTTGTTGCAGGTGTGCACTCCTTCACCCCCCGGGAGGTGTGTATTAGTGTGGCTCCTTGTAAGCCCCTTGGGGCTGGCACCCCCCTTCTGCGCACCCTTCAGACTCTTCAATGGCTCCTACTAGCTCAAAATTCGAAACACCTATGTCAGAGAGGTTACCTGGTTGGGCGTGGTCGCGCGCCGGGGCGCCTTGGTGTGCGTGTTCCTGTGGGTGCTCGGGCGCCTGCCTCTATGGGCACTGGTGTTGGCGTTCCGGCTGGAAAGGTGGATGCAGTGGTTCCCGGGCGCGTGTGCGCAGTCTCGTTAGCGCGCGTCCGCCTATGGGCGCTGTTATGCGTTTGCCTGGTGGTGCTGGTGTGCGTGCTGCTGTCCGGGGGCGCGTTTGGGCGCGTGCGGGTGCCTGTGCGTAACGGCGCGTGCACGTGCGCGACGTTTGGCGCCAATCAGCCTATTTAGGCTTTCCTCTCCCTCTGATCGGTGCTGCCTGATCAACAGCTCCCGTGCCTAGTTCCCGTTGCTTGTTCCTTGTTCCTGTGTTCCTGTGTTCTGATCTGTTGACGAACCGGCTTGCCTTTTGGACTCTCCTGACTTCCGCCTGCATCTGACCCCGGCTTGTTTGACCCTGCTTCTGCCTGCTCCTCCTGCACCTCCGCTATCCGCCTGTTGCCGAACCCTGCCTGTGTGTGACCAGTCTATAGCTCCTGCTCAGCATCCGTTGCCTGTGCCTTTGATTACCATCTGCTGTTTGGAGACTTCCTGCTTCCGGAATCCAGACTCCTGCACAGGCTCTCATACCACTCCGCACTCGTGTGCTTCCTGTCTGCTCTACCAGGGGCTGCGATTCGGATACGTAAGGGAGCCTACCCTCTGCCCAAGCGGACTCACCGGTCTGGTAAGTGAGAGACCTGACAGTATCAGGCAGCCATGACCGAATCCGGGCAGGGGGCCTCCCCCATGGATGAACTTTGTAGGCACCTAGTGGGCCTTACCCAAGCAGTTAAAAGCCTACAAGAAGGCTACACCAGATTAGAGGGCCAGGTCCAAGCCCTCTCAGCAGCTCCTCCCCCCTAGGGGGCACCATCTGCTGGACTATCCCCAGCACCCTCCGTAGTGATGCTTCCTCCGGAGCCCAGGGTACCCACACCCGAAAAGTTTACTGGAGATCGTTGCAAATACCGGGCCTTCCGTAATGCCTGTGAGCTCTATTTCGCACGTTCTCTCTGGATGCCACAAAGGTGGGATTTGTCATTGCACTACTGTCCCACGAGCCTCAGACTTGGGCTCATCATCTACTGGAACAGAAATCTAGGTCCTTGGATACCCTGGATGCTTTTTTCCTAGCGATGTCACAGTTATACGAGGACCCCCAACTAACTGCTACTGCTGAGGCAGCCTTGCACTCCCTGCAGCAAGGTCGCAGAGCGGCTGAAGATTACGCAGTTGAGTTCCGAAGTTGGAGCTCTGATACAGAGTGGAACGATGCTGCCTTGCGTCATTAATTTCAGATGGGGTTATCCGATCCCCTTAAAGATGAGCTGGCACATGTTGGGATACCTCAGACTCTGGATGAACTCATAAACCTGTCCATTCAGATTGACTGTCGTCTGAGAGAGAGACGTTCTGAGAGGTCCTCTAGTCATCCTCGTCCCATTTGGATACTCCCTAGGGTTTCCAGTTCTCCCAATGAATTGCCTCCTGTCTCCTCTACTCCGGTTACGGAAGCACCCGAGCCCATACAACTTGGTCTGCTCCGGCCATCCCTTACTCTGGAAGAGAAGATGCGCAGATGTACTCACAACCAGTTTTACAGGCAGGATAGAGGTGTCGCCATGGGGGCTAAATATGCCCCCAGCTTGGCGAACCTCTTTATGGCCCTGTGGGAGGAGGATGTCATCTATGCCCAACAGAAACCTCAGGTGGTGTTGTGGGCTAGATACATAGATGACATCCTCCTCCTATGGAACGGTGATCGTGAGGATCTCGATTTATACATGACGGGGTTGAATGACAATGACCGGGGATCCGACTCTCCTATGAGGCCAGTCAGTCTGAGATCAACTTCTTAGATCTTAAAATTGGAGTTAAGGATGGGGAGTTTACCACAGCTACTTTTTTTAAAAACACAGATCGGAATTCCTATATACCGACTGACAGCTGCCATGATGAGGCCTGGTTGAGGTCTGTGCCGAAGAGCCAATTTATCCGTTTAAAACGTAATTGTTCTAACCATGGTGAATTTTTAGCCCAAGCAGATATTTTATTAAAACGTTTCCTAGAGAAGGGCTATTTAGAGACCTCTCTGAGGAATACATTAGAGGAAGTGGCCAACATTGATAGATGCACTTTACTTGAGACTAAGATGCCAGACTGTGGGAGGGTACCCACAATTCCTTTTATTACCACCTATTCCTTACAACATAAAAATGTAGCTAAGCTAATAAGGAAGCATTGGCATGTCCTTAAGAATGACCACGTGCTTGGTCCTATTCTTCCGGCCAAGCCACAGGTGGTCTATAAGGGTGCCCCCTCGCTTAGAAGCAGAGTGGCCCCGAATGTTCTGGACCCTCCTCTTACTAAGAAGGGATTTTTTGAATACATGGTTGGTTTTTACCAATGCAGGAGGTGTAGGGTGTGTTCTCTCAGTGGATGTACCCATAGAAGAACACATAAGTTCATTTCCACCAGCACTCTGACGGAATTTGAGATTAGATCATTCATTACATGTTCCACAGAGCGGGTGGTGTATCTTCTCCAATGCCCCTGCGGTTTACAATACGTGGGAAGAACCAAGCGCCCCCTATCTGTAAGGCTTAACGAGCACATCACTAATATCCTAACAGGTTTCCCCAAACACCCGGTCTCCAGACATTACTTAGAAGCACACGACCGAGACCCCAGGAAGACCATCTTTCTGGGTATCGATAGATACACCCCACATTGGAGGGGGGGGTCTGTTGTACGGGGGATCTCCAGGCTCGAGATGGCCTGGATACACAGATTGAAGTGTTATACCCCCTTTGGGCTTAATGTTGATGTAGATTTAAATGCCTTTTTGGATAATTCATAAATCATTATACTGTATGTTTTTAATCCCATTTTTCCATCATTATTCCATTTATTTTAATGTGTTGGGGTGAGAGGGGCGATATATTTAATACAGTAATTGGATGGTTCTATTTTCAGGTTACATTGCATATTGTGTATTTTGATGATGTTCATCAAACTTTTGTGAACTTGCTTTGATTCTCTGGTGGCGTTAGTATGTCAATATTTTTTCCAATAACTAGATAATAGATTTTGACTTTCAATATTTTTAATACAAATAATTGCTGGTTTTTTAGCTTCAAATTTAGGATCCATTATTCCACACAATAGAATTTAGCTCCGAGTGCTAATTCTATTTGTTCCACTAGAGGGCACGTGTGAGTATTTATATGTGTCCTCTAATGTTTTAACAATATAAACCCTTCCTTGGTATCGGGAGGTTGTGATTGGCGGATGGGTGAATCGTCTGCCTATCCCACCATTATTCGACACACACATCCTCCCCTAACAGGATGTTGTGGTGACGCCATCCGAGCTTCACAGCGAGGCTTGGTTTCGTTCTGTGCCTATAAGTAGCGATGAGTCAGTGCGTCGCCCGTTCCCATGACGACGTCCAATAGGACGAAACGTACGTCGGAAGGTCGACGCGCTGACGTCATCGTTTCCATCCTATCTCGTTAGAACGGGTGTATGCAAGCCGGCCGGCTGTTCTCTTGATCTTTATACTACGATTTTATGTAAGTGTATTTACCCTTATTTAATAAATGGTTTTACGGATTCACACTATGGAGGAAATTTTTTATTCTTCTGGGTCCCCCTGGCATGCTGTTTGAGGTTTGCTGAAAGAAAGTTCCTGTCTGCCCCTTCCGTGTGAGGAGATCTAAGGAGTTGTGTCCCCTGTGTGGATGTCCACAGATAAGCTGTTATCTAGCTTACCTCTGGTAAGCGTACATCTATTAAGGTGGAGGATTTCTCACTGGGTGCTGGGTGTTTAACCGTAGGATCACCTAATCTATCTGCTTTGGCTCTAAGGACCAATTTCCTTCGAACATTTCCACTATACTTTTGGATACTTTTTGCCATTTGACACATTTGTTTTCAATATTACAATTTTGTGTTATACTTGGTTTACTACATTGATAATTCATTTTTACTGTATTGTTTATATTCACAATATTTGTTTTGATCACCTGATTGATTGAATTTTTTATTATCTACATAATCATATATGTTGTCAATTATGTGTTCTCTTTTTAGCGCAGTCTTTTTTTGATTTTACTCACAACCTATGCCTGTACTGCAGGGAACAATGACATTTTGTAAGGGCCTGCCCCAACAAGATCCGTAAGTGTCTGACGTCTTCTTCCTTTTGTGCACCTGTTTTGCCCAAATCTGGTAACCATTTGACACTCTCTGTTATGTTACAGCTTCCCGGAAAGAACATCCCGGTGTCGGTTATTATTGACTCTGGAGCATGCTGCGGCTTCATCGACCAGACCTTCGTTAATAATCATGGCATTCCTCTTCAACCTAAAACCCAGGGACTTGCAGTATTCTTAGCAGATGGCTCTACCCTCAGTTCCGGTCCAGTCACCTGTGAGACTGTCCCACTACTGGCCACAATAGGCCTGGAACACCAGGAACTCTTACGCCTGCATGTCATCTCCTCTCCTCTCTTCCCAATCATCCTAGGAATGCCCTGGCTACAGGCACACAACCCCAGCATTGACTGGTCTACAGGAAAGATCCAATTTCTATCTGACTACTGCAGGCAACACTGCTTACATGGGACACCCATGACACTGACTCAGTGTCTCTGCTTGGATTCTGATACCAAGCTTTGCCAAGCCCTTCCCGAGGCCTACTGGGATTTCCAGGATGTCTTCAGCAAGAAGGGGGCAGAGACCCTTCCAGTGCACAGGCCTTACGATTGCCCAATAGAACTCTTACCTGGAACCGAAGTTCCCTTCGGAAGGATTTACCCACTAACTTAGCAGGAGCTGGGCACTTTGAAAAATTATATTGATGAGAACTTAAAGAAAGGGTTCATTCACCCCTCCACATCTCCAACTGGTGCAGGCATCTTCTTTGTGGAGAAGAAGGATCACTCCCTACGCCCCTGTATCGACTACCGGGAATTAAACAAAATCACTATCAAGAACAGATACCCGTTACCCTTAGTACCTGAATTATTTCAAAGACTGGGAACCGCAAAAGTTTTCACCAAGTTGGATCTCGGCGGGGCGTATAACTTAATTTGCATAAGAGAAGGGGATGAGTGGAAGATGGCTTTTCGTACTCGATTTGGGCACTTCGAGTACCTTGTCATGCCCTTTGGCCTGTGTAACGCGCCAGCAACCTTCCAAATATTCGTCAATGACGTCTTCCGTGACTTCCTGGACCTCTATGTCATAGTCTATCTGGACGATATCCTGATTTTTCCACTTCTCTGGCTGACCACCGCAGGCATGTACGAAATGTTCTCACCCGACTTAGGCAACATGGGCTCTATGCCAAATTCGAAAAATGCGAATTTGAGCTTCAATGCATTCAGTTCCTGGGACTGATCATCTCCCCTGAGGGTATCAAGATGGATCCTCAAAAGGTATCTGCTGTCCCGGACTGGCCTGCACCCGTAGATAAGAAAGGGGTACAACGCTTTATTGGTTTTGCCAATTTCTATAGGAAATTCATAAAAGGATTCTCCTTGATAATCGCTCCCATTACTGAACTCACCAGACAAGCAAGCCTGTTTTGCTGGACTCCTAAGGCACAGTCGGCCTTCGAGGAACTCAAAGCTCTATTTACCTCAGCCACCATTCTGAAGCATCCCAACCCAGCTCTACCGTTCGTGTTAGAAGTTGACGCATCTGAAATTGCGGTAGGAGCTGTGCTCTCGCAACGACAAGGCACCAAAGCTCTTCTGTACCCTGTGGGGTTTTTCTCACGTAAACTTTCATATTCTGAGAGAAATTACGACGTGGGAGATCGAGAACTTCTGGCTATTAAAGCAGCTTTAGAGGAATGGCGTTACCTTCTGGAGGGTGCTGCTTATCCCATCCTGGTCTACACGGACCCTAAAAACTTAGAATACTTGAGAACGGCTAAGAGGCTAAAACCCCGGCAGGCCAGATGGGCACTTTTTTTTCTCGATTTCAGTTCCACATCACCTTCAGACCCGGATCCAAAAATGTTAAGTCTGACGCACTTTCACGTATGTTCCATGATTCAGAAGAAACCTTACCTCCAGATACCATCCTTCCCCCTGGAAATTTCTTGCTTCTACAAGAAGATCTATTCTCTCATATAAGACGGGCTTCTATGGGGATGATGCTACCCGCTGGGGCCTGTGCCAAGGATGGCCTCTTTTGGCATGAAAACAAGATTGTGGTCCCTGAAGAACTAAGGGTACAGGTATTGGAACTTTGTCATGATCATAAACTGGCTGGACATTTTGGCACACAAAAAACAAGTGATCTGGTACAGCATACCTTCTGGTGGCCTCACCTTATTAGGGATTGTAAAAAGTTTGTTGATTCCTGCAATACTTGCGCCAGAAGCAACAACAGCCGGGCTAGAGCCTGGGGACTATTGAAACCTCTCCCAGTCCCAGAGAGACCATGGAGTATGATCTCAATGCACTTTGTCGTTGAACTCCCCCCATCAGAAGTCTTTTCCTCCATCTTCGTCGTGGTAGACAGATTGTCTAAAATGGCTCATTTCCTTCCAATGAAGGGTACTCCATCGGCTACGGAGACAGCCAATATTTTCATTAAGGAAATTGTCAGGTTACATGGAGTTCCAAAGAATATAGTTTCTGACCGTGGTGTCCAGTTCACCTCCAGATTCTGGAAGGCTCTCTGTGGCTCCTTGGAAATTGAATTGGCGTTCTCCTCAGCTTACCATCCCCAATCAAATGGGCAAACTGAGAGGACGAATCAAACTCTGGAGCAATACCTCCGCTGTTTTTCTGCCTTCTCCCAGGATGACTGGGCCTCCCTACTCCCTATTGCGGAGTTTTCTTACAATAATTCCTTGCATTCAGCTACCAACCAGACTCCATTCTATGCCAACTATGGCTTTCACCCGTCCTTTTTGCCTGGGTCAATACCTGAGTGTTCTGTTCCTGCAGTAGCTGAAACCCTGAATTTCTTCTCAGTAAACAACAGACTATTACAGGATACTATGGCCAAGGCCCAAGAAGGTTACAAGAAAATGTTTGATAAAAAGAGGCGTGGAGAACTTGTGTTGGAACCCAATCTGAAGCCAATCTGAAGTTGGCATGCCCATCTAAGAAACTAGGCCCTAAGTTCCTGGGTCCCTTCCTGGTAAGGAGGAAAATTAACAATGTCGCTTACGAGCTTGACCTGCCTAATTCTCTAAAGGTGCACCCGGTCTTCCACGTGTCTTCCACGTGTCTCTCTTGAAGCCGGTTACCCCCAATTCTTTTGTTGGCCATAGTGTCGGTCCACCCAAACCCATTCCTGTGGACAACGAGGAGGAGTTCGAAGTGGAAGCAATCCTAGACTGCAGAAGGAGTCATAATCAATCCCAATACCTCATAAAGTGGAAAGGATACGGCCCTGAAGACAACTCATGGGAACCAGAAGACAATTTGCATGCCAGAGAACTCTTGCAGGCTTTCAAAGACTCGCATGCCTCCAAGTTAGTCCAATTGGGCATCCGGTGTTTGCCCTTGTGGAGGGGGCCCTGTCAGAGAGGTTACCTGGTTGGGGCGCGTTGGCGCACGCGTTCCTGTGGGTGCTTGGGCGCCTGCCTCTATGGGCACTGGTGTTGGCGTTACAGCTGGCCATGGTGGATGCGGTGGTGCCCGGGCACGCGTGTGCGTTAGCGCACGTCTGCCTATGGGCACTGTTATGCGTTTGTCTGGTGGTGCTGGTGTGCGCGCCACTGTCCGGGGGTGCGCTCGGGCACGTGCGGGTGCCTGTGCATAACGGCGCGTGCACGTGCGCGACGTTTGGCGCCAACCAGCCTATTTAGGCTTTCCTCTACCACTGATCGGTGCTGCCTGATCAACAGCTCCCGTGCCTCGTTCCCGTTGCTTGTTCCTTGTTCCTGTGTTCCTGATCTGTTGACGACCCGGCTTGCCTTTTGGACTCTCCTGACTTCCGCCTGCATCTGACCCCAGCTTGTTTGACCCCGCTTCTGCCTGCTCCTCCTGCACCTCCGCTGCCCGCCTGTTGCCGAACCCTGCCTGTGTGTGACCAGTCTATAGCTCCTGCTCAGCATCCGTTGCCTGTGCCTTTGATTACCATCTGCTGTTTGGAGACTTCCTGCTTCCGGACTCCGGACTCCTGCACAGGCTCTCATACCACTCCGCACTCGTGTGCTTCCTGTCTGCTCTACCAGGGGCCGCGAGTCAGATACGTAAGGGAGCCTACCCTCTGCCCAAGCGGACTCACCGGTCTGGTAAGTGAGAGACCTGACAACCTATTTCATCCTTAACAGTAAAACTCACCATCATGATTTATTTAATATGACATTTTTTAAAAAATCTTTAAAAAATCTTTATAATTCTGATTACCTGTACTATTTTATAGATTCAAATGTGCCCCCTAAAGAGACCGCATCTAGGTCGAAATGCGTCAGGGCTTCTGTATCGTACAACACCATGTAATGGAATGATGTGTTAATGTATTTTTACCGTTTTATGGAACATGAACCTATCATTGGATCAGACCTTATATGTACATACTGCATTTAAGTATATGATTTTATTGGACACTTTGTCAATAAACTGTCTTTACAAGATCAATTATCAATGATCTCTGTAATGTTGTACATTGCTGTTTTAAAGCCCCACTGGGGAACCAAAAAATCTTTTTTTAGATAGCCTTTACCCCCTTTCCCATGTATCCTCTCATGACAAAACAGTTTCGTTCCTCATGTCAGGATTTTACTCGCCAAATTAGGCTTAGATCCATAAACAATGTTTCGGGACATTCATTTAGGATCGGGCAGCATGCGCAGCTTCCAAACAGGAGGTCCCTTCTCATATCATCAAGTACATGGGGGGCTGGAGTTCCTCCTATGATAATGGATACATACCGGGACCCCATACACAAGTCACCCGGGCATTCGCTACTTACTGGACTGATTGTTGTTACCTATTGGTCAATAAAGCATTTCATAGTCACACCTACTTTCGTGTCTTTTGCCCTCTTTTAGGCATACTGACCAGCTAGACCAGGGCACACCTTAGGTCTTGGCAGTTAGGGTTATCTCATTTTAAAGTGAAGACTCTGACTACAAGGGTTATTACAAACTATAGGAATAAGTGTTTATTTTTTGGTAGAATAGGAAAGGATTAGAAGCTTTGTCGGGTTTCTATCTCCACTTGTCATAAAGTGATGGAAAATCATAAATGTTACACTTGTCAACAGAAATATAAGGGAAATCTGTTCTAGTGACATCTATCTAGGAGTGGATTTCCCCTTATCTTGAGGAGATTTCCTCTCTCCCCAATGAAAGACACACAGCAAGAAAAAAAAAGGGGGATTTTAATAATTACCCAACCTATTCTAAGTCCCGAGATAAACTTTATAACCGAATGTTTAATCTAGGAATATTATGCAGTGTGGATGGTCAACTGACAGTCCTCCAGTGTTTTCTTTGTGGTTCTTCTGGTTTTGACACTGAAAAAAGGGTATTTTGCTCTATATACAGCACATTCCTCAGTAAATTTCAATTCATGGCAACAGCTTTATCTGATTGGACCCAGAATTCAGCACATATATAGCATGGGCCTTCCCAACTTATGATTTTACTTTCGTTACAGATGCTCCAGTGGGATATGAATCGGGTCCGTATCTGATGGCTTGAGTTTGAAATAGAAACAGTTAGGCCCTTCTACCTGCCAGGGGTCCTGTGGGGTGCTCAGTTCAGTTACAGATAAAGACTTGACTCCTTTTAGCACCACAGCAGCATATATCCTGCACGTCTGGTCAATGTACTACTCTAAATTTAACCTAACTTCCCAATACAGTTCCTCTATGTGGGTTCTTATGGAACCCAAAATTTACCACAGAGCTCAACCTTTAATGGTGGCTCAAGAGTGCTTTAAATAATGGCAAAGACTTTTCAAGGGTGGATATATTTATTTAGACTAATTTTCTAAAATGTAATTGGTATATTGGACAAAGAAAGATACCAAAATCTCCAGCTCAAATATTTCTTCCCTGTCCACCTACTCCCAGACTTCCAAAAACCTTATGTTACCTTTGAATACCTATTTCTTGACCCCTCGGAGGCCAAGGGCACAATCTTGTTTTTTTATGCCTATTTTAACCTTTAAATCTCAACTACCAACCTACATGTTATCCTGAGACCTAGATACTGATGCCCTATTCTCTCAACACTGGCTGCTGGTATTAATGAATATTATAAAGAGCTACTGCTCACTTACCATTGGAATAGAGAGCGTAAAAAAGGGGTAGGGGTATGCCTATATATCAAGAACAATGTACAAGTGAATATTAGAGATGATATCACTAAGGGAGCTACTGAGGAGGTGGAATCCTTATGGGTAGAGCTCCAAAGGGATGAAGCTAAGGGGAAAATAATACTGGGAGTATGCTATAGGCCCTCTAACCTGAGGGAGGAGGGGGAGACAGATCTCCTATCACAATTTGGATTAGCAGCAAGGATGGGAAGTGTTATCATAATGACGGATTTTAATTATCCAGACATAGACTGGGCGGAGGGAACCACGCATTTGTCTAAGGCTCGCCAGTTCCTAAATGTCTTGCAGGACAATTTCATGGGTCAGATGGTAGACGCACCAACTAGAAATAAAGCATTACTGGATCTACTGATTACCAACAATACAGACCTGATCACAGATGTGGAAATACGGGGCAATTTCGGAAACAGCGATCACATGTCAATTGGCTTCAGTATAAATCACACACATAGGAAACATAAGGGGAATACAAAGACACTGAATTTCAAAAGAGCTAACATCCCTAAGCTACGAACCTTGCTAGAAGGCATAAATTGGGATAAAATCTTAGGAACAAAGAACACAGAGGAGAGATGGGTTTGCTTGAAAAGCATATTAAATATGGGCATTAGCCAATGCATTCCATTGGGTAATACGTTTAAAAGAGCGAACAAAAGTCCTGGATGGCTTAACTCTAATGTAAAAATGCATATAAAAGCAAAGGAGAACGCCTTTAAAAAATACATAGTTGAGGGATCATCATCAGCATTCAGACTTTATAAAGAATGCAACAGGAAATGTAAGGGTGCAATTAGGGCGGCTAAGATGGAACGCGAAAGACACATAGGGGGTTATTTACGAAAGGCAAATCCACTTTGCACTACAAGTGCAAACTACAAGTGCAAAGTGCACTTGAAATTGCACTGAAAGTGCACTTGGAAGTGCAGTCGCTGTAAATCCGAGGGGGACATGCAAGGAAAATAAAAAACAGCATTTTAGCTTGCACATGATTGGATAATAAAATCAACAGAGCTTCACCTCATTTCACATCTACCCCTCAGATTTACTTTCAGTGCAGTGCAGTACAAAAATGCACTTTCAGTGCAATTTCAAGTGCAGTTTGCATTTGTAGTGCAAAGTAGATTTGCCTTTCTTAAATGACCCCCATAATGGAGGAGAGCAAAAAGAAATCCCAAGAAATTCTTTAAGTATGTAAATGGTAAAAAATATTGGCCCCTTAAAGAATGAGGAAGGACATCTGGATACAAAGGATGGGGAGATGG
Source organism: Aquarana catesbeiana (assembly GCF_042186555.1). NCBI lineage: Eukaryota > Metazoa > Chordata > Amphibia > Anura > Ranidae > Aquarana > Aquarana catesbeiana. Next base: position 225,027,580 of record NC_133324.1, read on the forward strand.
CGAAGGTATTGAACTTATTGTTCTCCTCTGTCTTCACAAGGGAATCGGGGGGCTTCAGTAACCAAAACTGCAGTGTTTGTCCTCATGACACATCACAGGAAGCACCTCCACGGTTAACAGAGTACAGAATTAAAATTAGACTTGGGAAACGTAACATTAATAAATCACCGGGACGAGATGGCTTGATCCCGAGGGTACTTAGGGAACTCAGTCAAGTAATTGCCAGATCATTGTTCCTAATTTTTACTGTCAGTCTACTGACTGGAATGGTACCAGCTGATTGGAGAAAAGCCAATATAGCACCAATATTTAAAAAGGGCCCAAAATACATCCCTGGGAATTACAGACCAGTTAGCCTAACATCAATAGTATGCAAACTCTTGGAGGGGATGATAAGGGACTATATACAAGATTTTAGTAATGAGAATGGTATCATTAGCAGTAATCAGCATGGATTCATGAAGAATCGTTCTTGCCAAACCAATCTATTAATCTTCTATGAGGAGGTGAGTTGCCATCTAGATAAAGGAAGGCCCATAGACGTGGTATATCTGGATTTTGCAAAAGCATTTGACTCAGTTCCCCATAAATGTTTACTGTACAAAATAAGGTACATTGGCATGGACCATAGGGTGAGTACATGGATTGAAAACTGGCTACAAGGGCGAGTTCAGAGGGTGGTGATAAACAGGGAGTACTTGGAATAGTCAGGGGTGGGTAGTGGGGTCCCCCAGGGTTCTGTGCGTGGGCCAATCCTATTTAATTTGTTCATAAACGACCTGGAGGATGGGGTAAACAGTTCAATCTCTGTATTTGCGGGTGACACTAAGCTAAGCAGGGCAATAACTTCTCCGCAGGATGTGGAAACCTTGCAAAAATATCTGAACAAATGAATGGGGTGGGCAACTACATGGCAAATGAAGTTTAATGTAGAAAAATGTAAAATAATGCATTTGGGTGGCAAAAATATGAATGCAATCTATACACTGGGGAGGGAACCACTGGGGGAATCAAGGATGGAAAAGGACCTGGGGGTCCTAGTAGATGATAGGCTCAGCAATGGCATGCAATGCCAAGCTGCTGCTAACAAAGCAAACAGAATATTGGCATGCATTAAAAAGGGGATTAACTCCAGAGATAAAATGATAATTCTCCCGCTCTACAAGACTTTTGTCCGGCTGCACCTAGAGTATGCTGTCCAGTTCTTGGCACCAATCCTTAGGAAGGATTTACTGGAAATGGTGCAAGTACAAAGAAGGGCAACAAAGCTAATAAATGATCTGGAGGATATTAGTTATGAGGAAAGGTCGCAAGAACTGAACTTATTTTCTCTGGAGAAGAGACGCTTGAGAGGGGAGATGATTTCAATTTACAAATACCGTACTGGTGACCCCACAATAAGGATAAAACTTTTTCGCGGAAGGGAGTTTAACAAGACCAGTGGCCACTCATTAGGTTTAGAATAAAAAAGAGGTTTAACCTACGTAGAGGGTTCTTTACTGTAAGAGCGGCAAGGATGTGGAATTCACTTCCACAGGCAGTGGTCTCAGCGGGGAGCATCGATAGTTTCAAAAAACTATTAGATAAGCACCTGAACGACCACAACATACAGGGATATACAATGTAATACTGACATATAATCACACACATAGGATGGATTTGTGTATTTTTTTCAACCACTATGTAACTATGTAACCTCTATAGCTAACTATCTTCTTTTCCTCCCAAACTCCATGATTCCATCTGGGTTTCAAAGCACTATATGTACAAACAGCACATATGTTCCCAGGACTCACAGCACATAATTAGGCAAAGCCAGCGTGAGTCTATAAATGAGATGAATGAAGTGACTACAAAAGGGTGAGAAGGGATCTGCAGCTAGGTGAAGCAGAAATTTCCTGTTGCTCAGCAAACATGCTCTATGGGGCAGAGTCCAAAGTGAGTCCACAAGTGAAGTGGTCACAAAGGGTTCATGCTCCTGGGCACATAAAATCTGGGAATGATCCAGTCCAGCATATGAAAAGAAACAAAGTTGCCAGGGCACAAGATTAGTAAAATAGTATCCACATTTACTGTAAACAATAATGCACACTTACATTAGGGTCAAAGGTTTGCAACCATGCATTTCAGGGGGCCCCGCCCCCTTTGCCAAGTTTAACAAAGGGGTGGGGGAACGTGAAATGCATAGTTGCCCACCCACATCTGGACACCTTGTGCTGGTTTGAGTGTAGTAGGATGATCGCATGATGCTGCCTGTAGTTTGCCTTTGGCGGGTCTGGCTCCCTGTTTACTGTCTTACTGACTCAGTGGTTTTGTGCTCAATCTACATTGCCTGTACAATTCCCTTCTGTGCTGGGAGCTGCACACCTCTGACCTTGATGTATGTATTATTATTTACAATAAATGTGGATACTATTTTACTAATTCTGCACCCTGGCAACGCTGTTTCCATCTGGGTTTCATAAGCTAATCAATACCATCCTAGGGGCTGCGCAATAGACTATAGCCTATAACTGGAAATCATCTAACCTCCCCTTCAAACAAATCATCTCCAGAATTGAAATTTTATGTTCTCACAAGTATCTAAATCATTGCTCTTAACCTTTAAACATGATCAACATTAGGCTCAAATTCCCCTTGCAATCCTTGCCTCTACCCGAGAACCTTGCTTGTATTGTGCTTTGTTCACCTACTACCATTATGTAGTATTTACTGTCAATGTAATACTACTTATTACATTTTTGTACTGGCATTTTATGTTTATTAAAACATTTTTGTACACAAAAATGATAATTTTTCTCTGCCTTAACTTTAACATTTCAGTAATAGTAGAGAAGGCAAAGAAATTAGGACACATAACATTCTGTTTGTTATCATTACTTTGCACTGATGGCACCACACAAGGAAATCAGCTGTAGATTACAGTGAAAAAGCATACATTTCAATGTGTTTATGGAATATTTTCTCATGCAACTAAAGTGTATAAGTGCCTGTCTACATGCCAGAAGCGAACATTATTTGTTCTGAAAGAGGAAAAAAGGAAATATGAATATTTAAAGAAAAGAAACATTTCAGTAAATGGTTATATCTCGAAATCCTGACATCTGCTCTAGTAAGGAAGAGGCTAAAGCCATTGGTTATGAAAGTATTGATATTCCCAACACTATTATTTCCTGTATTCTTTATTGCTTTATTGCGATGAAAAATTAGACATAAGTTACCATTCTTAGAGGAATCACGTGCTGTGCATAAAACCCACAGTATGTTTCTGGTTTTGTACTGGTATAATGGAAAATTAATCCACAGCTTTTAAAAAATAGCACTGTCAATCAGAGTTGTGACAGCTTGAAATTCAAGCTACAGATGAGTGATTGCCCATACAGTTCTGTTCGACAGAATGACTTATCTATGCAGTTTATGATGTAGGTAAGGGTAAACAAACTCTTGTGTAATGGTGATAGCACAGTAACTGCAAATAAAGAATTCTCTTTCTAAACACAGTTACCATGAACACCCACTGCATTCATCTGAAAATTACTTTTAAGTAGAAGCATGAGTTGCAGCTGATTCCTGTGGGTTTAAGATTCATGATCCTGATGAGTTTTTGTGCAAATTAACTTAGAAGATTAAAAAAAAAAAAAAAAAAATAATACACTGTATAGCCTTTGAAGTAGAAGAGCCAAAATGGACTTTCTAATAAGCCAGCCCCCTCACTGTATAATAAGGGGGCACAGAGCAGCCATAGTGTTACTGCACTGGAAGCTGCGGTAGGAAAAGAATAGGGAAAGCTGACAAACTGCATAGGAAGAGATTAGAATCAGTTAGGGAACCATATTTTAATTTGGATTTCTAGCTCTTTAGGCAACCAACCTTTGCTGCCTTTTTGTTCTTATTATTGGGAACCTGAGGTCAGTGTCACTTTTAGCAGCTTTCCTCTTTATAGCATTTTTTTTTGCAAGGCTTTCCTTTAAAATAATAAACTTTTGTTGCAGGAGGTGGTATTTTGGTGATGGTAATGCTAAATGGCACTGCTCTTACTCCCTATCAGCCTTCTTCTGCACCAGGTGCTGGTCCTTCCCAGGAGCATGCCTCGCTTCACACATGTATAAATCACACATGTATGAATTCAATAAACCAGGGTCACACACAGGTAAAGTCAACCATGATAAGATGAGTAGAATTCAGCTCAGTACCCGCCAATTGGTGCTGTCCCTCTGATGCATTTTACCCTAATAGAGCTTATTCTTAGAGACCCCCAGAGGTATTTCTATTTTATAGAGCCTCTACGGTAAATTAAACTGCTTTTGCTTTGGCTGAAGTCCTCTCTAAAAAAGTGTGCTTTTTCTCGGTAGTATTTTGGGATTTTCATTTCTTCTTTGGATATTTCTATTTGTATTTTTGTTGATAGGTCTTTTTTTAATCTAGGGTATTTAAAGCAGATTATTCACCTGTTACTGACCATGTGTTCCTTAAGCTGCTTTTTGTTAGTAGCATGCAGCTGCATCATTTCAAGAGAAAAATTCTAAACCCCTGCCTGTGTTCATTTTCTCTAGTACATCTTGGCCTACTCTCCTTCATTAAACATGTTTTGCTCCTGGCCAATTTTACACTGCTGTATCATCTGCAGTCTATTAAAGTGTTGCTAAACCCACAAAAGTAAAATCAGTCTGTATATGCAGTAAAGCATGCTTGTTATACGCACTGTGGAACCTAAGGGGTTAATTCTCTGCATAGTGTAAAAAGGCTGTTTGATCCTGTCTTATGATTCTCCCCTTTTTCCACAGTCCCCAATCCATCTGCTGATAGTACAGAGCCTTGGGGGCACTCTGCGCATGCACAGTTTGGTGTGTATTGCAAGAGTTGTTTTGGGGGGAGGGTGCATGTGATCAGCACAGGGCCGATCAGCACTGTCCAGACAGAGAGTGAGGAGTCAAGTAGCCTAGTAGCCTCATAGGACAGTCAGAGGAGAATGAAAACTCCTCCTACAAGCTTTAACCAGTGCTTGGCCGGACACTGATAGAAGTCACAAGACTGCTATATACTGCAGATGAGAAAAGGTATTTAGTAGTTTATATTTACTAAAATAATTGCATTTCCCGATTCTGTGTACTGTGGGAGACCAGATATAGCGAATGCAGGGTCCTGGGTATAGTAACAATTACATTCTTAATCAGATCTTGATAGAAATGGGCTGTCAGCAGGGCAGTTTTGCATCAGTGAGAACGAGGACAGACACAGCAAACTGCCCAGCTTCCTGTGCTTTTTATTTTTTGCCTATTCGCCTTAAAAAATGGCCAGAATTTAACAACAATATTTGCTCTCCTTGAAGACTTCAACTGAATTTACCTCTTTGGTTTCTCTGAATTACAAACATGATCTACTGTGACCATGATTTCATACAGTGATTGCAGTAAGCAGAGGCTAAACATTTTCCACAAACTAGTAGGGGATCAAACCTTCTAGAATATAAGAGAGTAATGAATTTTGGATGAAGTACAACTGAAGGCTCCTGTATAACAGTCTAAACAACTACCAAATAAAGTTACTATGGAGGTAATTTATTATAGCGCCAAAAAATTATCCTGCAGTACCAAAAAATAACTCTCAAAAAAGGCCAGAAAAACTTCAACTCTCAGAAAGTCAGCGCTAATGCAAATGGAAAGCAGCGCTATTGCCGGCAATAATGCCTGTCAGATCACATATGCTAGAATAGTGGAAGTCAATGGGGCTCGAACCTGCAAAATCCAAAGTTCTCACTGAAGGCGTATATGCAAGTTCTTTGCCATAAAAAGTGTTTGGAGACCCGGGTCCTGCCCCAGGGGACATGTATCAATGCAATAAAAATTTTTAAAAAAAGATGTTTTTTCGGGAGCAGTGATTTTAATAATGCTTAGAGTGAAATAATAAAAATTTAATATTCCTTTAAATTTCATACCTGGGGGGTGTCTATAGTATGCCTGTAAAGGGGCGCATGTTTCCCGTGTTTAGAGCAGTCTGACAGCAAAATTACATTTCAAAGGAAAAAAAGTCATTTAAAACTACTTGCGGCTATTAATGAATTGCCGGTCCGACAATACACATAAAAGTTCATTGATAAAAACGGCATGGGAATTCCCCACAGGGGAAACCCGAACCAAAATTTAAAAAAAAATGGCGTGGGGGTCCCCCTAAATTCCATACCAGGCCCTTCAGGTCTGGTATGGATATTAAGGGGAACCCCGGCCAAAATTTAAAAAAAAAATGGTGTGGGGTCCCCACTCAAAATCTATACCAGACCCTTCAGGTTTGGTATGGATTTTAAGGGGAACCCCAAGCTAAAATTTAAAAAAAAAATTTCGTGGGGTCCTCCCAAAAATCCATACCAGACCCTTATCCGAGCACGCAACCTGGCAGAACGCACGAAAAGAGGGGGGGGCGAGAGAGCGCCCCCCCTCCTGAACTGTACCAGGCCACATGCCCTCAACATTGGAAGGGTGCTTTGGGGTAGCCCCCCAAAGCACCTTGTCCCCATGTTGATGGGGACAAGGGCCTCATCCCCACAACCCTTGCCCGGTGGTTGTGGGGGTCTGCGGGCGGGGGGCTTATCGGAATCTGGAAGCCCCCTTTAACAAGGGGACCCTCAGATCCCGGCCCCCCCCTGTGTGAAATGGTAATGGGGTATGAAAGTACCCCTACCATTTCACAAAAAAAGTGTCAAAAATGTTAAAAATGACAAGAGAAAGTTTTTGACAATTCCTTTATTTAAATGCTTCTTCTTTCTTCTATCTTCTTTCTTCTATCTTAATCTTAATATCCATACCAGACTTGAAGGGCCTGGTATGGAATTTGGGGGAACCCCCACGCATTTTTTTTAAACATTTTTATTTGGGGTTCCCCTTAATATTCATACCAGACCCAAAGGGCCTGGTAATGGACTATGGGGGAATCCTGGGCCGTTTTTATCAATTAACTTTGATGTGTATTGTCGGGACCGAAAACTCATTAATAACCGGTGTCTTGCTGAGAAAGTTCCTCCGGCGGATAAGAACCCCCTGTACTGCGCATGCGATGTGCTTGCACATAACAAACGACTATGGAGCCGCCGAAAGTCTCAGAAGTTGAACAGCTGATCGTCAGCTCTACACGGCGCCTGCGCACTACATTCTGCCTCGAGTACAGGTTCAAGCCCCACCATCCAATTGGACATAGAGTTAGAATAAAAATATGTCGAACGAATCGAGGCCGTGCCCGAAGCGTGGCTGTGCCCAAAGTGTGGCGAGCGAAGCGAGCCTGCAAGGGGCCCTGTTACAGGTGCCCTGTACAGCTGACTCACAGTTGTTCAGCTTCGGCTATTTTCAGCGGCTCGTACTGCACAAGCGCTGCACCTGCGCAGTACAGGGGAGTCCTTATCCGCCAGGGGGAACTTTCTCGGCAGAACACCAGCACTAGCGCTAGCACTTTTAAATGACTTTTTTCTTCCTTTAGAAATGTCATTTTGCTGTCAGACTATTCTAAACACGGGAAACACGCGCCACTTTACAGGCATACTATAGACACCCCCCAGGTACGAAATTTAAAGGAATATTACACCTTTATTGTTTCACTTTAAGCATTATTAAAATCACTGCTCCCGAAAAAACAGCCATTTTTAAAACCTTTTTTACATTGATACATGTCCCCTGGGGCAGGACCCGGGTCCCCAAACACTTTTTATGACAATAACTTGCATATTAACCTTTAAAATTAGCACTTTTGATTATTCATGTTCGTGTCCCATAGACTTTAACGGTGTTCGCACAAATTTTTTGTCTGTTCACATGTTCTGCTGCGAACCAAACAGGGGGGGTGTTCTGCCCATCCCTAGTTATCATTGAGAATCATGGGGTACAACTTGTCAAGCAACTCGGAGGTCCAAAGTCGTCCAACTGTGAAACAAGTCATATATGTTTTATTAGAAAGGAGCTCTCATTTATACTTGCATTTACATCAGCAGAACAAATGCAGGAAGTGATGTGTGCACATGGGCCAGAAGCACATGTGTTGGGGTTGCCAAACAAATCAATGAACCCCACCTACACCAAATGTAACTACCACATCCACCCCCGCATTGATTAAGCACAAGTACATATCATACCCTTATTCGGAAGATGAGCAGCACCTCCTCTTTGCTAAAGAGGGACCTCGCCATGTCCACCTAGATGGAGATCCTGACCAGCACAGGAACTTCCAGGTGATTACAATGACTTATTCCTGGGTCAGAAGGTGAAACCACACTCTTTTGATCGCTGCTGCGAATATTTGATTGCAACCACAATTAGAATTTTATTATTTTTGTTTATTTGCAGATATGCAAATTTGTATTTCTACTTATGATATTTAAAGGTGTTCGATAAGAAATGGTGTCCCTGGGTTAGCAGCAGGTGAATGACAAAAACAAAAGGCCCAGTTTGAGCCCTGGTTCACACTGACAGAGGGAGGAAATCGTTCAGCTGAAATCACACACTTTCATTCCCGCATGGCAGTCCCGACTGCAAGGGGAATTTCAGAGACATCTGTGCAGGTTTCTGCACTGATATCAATACAAATTGCACCCCAAAGTCACACCAATTAAAACAAGTGAAGTAGCGCGATTTCAAAGTAGCATCAATGTGAACCAGGGCAAAGAGATTAGTTTTTTGGTGCACAAATACATATTGAAATAAAAGATAAGAGATATTGCACTTTCCCAAAACCACCACCTACAAAAAGTAAGGAGAAAGAAAAGTAGAAGAAAAAAACCACCACAACAAAGCTCAATAATGTACTTTTATTTTACCAGTAGAAAAAAAAAATGTACATTTACTAGCTTCAAAAAAATTTGGACAGGATATATGGTGCTACATTTAGCAATGGATTATTAAGGGCCCTGCTCATAGGAGCTTACAATCTAAAATTTGACAAAACCTTAGAGTGGACACAGCTTTAATTTCAGTGTATAATGGGCAACACATCACATTTTTATCTGCAAGATTAAAGAAACATACTTAACAGTCATTCTTACAAAGCATTTCAACATAATATTACAAAAAAGAATTATTCAAAACACCCACCACCAGCCCACAATCCACACATACATACATTGGTGACCATGTTCCGCTAGAAGCTGCATTTCGGTGTATACAATTAAACAACGAGATCAAAAAGTAGGTCAGCAGATGCTTCCAAACGACGTTTGCATGATCAGACAGGAACAATACACCCACAACATTGATAGCATGGCCACATAAACCCACTTTTGATTGAAAAAATGCACAAGAATTTCATCAAATATCCCTAGTTGGGCATTTGTCAATATGCACAATATCATTCCTTCTTCCCTACAAATCGCAGCAAAAAACCTGACCTTCTCAGGCTAAACGTACCCCCCTACTGCAGGCCTTTATATAAGAGAGGTTGTATTGTTAGCACACTGACACACCCAATAGAAGTACACGCCCATCAGTATCTTTCAATCTATCTCTTCATGTATGTCTAAAGTGATTGCACCTGATGAGCAGGAACACATAATACTATTAGCAACTGTGTTAGCCCTTGGCTATGTGCATCAAATCTCCAACTACAAGACAAAGATCAAAGTCCATTTGCATCCACATAAACAAAGCAATAGTTTTCTAAGCATATGTACCCGTGCAGTGTAAACCCTAAAATTTGAAATGTCCAAGTCCCTGGGCATGATTAGTGCTAATAAACATTAACATCAGTCCCTGGCTGCAATGAGCTTCCAATATAAAGTCCAAAATAAACTTTCTTACATTAGAACCTATTTTGACAGGAGAAAAATAATATGCCAGCATGTCTTTGGATTGTGGTGAGAAACCCACACAGGGAAAACATATAAACTTCAACACAAGGATTAGCATGTTGGGGAATTGAACCAACATCCCAGGTACTGGCTAGACAGAACTGCTACCCACTTAGCCACCAGGCAGCCTCACACATGTTCTCTGCATCTCTGTGGTGTGAACCAGCCCTAAGTCCATAGCCATGCTCAGTGTCACAAGCAATATACAATATATTGGCCTAAGTATTGGGACGCCTGCCTTTAAACGCACATGAACTGTAATGGCATCCCAGTATTAGTATTGGGTTCAAAACTAATTTGGCCCACCCTTTGCAGCTATAACAGCTTCAACTCTTCTGGGAATGCTGTCCACAAGGTTTAGGAGTATGTCTATGGGAATGTTTGACCATTCTTCCAAGTGCATTTGTGAGGTCAGGCACTGATGTTGGAGAGAAGGCCTAAACTACAGACTCCTCTCCAATTCATCCCCAAGGTGTTCTGTTGTGTTGAGATCAGGACTCTGTCCAGGCCAATCAAGTTCCTCCACCCCAATATCACTCATCCATGTCTTTATGGACCTTGCTTTGTGCACTGGTTCAAATAATTTGGTGGAGGGGGGATTATGATGTGGGGTTGTTTTTCAGGGGTTGGGCTCGGCCTCTTAGTTCCAGTTAAGGGAACTCTTAAGGCGTCAGCATACCAAGACATTTTGGACAATTTCATGCTCCCAACTTTGTGGGAATAGTTTGGGGAAAGCCCCTTCCTGTTCCAACATGACTGCACACCAGTGCACAAAGCAAGGTCCATAAAGAAATGGATGAGCAAGTTTGCTGTGGAGAAACTTGATTGGCCTACACAGAGTCCTGGCCTCAACCCAATAGAACATTGGATGAATTAGAGTAGAGACTGCAAGCCAGGCCTTCTCATCCAACATCAGCACCTGGCCTCACAAATGCACTTCTGGAAGAATGATCAAACATTCCCATAGACCAGGGGTCTCAAACTGGCGGCCCTCCAGATGTTGCAAAACTACAAGTCCCATCATGCCTCTGCCTGTGGGAGTCATGCTTGTAATGTCTCGTGGGCTGTCAGCCTTGCAATGCCTCATGGGACTTGTAGTTTTGCAACAGCTGGAGGGCCACCAGTTTGAGACCCCTGCCATAGACACACTAAACCTTGTGGACATCCTTCCCAGAAGCTGTTCTAGGTGCAAAGGGTGGGCCAAATCAAATTTTAACCCTACGGACTAAGACTGGGCTGCCATTAAAGTTCATGTGTGTGTAAAGGCAGGTGTCCCAATACGTTTGGCTAAATAGTGTATCTGGAAAAGACTTACAATGATGGCGGAACCCTCCTACACATAAATACAACATTTAGACATAGTTATAGGACATGGGAGATGAGACAACTTCTCTACATGAAGCAACATGGTTGGGATTTGAACCCATACACTCAGAGATGCTAAGCAGAAGTTCTAATCTCTAAGCCACAGAGCTTCCACACATGAGAGCCTCCTACACATAAATACACATAAAAACACATAAATACTGCATTTCTTTGGACATACAGGTGATGGAATTACATTACTCAAGAGTTATTGTTCTTGATTTATTCTGTGATATTTGGTGTTTTTTTTTGTGGGTGAGAGTAGAATGTTACCCTCAAATTTGGGGGAATTACATTTTGCTTTCTGATGTTGGTACACATATCACATTTTTTTGGGCTCAAATTATGAATATTTGGAAATTAATAAAAAGCACAAAAAATTGTGATTCATTATAAATTTGCATCAGCAATGGTATTGTTTGTGGATTATAAAGACACCTGTGTGAGTTTGGGTAAAGATTGTTGTGAGATGGAGAGTAACAAGTGAAAGTGACAGAGAAAAATATATTTTACCAAAACATCAAAACATTCCACATTCTAGTATTCTTAAAAACTAAATATTTTAAGTAGAAGCAACAATGTTGCAAAGGAAAATTTATTTCAGAGAAAGATACATTTCATCTCAACATTAAAAGGTTTTTTTTTTGTGAAAGTTAGAATTGTTCCATTAGAATCAATGGCTGAAACTTGATTTGGACTAGAATAGAGCACATTTTCACTTCAAAAAAATGCTCTCTAATTAGCTCTCATTTTGGTATTTACTTGCGGGCGCTGCAAGATTTCAGTCCTTCATGATGTAGTGTGTTACCAACTGTTTTCTTGGTGACTATGGTCCCAGCTGCCTTGAGATCATTGACCAGATTCTCCCATGTAGTTCTGGGCTGATTCCTCACCTTCTCATGATCCACGAGGTGAGATCTTGCATGGAGCCCCAGACTGAGGGAGATTGACAGTTATTTTGTGTTTCTTCCATTTGCGAATAATCCCACCAACTGTTGTCGCCCTCTCACCAAGCTGCTTGGCGATGGTCTTGTAGCCCATTCCAGCCTTGAGTAGTTCTACAATTTTGTCCCTGACATCTTTGGACAGCTCTATGGTCTTGGTCGTGGTGGAGAGATTGGAATCTGATTGATTGATTGCTTCTGTGGACAGGTGTCTTTTATACAGGTAACAAGCTGAGATTGGGAGCAGTTCCTTTAATTGCCCTTTCACACTGCCAGTGTGGGGGCGTCGGTGGTAAAGCGCCGCTAGTTTTAGCGGTGCTTTACAGTCGTTTTTGCGGCGCTTTTCAGGCGCTAGCGGGGAGCATTTAACCCCCGCTAGTGGGCGAATAAAGGGTTAAAAGTGCCGCTGCTGAGGCGCTTTACAGCCACTTCGGCGGTGCTGCCCATTGATTTCACACATTTATACATCACTCCTAAAGCACGTCAAAGAAGCTGCTTGCATGACTTTTTCCTGCCAGCACAGCGCCCTAGTGTGAAAGCGCTTTACAGGCACTATTCTTAGCGCTAAAGTGCCTGAAAAACACCTCCAGTGTATAAGGGGTCTTAGAGAGTGCTCCTAATCTTAGCTTGTTACCTGTATAGAAGACACTTGGGAGCCAGAAATCTTGCTGCTTGATAGGGAATCAAATACTTATTTCACTCATTAAAATGCAAATCAATTATAACTTTTTTGAAATGTGTTTTTCTGGATATTTTTGTTGTTATTTTGTCTCTCACTCTTAAAATAAACCTACCATTAAAATTATAGACTGATAATTTTTTTGTCAGTGGGCAAAGATACAAAATCAGCAGGGGATCAAATACTTTTTTCCCTCACTGTACCTTAGGTATGAAGGGGAAGATAAAATCTAATAACCACTGGAGTAAGTGATAGCCCATCTGCCAATACAGTTCAATATGTTGACACTACCAAGGTATATGTAATAAAGAATCCCACTCTTTAAAGCATCTCCAGCAGCGATCACTAGACATTGGGTGAATAATATGTTTTTACATATGTAATATGTAAGTTTAGGCATCAAATACCAGAAACTTTCTTAAAGTTTAATGTTTAAAGAGGAACATCACCCCTATCTGGTATTTTATGTTCCTTGTTAATTGATTTCCAATGTTCTTCTTTGTCACTGTGCTTCGGCACCATCATTTTGTTGTGCCATTTTACACATGCGCAGTTATGCCGTGTGATCATTGGGATCTGGGAGAGGCATGTGCTATGTCTTCACATGCGCAGAATAGCATCAACCTCTCCCCAAGTATGCACAGAGAGGCTGTGCTTCTCTGCCATGTCCCATAGACTGGCAGAGACCTGCTTTTTGCACATACTGTACAGTACATGGGTGTATCCCTGCAATTCTGCAAATGTGCAGATATGTAGTGCAGCTTTGCCAGGTCCTATAGATCCCATGGAGGGTCTGTGAATATATGAATACAATATTTTGTTTAAAAAAAAAAGTGTTTTTCCCATATTGTGTGATTGTGTGTGTGTGTGTGTGTGGGGGGGGGGGGGGGGGGGGTGAGAGTCAGAGAAGAGGAATTCATACATATGGATGAAGGTTTACTTTAAAGACTAATCAGCTTTGTTGGTCTTTTTTATTACATGAAAATGTATTTTAACCTAAAAAATTGTTGTAGTCAAATTCTAAAGCAATGATACAGGAAAGGGGTATGGCTTTACACAGAGAGCACATGCCCAATCCATTCTACAATAAGAATCTGCTGGTGAAATAAGAGCATGATACAGTGCTAACTTTTTATTACACATTGGTTGTGTCTGCAATATAGACTATTTATGTGTGTGTTTTTTCACAAAAGTAGAGTTTATATTTAATGTTCCTTTTGATTACTTTGTTTTAAAATGCAGCACATAACAAGCATTCAGCAGAATGCGCAATGTAGTAATAAGCTGTTAACAATGCATTATCTTCCATTCCACTGCATGTCATTTCATGCGTCATTTACTGCATTACTTTTCTAAACAATGTGATGTAAGCAGACATTTAAAGTAGTTCTATGTGTGTACCAAACAAATAATTAACTATAACTGTGGCAGTAGTTACAGCTCTGGACTTTTTTTGCCTGTCTGAAACTTTGTAGTCAAAGTTATACATTCATTCTATACCTACAGAATTGCTTTGATATAACAAGTCTCTCTACTGAAAGAAGCTTACCTTTTTTTCCCCAAGACTCTTCTCACAAGCTTTCTAGCTGCTCCACATTCACTGTAGCTCCCTCTACAACATTCAGAATAGGTTGGCTCCTTAGCTGAGCCTTGAGGGACTAAAACCAGACCCTGCTGTTTTTCTGTGGGAGCATTCCATTACCAATTTGTTGCCCTTCACTTTGGTCTGCCCACACCATGCAAGGTCTTCACCAAGGTGCTTGCCCTTGTTCTAGATTGTTTCTATGTTGTGGGATATTTGGAAAACTCACTGAATGTAGTACTTAACCCAAATATTGGATATGACCAGGATCTTCCTGCCCCCAGGAAAAAATGATTTCCCTCCATTTTTATACCTGGACCCTTCAGTCCCAATGGCAGCCATTGATTTGTGCCTGCTTGAGGGTCTTGGACTTGATGGTATCCTCCTTCAAGGTATTTCTGTATAACCAGTTTCACTTCAGACCATTGCAACTCAACATTCTGGCAGAAAGGAACAAACAGACATGGAAATTAGACCATCCTATTCATTTGAATTTAAAGGCCAGGTTCTCCCTTGCCTGGTGGATTTCCAACTTGATGATGTAGTTGGGGAAACCCTTTCCCCCAAAGATGTAGAAAGTTCTTAGAATGTATGCCAGCCTGTTGGGCTGAAGATAAGTCCTGGGTGTGCTCTTAGTGCAGGGGACTTTCTTGCTAGAGGAAGTTTGCATCAACATGCTGGAAATCAGAGCAAGTGATAAAAAAAATTAGCTCCTCCTGCACTACTATAAAAGTGATTGTCAATTATTTAATCAAGCCAGCATTCCATTGTAATTCACACATTTTGTAAATAACTATAGTAATTCAATGAGTGCAGTGCTAAAGAAAACCTAACTGTCTACAAAAATGAAAATCACCAAAACATAAAAAATGCAGTCATAGCAACAATACATAAATATAACATCCTCTTTGCTTGATGTGTAACCACTTTATTACCTGAAAGTGCAATAAGTGCTTCCTATGCCACATAATTATACCCTACTATAAATACACACAGTCCAATTTCAATTAGTTTTCCATTTGTAACACATTCAATACAATCCTTCCACTTTCTTAATCTCTGCTTTAACAACTTTTGTACCTAGAAGCTCCTGAATGAAGTGTGTGCTCACCTTCTTTGTTGCCCCCCTATAAACAAGGTCTATACACATTTTTATCCCTTTAGGGGTTACATATACTTTTCCAGACTTTTTAAAGAGATTACCATTTAAATCCCCAGGTATTTTCTTCAAAACAAAACATAAAGCTAATCCATAGTGCTTTAAAACAAGTGGTTTAAAACACTTACATTGTGTGGTGCAACTCAACTTGTGCACTAAGATGGTATGCCTGTATAATCCTGTAAGTGGCAAAAGTGGCAAAAGTCTCCATTAAATCTTTAACCACTTCAGCCCCAGAAGGATTTACGCCCTTCCTGACAAGAGTACTTTTTGCTATACGGCACTGCGTCGTTAACTGACATTTGCTCGGTCGTGCAACATTGCACCCAAACAAAATTGACGACCTTTTTTTCCCACAAATAGAGCTTTCTTTTGATGGTATTTGATCACCTCTGCGGTTTTTATTTTTTGCGCTATAACCAAAAAAAGAGTGTCAATTTTTTTTAAAAAAGCAATATTTTTTACTTTTTGCTATAATAAATATCCCCAAAAATATATAAAAAAACAAATTTCTTCCTCAGTTTAGGCCGATATATATTCTTCTACATATTTTTGGTAAAAAAAAATAGCAATAAGCTTATATTGATTGGTTTGCACTAGGGTTGTTCCGATACCACTTTTTTAAGACTGAGTACAAGTACCGATACTTTTTTTCAAGTACTCACCGATACCGATTACCGATACTTTTTTTTAATGTCACGTGACAATATTTTTTGGGGTCTTTTTTACAATTTTTTTACAATTTTTTTTTGTTTTTTTACAATGCTTTCTTTTTTTTCCTTTTTTTAGGGAGGGAGGGGGTGGATGGTGTCTGTGTTTTTTTTATTTAAATTTTTATTATTTTTTACAATCATTTTTTTAAATTATTTATTGCAATACTTTTTTTTTTTAATCAGCCCTGTTGGGGGGCTTTGTGAGATATCAGGGGTCTTAATAGACCCCTGAAATCTCCCCCTTGAGACAGAGAAAGAGACCGAGGATAGAGATTCCCCAGTTCCTTTCTCTGCAGCCTCAGCTGCACTGAAAATGAATGGAGAGAAGACAGCGGCTCCTCTCCATTCATAAACTGAGACATCGTAATCACAGGAGGTTACAATGTTTCAGTTATGTGAATGGACAGAGTCAGCTGACTCTGTCCATACAATAAAGGAAGGAGGAGGACATGGAGAGGTACAGCAGAATGGAGGGGGACACGGAGGAAAACTGGAGGGGGACAGCAGCATAAAGGAGGGGGACAGCAGCAGAACGGAGGGGGACAGCAGCAGAACGGCGGGGGACACGGAGGAAGAAAGGAGGGGGACAGCAGAACAGAGGGGGGCAGTAGCAGAACGGAGGGGGACACGGAGGAAGAAAGTAGTGGGACAGAACGGAGGGGGCATAGAGGGGGACTGGAGGAGGATGTGGTGACAGTCAGCGGTGATCGTGTGTGGGGGAGTTACGAGCACCAATCACCGCTGTATAGATTTCACTAAAGCAGCTGAAAGGAAGGGAGAAGCTTGTAACTCCCCCACTCACCGATCACCGCTGACTGTCCAGGTATTGGGTGAAGTATCGGGAGCATTTGCCCGAGTACAAGTGCTCGGGCAAATGCTTGGTATCGCTGCCGATACCGATACTAATATCGGTATCGGGCCAACCCTAGTTTGCACAAAAGTTATAGTGTCTACAAAATAGGGGATAGATTTCTGGCATTTTTATTAGAATTTTTTTTTTATTAGTAATGACATCAGACACTTTTGAAACTATTTTGGGACCAGTGACATTTATAAAGCGATCAGTGCTATAAAAATGCACTGATTACTATGTAAATGACACTGGCAGGGAAGGGGCTAAACACTAGAGGGAGATCAAGGGGTTAACTGTGTTCCCTCACTGTGTTCTAACTGTAGGGGGGATGGGCTCACTAGAACATGATAGAGATCACTGCTCCCGATCACTGGGAGCATTAGATCCGTGTCATGTTGCTAGGCAGAACAGGAAAATGCCTTGTTTACATAGGCATCTCCCCGTTCTGCCTCTCTGTGTCACGATTGCGGACATCAAGTCCATGGGACCCACGGTCACACTCACGCGACGGGCACGCACGTGCCCACTAGCCTGTGATTTAAAGGGAATGTACAGGTGCGCCCATTTGCGCAGTTGTGCCATTGTGCCGACGTAGATCGTTGTGTGCTGGTCGGCAAGCGATTAAAGTGCCATATAAGCAATCCTGCTTGAACCTTTCCACTAACCCTGTCTGTGATAAACTTCAAAATATGACGATCCTTGTGCAGCTCCACCTTAAAGTGATAAGACATGGCGCTTCCACTTCAAAATGAAAACCTGCTCACTTTTCAAGATGGACTTTATGTTAGAAAGCTAAGGTCAAACAGACTTTCCCCAGCAACTGTCATCAAATTATTTACTCTTTACCTTTGCTCTACTTCCTTGTTTACTCCTCAGTCACTCAAAAGTAAAATATCCAACTGTAATGCCAGCCAACCAAACTTTGCTAGCCTAGAAAAATGTTGCCTTAGAGAAATCAACTTCAGGAGCATCCCCTGAACATTTACTGCTGCCCGCCCCTGGTTAGGCCAGCGTCATGATGTCACCCACATATTCGCCCTGTGCATTATGTCACAAAGACTTCATCAGGGGCACAGTGCTGATTTGTCATTATATACATCCAACTCTGGCTGCTGTCATGCATACCAAAAAACAGTCCCCGTTTAATCCCGACACCAGCTGATTGTACATTAGTGAAGTAATCTCACTCCACCTAGTCAATAGACATGTGTACTGCCGATTTTTTTTTTCATTTTTATTTGTCTTTTTGGGGTTTTTCGGATCATTCGTTATGATCGATATTCGTTATTTCAAATAAATTTGTAAACTTGGATACATTTGAATAAGTTACGTTCCATTCGTATAGATGCGGTATTCGTTATTTCGATAATTCATAAATTCTGATAAATTCGAATTCGTTACGTTCCATTCATATAGATGCGGTATTTGTTATTTTGATCATTCGTAAATTCGGGTAAAATCGTATTCGTTACGTTCACTAACAGCCAAATTTGAAAGGAAATTCCAATACCTATAATTTATAGGTTTATAACTATTATTATAGTTATTATTAGTATTATTTATTATTAATAAACAATAATAATAATAATAATAACAACTATAATAGTGGTTAACAAACTTAATAATTTAATCATAATAGAAATTTCCTGAATGTTTTTTGTTCTTTCGGATTTTCAAATTTTGGTTCTTTCAAATTTTCGAATTTTCATTTTTTTTTTTTTTGGATTTTCATTCTTTCTGATTTTCACATTTTTTGATTTACGTTCTTTCGAATTTTTGGGTTTTTCCAATTTGTGATTTTTGTTCTTTTGAATTTTCGTACTTTTAGAAAATTTGTTTTCGGAAAAATTTGTTAAATGGTCTTTCGTTCATTCGGATGTTTCAGAATTAATGAATATGCTGAATTTTCCCGAAAAACAATTCGAAATGAAACTAATTGCACATGTCTACTAGTCAACTACTAGGCATTCTGAGATACAACCCCAAACAGCAATATGCCCCTATACAGCACTTTCAAATACATCTTTATAGAACAAATAAATAAATAAATTAATTAATTAATTAATAAAAATATTTTTAAAAAAAACATAAAAACAATAAAATGTATGAACCATGTAAAGCAATAAAACAAAGGTTACTATAATGTGGTTTACAATACATCAGAAGAATAATGAGGCATTTGCATATAAGGTTACGTTGCTTTTAAGTTAGAAGTAAGAGAGAGATGTTTCTATGGAGAAAATGGAAGTCTTGTTTAGGTTTGTGTTAACCACAAAACTAACGCCTTGATCAAAGTAATGTGATAGCCTGTGTATTGTTATAAAAGTCTGAACATTAACACACGAGAAATGCTGTGAATAATTGTATGTACATGGGGGAGGTGTTTGGCATGGCTTGGACTGGTAATATCCCATGGGTGGGCTCAGTGTCGGGACAAGGTCATTCAGTGCCCAGGGCGAAGATGACAAACTGCGCCCCACACCGGGTGTAAAAAAAGAGTCAGTGTCATTTCAAAACAAGAAAATACCAGTCCCTCCCTCCAACAGAGAGATCACTCTGCACGCAGCACGACGTAACGAATACAAATTTTTCCTCAATTACGTTCCAAACGAATGGAGCGTAACAAATTAATAATAAAAAATAACAATAACAATAATAAAAACTTTTTGTTATTATTATTATTTATTATTAATTTGTTCCATTCCATATGTTTAGATCCGGCATCCGTTATTTCGGATTATTTGTAACTTCAGATAAATTTGTATTCGTTGCGTTCACTAACAGCCAAATTTGAAAGGAAATTCCAATACCTATAATTTAATAGTTATTATTAGTTAGTTAGTTAGTTAGTTAGTTAGTTAGTTAGTTAGTTAGTTAGTTAGTTAGTTATTCTTTAGTATTTTCAGATTTTCTTTCTTATTTTTGGATTTTCAAATTTATTAATTTACGAATTTTCGAATTTACGATTGTTCAAATTTATGAATTTACTAATTGTGATCATAATGAATGACCCAAAAAACAAAAAAACAAACAAACAAATGAAGCGATTGCGCCCCCCGATGCCCGAGGCGGACGGCATCGTTGCAGGAGCGATCTGTCCTGAGGGGGAGGCCACTGATTCATGGCCTCTCCCTCACGATCACTCCTGACAAATGGGAAGCTTCCTCTGCTTCTGAAATGTAAACAGTAGCAGAGGAAGTGAGGTCATCTCTCCTCGTGGAGCCTTTTCATTCCGACTCCCGAATAGAGAAGACATCAATGTCAGTTTGCACCAACAGCACACTAACACCAGTACACATAGGCACACAAACCACCCCTCAATCACCCCCCCCTGCACCCCCTGTCACAGTGACACCAATAGCAGTTTTCATTTTTTTACTGATCATTGGTGTCATTTTGTGACTGTTAAAAGTGTTTTTTAGAGCAATTAGTGGTAGGCCCCTTTAGGTCTAGGGTACCCCCCCAACACCCCCTAATAGAGGTTTAACCCCTTGATCACCTCCCAGTTAACCCTTTCACCCCCTGTTGCCAGTGTCACTAATCGATCATTTTTCTGATTGCCTTATTGGTGTCACGGGTGACGCTAGTTAGTCTGTTAGTTATTTAGGTTCACCGTCAGCTTTTTATAGCGTCAGGTACCCCCATATACTACCTAATAAAGGTTTTAACCCCCTGATTGCCTCCTAGTTAACCCTTTCACCCCCTATCACCAGTGATCACTGTATAAGTGTCACGGGTGACGCTAGGTAGCCAGTTAGTTATTTAGGTTCACCGTCAGCTTTTTATAGCGCAGGTACCCCCATATACTACTTAATAAAGGTTCTGAACGGATCAATATCTGATCTGATCAGATCTATACCAGCATCCCCAGCAGTTTAGGGTTCCCAAAAATGCAGTGTTAGTGGGATCAGCCCAGATACCTGCTAGCACCTGCATTTTGCCCCTCTACCCAGTCCAGCCCAGCCCACCCAAGTGTAGTATCGATCGATCACTGTCACTTACAAAACACCAAACACATAACTGCAGCGTTTGCAGAGTCAGGCCTGATCCCTGCGATCGCTAACAGTTTTTTTGGTAGCGTTTGATACAGTTGCTGACAGCCTAGGAGCTTTTTTACCTGTGAGTCTCACTACTGTACCAGTAAATTTAGAGCCCAAAATGGCAAATCAAAGGTACAGTAGTGAAGAGGCCTACACGTTTTTGAGCATGACAGATAGTGAAGAGAAAGTCACTCATCTGTCAGATTCAGGCTCAGAATACGATCCTGTAGACCACAGCAGCTGCATGACAGATAGCTCTGACGATGGAGTAGTAGTCTCTGCCAAGGTCAGGCGTACCAGACCCCAATCTTCTTCTGCTGTTGTTGAGGTGCAGGAACTGCAGGGCTCTCGTATGGAGCAGAGAAGTACTAGTGCCGCTCATCCTTCTGGTGAACTGGCAAGCACCAGCGGCCTAGTACACCCCGGTCCAGCACTGCAGTATCACGTGGTGACGTAGCAAGTCCCATAAGTGCAGTTCAAGCTGATGAGGTGGCAAGCACAAGTAGTGTCCCGCTGCCACCAAGAAGACAAAGACAGGTCCATCATGCCCATAGTGTCCTTCCTGCAGAATTTGCCAATCCTAATTGGGAGCCCACCACTTCTGCAGCACCCGTACTTCCCCCATTCACTGGCCAACCCGGAATTCAGGTGGAAACAGTTGATTTTACGTAACTTGATTTTTATTCACTGTTTTTCACGGAAGATCTCTATAGATCTATTGTGGACCAAAGTAATTTGTATGCTGGTCAATTCATCGCCGCTAATCCCCAGTCCTCCCTTGCCAGAGATTGGGAACCAATTACGGTTTCCGAATTTTGGACCTTTCTGGGCCTATCCCTTGACATGGGCATAGTTAAAATGAGTATGTTGTGGTCATATTGGTCCACTGACCCAATTTACCATATGCTTGTGTTCTCTGCCTCCATGACCAGGGCACGATACGAGCAGATCTTGCGGTTCATGCAGTTCAACAACAATGAACTCTGTCGTCATCGTGGAGACCCTGGATACAATCGGCTCTACAAAATTCAGCCCCTCGTAAACCACTTCAACAAACGTTTTGCAGCCTTGTTTACTCCCCATCAAGTTGTCTGCATTGATGAGTCCCTGATTAAGTTTTCTGGCCGGTTGTCTTTCAAACAGTATCTTCCCAGTAAGCATGCCAGATATGGGGTCAAGATGTATAAGCTCTGTGACAGGGCCACAGGCTATACATATAGTTTTATGGATTGCGAGGGAAGAGATAGTCACGTAGAGCCGCCAAGCTGCCCAGATTACATAGGGAGCGCTGGCAAGATTGTGTGGAACTTGGTGTCACCCTTATTCGGAAAGGGGTACCATTTGTATGTGGACAATTATTACAAGAGCTTGCCACTTTTTAGTCACTTGTTTGATCATCAGATTGGCACATGTGGCACTGTGCGATCTAATCGCCGGGGCTTACCCCAGAGGCTTGTAGATTCCTGTCTTAGGCTGGGGGAGAGAGCCTGCTTGAAGTGTAATAATTTGCTTGCTGTGAAGTGGAGGGATAATAAGAATGTTTTCGTTCTGTCCTCCCTTCATGCAGACATGACGGTCCAAATTCCTATGGCGACTGGTGTTGTGGCGAAACCCCTCTGTGTCCACGGATATAACCAAAATATGGGAGGGGTGGACCTCAACGACCAGTTGTTGCCACCATACCTAGTTGCCCGTAAGGTCAGACGCTGGTATAAAAAAGTGTCTGTACACTTATTTCAATTGGCTTTGCTAAACACTCATGTGCTATACATAGCTTCAGGACGCACTGGATCCTTCCTTAAATTCCAGGAAGAGATCGTCAGAGTCCCTCTGTTTCCAGACGGTGCTCCACCTCACCTTCCCAATCCAAATGCAGTAAGCCGGCTGCATGAGAGGCATTTTCCATATGTCCTCCCGAGTACCCCTACCCAACGAGCCCCCCAAAGAAGATGTTGTGTCTGTAGCAAGCACGGATATAGGCATGACACCCGCTATTATTATCCCTCCTGTCCTGACAATCCTGGTCTTTGCATTGGTGAATGTTTTGAACGCTACCATACACTAGTGGAGTTTTAGCGTAGGGTACAGCACTGCACAGACTAGAACACACTTTCACAGCATCTCCCAAGATGCGCATTTTGAGAGACCCGATCCTGGAACCTTACCATTACAGTTACAGTTACAAATAAAAGTGTAAAAAAAAAAAAAAAAACACAAAAAAATATATAGAATAAAAAAAACAAAAATAGTTGTCGTTTTATTGTTCTCTCTCTCTCTTCTCTCTCTGTTGTTCTGCTCTTTTTTTACTGTATTCTATTCTGCAATGTTTTATTGTTATTATGTTTTATTATGTTTGCTTTTCAGGTATGTAATTTTTTTATACTTTACTGTTTACTATGTTTTATTGTTAACCATTTTTTTGTTTTCAGGTACGCCATTCAGCTGCAGTGCGGATTTATTTATCTTGACAGCAACAGCATTTGCTCCCACGATACATAAAGCCGTGACTCCAGTGCTGTAGGAGGTGATTTCATCACCACAGTTAAAAAAAGAGCATATATGCTGGAGCATGGGGGCAGCGGGGGTGGAGGAGCGATTTGCTCCTAACGTTTGGGGTGGATGCCCCCATGCTTCGGCATATATATATTTTAGGCACAGATTGCATAAAAAAAGTTTTATTTTTTACTATTTTTTTTGTATTTGCTTTGCAGGTATGGTATGTCTAATGCCCTGTGCACGCGGTCGGACATTGATCGGACATTCCGATAACAAAATCCATGGATTTTTTCCGACGGATTTTGGCTCAAACTTGTCTTGCATACACATGGTCACACAAGGTTGTCGGAAAATCCGATCGTTCTGAACGTGGTGACGTAAAACACGTACTTGGGACTATAAACGGGGCAGTAACCAATAGCTTTCATCTCTTAATGTATTATGAGCGAGCATGCGTGGCACTTGTGGATCCATGCGTGGATTTGTGTACACACGATCGGAATTTCCAACAACGGATTTTGTTGTCGGAAAATTTTATAGCAAGCTCTCAAACTTTGTGTGTCGGAAATTCCGATGGAAAATGTGTGATGGAGCCCACACACAGGGGCTCCAACAAGGTCCTATCACACATTTTCCGTCGGAAAATCCGACCGTGTGTACAGGGCATAACTGTTATGCCCCATACACACAGTCGGACTTTGTTCGGACATTCCGACAACAAAATCCTAGGATTTTTTCCGACGGATGTTGGCTCAAACTTGTCTTGCATACACACGGTCACACAAAGTTGTCGGAAAATCCGATCGTTCTGAACACGGTGACGTAAAACACGTACGTCGGGACTATAAACGGGGCAGTGGCCAATAGCTTTCATCTCTTTATTTATTCTGAGCATGCCTGGCACTTTGTCCGTCGGATTTGTGTACACACGATCGGAATTTCCGACAACGGATTTTGTTGTCGGAAAATTTTATCTCCTGCTCTCCAACTTTGTGTGTCGGAAAATCCAATGGAAAATGTCCGATGGAGCCCACACACGGTCGGAATTTCCGACAACACTCTCCGATCGGACATTTTCCATCGGAAAATCCAACCGTGTGTACGGAGCATTATACTGTAATGTTACTTTGTTTTATTGTTAACCATCATTTGCTTAGCAGGTACGCCATTCAGTTGCAGCACGGATTTATTTATCTTGACAGCAACAGCGTTTGCTCCCATGATACATAAAGTGACTCCAGCGCTGTAGGAGGTGATTTCACCACCACAGTTAAAAAAAAGAGCATATATGCCGAAGCATGGGGACAGCAGGGTGGAGGAGCAATTTGCTCCTAACTTTTGGGGCAGATGCCCCAATGCTTAGGCATATATTTTTTAGGCCATTCAGCTGCAGCACTGATTTATTTATCTTGACAGCAACAGCGTTTGCTCCCACGATACATAAAGCTGTGACTCCAACGCTGTAGGAGGTGATTTCACCACCACAGTTAAAAACAAAAAGGTGCATGTATGCCCATCATTAGAAGTGGGTGGATGAAGGGAGGTATTCTAATGGTGGGCATACCCACCGATCAATCTCTTTTTTTCGTTCAGCCCACAGGCTGCATGAAAAAAAGATTACAATATATGCCCAACCATGACCAGCAACGTACTAGTATGTTGTTGGACTTTGAGTGGTTATACCAGAATGATGCCTGTGGGTTTAGGTATCATCTTGGTATCATTCTTTTCAGCCAGCGGTTGGCTTTCATGTAAAAGCAATCCTAGCAGCTAATTAGCCTCTAGACTGCTTTTACAAGCAGTGGGAGGGAATGACCCCCCTCCCACCATTTTCCATGGTTTTCCATGGCTCTCCTGTCCCAACAGGGAACCTGAGAATTCAGCTAGTGGTTCCGTCAGCTGACCATAGAGCTGATCAGAGACCAGAATGGCTCCAATCATCTCTATGGCCTAAGAAACCAGAAGCTACGAGCATTTCATGACTTAGATGTAAACAGCGCCACTGGGAAATCGGGAAAGCATTTTATCACACCGATCTTGGTGTGGTCAGATGCTTTGAGGGCAGAGGAGAGATCTAGCGTCTAATAGACCCCAATTTTTAAAAAAAAGAGTACCTGTCACTACCTATTGCTATCATAGGGGATATTTACATTCCCTGAGATAACAATAAAAATGATTAAAAAAATGAAAGGAACAGTTTAAAAATAAAATAAAAAAGCAAAATAAATAATTTAAAAAAATTACCCTGTCCCCCCCTGCTCTTGAGCAAAGGCGAATGCAAGCGTCGGTCTGGTGTCATATGTAAACAGCAATTGCACCATGCATGTGAGGTATCACCGCGAAGGTCAGATAGAGGGCAGTCATTTTAGCAGTAGACCTCCTCTGTAAATCTAAAGTGGTAACCTGTAAAGGCTTTTAAAGGCTTTTAAAAATGTATGCAGTTTGTCGCCGCTGCACGTTTGTGCGCAATTTTAAAGCATGTCATGTGTGTTTTATTGCATTAAAATTTAAAAAAGTGTATTTTTTCCAAAAAAATGCGTTTGAAAAATCACTGTGCAAATACTGAAGAAGAAACACCCACCATTTTAATCTGTAGGGCCTTTTCTTTAAAAAATATATATAATGTTTGGGAGTTCAAAGTAATTTTCTTGCAAAAAAAAAAAATATTTTTTCACGTAAACAAAAAGTGTCAGAAAGGGCTTTGTCTTCACGTGGTTAGAAAAGTGGGTGATGTGTGACATAAGCTTCTAAATGTTGTGCATAAAATGCCAGGACAGTTCAACCCCCCCTCCCCAAATGACCCCATTTTGGAAAGTAGACACCCCAAGCTATTTGCTGAGAGGCATGTTGAGTCCATGGAATATTTTATATTTTGACACAAGTTGCGGGAAAAAGACAATTGCTCAAACATGCCAAGGGCATATGTGAAATTACACCCCAAAATACATTCTGTTGCTTCTCCTGAGTACGGGGATACCACATGTGTGAGACTTTTTGTGAGCCTAGCCGGGACCCCGAAAACCAAGCACCGCCTTCAGGCTTTTTAAGGGTGTACATTTTTGATTTCACTCCTCACTACCTATCACAGTTTCGGAAGCCATGGAATGCCCAGATGGCACAACCCCCCCCCCCCCCCAATGACCCCATTTTGGAAAGTAGACACCCCAAGCTATTTGCTGAGAGGTATGGTGAGTATTTTGCAGATCTCGCTTTTTGTCACAAAGTTTTGAAAATTGAAAAAAGAAAAAAAAATACATTTTTCTTTTCTTTCTTCATTTTCAAAAACAAATGAGAGCTGCAAAATACTCACCATGCCTCTCAGCAAATAGCTTGGGATGTCTACTTTCCAAAATGGGGGGGAGGTTTGTGCCATCTTGGCATTTTATGGCCTTCAAAACTGTGATAGGTAGTAAGGAGTGAAATCAAAAAGAAATCCTGAAGGCAGTGCTTGGTTTTCGGGGGCCCCGTACGAGGCTAGGCTCCCAAAAAGTCCCACACATGTGGTATCCCCGTACGCAGCTAAATGTATTTTGGGGTGCAATTCCACATATAACCATGGCATGTGTGAGCAATATATCATTTAGTGACAACTTTTTGTAAAAATTATTATTCAATCACTAGGGAGAAAAAAAATTAAATATTTAATGGGCTCAACATGCCTCTCACCAATTTCCTTGGGGTGTCTACTTTCCAAAATGGGGTCATTTGGGGGGGGGGGGTGTTGTACTGCCCTGCCTTTTGCGCAAACCAATAAATATACGCTTGTTGACTTTTTTTTACCAAAGACTTGTGGCTGAATACATTTTGGCCTAAATTTCAGCTACAGCATCTTTTATACAATTGGATTCCCTGTTTCCTTTCCAAAACGTACGCAGTGGACTCTCTGCTTTTCACTCAACTGTTACGTGGTGTGGATTACACATGTCATAATTTGAGCCCATGGTCTAAAGGATAGGGTTCCTTTCTTCCCTGTTATAGTGCACTCTGCCAGATCCACTAGTGCTCCTTAGGTTTTTCAGCATTGGGCCTCTGTTTCTAAGATGTTTAAGGCTGCCACCTGATCTTCTAGTTGCATGTTTGTTAAGTTTTACCAGGTGGATATTCGAGTCTTCTCTGATGCCATTTTTTAATGTAAGATACTGCAATCTGCTCTTTGAGTTCTATTCAACCCTTTCTTGACCCATTTTTATATGGGCCTGTTAGTACTTATTTGCTATGTTGCCCACTCCTTAGTTGGACTAATTTGGATGTGCAATGGTTAAGACTAAGATTCTGTGTCCTGTACTGTATGATTAAGAAAAGAGCATGTTTGGATGGGTGGGGAGGGAATGCAGAAAAAAAAAGACTGCTTTGTTAGTGTTAGTGAGAGGATGTTACTGTATATACAGTATGTCATTTTTGATTTTGCCTTTAGTACCACTTTAAGACTAAACTCACATCAAGGACAGATATCAGGCTCGGAGACCATTAGCTATAGCAGTGGAGAGGATCCCACCAACCACCTGCATAAGTAAACAAGCAGGTCACCCTGGTAAATGACACGGGCCCACTCGAGGTGCGGGGTCTAAGTACTAACCAGTGTTCACCAGAGCTCCTAATAGTGGAGATGGGTTTTGCCGCATGTTAGTACCACGTGGCAGTCCTCAGGATTGCCCCACCAGGAGGTGAGCAAGTTGGGGTCCAGTAACAGATATAGCAGGTAGGGATCAAGCAGAAGGGTAGTCAGTAAACAAGCTAAAGGTTGCCAAGTGGTTGCAGGTTGGGATCAAGCAGAAGTGTAGTCAAGGAACATGCCAGAGTTCGGTAACAAGTCAAAATAACGATACAAATGGCAGCAGGAGTGACAAGATAGTAGTGACATATTGGCTGAAGAAAGCACAATAATCTGGCAAACAGGAAGTGCAGAGACATGGTTTATATCAGGAAGTTCATGGGAGGGGAAAAGAGTTCAAGCTTTACAAGAAACATAACACAAGGCAAAGTTGTATACGGAATCAGGCAGGGAGCTGTCCAGCATCTCAGGTGGCTCAGTGACAAGAACTACTGCCAGACACAGCAGAGATCCTGGGTTTAGGTCCAGATTTGAAAGCTCGTGTGTCCTGTATTGTACTCTAAGATTTTTGACTCTGCGAGTAAGTAAAAAATCCTCTTTTATCATGCTTCTAAAGGTTAAAAGCATGTCTAAACCTATGAATAGAAAGGTGGCAATACACAAATTTCATCCCTGGGAGCTGTGATAGAGAGGCTCAGCCTGACCTGACTCGGAGCCAGATTGTTCCCCTCCTCTGTTCCCAGACACAAGTCCATGTAACAAAAGTCCATGCCCAAAAGTACTTCCTCACTGGAGCAAAATTAACACTAGGTTTCTTTAGTAAGGATGCCAGGTTTACTATGGATTGGTAACAGAATAACAGTCATAAAAGTTAATGATGGTCCAAGCTCAGTAAAACAAGTTGCAAAATTTTTGGAGGAATTAGAGAGAAAGAGAGACCTGCACCTACACCGCTGGTCAAACAATGTCCTAGCATTCCTCACGATGAGGAATGCTAACTGATTTACCCCCATCAAAGTGGGAGCTCACACTAAAGAGACCCTTAAATCAGTATTAAACCCAAAATCAAACATTTATTACTTTGCAGCTTACCAGTTCTTACATGTGATGGTTGTATTGGTTTCCTTTTTTACGCTTTCTTTCTTCTATTTTCATCTGGTGATCCAGTCAGCAAGTCTGTTGTTTTTCACAAGCTCAAGCTCTCCAACAGAATGTATCAGTTTACATGGATGAGGCAAACCACTTAACACTGGCAGGGGTGAATAAAATGATCAGCTATTATTTATTCTTGCAAATCTTTTATACCAAAAGCAAAAAAACAAACTGCTGTAACTGCTATGTTAGCTAGAGTTTGGCTTCAATTTGTTACTGTATTTAAATCTGCTAATACATTTAACACTAACTTCCCCCCAGACTGACAATGCTGCTGTCTGATGCGTCTCTTATGCTCATTCCTCCAGAGTTGTGTCTCACTAATACAGGAACAAGCTATACAAAAAGATGGCAACCACCCCAATTTTTAACTAACTTTTGCAGTAAGGTGCACATGGAACTGCAATGCACATCAAAAACAAACAAATATTTCCCGGTACACTTACCAGCTAGCCTGCAAGCAAAACAAATTGACCCGGTGTAACAATTCACATTAAAAACAGAGTGTTTTGTTGCACATATTTTCAAATATATGTGGAAGCCGCAGTGCCCATGTCAAGGCTCCTCTGTATACTGTGGTGCTAACTATATTTTATGAGTATCCAGGTTGGACCATATATAGCAATGGATAAATTAAAGGCAGGTTTGCCTGAAGGGAGAACACTCCTCCTTAAGGGTAGAGGGACACACTGGACATCCAGCAAAAGCACAATGGCAGCTGAAGACATCCGATGTGTCCCAACACCACATCAGCGAACAAGCTATACAAAAGGATGGCAACCACCCCAATTTATAGTTAAAAAATGGGGAAGGATTTTGCGCAAAATATTCAAATAAATTGACAAATGACAAAACAGTAACAGCTGCTGGCACAGGTCAATAGATATTTCAAATAACGAATAATAAAAAAAAAAAAAATTTCAAGCGCTATCATAAATGATTGAGATGATATATAAAAATGTGGCAATCAAAATAATTTTATCTAAAGAAATTTCATCAATAAAAAGTCCATAAACCATCAAGGAGTATTCAAAAAGAAAAAAGGAAATGGTGAAGATAAAATCCAGTGTTCCAATTAAATCAAGCATATGAAGGGTGAAAAAACGTGAAAGGAACCAGGGGTGCACATAGTAAGAAAGTCCAGATTCCCCAAATCCTCCGTGTAAACACCTCTCTAGTGATAAGGAAGGATGGCAGCTTACCAGAAAAAAATGGCTTCCAACCTAATAGAAAAGTCAGCATCGCAGTAGGGAGAAGTATCTCAATGAATCCACAGAGGTGCTGTCAGTACTGTGTATCTTTCTATCCCAGCCTCTCACAGATAAAATATGCATAAAAACGAAAAAAGGACCATAGCTTGATACTGTATAAGCAATCTAATAGGTAAAAAGGCAAAGTACACTCACATGGCCAATGATACAAACGAGCATGGAATCAAGCAAATGCTGCAACAATTGCGAATGCGGTAGCATCATGTCTGGTCCCACCCAACGCGTTTCGTCATATGGTTGACATCGTCAGGGGCAATTTATAACTAGCCTTTATAGTAAGGTACACTAATACAGGAGCTGTGTTACTAGCCTGATCACCAGGTGAAAACCAAGAGAAAAAAAAGCCAGAGAAAAGAAAACTGATTTGTAAGCTGAAATATAATACATTTTTGGTTTTGGGTTTAATACTGCTTTAACTACATTGTCCTTTCTGGAAAAGGCACAGCAGGGAAGAAGAACTAAATTCTTTACAATATATTGAACATTTCACTTGATCGTATTTGCATTTTTTATTGTGCTAACATATTATGCAGCACTGTATGGTAGTAAAAACTCTAAAATGAACAGACTACAGAGGAAATAGTACATTAAGCAGCAGACAAATGGCCCACCCATGCAAGCTTGCAACCTAAGAGGAAGGGAAACATTATCCACAATAGCTTTGAGAAATGGTCATGGCTACAGGTGATATAAGTTGGTTGATTAGTGAGAAGAATTGGGGTTGAACGAAGGTGGTTTAGGACATTTTAAAAAGGTGGGATTTGAAAAGCCATTATATATCTGTGTAAGAGGAAATGCGAGTGATGAGTTGTTGGGGGTAAAGCAAAGAAATTTGATTTTTTTTCTCAGTTTGTTTAAATGAATAGGTGGATAGATAGATAGATAGATAGATAGATAGATAGATAGATAGATAGATAGATAGATAGATAGATAGATAGATAGATAGATAGATAGATAGATAGATAGATAGATAGATAGATAGATAGATAGATAGTCTTTCTGCAACATTTATGATACATTTTAGAGATAAGACTCTTGTCACTGGAATGCCAAATTACTAGGACTCTTAAGCCAGACGATAAATTTTAGATTATAGGATTTAGCTAACAATCAGTAATTGCCTTCGGAATCATTACTGAATTCTGAAATGTCTGTTGTTGAGATTAGAGAATAAGTCTACTGGCATATTAGCTAATCATATTTGGTTATCCAGTCATGGCTCAAAGATTAGTGAATTTTGCAAATACAGGTTTAAACTCACTGATTAGAGTAGGAGCAAAACCAAGTTACTAGCTTTCAAAGAGCTTTATTGGCCATTAAACACTATTTTCCAAACATTTTTTTAATCTGGTATTGTTGTGCTGAAGGATCTTTGTCTTTTATGTAATGCTGACCTTCCCCTAAATTACAGTATATTTTGATTCCATCTGCATATTTATTACAGGAGAAATTTGCTTTTCAATCTAGTTGGGCATACTTTTGTTAGTTGGATTCGCCTGCTAATACAGTATGGCTGAGACATTTTCAGAAGTGGGATGAATATTTTCAGAAGTAGTGAATAATATGTAAAGAGTTAAGGGGACCGCTTTGAAGGTATATCTGACTAACAGGTAAGGGAGTATTTTCCTTATGGCATTTTATTCTATCCCACAGCAGGATCAGCTACAAGAGGCTCATGGAAGAAGCTTGAAAATGTGCATTAGAGATGGAGTAGCAGGAACATCAGGTGTGTCATACAGAAATTTAGCCATGGAATCACAAAATAACATGACTATGGTATTAACCATGCCTTGTTACCTGCTATACCAATTACCCCACCCCTTTCATTTTAATGACCACACCACACATAACTGGAGTAAATTGGTCATAGCAGCAGTTTTATTAACTAAATATAAATACCAATAATTAACATGCCAATAACCTTTCAGTACATAACATACAGCTTTATTAAAGATAATGGAGCCCAAGGTCCCAATAGGCATAAAAACCAGAACCGTACCTGCTAGTTACTTCTCAGGCCTCCGCCCGCAAAACCACCGACTCGGAGACAACTAGCATGTACCCATACTAACTGGGAGCCATACCACAGACGGGTCCCTAAACCATACCTTTTAAGTGCCCATATGACCTAAAAGGACCTTGCACCCCACCAAGTGCAACTCCTGCTCCCAAGGACTCTCAAGTCCCCCAAACAACATGACAAAGTCCCCAAAAAATTTAGGGCGGGAGGGTGGGAAGCTGATGCACCGGCTCTTCCCCTCCAACTGAAACACCACCCCCTTTCCTTTCCAGCTCACTTCCCCCAGTGCTCCACCCATATCTCCTAAACCATTCAGCAAAGCCCTAACAAAACCTAGCCACGTACTCCCCTCCCATCTTACCGTTACTCCCAGTCTCAAGCCCCATTAACCCCTGTCATGCTGGCCCTTCGTTTATTGCTTTGGGGCGTACTACGGGCCTCTCTTTCTCTGCTAGAAAGCTGAGCACATTCTTTTAAGCAGGCTTTGGAGATGCACTTCAGGGACCAGAAGGACCTGTGAACTTTCTAAAAAAAAAATAGGGTAAAGTCATGTTGCGGATGCTCACCTGGGAAAAGTGAGATACTGTACTGTAAAATGGCAAGTGGTACTTGCACAGCAAGGGAACCTATCTGTCAGGTGCAGAAGGATCAACCTGTCAGAATACTCAGTGGTAGCATAAATGATTAATATTCTGCCAAGAATCATTACTTATTTCCCACATAATGGGCTGCTACCTTAAAAACTGCTGGGAAGGGTTGGCCCAGTTAAACAAAAAAGGGGAATCTTTAAAATGGGGAGTTAGACTGCACCTTGAAACATTGCTTGTGATGTACAGTATGCTTCTAGATTGGTTTAGAGGCCCATATCCCCTTTTGAGGTTGGCAAACAATCTTAAAGCCTATCTGTAGGGCATCTTCCTTAAACCTCCATTTTCCACCAATGCCCCATCACATCTAGTATATGCCATGTCACTAATTTATTGGCAATTAGCCATCAGTGAATGTTGTAATTTTGCAGACAGAATAAATGGATACAGAAAGGAGCTAATAGTAAGCAAGGTTGTCCTAACACAAAAAGTAGCTAAACAGATTAACAGGTAGTAAATAACAAAATAATTCATTGGGTGTCTAATATCAGTCACCAAATACTATGCCTTCAATTAAATTACAGCAATTCTTTCTATAGGGTCTGTTGGTCCTCCTGTGAGTTTCTGTTGAGTTTCTGATGTGTGCCTACTCTGTACATGTACACTGACTATTGCTGCTGAATGTGAGATGTTCTGATCAATTGAACCTCCACAATTGATGACATTTTGAATACCACTCTGATTTCTAAGATCTTTCAGATACCCTGGTGGCAAGATCTCTCCAACAGAATTTTTACTTCCTAACCCCTTTATGACAGCCCAATGCATATACTGTGCATCCGTAAAGTATTCACAGTTTCCCTTTTTCCACATTTTGTTATGTTACAGCCGAAATGGATTAGAATAAATTCATTATTTTCCTCAAAATTCTTCAAACAATACCCCATAATGACAATGTGAAAAAAGTTTGTTTGAAATCTTTGGAAATGTATTAAAAATAAAAAACTAAAAAAAATCACATGTACATAAGTATTCACAGCCTTTGCCATGACACTCAAAATTGAGCTCAGGTGCATCCTGTTTCAACTGGTCATCCTTGAGATGTTTCTACAACTTGATTGGAGTCCACCTGTGGTAAATTCAGTTGATTGGACATGATTTGGAAAGGCACACGCCTGTCTATATAAAGTCACACAGTTAACAGAGTATGTCAGAGCACAAACCAAGCCATGAAGTCCAGGGAATTGTCTGTAGACCTCTGAGTCAGGATTTTATCGAGGCACAGATCTGGGGAAGGGTACAGAAACATTTCTGCAGCACTGAAGGTCCCAATGAGCACAGTGTCCTCCATGATCCTTAAATGGAAGAAGTTTGGAACCACCAGGACTCTTTCTAGAGCAGGCCACCTGGCCAAACTGAGCAATCGGGGAGAAGGGCCTTAGTCAGGGAGGTGACCAGGAACCCGATGGTCACTCTGAGGAGAACCTCTCCAGAAGAACAACCATCTCTGCAGAACTCCATCAATCAGGCCTGTATGGTAGAGTGGCCAGACAGAAGCCACTCTTCAGTAAAAGGCACATGACAGCCTGTCTGGAGTGTGCCAAAAGGCACCTGAAGGACTCTCAGACCATGAGAAGCAAAATTCTCTGGTCTGATGAAACCCAGATTGAACACTTTGGCCTGAATGGCAAGCGGCATGTCTGGAGGAAACCAGGCATCGTTCATCACTGGCCAATCCCATCTCTACAATGAAGCATGGTGGTGGCAGCATTATGCTGTGGGAATGTTTTTTAGCAGCATGAACTGAGAGACTAGTCAGGATCGAGGGAAAGATGAATGCAGCAATGTACAGAGACATCCTTAATGAAAACCTGCTCCAGAGAGCTCTGGACCTCAGACTGGGGAGAAGGTTCGTCTTCCAACAGGACCATGGCCCTAAGCACACAGCTAAGATAACAAAAGAGTGGTTACGGGACAACTCTGTGAATGCCCTTGAGTGGCCCAGCCAGAGCCCAGACTTGAACCCGATTGAACATCTCTGGAGAGATGAAAATGGCTGTGCACCAATGCTCCCCATCCAACCTAAAGGATCTTGAGAGGTCCTGCAAAGAAGAATGGAAGAAACTGCCCAAAAATAGGTGTGCCATGCTTGTAGCATCATACTCAAAAATACTTGAGGCTGTTATTGGTGCCAAAAGTGCTTCAACAAAGTATTGAGCAAAGGGCGTGAATACTTATGTACATGTGATTTTCTTAGTTTTTTATTTTTAATAAATTTGCAGAAATTTCAAACAAAATTTCTTTCATTTTGTCACAATGGGGTATTGTTTGTAGAATTTGGAGGAAAATAATGAATTTAATCCATTTTGGAATAAGGATGTAACATAAAAAATGTGGAAAAAGTGAAGCGCTGTGAATACTTTCCAGATGCACTGTATGCAGCAGCAGAGCAATTGTGTCTTAATGCCCACATGCTCAATCATTGCCCCCCAGAACTGCAACCAGTCTCTAACCATCAGCTCATGATCAACCACCAACAATCATGAGCTAGTAGGACAGGCTCCCAGTTTTGTCATTACAGTGCAACCAGGGGGAAGGACAAGAAGGTTTCCATGTTACAAACAACCATTGGAAATTATAGTGCTATTTGTACTACTAAAGAGATATGCAAAACACAAGAGCAAAATGTAATAACGCATGAAAGTGTTTGTTCACCAATGCCATAAGTCTGCCAAGCAAAAATAGGTGAGTTGGAAACTTTGGTGCATGAAGAGAAGTATGAGTTAATCGGTATTACTGAATCTTGGCTTCATTCTTCACGTGACTGGGCTATTAATATTCCTGGCTGTGCACTCTTTCAGAGAAATGGAGTAACAAGGAAAGGTGGCGGTGTCTGTGTGATAAGTGATCTCAAGGTGAGTGTGAAAGAGGACCTTGAAGAGTGTGATGAGGCTGAAGTATTCTGGGTGGAACTGTATATAGATGTGTGTAGTAGTGTAGACCCCACAATGTTAATCAGGAGG
Source organism: Aquarana catesbeiana (assembly GCF_042186555.1). Taxonomy (NCBI): domain Eukaryota; kingdom Metazoa; phylum Chordata; class Amphibia; order Anura; family Ranidae; genus Aquarana; species Aquarana catesbeiana. The sequence goes on from NC_133324.1 coordinate 225,063,836, forward strand.
CGGAGACTTAGCTCCCTGCACAGATAGAAAGGACTGCAGGTGCTGGTACAGTGATAATAATGGGGGATTTTAACTACCCTGATATTGACTGTAGTAATGACACTGCAGGAACAGTTAAAGGACAAAAATGTATAAACCTGTTTTATGGTACAGTTCATAGAGGCCTCGACTAGGACTGATGCTCTGTCAGACCTGTTAATCTCAAACCATACAGAGATTATTAGTAATGTTCATATAAAAGAACATCTGGGTAGCAGTGGCCATAACATGATTTCATTTAGGCTGGATTCACACTATTGCGAATTGGATGAGGGTTTCTCCACATCCAATTCGCATGTCAGGAGAGTGTGCCCGATGAAGCTGGTTCACACAGCTCCGGGACAGCTGCAGAGCGAATTGCACAGGAGTCCTGTGCGTCTTCTGGTCCATTTCAGGTCTGAATTCAGCTAAAAATTTGGACCGAAATAGGACCTGAAACTGTGAACAGGGACAAACCAGACCCCTGCTGTGAGCAGGGGCCTGGTGTGTCCCTGTAGCTATAGACCTGCTAGTTTAACTTCTATAGTTGGGAAGATACTGGAGAGTTTAACCACATCAATGCCAGGCACTTTTGCCCCTTCCTGCCCAGGACAATTTTCAGCTTTCAGCACTGTCGCACTTTGAATGACAATTGCGTGGTCATGTAACACTGTACCCAAATTACATCTTTATCATTTTCTTCCCACAAGCAGAGCTTTCTTTTGGTGGTATTTTATTACCTCTGGGGTTTTTATTTTTTGCTAAACAAACTAAAAAAGATCAAAATTTTTGAAAAAAAAAGTTTTTTTTTTCTGTCATAAAATTTTGTTTTCTCCTTCACTGACGGGCACTGATAATGTGGCACTGATGAGGTGGCACTGATGGGCACTGATGAGTTTGCACTGATAAGGTTGCACTGATGGGCACTGATGAGGAGGCACTGATACAGTGGGGACGGAAAGTATTCAGACCCCCTTAAATTTTTCACTCTTTGTTATATTGCAGCCATTTGCTAAAATCATTTAAGTTCATTTTTTTTCCTCATTAATGTACACACAGCACCCCATATTGACAGAAAAACACAGAATTGTTGACATTTTTGCAGATTTATTAAAAAAGAAAAACTGAAATATCACATGGTCCTAAGTATTCAGACCCTTTGCTCATTATTTAGTAGAAGCACCCTTTTGATCGAATACAGCCATGAGTCTTTTTGGGAAAGATGCAACAAGTTTTTCACACCTGGATTTGGGGATCCTCTGCCATTCCTCCTTGCAGATCCTCTCCAGCTCTGTCAGATTGGATGGTAAACGTTGGTGGATAGCCATTTTTAGGTCTCTCCAGAGATGCTCAATTGGGTTTAATTCAGGGCTCTGGCTGGGCCATTCAAGAACAGTCACGGAGTTGTTGTGAAGTCACTCCTTCGTTATTTTAGCTGTGTGCTTAGGGTCATTGTCTTGTTGGAAGGTAAACCTTCGGCCCAGTCAGAGGTCCTGAGCACTCTGGAGAAGGTTTTCGGCCAGGATATCCCTGTACTTGGCCGCATTAATCTTTCCCTCGATTGCAACCAGTCGTCCTGTCCCTGCAGCTGAAAAACACCCCCACAGCATGATGATGCCACCACCATGCTTCACTGTTAGGACTGTATTGGACAGGTGATGAGCAGTGCCTGGTTTTCTCCACACATACCGCTTAGAATTAAGGCCAGAAAGTTCTATCTTGGTCTCATCAGACCAAAGAATCTTATTTCTCACCATCTTGGAGTCCTTCAGGTGTTTTTTTAGCAAACTCCATGCAGGCTTTTATTCGTCTTGCACTGAGGAGAGGCTTCCGTCGGGCCACTCTGCCATAAAGCCCCGACTGGTGGAGGGCTGCAGTGATGGTTGACTTTCTACGACTTTCTCCCATCTCCCGACTGCATCTCTGGAGCTCAGCCACAGTGATCTTTGGGGTCTTCTTTATCTCTCTCACCAAGGCTCTTCTCCCCCGATAGCTCATTTTGACCGGACGGCCAGCTCTAGGAAGGGTTCTGGTCGTCCCAAACATCTTCCATTTAAGGATTATGGAGGCCACTGTGCTCTTAGGAACCTTAAGTGCAGCAGAAATGTTTTTGTGACCTTGGCCAGATCTGTGCCTTGCCACAATTCTGTCTCTGAGCTCTTCAGGCATTTCCTTTGACCTCATGATTCTCATTTGCTCTGACATGCACTGTGAGTTGTAAAGTCTTATATAGACAGGTGTGTGGCTTTCCTAATCAAGTCCAATCAGTATAATCAAACACAGCTGGACTCAAATGAAGGTGTAGAACCATCTCAAGGATGATCAGAAGAAATGGACAGCACCTGGGTTTAATATATGAGTGTCACAGCAAAGGGTCTGAATACGTAGGACCATGTGATATTTCAGTTTTTCTTTTTTAATAAATCTGCAAAAATGTCAACAATTCTGTGTTTTTCTGTCAATATGGGGTGCTGTGTGTACATTAATGAGGAAAAAAATGAACTTAAATGATTTTAGCAAATGGTTGCAATATAACAAAGAATATAACAAAAATGTAAGGGGGTCTGAATACTTTCCGTCCCCACTGTATGTAGAATTGATGGGCACTGATAGGCGGCACTGATATGCAGCACTGATGGGCACTAATAGGTAGCACTGATATGCAGCACTGATGGGCACAGACAGGCGGCATTGATGGGCACTGATAGGCACTGATAGGCACTGATGGACACTAATAGATAGCACTGATGGGCAGCACTGATGATGAGGTACTGACAGGAGTTAAGGCTGGGCACTGATTGGCACTGTGATGGGCACTTCCAGAGGGAGGGGGAGGTTCTAGAGAAGTCCTGGAAGCTAACTTGCTAGAAGGGGATTAGGGAGCTAGAAAGCCGAAGATTTTGGGAGTAGTGGAATAGACAGTTTATGTAATATTTTGAGATGAGGTTAGTGATATAACTGGGGGCAGAGCTGTGGATAGATTTATATGGTGTAGTTAATATTTTGAATTTTATATAATGGGCTAATGGAAGCCAGGGGAATTGGCAGAGAAGCGCAGCAGCAACAGAGCAGTGAGTAAGGCAGATAAGTTCAGCATCGGAATTCATGATGGATTGAAGAGGGGATATCCTGGGTACTGGTTGGCCAGTAAAAAGGGAGTTGCAGTAGTCAAGGTGCGAGATAATCAGAGCAGGAATTAGTTGTTTTATGGTATCCTTCGTTAAGAAGGTGTGAATTTTGGAAATGTTACAGAGGTTAAGATTTAGACAGTGATTGGATGTGTGGCCCAAAGGAGAGGTCAAAGTCTAGGATTACTGTAGCACCCTGACATGCGTTGAGGGACTGATAGGTATGCTGTTGAACTCAATGGTAAAGTCAAGGTAGGTGGTCCAGGGGAGGAAATATTACAAGCTCAGTTTTTAAAAGATTGGGTTTAAGAAAATGATGTGACATCCATACTGATATGTCACACAGTAAATTAGTAATACATGAGGTGATTGAGGGGTGGGCTGGGGATTAGAGAGATAGATTTGGGTGTCATTGTCATACAGGTGGTATTGGAAGCCACTGGGATTTATCAACTGGCCAAAGGAAGATGTCTAGAGAGAAAAAAGAAGAGATCTGAAGAGGAGAGGAGAAGATAGGTGACACTAAAGGTATGATGAGACAGGTAGTAGGAAAACTGGGAAAGAGCAAAGAGTCACGGAGGCCAAGGGAGTGAAATATTTTTTAAAAGGTTTGAATCCTCAACTGCATCAAAGACAGTTAAAAGGTCTGAGAGTATGAGTATGGAATAGTGTCCACTGGTTTTATCAGTTAGCAAGTCTTTAGTTGTAGTAGGGCAGTTTACTTGGAATGTTGCGGCTGCAAGCAAGAATGTAGGGGGTCCAAAAGTATGTTATCAGACAGTGGAGTAGCAATTTATATAGTTAGGACAACGTGTTCAAGAAAATTGGAAGCAAACAGGATCAAAGAGTTAAATCTTACATTTTTCAAACTGGTGGGTAACCAGTGCATGTTTGAGAAGGTATAGAAAAAAGCCAGAGGAGAGGGAGAGATTGAAAATGTGAGTTGGAGTAGTGTAGTGAGCTAGTGTAGAACAGAGGGAAGAGGAGGGTATAGTACTTGTGAGGGTATGGGGTCCAGTGAGCAGGTGGTGGGTTGGGTCTCAGAACGGAGTTTATCTACATCTTCAGTGATAACTGGGTCAGAGGAGAAAAGAATTGAGTGTGATGGTAGATCTGGTAAGTTGGTAGGGGGAGAACGCTGGAGCGTGTAGATCTCATCACAAATTGTACATCTTGATGGTTTATTATTAATTTATGTTGGTAGATTAGATGTTCATTAATTCTGAAACCATGTGAAGGGAATATTGTGGAATAATGTTAAAAGTGAAGATTTCCTCTATGACAAAGTATAACATTGGTCAATACCTTACAAGACTTTACAGACTGATATTTATGCTAGTGTCTGTAAGATTTAAGGCACAGCTTAATCGAAGTATATCTCTGCCATTAGCTATCTGTCAGCAGTATTCATCTCCGAGCCAGCTTTTCAGAGTAATAACTCTGGATGTCTATGATTGAGAACATAGGGCACCAGCGTGGCACATTGCAGGACTAGAACATTCTTCTTCAAGTTGCTGTAATTTTCCAAAACTTCACCCAGAGACTGGCAGCCGAATTTGCTGTGTCAGCATGCCAGGATCGTTAAACTGTAAGGCCATTAAGCATCCAGTTAACAGTATCCCTTGAGGCTGGGTGAATAAAAAGTTGTGTGTTTGTCCTTTGACATCTTCTTAATGTTGCCTTTGTTTTTCTTACCTTGCAGTCATTGTTGTAGAGAAACAATTACATTTCACATTATTAGAGTAATTCAACTAGGAAACAAAACCTAATTTAACTGTCCACTGGGAGGAAAATACAACAGAGGGGAAAAGTAATGTTGGTTGGAACATTTTCAAATTTCAAATGACAGGTTACTATTTTCATGATGAGGATGGGTAAATAGTAAGTACAGTAGACAGCTTTAGTATTTTACTGAAGATGCTACAAACACATCATCTATATACATTGCTTCACTGCAAGTCTTACCTACTCATGTTGTAAAGTTTCAGAAATTGACCATTACGTGTGAGGGTCTCCCTTTACTATAATTACATGATCAGTTATGGGGCCAACTTATAAATCAGTGGTATGGCTTCATCACAGTCATACTACTGCTTTAAAAAAACACCTGTATACCAACTCTATATAAATTAGAATAAATTAAACAGAATTGGTACTGGATAGAGTCTTTGGGTACCCCACTCCATTCCAGACCTTTCTGACTACACTTTTTTAAAAGCACTGTATATTGACACATGTCTAAAGCACAGAAATGTGCTTACATCTGTTTTACATGCTTCAAGACTGTATGTATGGGGAAATAGTACTAGAATCCAGAAAGGCTGGTCACATGATCTGTCAAAGTTATGTGATTAAGCCTCTTCATCATGTAGTGTTAATAGACAATGTATTCTCCAAACATGGCCTGCATTTTAAGAATGACTGTGTCAGAAATTTCATTTTTTTGTAGAAACAGGCCACATGTCACTGCACGTGTTAATGCATGACCTCTGTTTGTAATGTGAGAACTAACATTTCCTATGAAAAAACAACATATTCCACAATCCATCTGTCAAGTGTCTGTGGTAGTGAGCCCTTGTAGATCTCCAACTTGAGGTTCCCCAGGGCACGGAGTCTATGCCCCAGCCTGCTTCTTCACCAGAGCCCCTGATGGTGGGGATGGACTTGCAGCAAGCTGGAACCCGGTTGCGGCCCCCAAGTTTGCCCAGTTAAGGATGCAGAGACCACTCATGTGTACAGAGCACAAACAGCAGGAGACAACAGAAAATCCTAGTGCACTGCAGTGGATGAGCTGAGTTACTGGCAGAATTGTGGAGAAATCTCTGCAGGATATGCAATGACTGAGAACCCGGCATACAACTGTGACATGATGACACTCACTCATTAGTTAAACTTGACAGGCACCAACAGGAATCCCCAAGGGCTGGGCTGTATTCAATCCATTACCCGCTGTGCTCTTCTCAGTCTGCTGGCTCTCAGTGAGTCTCTCCTCCCCTCTCTTAGTTCTCTTCCCCTCTGCACACAAGATGGATGGCCAGGGGTGGAGACTAGAGAGTGAAGACTGGAGAGGGCGATACCAAGTGTCGGAGTGTGACTACTGGAGGGAGGGAAGAAATGGCTGGGCAGCAGGCCAAGCTGTGCAATTGCAGGCAGGGTCTGTATTTGGGCCTGTCCTAACAGCCTTCTAGTCACAGAATAGAATTCTGGAAAGCAGCCAATAACGGTGGAGAACTCATTTTACATACAACGTTTTAATGATTTTTCCAATGGACAGCCTGTTGCTTAGGCTTTTTTTCTAATCTACCTAGCAAGTAGCAACAGCAGCACACAGCTAGAGAGAAACTCCAAAGAAAAAATAATTATAAAAAATACATATATTAATAATAATAATAATGGTGGTGGGGCATTGCCCCAGAAGCCCCTATGGACGAGTCTCCACTGGGTAACAGACACCAGTAAAAAATCACAGAGATGAACCCTGGCCCTTTCCTTTAAAAAAAAAAAACCTCCCCGCAAAATTCTGGGTTTAACACAATGTACAGTCTTTACACAATTTATTAACAGATTCCTTCTCTAATGCAAAAGGGGGACCTATTAATACATGCGACAAACAGAAAAATATACTGTTTTTGAGGAACAGTCTGGAGATCATTTTTTTACAACATTTCTTTTTACTCTGCATGTATAAAATGGTGAACTAGTCTTGCTGTTTAGTACATTTATTCACCCTTGTTTTACATATATTTAATATGGTGCACTAAAATATGTATAGGTAAGTAAACCAAGAGGATGGAGTGCCAAATCTCGACGCATATGGGTAAATCACAGCTAGAAAAATTTGGATGGATGCAATAAATTGTCTTCTATAACATAGGGTCAGTTTGGAGGGGAGACTTAAAGTGGTTCTAAAGTAGGAGCCACAGGCTCCTACTGCTGTCAGTCAAACTGACTAAGAGAGCAGGGGCATGGCTTACCAGTGCTGTGTGTCTATGGATGCACACAGCCTGGCTCAGGAACACGCCAGCACAGGTGCCTCCTTGACACACAACTTGCTTAGGAGACCCAGAGAAAGGAGGAGTGGGGGACTCTAGAAAAGGAGATAAGGAACCGCTCTGTGCAATATCATTGCACAGAGCAGGTAAGTATAACATCTTTTTTACTTTAAAGTAACAAAAAAATAGCATTTGGTATCACTTTAATAGAATCCTCTAACAACGTAGCTGTATCACTTTGATGCATAAGTTGACAATCTGTGACTATGGTGAAGAGTGAGCCCTTGTGTTATCTTCTTGCTCCTCTCTTGGTCAAGAAGGACATGTATAATCCTTTGCAAGATTTGAAAGTCCCTCACAAACCCCCTGTGGATTAATCACACATGTATGCACTAATACTGATAATATTTATTCAGACATTCCAACCTGCAAAAGCTCATTTCAGGGAGGTGGCAAACTCATTTCAGGGTGGTGATGCTTAGAGCTGGCGCTGACCACAATGAAATGCAGCTTTACCAGTGCCAATTAAATGCAGCTTTACCAGTGCCAATTAAATGCAGCCTGATCAGAGCCAATTAAATGCAGCTTTACCAGTGCCAATTAAATACAGCCTTACCAGTGCTCGTGGAATCATCGGATCATCCTGAGTGACACATGATGAGTCAGTGATGAGTGAGCTGAGAGATGTGGTGAGAAAGTGACACAGTGCTGCTCAGCGTCACTGTTTCACTCTATCCACACTCTGCAGAACTCACACACTTTGGAGGACCAGCCTGTGCGCACTAGAGTCAGTGTGACTCTTCCTCCTCACACAGACTGGTCTTACTAGCGAGGGGAGGAACTCTGTCATCATCATTGACATTAAGATGTTGGGTTCACACTACTGGCAGTTGCAGACTGTTGCACAGTCTGTCTGCCAGCTTACACACAGACTCAGCGACACTGTTCTCTGTTACACCTGGGCCGGCTGGCACACCCCACCCGCAATCGCTCGCATGATGGGATCTGATCGGATCCGCTGCCCACCGAGTGAATGGGCTGCTGTGGCTGAGTGACACCACAGGTTTAGCTGGAAGATCGTGACATCCTCGCGGGTGTCCGGGAGCCCGTAGTCAAATGCGGGAGAATCCTGTGAGCCGCGGGAGACTTGGGATGTCTGTTTATTAACAGATAAGCAATATTAAAGGCAAGCCCTTCCATGATTCTCTGCAGTTTCCTTAGCTGGGAGGTCTGGCCTGTTGCACATGTGAATGTTGATACATATTTTAACTGTCATGCTTAATCACTTCAGCCCCGGAAGGATTTGCCCCTTAATGACCAGGCCATTTTTTGCGATACGATACTGCGTCCCTTTAACTGACAATTGCGCGGTTGTGCGGCGCTGTACCCAAACAAAATTTATGTCCTTTTTTCCCACAAATAGAGCTTTCTTTTGGTGGTATTTGATCACCTCTGCAGTTTTTATTTTTTGCTCTATAAACAAAAAAAGAGTGACAATTTAAAAAAAAATATATATATATATTTTTTTACTTTCTGCTATAATACATATCCAAAAAAATAAAATAAAAAAACAAATGTATTCATCAGTTTAGGCCAATATGTATTATTCTACATATTTTTGGTAAAAAAAAAATCACAATAGGTGTATACTGATTGGTTTGCGGAAAAGTTATCACGTCTCTAAGCTATGGGATAGATTTAGGGACTTTTATTTTTTTTATTGTTTTTACTGGTAACGGTGGCGATCTGTGATTTTTAGCGGGACTGTGACATTGCGGTGGACAAATCTGACCCCAAATGGCACTTTTTTGGGGACCAGTGACATTATTACATCGATCAGTGCTATAAAAATGCATTGATCAATGTATACATGACACTGGCAGGGAAGGGGTTAACGCGTGGGGGAGCTCAAGGGGTTAAATGTGTTCCCTCAGTGTGTTCTAACTGTATGGGGGATTGGGCTGCCTGGGACACGACAGAGATAGCTGTTCCCGATCACTGGGAACAGCAGATCTCTGAGATGTCCCCTGTCAGAATGGGGATCCGCCTTGTTTAAAATGGCAGATCCCCGTTCTGCCTCTGTATACAGTGAATCGCGCCCGCAATCTCACATGCATGGACCAATGTACAGGTACGGCGATTCATATAGCGCTGCCAACCTGCAGCAGTAAATGTACGTGAGCTGGTCGGCAAGTGGGTAATCTATGCAATGCTATCCTAGTAAGTTATTCTACTGGATGAGCCATATTAAAAATAATTTAACCACTTCAATACCAGGCACTTAGACACCTTCCCGCCCAGCCCAATTTTCACCTTTCAGCGCTGTTGCAATTTGAATGACAATTGCGCGGTCATGCTACACTGTACCCAAACAAATTTTTTATCATTTTGTTCCCACAAATAGAGCTTTCTTTTGGTGGTATTTGATCACCTCTGCGGTTTTTATTTTTTGCGCAACAAATAAAAAAAGACCGAAAATTTCGAAAAAAAACAAGTTTTTCTTTGCTTCTGTTAAATTTTTTTGTAAATAAGTACGCTTTCTCCTTCAATAATGGGCACTGATATGGCTGCACTGATGGGCACTGATACGGCAGCACTGATGGGCACCGATGAGGTGGCACCAATGAGGTGGCACTGATGAGGTGGCACTAACGGGCACTGATGATGGGCACTGATAGGCGGCACTGATGGGCACTGATAGGTGGCACTGATGGGCACTGATAGGTGGCACTGGTATGTAGCACTGATGGGCACTCATAGGTGGCACCGATGGGCACACATAGGCGGCACTGATGGGCACTCGTAGGTGGCATTCATTGGTATATATGGGTGGCACTGATGGGTACTTATGTGTGGCACTGATGTGTGGCACTGATGGGCACTGATAGGTGGGCACTGATGGGCACAGATGGGCACAGATGGGCACTGACAGGTGGCACAGATGGGCAATGACAGGTGGCACAGATGGGCAATGACAGGTGGCACTGATAAAGCATTGCTGGGCAGATCTGGGCATATCATTGACATAATAGTGCCAATCAGTGCCCATTTGTGGGCACTGATTGGCACAGATTGGGCACATGTGGATGGCCATGGGGTACATACCTGGCCATCCACGTTGCCCCTTCCCTGGTGGTCCTAGTGGCATCCCTGGTAGTCCAGTGGGGTGATCTGAGGGGGGGCTGCGCTGATAAACAATCAGCGCAGACCCCCCCGCCAGGAGAGCCGCCGATCGGCTCTCCTCTACTTGCGTCTGTCAGACGCGAGTGAGCAAGAGCCGATCAACGGCTCTTCCTATTGACAGCGTGATCAGCCGTGATTGGACACGGCTGATCACGTGGTAAAGAGCCTCCGCCGGAGGCTTTTTACCAAGATCAGTGTAGCGGTGTGTCAGACTGACACACCGCTCCACCGATCGCCGCGATGCGCGCCCCCGGGGGCACGCTGCGGCATGTTATCCTGCTGGACGTCATATGACGTCCAGTCAGGATAACAGAACCACTTCCCGGACGTCAATCCGCTATAGGGCGGGCGGGAAGTGGTTAAATATGGAATACATAATGATGCAATTTTTATCACAGATAATCACCCCAAGGCTTCTACTGGGGAAGTGCATTGATGGTCTAAGAAACGTGGAGAGAAATGTGTATTTTCCTATTGGTTACCCTTAAAGTGATACTAAACACACACTGTGTAATTGACATTGTCCCTTCTCTTTCTGTATGCAGATAATGCCACTGTAATTATATTAATAAAACAAAAAAAAACATCTAAGTACCTTTTTCCTATTCGATATACAGCTGTCACATGACCCAGCTCTCTCCCAGCCTGTCTGTAGGGAAACAATGGAAGGAGGAGCTTCTAGTCCTCTGCTGCTGGTCACATGTTCCAAATATGATAACAAAAAAAAAATTTGGGATACAGAGTAAAAATGAATAAATTATATCAATAAACTGTTTTAAATTGTCATTCAAATATATATTTGAAATTAAATCTTTATTATTTTGTGGAAATAACATGGTGTGGGTGATTTCTGGCAGTCACAGGCTGTGTTACGCCCTTCCAGCCTGTGTCTTAGAATAAGAGTGAGGTGAAGCCACCATTAATCTACATGTAATATTCTGCTCCCATTGTGTTTAGTAGGGATGAGCCGAACACTCCCTGGTTCGGTTTGCAACAGAACTTGCAAACAGACAAAAAATTTGTGCGAACACGCGAACACCGTTAAAGTCTATGGGACACGAATGTGAAAAATATGCTAATTTTAGTGAAACAATAAAAATGAAATGAATCCCATGATTAAGTCAGTGTATGACAAAACATGTCGGGGCGTGGCTGTGTGACGTATCCCACCAATGACGAGTGATGCTGCCGCATCGTATGAGGAAGTGACACATCGATAGAGCGGGGAGGCGCCGGGGAGTAGGTGAGAGAGATACCTGACGCCTGCACAACTCGGGTCCGCCGTGACCACAACTCATATAGTGGCTGATCTGTATACATCTGTTGCTGTGCTTTGAAGATCAGTTTGCAGTGAAAGTGTTTATCTGCGTTTTTTGACACTTGTTACATGTGAGTTTTATACTAAAGATTTTGAAGTGTTTTTAATAAATTTTCAAACGTTTTTGCACTATTGGAGTATTTTTATATTTCACATATGGAACGATCCCTGCACACGATTCTGTTATTGTGATCTGCCGATGTGACCCGTGTGATGTGGTCAACGAGCGTGTAAGCCCTAACACGAGAGTGTGGGTATTAGGAGTCGGTAAGTGGATTACCATAGGGAGTGGGATCACCAAACACTTGGGTGTGGTGGAAGTTGAAGAAAAGAAAAAGAAAAGAGAGTTTACAGTGAAAGGACTATTGCTGGTTTATTAGCGGTCTTTTGGATTATTTATGTCTATATATGTTTATCACTTGTCACTGGGTGGGCATTTATTTATGTGATATAAATATTTGCTGTGTATATTATTTGGTTTAATTTTGGTTATTTCATAGGTTCATTTATATTAGAGCCACTGTGTTTTTACTTTGTGCTATAAGGTTACCCATTTTCACACAGAGAAACACTATGTATGTTATCCTGATTTTTTAAAGTGACAGCTCTAGAATAAATCTGATTTTAAATCTAAGGCGCAGTGGTGGTAAGTGAGGTAGGAGGGCAGTTTTAGAACTCACATTACTAACCTTTAAATATCATGCCTGGGTGGTCCCCTTAGTCTGCATGTAAAGTAGTGCATTTTCCCATGTTTAGAAAAGTACCACAGCAAAATGACATTTCTAAAGGAAAAAATGTCATTTAAAATTGCCCACGGCTATAATGTATTGCCAGATCCCGGCAATATACATAAAAAATCATTTAAAAAAACAGGGTGGGTTTCCCCCCAGTCCATACCAGGCCCTTCGGGTCTGGTATGGATATTAAAGTGAACTCCACGCCAATTTTTTTTTTTTAATGACGTGGGCCCCCCCCCCAAAATCCATACCAGACTCAAAGGACCATGCTGTTTTTTTCTTAATTTGTCATAGGGCTCCCATTAACCACTTCAATACACTATACTATATATTGTACACTGCACTGTATACCCTGCACTGTATTATATATACTACACTAAGTGCACTTTATACTCTGAACTGCAGTATATATACTATACGGACTGCACCATATACTCTGAACTGCAGTATATATACTATACGAACTGCACTATATACTCTGCTGAAAAATTGGGCCTTAGGTATTGGTAGTGGCAGAACACGGTAACCCCTCACAGTTACTCTTGTTGGGTGCAGGAACGGTCCCTGCTGTTAAATATTATTTCAAAAATTGTAATTACATGCCCCTGTTAGACAGGGGCAGAAACATTGGGCCTTAGGTGTTGGTGGTGCCAGAACACTGTATCCCCTCACAGTTACTCTTGTTGGGTGCAGGAACGGTCCCTGCTGTTAAATATTATTTCAGAGGCTGCTTGCCCGCTTTTAGTGGCCTGTGAGCGTCTGCCTCTCCTTAGGGGCCTTCTAGACATGATGGGTATTTTTTTTTTAACACCACACTACACTGTATTATATATTGTGTACACCGCCTGAAGTGTATTTGAAACTGTACACACTGTATTATATACTGTGTACACCGCCTGTACTGTATTAGAAACTGTACACCACCGAATGCACTGTATATAGGCTATGCTGAATGCAGAGCATATATACAGTGCCTTGAAAAAGTATTCATAGCCCTTGAAATTTTCCACATTTTGCCATGTTACAACCAAAAACATAAATGTATGTTATTGGGATTTTATGTGATAGACCAACACAAAGTGGCACATAATTGTGAAGTGGAAGGAAAATGATAAATGGTTTTCAAATATGTTTACAAATAAATATCTGAAAAGCGTGGTGTGCATTTGTATTCAGCCCCCTTTACTCTAATACCCCTAACTAAAATCTAGTGGAACCAATTGCCTTCAGAAGTCACCCAATTAGTAAGTAGAGTCCACCTGTGTGTAATTTAATCTCAATATAAATACAGCTGTTCTGTGAAGCCCTCAGGAGGTTTATTGGAGAACCTTAATGAACAAACAGCATCACGAAGGCCAAGGAACACACCAGACAGGTCAGGGATAAAGTTGTAAAGAAGCTTAAAGCAGGGTTATATCCCAAGCTTTAAACATCTCACAGAGTACTGTTCAATCCATCATCCGAAAATGGAAAGAGTATGGCACAACTGTAAACCTACCAAGACATGGCTGCGCACCTAAACTGACAGGCCAGGCAAGGAAAGCATTAATCAGAGAAGCAGCCAAGAGGCCCATGGTAACTCTGAAGAAGCTGCAGAGATCCACAGCTCAGGTGGGAGAATCTGTCCACAGGACAACTATTAGTTGTGCACTCCACAAATCTGGCCTTTATGGAAGAGTGGCAAGAAGAAAGCCATGGTTGAAAGAAAGCCATAAGAAGTCCCCTGTGCAGTTCACGAGAAGCCATGTGGGGGACACAGCAAACATGTGGAAGAAGGGCTCTGGTGAGATGAGATGTGTGGCTGAAAACTAAAACTGCACATCACCCTGAAAACACCATCCCCACCGTGAAACATGGTGGTGGCAGCATCATGTTGTGGGGTTGCTTTTCTTCAGCACGGACAGGGAAGCTGGTCATAGTTGATGGGAAGATGAATAGAGCCAAACACAGGGCAGTCTTAGAATAAAACCTGTTAAAACGTGTTATGCCCCGTACACAAGAGCGGAATTTCCGTCGGAAAAATCTTGGATGGTTTTTCCAACGGAATTCTGCTCAAGCTTGGCTTGCATACACACGGTCACACAAAACCTCTCTGAACTTTCGACCGTCAAGAACACGGTGAAGTACAACACTACGACGAGCCAAGAAAATGAAGTTCAATGCTTCCAAGCATGCGTCAAATCGTTTCCGAGCATGCATGGTTTTTTGTGCGTCAGAATTGCATACAGACGAAGGGAATTTCCGTCAATAACGTTTTCCGTTGGAAAAATAGAGAACAAGATCTCAATCTTTTGCTGGTGGAAATTCAGACAGAAAAAGTTGGATGGAGCATACACACGGTCGGAATATCCGACCAAAAGCTCCCATCACACTTTTTTTGACGGAAATTCTGCTTGTGTGTACGGGGCATTAGAGTCTTCAAAAGACTTGAGACTGGGACAGGTCCTTCTAGCAGGACAACGACCCTAGACCTACAGCCAGAGCTACAATGGAATGGTTTAGATATTCATATAAGCATATTCTTGTGTTAGAATAGCCCAGTCAAAGTCCAGACCTAAATCCAATTGAGGATCAAAACTTGGCAAAACTTGTAAATTGCTGCTCAAAGACGCTCTCCATCTAATCTGGGAGAGCTTGAGATTTTTTTCAAAGAAGAATGGGCAAAAATGTCACTCTCTAGATGTACAATGCTGGAAGAGACATACCTAAAAAGACTTGCAGCTGTAATTGCAGCGAAAGGTGGTTCTACAAAGTATTAACTCAGGGGGGCTAAATACAAATGCACCCCACACTTTTTACATATTTATTTGCAAAAAATTTTGAAAACCATTTATCAGTCTCCTTCCACTTCACAATTATGTGCCACTTTGTGTTGGTCTATCACATAAAATCCCAATAAAATACATTTTTAACAGAAGATTTTATTGAACAAATCAGCATTACAATACAATAAATTAGTACAGTCAATGTGATGAGAATAGTGACAACAAGATCTACCTTCAGTCAAAAGCCATTATTTAGCAGATATTCCAGTTATGCAAACGTCAGAAGTTTCACCTAACAATACTCCTTATGGCATTAAAGCGTTATAAACTCTTAGGTAGTATAAAGTAGGTAACCAATATACAGTCAAACCTAGTAGGGATGGTGGTGGTGGTGGGGACCGAGGGAGGGGAGGGAAGGAAGGGGATGAGGGGGGACGAGCATCAGAAGAATGGACATGAGATGTAGGATGTCCTCCAATATGTTTCACGTCTTGATTATGGAGATGGGGGTTCAGGATCCCCGGAGGCGTCCACCCAAGAGAACCAGATTTTATCAAACTTTCCTGGGCATTGCCTACTTTCATACGTCAGTCTATAAAGGGGGAGTGCCATATGGTAAATGCGCGCCAGTCTCTGTGGGGTGAAATACGCTCTGTGTAGGAACTTAAATTGTATAAACCTATCTTTTGCAGCTATCATGGAGGGAATGTAGGAGATTAAACACTCCTTCCATTCCTCCTCTTTCAAAGAGGGAATATCAACCCTCCACTTTTCCCAGGTTTTGGTTAATTTGGCATCATACTCCACTGTAAGGTAAAGATATAATGTTGAGAAGGGCTTCCCCATCACACTGGAAGTCAAGACCCGTTCAATGGAATCCGGTTCCAGAATGAGGGGGGCAGGGAACTGAGCTTCAAAGGCGTGTTTCAGCTGCCAGTACCTGAATTGGAAGGAGGGTGGGATAGCGAAGGATTGCCTCAGGGCTTGGAAAGACATAAGTCTACCCTCTTTGACTATATGTTTTAATGTGAGAATTCTCTTTTTTGCCCAAAGCGAGGGGTCCGGTATGCTGTAAAAGTGGGGGAGCATAGGGTTACCCCATAAGGGCATGTGAGGTGAGATGAGATTGGGCTTCCCATATATTTTCCTAGCCTCCTGCCATACCTTCACGGTAGTTCACATCAGCGTTGTCATGGACGGACTGGCTCTAAGTCCACGGAACGGGAGATTGCTCAGGGACGCATAGGAACCCAGAATAGCTGCCTCCAGAGTGACCGCCGGATTCTGCATGGGCTGGGAGAACGACCACTGAATCATGACCAGAACAGCTGCCCAATAGTAGATTTGAAAATTCGGTAGCGCCAATCCCCCCCCCCGAAAGTGGGAGATATAAAATCTGCTTGGCCACCTAGGTGGCCTCCCAGCCCAGACAAAGTGTATCAGCAGACTCTCCAATCTTCGGAAGAAAGTCCTAGGGATGTGTATGGGTGTATTATGGAAGAAGTAGAGATACTTGGGAAGAAAGATCATTTTTAGCAAATTGACTCTGCCAACAGGGGTCAATGGAAGGGAACGCCAAGCAGCACATCTAGCCGTAAGCTGTGTCATGAGTGGTCGCAAATTGTTATCCATGTAGTCTTGGACTTTGCCGCTAATTTGGATCCCCAGATATTTGAAGTCATCTACCAATTTGAGCTGCGGGTGTGGCACCCTAGGGGTCGAGGGGTGGAGCGGGAAAAGAACCGACTTGTCCCAATTAATGCGAATCCCTGAGTACCCACCGAATCGGTTAATCAGATCCAGTGCAGTCTGTAAAGAGGACGATGCATCTGCTAAATAGAGCAGAGCATCGTCTGCATACAACGATAACTTCTCCTCAATTGGACCTACCTGGAGACCCTTCACACCCGGATCATCCCTCAGCAATATAGCTAGGGGCTCAATCGCCAGAGCAAATAGATCCAGGGAGAGAGGACATCCCTGACGAAACAATCTAAACATCCCCGATAGGCATCCGTTGGTACGTATTCTAGCTGAGGAGCCATTTCGTAAAACCCAGGCCAAACCCAAATCGCGGGAGCACCTCCCATAGGTAACCCCACTCGACAGAATCAAAAGCCTTCTCCGCGTTGAGTGAGGCCCCCATTCCTTTAGTCGCCTCATCTGCTCTATCTATGTGGGTATAAAGGCGTCTGATATTAATGTCAGTTCTTCTCCCGGGCATGAAGCCTGTTTGATCCCTGTGGATGAGGGCAGTAATGACCAAATTAAGCCTGTTGGCCAACACTTTCGCCAGTACCTTTTCATCGACGTTTAGAAGGGATATGGGGCGATACGAGGAGCATAGCGCGGGGTCCTTCCCTGGCTTAGGGATCACCACTATAATCGCTTCACTCATTGTGTCCGGGAGTTTTTCAAGACGCCCCGATGCAGAGAAGAGGTCCTGTAATTTATCAACTAGTTCTGTTGCGTATTGTTTGTAAAACTCCACAGGGATGCCATCAGGACCCGGTGTTTTCCCTGTCTGCATTGATTTAAGTGCCTGGAGTATTTCCAAAGACGTAATTGGGGCGTCGAGCTTGTCACGATACGTAGCTGTAAGGGTTGGGATATCAATATCATTTAAGTATGCTACTAGATCTTCTCTTCTATAGTCTACCCTGGAGCTGTAGAGGGATTCATAGAATTCCGCAAAACAGCCATTTATCCCTTCCGGTGTATGGATCAGCTGTCCCGGTCTTTAATACATGAGATACTCATCCCACCTGCCTGTTCCCTGGAGAGCCAGGCCAACAGACGGCCCGACCTCTCTCCCTGCTCAAAAATCCGCTGGGACTGAGCCAACATTTTCTTCTGGGTGAGAGAGGTACGAAGACACACCACCTCCTTCGTCATAAGTTGTAGATGCGAATAGTGCACAGGGTCTCGGGAACGAACAAAAAGAGCCTCCGCACTACCCACATCCCTCTCAGCCTTAATCAAGTCTGCCCTACGCTCTCGTCGGACTCTGGCAATGATGGTCTGGTACTGCCCCCGCGTTGTGGCCTTAAAGGCGTCCCTCACTACTGTGGGGTCTGCTGAGCCCACGTTTACTGCCCAAAAGTCAAACAATTCCTTCCTAAATTGGGAATCTACTGCAGTGTCTGAGATCCAAAATCTGGAGAGCCTCCATACCCCTCCCACTGGGCCTAGGGAGAGATCCAATGACAACAGCAAGGGTGCGTGATCAGAAATTCCCCTAGGGAGTATTTGTATTCTGTGACCCGTGGGAGGACCTGGCTCCCTGCAAAGACCAAGTCTATATGGAAAAACGTTCTGTGAGAGGCCGAATGGCATGTGTATGCCCTGGTCTGGGGGAGACGTCACCTCCAGACATCAATCAAGCCATAAGTATCTGCCCACTCAGCCAACCCAGAGCAGTGATGTCCCGCAGGAGTTAGCCTGTCAAAATCCGGGTCAGGGACCAGATTAAAGTCACTGAGTATAACAGTATTGTCAGATGCAAAGTTGGCTATCTTACTAGTGATCTGATTGAGCACCACCAAGGAAGCCGGGGGAGGCAAATACAAGCCCACAATGGTCCACGTTAAAGAGTATATTTTGGCATGAATAATAACATACCGACCATCAGGGTCGAGGGCCAAATCCAAGAGCCGAAAGGGGAGTGACTTCAATACCAGAATAGTAACACCCCTAGAGAAAGTGGAGTGTGTGGAGTGGTAGTGGTGGCCCACCCAAGGCTTTTTTAGGGCCAGAACCGTACGTCCTGTTAAGTGTGTTTCTTGGAGTACACATATATGTGGGTTATAAGTTTTAATAAATTGGAACACCAGGGAACGCTTGACCGGGAAGTTCAATCCCTTGGTGTTCCAGGAGATGATGTTAAGGGAGGACATGTCTGCCAAGAATAATAATAATGTTAGGATCAGTGCAGATCACGGCTCTTGGACTGGACCCCGGGACCCGAAACGGACACATCTGGAAACAGTGCAATGCTGATGAGTTAATTTTTTTGGTACAAACATCAAACAAAAACAAATAAACCAAACTAAAAACAGATAAAGGATGCCAGCATCTAGAGTAAATGGAACTAGCCCCGTTAGGGGAACTTTCCCCACCCAACCCCCTAAAACTGAGGCGGGTTTCAATCCCAAACTTATTCAGCTCGCCGGCTGCAACAGGGGGTCCGTGGAAGAGGCGAGCCCACCCCCCGAGACTTCACACGGGGGGGAAGCAGCAGTTCAAGCGGCTTTCCACATGTGAGATCTCCGCTTTGTGATGCAGCAGGCTGTGAGGACGTGGAAAGTCAGACGAAAGGAAGTATCCCATAATGCGACCTCACAGTAGAGTCGATCCATCTTTTAGGAGGAGATACAGAACAAAAACTCCAACGCTCCTCGTGGAGTCAAGCAAGTGTCATATCTCAACAGTCTCCTGACCAAGTTCTTTGGCAGGGGCATAAACTTAAAATATCCCTGATAAGGATAACCAATGTTCCCCCCACAGATCCGCACACACCATGGATTGAACTGGGCATAACCTGTGCAACATAACAAAGTAATTCATGTGGTAGTTCGTGTGATAACTCAGACCCAGGTCTAAACTATGGTGAGGAACCAATGAAAAGGGTCATGCAGCACATACCAGAAAGACCATCAGCAATTCTGTGGCAGCGTGTCCAGCCAGGCAGAGACCTCTCTCGGTGTGGTAAAGAAGCGAGTTGTCTCGCCATCCTGGACTCTCAGGCGAGCAGGGAAGAGTACACTGTAACGAATGTTGCGTGATCGCAAAGCCGCTTTAACTTGGTCAAAAGATTTCCTGAGTTTCTGGGTCTCGACCGAGTAGTCGGGGAAGATCATCAACTTGGTATTCTGGAATCTGAGGTCCCTAACAGTTCTAGAGGCACGGAGAACTTCATCTCTGTCTCTGAAGTTTAGGAGACGGAGAATGAAGGTGCGGGGAGGGGACTCAGGAGGCCCCGGCCTAGGCGGGATGTGGTGTGCCCTCTCAACCGCGTAGTAAGCTGACCAACGGGCATCAGGTAGAAGGTCACGCAGCAGACCCTCTATGAAGGAGGTAGGATTATTCCCTTCCGCCCCCTCCGGTAGACCAACAATGCGAAGATTATTGCGCCGGTTCCTATTCTCCGCGTCTTCAGCTCTGTATTCAAGGGCCTTTACTTTGGTTTGAAGCGTACGGAGCGATGCTCCATGTTCCGCAATGGTGTCTTCAGTGGTACTCAGCCTTTGCTCCGTTTCAGTGACTTGCGACCTGATTTTGTTTATATCTTGGCGGATTAGACCCATGTCCAGCTGAACGGCTTCAATCTTTGTTGTTAACGTGGATTGACAAGTAGCAATAGCCGCCATGACGTCGGCCAGCCGGGTGGGGGGGCCGAGAGTCATCCGACTCCATAATGTTCGTCCGCGAGGCTCTATGGGGACTGCACGTATTAAGAGCCTCCGGGGGGGCAGGTGTGCGTCTGAGGTGAGTCCGACTGTGGCGGAAAGGTCAACCTCTTACCCCCTTTGCTGTATTTTGCGCTGGAGTTCCTGCGCCTCATTCAGGTGTTTGGGGCCTAGATCTGGATAGTGGTCAATAACTGGCCGTGGGAGCCTCCCTGCTGGGTCAGGGGTAGTCAGGCAATAGGTATGGTGCAGTGTGCAGTCCCTCAACAATCCTCCCCCTCACCTGGAACTGTGTAGAGCAGGATCCGTCCACCACAGGCCTCCACCGGCTTACAGGGGATCTTTAGTCCAGCCACCCTCCTCCACAAGCGAGATGTCAGGGGTGGACGTGCCCAGGGGTTCCTCCACTGCCCAGGCAGCTGTCCCCAGCCGTTTCAGGGTCACTTCCTCCAGGTGCAGTAAAATAGCAAAAAAGAGAAAATGACTCCTGCGCACAGGTGGATCACCATATAAATAATACGTCAACCAAGGCCTTGCTACCCTCAAGGATGGGGATATCCTAGTAGAAACCGAAAGAAGAAAGAAACAAGGGCGCACCAGCCTTGTGCATTATCTTTTAAAACATTTATTGAATAAAAATAGTAAAAAGAAACAACTCACAAGCAATTGGTAGAGGAGGCACAACATATAGGTGCACCGACAAACAGCATGGGACTTGGGATGAGCGAAACCTTTCAATGTTCGTGGAGGAACGCACAGGCATCACAATCAGCTAACGCGTTTCGAAGGGAACGTCCCTTCTTCATCAGAGCTATTCGGTGAACTGAGCAAGGAGACAACCTTGTGTGTAAACTTCAGAAGAGCATCTACGGTCTTAAACAATCTGACAGGGGTTCCCATGCCTCTCCGTTGTATTCAAAACCTAAAAGAATACTTCTTTAGTTCCACAGGACGGCAATAGTAATAAGGAGAAGGAGTGAGCAATGTCCTGGCAGTGAGGTGGATGTCTAGGACCAGGCGGTGTCAGTGTGCAGGCCACGTGCCCATAAGCCGCCTGTGACCCTCCATGGACTATCCATAGTCCATAGAGGGTCACAGGCGGCTTATGGGCACGTGGCCTGCACACTGACACCGCCTGGTCCAAGACATCCACCTCACTGCCAGGACATTGCTCACTCCTTCTCCTTATTACTATTGCCGTCCTGTGGAACTAAAGAAGTATTTTTTTAGGTTTTGAATACAACGGAGAGGCGTGGGAACCCCTGTCAGATTGTTTAAGACTGTAGATGCTCTTCTGAAGTTTACACACAAGGTTGTCTCCTTGCTCAGTTCACTGCATAGCTCTGATGAAGAAGGGACGTTCCCTTCGAAACGCGTTAGCTGATTGTGATGCCTGTGCGTTCCTCCACGAACATTGGAAGGTTTCGCTCATCCCAAGTCGCATGCTGTTTGTCAGTGCACCTATATGTTGTGCCTCCTCTACCAATTGCTTGTGAGTTGTTTCTTTTTACTATTTTTATTCAATAAATGTTTTAAAAGATAATGCACAAGGCTGGTGCGCCCTTGTTTCTTTCTTCTTTCGGTCACTTCCTCCAGGCCACGGGGTTCGGGCCCCCCTCCAGCCGGTCTGACGGCTCCGAGTCCCCAGGAAAGGCCACGGTCTCGGCCTAGTAAAACGTGGGGGTGGGAGAGACTTCAGGCCCCAAGCACAGCCTAAGATCAGTCCAGGGTCGCCTCTCCCGCCCCCATCCGTGGTCCCTGGCAGCCGATGGGTCTCCGCAGCAAAGCCGATTGTATAAAAGAGCTCCCGGCCCGCAGCGCGGTCCGCCAGGAAAGGCCGCGGCTACGGCCTATTCGTCTGAGGTAGGCCCGGAGCGTCAGTGGGATGCCGATCACGGCCCTGGGACAGCAAATTCTCCTCTCCCCTCAGCAGACAGGTCTTCCCCAGGTCCCCCTCAGTCAGCAGGGGTAATTTTGAAGGGTGATTAGTGTCAATGGATCCGGATATATGTTACGGATCAGCGGAGCTCCCTAAAAAAGCCGCCGCTCACAGCGCCATCTTGACCACGCCCCCCCAATAAAATACATTTACATTTTTGGTTGTAACATGAGGAAATGTGGAAAATGTCAAGGGATATGAATACTTTTACTATACTATCAAATACACTACCACTAACTAACCTGCCTACCTAATCTAGCTCAATCTCTCTATCTCCATCCACAATTACACACTATACGGGCGCTGCGCAAGCAGCCTTATATAGTGTGGGGCGTGGACTTGAGCAATGATTGGCCAAAGGCACCCTGCCTTTGGCTAATTATGGTTCTCGCTGAGGAGCGTGCTGTGATTGGCCAAAGCATGCAGTTCAGGTATATGCTTTGGCCAATCATCATACAGCAATGCACTGTGGTCTTGCAGTGCATTATGGGACGCTCAAATTTGCTGCAAATGCCCCATAAAATTTGCTTCTCAGCGAACACCCGATTTCGTGATGAACTTACGTTCGATTAGAACTCGAAGCTCTTCCCTAGTGTTTAGCTGGTCAGTAGGCATGGAGGAGGAGGGAGGGAGTTGGCTGTCATTTACCACTGTATATATGCCCACATGTGTGACTCTATAGTCACACAGGCTGCTCAGATGTGATAGGAATGAAATGCTCAGGATAAATAAAATTGAGCATGTGAACTAGCTGCCAACACTGCTCTGCAAAATCCCCAACTGCAGTGGGGATGTGGACAAGAGGAGGAGACAGAGAACAGCAGGATCAACCAGTTTTTTTGCAGAATACAGAAACCAAATTCCATAGTGACTGAGTGAGTATGAACAGCATGTAATGTACCATTTATTGATAGTTTTTAATGATGTGGGTTTAATGACACTATAGTGACAATGTGATATTGCGATTAATATGATCAACAATATGCGCTTGGTAGATATGAAGATAGCATAAATAATAATGCACTATATTAATAGTATGTATATGTTTGATAAAACACATTATATTTTATTAATAGCATATGTCTGTAAATGATTTTAACAAGGTGAAATAAAAATTATACATTTTAACAGTCACCCATGCGTTGCCAAGTACCTGAAATATCCCTACCTTTTTCTCTGCCTTCCTTCTTTTCCTATTATAAGGAGAATATACAAACATGCAAGAATGTGTTGGTGTAAGTAAGGGTATACAAAAGGGAAGTATAGCAAATTCTCATGACATTTTGCTCATTTTTATAAAAACACTTTCCAATGTTTTTTTTTTATAAAGGCATTTTCTATTCTTTTCATGCCCAGAATCTCATTTCATATTTTTTTGTTCAAGTGCAGAAAGGAATTTTTTCATTTTATTTCTTTCAGGTTCAGAAAGGTGCTCTTCTCTACCTCCCACTGTTAAGAGTATAAGCTTATATATCCCATGTCTCCTATATATCTTTTTTTTTTGGATCACATCAGTGTTCCCACAATCTTTCTTTCATTGGTAAGTATATAAAATATGTCTGAAAGTTCAGAACTATTAGAAAAAATATAAACTAATAACTAGTGTTTGGTTCAAAAGTTTCTTTATACGTTTTTAAAGGGAAGGTATAGCAAAGATAATGGCTAGTGAATATTCTCCAAAAAACATAACAAGATTCACAAATCAGTCTCTGAAAACTTTCATTATTTTGAATATTCATATTTATTATGCAGGCAAATTATGGATGAATACTGTAAAATCAAATGTTGCTGAGGTAAATGTCATTTGAGTATTTGAAGTACAGTAGAGATAATTTTTGTAAGTCTGGTCATATCTTTGTGAGAAGAATCATGGTAAATAATGGGAGCCCTTTCCCTCATTTGCAGCAATTGCTGTCCATGGTACAGAAATACAGGCTGGTATTCCCATAGCATGGGAGTGCCAAGTTTGCAAATTCACTGTTATTTGTATACCAGCCTACATGCCCTTCAGCATTGGGGTGCACTTTGGAAGTGGGTTTCCGTAAAAAATGGAGGTCTCTTACCCAAAGTACTGATTCACAGGACAAGGTTGCAGCAAGGGAAGTGCAGGTAGATGGCCGCTCCCACACTTCGAACCACTAATCAGTTTACTGTGTTAACATGCAAAAATAAGACACCAATCAAAAATATTTTATTAATCATTTCTTTAACTAATATTTACCTTTTCAGGGTCCTGCAATTCCCAGAGATGTCTTCCTTTTTCTGAAATTAGCATGTCAAATCCAGGCATTGTTTTATGTGCCCAAGGAACTTGATGTATAGAGTTTCCTACCACATTGGAGTTCCCTATGACATCATTGCCCATATTTACACTAAGCTTCTCCTTGCTGGCCATGTGAAGATTCAGTTACAAAGAGACAGTCTGAAAGCATTCCCAGTATGCTCTTTAACACAAGTGCCATTCACAGATCAAAGTTTAAAATTTTCACTTGTAAAGATTGTAAAAAGATATGAAACATCACACTAAAACATAAACAATTTAACATAACATTAACTACAAGCCATTATAGTTTCTCTTTAATAAGTTACAAGGTACTCAAGGTACTGTGTTTGCCAGAAATGAGGACCCTTGGCATAGGTGGTGAACATAAGTATTTAGAGCACAACATACAATTCGCCAAACATACCCAATAACACTATTGCCTATCCAAGATGCCATACTAGAATGTAAGCAAAATGTCCAGAAACCTAGGAACAGGAAGGGAAATTCCGGTGAAATGGTTTTTCTGTAAAATTACCAAATTCACAATTGGTGACATTTTTCTGAAGCAAAAGCTCTCAGTTCTGCTCAAAGAACTACTGGGGCAAAATCTAACGACTATTTTCTCTTATTTAGGCAGTGGGGGTCATTTACTATAGCGCCGATAAATGATCCTGCAGTCTCGCAAAATAGCACCCAATTAAGGCCAATTAAGACTTCAACTCTCAAAAACTGGGCGCTAATGCAAATGGAAAGCTGTTCTATTGCCGGCAAACATGCCTGTCAGATCACATATGCGGGAATAGTGGAAGTCAATGGGGCTCAAACCAGCAAAATCCAAGGTTCTCAATGAAGGCTTATATGCAAGTTCTTTGCCGTAAAAAGTGTATGGGGACCTGGGTCCTGCCCCAGGGGACATGTATCAATTGGAAATTTTTTTTTTTTTAAATGACCGTTTTAAGCAGTGATTTTAATAATGCTCAAAGCGAAACAATAAAAATTAAAAATTCCTTTAAATATTGTTCCGGGGGGGGGGGGGTCCTTAGTATGCCTGTAAAGTAGCACATAGTTCCTCTGTTTATTACTGTACCACAGCAAAATGACATTTAAAATTGCTCGCAGCTGTAATGAATTGCTGCTTCCCGGCAATATAGAGTAAAAATCAAAGAAAAAAACAGCGTAGGTTCCCCCCACCAGTCCATACCAGGTCCTTCAAATCTGGTATGGATATTAAGTGGAACGCCAAGCCAATTTTTTTTTTAAAAATGGTGTAGGGGTCCCCCCAAAATTCATGCCAGACCCTTATCCGAGCAGGCAATCTGGCAGGTCAGGAAAGGGGGGGCGAGCGCCCCCCTCCTGAACTGTACCAGGCCACATGCCCTCAACATGGGGAGGGTGCTTTAGGGTCCCCCAAAACACCTTGTTCCCATGTTGATGGGGACAAGGGCCTCATCCCCACAACTCTTGCCCAGGGGTTGTGGGGGTCTGCGGGCTGGGGACTTATTGGAATCTGGATGCCCCCTTTAACAAGGGGCCCCCAGATCCCGCCCCCCCATGTGAATGGGTAGGGGTACATTGTACCCTTACCCATTCACTTAAAAAAGTAGTGAATTGTGACAAAAGACAATAGACAGTTTTTGACAATTCCTTTATTAAAAATGTCTTCTTCTTTCCCCCGCTTCTTCCTCCATCCTCCTCCAGTCTTCCTTCGGTTTTCTCCTTCTTCCTCCGACTGCTTCTTCCCCGCTTCTTCCTCTATCTTCCTCCGCTTCTTCCTCCAGTCTTCTCAATTTTCATCAGGCTTCTTCTTCCCCCGTTTTGTCCTCCAGTCTTTCTCCTCCACCGTTCCCGCTGAACATTCAAAAAATTAACCTCCTCCGATGCTGCGATGGGGCGCATGACATCACTCCGAGACCCCGCCCCTTGTGACTTCACCACCCGGGGCATGATGGGTCAGTGATGCCACACCCCATAATTATATATGAAATGTCAAAAAGAATAAAATTTAAATTACTGGGCTTATCGGACAAAAAGAACAAGTGAATGGATGAAACATAAATATGTTTTGTTTTTTAGAAAACAAAGCTGCAACTTCCTGTGAGATACACACAAAATAAAATTATATTTACTGCGCCTATCAGACAAGAAGAACAAGAATAAGTGAAAGGATAAAGCATAAAAAAGTTTGTTTTTTAGAAAGCAAAGCTGCAACTTCCTGTGAGATACGCACAAAATAAACAACTTTCTATATTAAGTTGCGCTTTGCTTTTATATAAGTGAATACTAGCAATAAACCTTAATAATGCAAAATTATGTATATAAAGTGACTCCATACATAAATAAAAATTGATTGATTAATTGATTAGATCATGTTTTAAATAGTCCACTGTTTTAAGGTGATTTTCAAACATGAAATTAACACATGATACACCCAAGAGTCGTGTTTAAAAGAGATAAAGACCACCACCTCTGCACACACTGCCGCTTACGGACTCCAAATGATCTCCTATTACCGAGATCACACTCGCTTGTGGCTTAATACCCAGCCCGGGCCTTTTGAGAGATGGAACATGATCCCAGCGTTTTCACAGAATGTACTCTTTCAGGGGTACGTGTTGCCCATTGATCTCCAAAAAGACATAAAAGCTTCCATAGTGTAAAATCCTAGGTTACTTTATTTAAATAAGAAAGTATTGCACTTACAGTTAAAACAATAGATTGCGGTATAAACGAACCGGCCGGCTCTCGATAGCAGCACGTCACTCAGGGACCTGCGTGAATGCGGTGATGTCAGCACGTCGCTCCTCCCCATGTGTTTCGTAACACCTGACATCATCCTGGGGCACGGGCGGCGTGCTGACTCACCGTCTTATATTCTTCTAATAATTCAGAGACTTCACCCCAATCTGAGCTTTGGGTGACCCATCCCTGATTCGCCATCTTGCAAGTGCCCACACTCAGTTGAATTCACTCCAAAAACATGTGTAAACTGTAGGAAACTACTCTGCCACAGCCGAAACCATCCCATCTGTCACAGCCATATAGGAGCAACCCCCTGGTATTGTACAAAACTAATGAAAGTTATTGGTTGAAACAAATGAATTGATACCCTAATACACCGTACGAATATAGCTACAGGCATGGTGTTAAATTGCTGGAATCTCCATTTAAATCTGGGGAAAAGCATTGCTCACATGGATAGATCCAAAATCCTTCACGTGCACGAATACACTCTATTTCATATAAAAAATGTGGAAGAGGAAAAATACAGAAAAGAAAACCACAATTTAATTATATATATCAATATCTAAAAAAACTCAATGCTGATGGGCCAGAAGTGAGACGATTCTCATTTCTGGTGACACCCAACTACCAGATCGTTCTGTCTCCAGTGGTAAAAAGAGAGCATAGGCTGCGTACTGACTTGCCTTCCTATGCTTCTCCAATTCTTCAAAAACCACACAAGAGCTCCCAGTATCAGCTTTGAGTAGCACATATCTAATTATAAGGGGCAAATGCCCACACTCTACTGGTTTAGCTCTTAAAGGAAATAATAATGATAAAAATCTAAATAAAAGAATGTTCCTAAAAATTATTTAAAAATGTCTCAGAGGTCACCGCTCCGCCATAGCAGTAACTGTCTCGCCCAACTCAGCCCCCCGGTATCAAACCAAGCCGTTAGACATTCATTTAATTAAAAATAATGTATCAATGCTTAAATGCACCATACAATTCAGGCTAGGGGCATAATGTTAGACTACTAGAAATCCCTTTTCGATCTGGGAAAAGTAATCAACGTATGGAAGGAACCATATAGTTTATGTGAATAAATCTAAGGTTCTCTCCATGTGCGGATGCCATCCCATTTTGTCTAAAAAATAGAAAATGAAAAACTCAATGCGAAAAACCCCGTTCATTAAAGAATTGAAGCTCACTATCATTGAGCCGGAAATGGACCAAATCGTTTCCCTGGGGACACCCAGCTTACACGTTTCGGCCCCCAGTGGTGGAAGAAGAAATTGTCTTCTGCCAAAATAAACCTCACAACCTATATATGGAACTTGAAGCTTGAATTTGCAGAGTTGTGAGACCCATGTAAAAGCAATTCCTACACCAGTATCATTCTTATGATGGCCCAAGCCATTAAAAGATATATTCATTCTATCTCCAAAGATTCTGCAAATTATTGCATAACTCTGGAAAGAATATGTACCCTTAGCAAAATATAAGAAATTAGCTTATCAACTAAAAAAAATTCAATAAATGTAGTCATCCCAAAAGTCAAAACGGGTTTACAATGTAATGATCTCTAACTCAGGAATTGTCTATAAATGCATTGACATCCACATCTATATTGAGACCAAAAGGGGTATAACACCGTACTCTATGTACCCATGTCATTTCCAATTGGGATAGCTCTCTAATCAGGGAACTACCTCTCCAATGACCACTAAATTTATCGATACCTATAAATAAGTTGTTGGCTGGATCTTTGTTGTGGTGTGTGGCGAAGTGTTTTTAGAAACTGAATGGTATTTAAAACCATATCTGATGTTGGCGATGTGTTCTCCCAAACGTATTTGCATGGTGTGTTTGGTCCTGCCCACATATTGAAACCCACGGAGACATTGTAACAAATAAACTACACCCGTTGTAGAGCAGGTGATGAATGATTCAATTCTATGCTCCACTGAGGTGCTCGTTGAAACAAAAACTTCTGTTTTCCTGATTCTATTTTTGTTTAGAGAACAAACTTGGCATTTTTGACATTGGTGGTATCCTATCAGATTCTGGAAAAAGGCCAATTTTTTAGTGGGGTCTACAACATTAGGGGCAACATTATCCCTAAGTGAGGGGACACACCTAAAAACAACCTGTGGGTTAGTTGGTAGAAAAGTCTTAATAACCCGATCATTACTCAGCAAATGCCAATGATTACGAATGATCCTCTTTATTTGATTATGTTGGGTGGAGAAAGTAGTGATAAAGGGCACCAAAGGTGCTCCACCTTTATTTGGCTTTCGAGTTCCCTCACCCAACAAACTAGACCTATCAATTGTGCCAACCTGTTCAATAATGTTTTGTAAGGAATTTGAATCATAGCCCTTCTCCACATGTCTATCATTTAAAACACCTGCCTGGGCCCTATAGTCATCTATCTCTATACAGTTGTGCCTCATCCTTAAGAATTGGATTCTAGGTACTGATTTTAGCCAAGAATCATGGTGGCAACTGTCCAGAGGTATAAAGGCGTTTCTGTCTGTCGTTTGGAAATGCGTAATGGTACTAAAACTCTCTCCCCCTTGGATATATTTAAATCCAAAAAATTGATTTCTTTTTGGTTTGCCTCATAGACATTCTTAATCCCCCTATTGTTGTCATTAATGGAAAAGAACTCATCCAACTGAGGGCTTGTACCATCCCACAGGAGGAGGACATTATCGATATACCTGACCCAAAAAGTCAGATAGGGACTTCGATCAGTAAAGATGAAGTCCTCCTTCCATTTGGCCATAAGTAAGTTAGCCAAGCTAGGTGCGTATTTGGCCCCCATCGCTACGCCACGTTGTTGGCGATAGGATTGAATTTTGAACCAAAAATAATTATGATTAGTTGCGAATTCCAGCAATTCCATAATAAAATTCTGTTGATTGATTGGTATCTTAGACAGGGTTTCCAAATAGTATTTCACAGCCATTAAACCAAGATTGTGAGGTATAATCGTATACAAGGATGTGACATCCGCCGTCACCAACCAAGTATTCTCCTTAGGTTTAAGTTGAGAAAGCAAGCTAATCGTATGTCGTGTATCCTTAAGGTACGATGGCATTTGCTGGACAAGGGGCTGAAGAAAGAAGTCTATATACTTGCCCACCCGGGACGTGATCGAGTCGATGCCATTGACGATCGGATCACCCGCAAGGTAAGTCAGACTCTTATGAATTTTGGGCATGTGGGGCTTTAGGAATCAAGAATATTTTTTCTTGTTTGTTTAAAATATTATTATCTAGACCTTTTTGTAACAGCACCTCTAGTGTTTTCTTATATTTACCCACTGGGTTCCCATTTAGCAGAGTATAGGTATCATGATCGTCCACTACTCTGTGCATTTCCTTAAGGTAGTCACATCTATCCAATAAATAATGATATTTGAAGCGCTTCACAATGTGCATGAAAATGAATATATAAGAATAAATATAAATAGTCAAATAAATCCAGCGGTGAGTAAAAATTCCTATAAAATCCAGCAATCAAAATAGTGTAAAATTATAAAAAAATATAAAAAATTAGTGACACCAAATGTGTAAAAAATTCACATAAAAAATCCACATAAAAATAAATATATAGGGATGTATTCAGAAGGTTCAATTATACAGGTGTAGAATCCTGATTGGTATAGAGCTTTTGATCACTAGCAAAGCTGTTTAAAAACACTTGCTTAATTAAGGTGCTCATTGATAGTACCAATGTGTTTTTTGCTTCTATTCACAACCAATGTGAGAATCATAAACAGGCAGATAAGAGAAAAAAACAATCATTGTGCAATAGTTAGGATACCAAGGTACACAGGCAAACTTCAATCCACTCACGTGTGCCTTATAATGATAAGGCATATGCAGGTTTTACTATAGCAGTCAGCCGCCTTAGACAGGAGCAGCATATGACCTGCATATGCCTTATCATTATAAGGCACACGTGAGTGGATTGAAGTTTGCCTGTGTACCTTGGTATCCTAACTATTGCACAATGATTGTTTTTTTCTCTTATCTGCCTGTTTATGATTCTCACATTGGTTGTGAATAGAAGCAAAAAACACATTGGTACTATCAATGAGCACCTTAATTAAGCAAGTGTTTTTAAACAGCTTTGCTAGTGATCAAAAGCTCTATACCAATCAGGATTCTACACCTGTATAATTGAACCTTCTGAATACATCCCTATATATTTATTTTTATGTGGATTTTTTATGTGAATTTTTTACACATTTGGTGTCACTAATTTTTTATATTTTTTTATAATTTTACACTATTTTGATTGCTGGATTTTATAGGAATTTTTACTCACCGCTGGATTTATTTGACTATTTATATTTATTCTTATATATTCATTTTCATGCACATTGTGAAGCGCTTCAAATATCATTATTTATTCTTTTTAAGTGACTCTGAAAACACTCTCTTTTGATAGCAGCCTCACTTGGTTTTATGTGTAATTATCAGCTATTTAGCATCACAGCGCTTTGTGTTTTATATATATTTTTTCCACATCTATCCAATATTATTCCCCTCCCCCCTTTATCAGCGGGGTGGATTACAAGATCTTTATTCGTACACAGAGAGCCAAGTCCTTCCTCTAAATTCTTACTCATTTTATAGTTTTTCACGTTTATAGATTCCAGATCTCTCAGAACAACATCTCTGAACACTCTCAGAGGTGGGGCTATGACTCCTGGGGGGTTGAATAGGGAAGCATTGGCCAGTCCAGAATGTTGATATTTGATATATCCCCTTTCCCTAATGGGGGCTAAAGCAAAATGTACTTTAATGTTTATTTTACGTACATATTTATGTAGGTCCAAGTAGGTTCGGAATTTATTTAACTTCCTAGGCGGTGCAAATTTCAGACCTTTATTCAGCAAAGATATCTCAGGGTTTGACAGGATTTTACTACTTAAATTAAAAATTTCCTCCCCTTTCACATTCTTTTCCTTTTTTGACTGAACTCTCCTCCCCCTCTAGTTCCTCTTTGCCTTTGACCAATCTTTTTAATCCTTGATTGGACATTTGGACCTGGGAAAACCCCCAGTTCCCCTGTTCCTGATTCCTGTCATTAGGTCTTTTAGGATGATCTCTTACTGGGGCCACCCTAGTATAATAGGTCTCACATTGTATATCTCTTTGACCATATTCATTCAGGTCAAAGTTATTAGGGCCTTCCCTATCTCGTAGGGGAAAGAACCGATTCTGGGTCTCTATATTATAGTCGTACCCTGAATCGCTTCTCCTCCTATCTTGCTGAAGGGCCTGGTATGGATTTTGGGGGGACCCTACGCTGTTTTTCTCCTTGATTTTTGAATAGGTGGATTTTTGGAATTCCACGCCATAATATTTTTGAATAATTACATACCATTGCATGCATTTCAAGAGTTAAAATTATGGAATAAACCAAACTTATGTGCATTTGCTAATTATGCTGCTGAGTACAATGTACGTATTCAAGAAGTGATACCATTGGTGGAATTCAAACCCATGGCTTGAACCTTTGAAGATAGCAGGGCATACCACTACGCTATGCAGCTGAGCACAATCATACATAGAAAATACTATTACTAATGTTTGATTCTATTCATTGTATACAATAATGTTTTGCATTTGAGGCATTAATAACATGGTACAAACCATGCTCATGTGCCACTGGGTAGGGATGAGCCGAACACCTCCGATTCGGTTCGCACCAGAACTTGCGAACAGGCAAAACATTTGTGCGAACACCGTTAAAGTCTATGGGACACGAACATGAAAAATCAAGAGTGCTCATTTTAAAGGCTTATATGCAAGTTCTTGCCATAAAAAGTGTATGGAGACCCGGTCCTGTCCCAGGGGACATGTATCAATGCAATAAAAAGATTTTAAAATGGCCGTTTTTTCAGGAGCAGTGGTTTTAATAATGCTTAAAGTGAAACAATAAAAATGAAATATTCCTTTAAATACCGTGCCTGGGGGGTGTCCTTAGTATGCCTGTATAGTAGCACATCTTTCCCATGTTTAGAACAGCACCGCAGCAAAATTACATTTCTAAAGGAAAAAAATGTTTTAAAACTGCTCGTGACTGTAATGTATTGTCGGATCCTGGCAATATAGATACAAATCATTGAAAAAAATGTTGTGAGTTCCCCCCCAGTCCATTACCAGGCCCTTTTAAGGGTGACTACACGTGAAAAAAAAATTTCGTGGGGGTCCCCCAAAATCCATCCCAGGTCCTTCAGGTCTGGTATGGATATTAAGGGGAACCCTGCACCAAAATTTGAAAAAAAAATGGCGTGGGGGTCCCCCCAAAATTCATACCAGACCCTTATCCGAGCACGCAACCTGGCAGGCCACAGAAAAAGAGGGGGTACGAGAGAACGGCCCCCTCCCTCCCCTCCTGAACCGTACCAGGCCACATGCCCTCAATATGGGGAGGGTGCTTTGGGGTCTTCTCCCCTGAGTCATGTCTCCCTCTGTCGTCTTCTCCTGGTGCTGTCTCTCTTGCCGCCATCTTCTGTCGCCATCTTCTGTCGCCACTGCCTATTTCTCCCGCTGCTGTGTTCTTCCTCGCCGCCCTGTTCTTCCTCGCTGCAGTCTTCCTTCGTTGTGTTGTCACCCGCTGTCTGGCATCTCTTACACAGCCATGGAGCGTGGCCATTCATTGACGTCACATGGAAAAAAAAAGGGGACGGGCTTTCTGTGTGATGTCAATGGATGGTCACGCCTCATGGCTGTGTAAGAGACGCCAGACAGCGGGTGACAACACAACGGAGGAAGACGGCAGCGAGGAAGGACACAGCAGCGGGAGAAGTAGGCAGTGGTGGGAGAGACGGCGACAGAAGATGGTGACAAGAGAGACAGCACCAGGAGAGGATGACGGCGGGAGACACGGCTCGTGGGACAAGACCATTCAGAGCTATTTCACAATAAAGGAATTGTCAAAAACCAGCTATTGCTTTTTGTCACATTTCACTGCTTTTTTTTGGTGAATGGGTAGGGGTACAATGTACCTGATACCCATTCACATGGGGGGGTGGGATCTGGGGGCCCCCTTGTTGAAGGGGGCTTCCAGATTCCAATAAGACCCCCGCCCGCAGACCCCCACAACCACTGGGCAAGGGTTGCGGGGATGAGGCCCCTGTCCCCATCAACATGGGGGGACCCCAAAGCACCCTCCCCATGTTGAGGGCATGTGGCCTGGTACAGTTCAGGAGGGGGATGCTCTCTCATCCCCCTCTTTTCCTGTGGCCTGCCAGGTTGCGTGCTCGGATTAGGGTCTGGTATGGATTTTGGGGGGCTTCATGCCATTTTTTTACTTTTAGCATTGGGAGTTTCCTCCAGGTCCCAAAGAGCCTGGTATAGACCTGGGGGGACCCCATGCAGTTTTTTTGCAATTTTTTGGGGCTGGCATTTTTTTTACTTTTAGTGGGGACACCGCTAATAGCTGATGACTCATTGGTTGTTAAGGATGCGGTGGTTGGCTTCCTCACCCCCCCCCCCCGGTTGGCAACCAGCTATAAACATTGTTCAAATAAGAACCACAAAACACATCAAAAATCGCATCACAAATGCAACAGTTGCATTTCTGGTGCAGTTCCATTGAAATCTATTACCCGCAAATAATGTGAAAAAAGTCCCCAACCCTTTCCAAAAACGCATGACCGCAAAACGCATAGGTGTGAACTAGTACCATAGGAAACCATGTTAAATGGACTGTAGAGTGTTTCTGAAAACTGCAAAAGGCACTAAAAAATGCATAGGTGTGAACCTAGGGTCAGGGCCAGTTCACACTGGAGCGATGCTGGAACCCTGCGAATCCAGTGCGGGTTCCAGCATCGCATACAACTCACAGGCAGTTCACACTGCCATATGCAAACTGCTGGGAGTGTCAGTAGAAAGCTAATGACACCCCCAAAGCAGTTCGCATATCGCAGAGTGAACGGTAAATTCAGACAACACCCATGCGATCCGATTCTGCTGCGGACCAAAAAAAGGGTCCTGTGCGAGTTTGGTCCGAATGCGATACAAATTCAACCATACAATTACACAGACATTGCATGTGATTTGCAGTGTGGGGCAAATCACATCCAATGTCAGACAGCACAGTAGTGTGAACTGGCCCTAAGGTCTCTTTCACACTTGTGCGACTTGTCCTGCGACTCCTGCGTCCATAGACCCCAAGATTACATTCTGGCATTGCTTCAAATCACATCAAATTTGCAGCAAAAAGCATTGCAAAATCGCAGGACTTTCAGGTCACACAAGTGTAAAAGGGGCCTTATGGACCTCAAGTTGTATGAAAAGTCAGCCAAATGTGAAAGGAACCTAATGAAATTAATTGATAACACCTTTGAATTAGGCCCCATTTGCACTTGTGAAACTAATGCCTGTGTAATCTTGCAGTATATGGGACTCAAGTCACATCAAAGTCAAATCAAAGAATTGCAGGGATGAATTTGACCCAGGATGCACAAATGAGAATAGTGCCTAATTCAAAGGTATTATCCGTGAATCTCATTCACACTGCTGCGACCTGAAAGTCACACTATTTTGTTTCCACTTTGCTGCTGCTACTTGGCCCCAACTTCCGGGAATGCCTGTGTAATACTGTGCCCTACTTGTACCTCAAGTCACATGAAAGTCACACCAAAGTAGTACAGATATGAATGGTTATCATTGCGAATCATGGGATACAACTTGTCATGCAACTCGGAGGTCCAAATTTGCTGGAAAAGTTACTCCACTGGGGAACAAGTCATATATAGTTTAACAGAAAGGAGCAGAACAAATGCAGGAAGTGATGTGTGCACATGGGCCAGAAGCAAATGTGTGGTGATGCCAAACAAAACAATGAACCCCACCCACTCCAAATCTAACTACCACATCCACCCCCACATTGAGTAAGCACAAGTACATATCTTATGCTTTACCCAGCAAATGAGCAGCACCTCCTCTTTGCTAAAGAGGGACCTCACCATGTCCACCTAGGTGGAGATCCTGACCAGCACAGGAAGTTACAGGTGATTGCAATGATGCATTTCCAGGTCAGAAGCTGAAACCACGCTCTTTTGATCGCAGCTGTGAATATTTGGTCGCAACCACGATTAGAATTTTTTCTTTTCGTTTACTTGCAGATATGCGAATCTGTATTTCTACATATGATATTTGAAGGTAAATTTTAGGGAGTTCAATAAGAAAAGTTGTCCCTTGGATAGCAGCAGGTGAATTGCAAAGACAAGGCCCAGTTTTGAGACCTAGTTCACACTGACAGTGGGAGGAAATCGTGAAAGTTCAGCTGAACTCACACAATTTCAGTCCCGCATGTCAGTTCCAACTGCGCTGGGGAATTTCAGAGACTTTTGTGCAGGACTTTTTGCCAATACAAATCACACCCCGAAGTCGCCAAAAAGTAGTACAGAAACTACTTTTGGAAATTGCGGTGCCGCACCAATTAGAATGGTGCAATTGCCACCAATTTGACATGTCAAATCGCACCAATGTGAACCATGGCTCACATATACAACACTGCCTATCCACCAGCTGAATTCATTACCTGCAATTCTCCACAGCTGTTATATATATATATATATATATATATATATATATATAAAAAGATTCCACCTTTATCATTTACTTGCAGGTGTGGTGAAGAGATTAGTTTTTTTGGTGCACAAATACATACAGAAATTATAAGATATAAAAGAAAGACATTGCACTTCCCCAAAACCACCACCCCAAAACTAATTAAAAAGAGAAAAAAAAAAACACACAATCAAGCTCAATAATGTACTTTTATTTTGCAAGCAGAAACAAAATTATGGACATTCATTTACTAGCTCTACAGGATATATGGTGCTACATTTAGCAAAACAGTTAGCAATTGGGTTTTAAGGGCCCTGCTCATAGGAGCTTACAATCTAAAATGTGTCTAAACAGAGTGGACGCAGCTTTACTTTCAGTGTATAACAGGTAACATTTCAACTCAACCACCAGCCCACATATTTGTTATCTGCAAGATTATAGAAACATACTTAACAGTCATTCTTACAAAGCATTCCAACTTAATATTAAAAAAGCCACCCGCCTCCAGTCCACAAGCCACACACATACACAGGTGACCATGTTCTGCTGGAAGCTGCATTTCTGTGTACATGATTAAGCAATGAGTTCAAAGAGTAGAAGGTCAGCACATGCTCCCAATCCATGTTTGCATGGTCAGACAGGAACAATACACACACAACATTGACATGGCCACATAAATCCACTTTTGAAGGAAAAAATGCACAAAGATTTCAGCAAACAGCCCCAGTTGGGCATTTGTCAATATGCACAATATCATTCCTTCTCCCCCACAAATCACAGCAAAAATCCTGGCCTTCTCAGGCCAAATAAACCCCCTCTACTGCAGCCCTTTATATAAGATAGGTTGTATTGTTAGCACACTGACAGGCCCACTAGAAGTACACGCCCACCAGTATCTTTCAATCTGCCTCTTCATGTATGTCTAAAGTGATTGCACCTGATGAGCAGGAACACATAATACTATTTGCAACTGTGTTAGCTCTTGGCTATGTGCATCAAATCTCAAATTACAGGCCAAAGATCGAAGTCCATTTGCATGTGCATAAACAAAGCAACAGTTTTCTAAGTATATGTACCTGTGCATTGTAATCCCAACACTTTTAAATGTCCAAGTCCCTGGACATGATTAGTGCTAACAAACATTGACATCAGTCCCTGGCTGCAATGAGCTTCCAATCTAAAGTCCAAAACTAACTTTCTTACATTAGAGACTATTTCGACAGGAGACAAATAAAATACCAGCATGTCTTTGGATTGTGGTGAGAAACCCACACAGGGAGAAGATATAAACTTCAACACAAGCATTGGGATGTTGGGGAATTAAACCAGCAACCCCAGTGCTGCTAGATGGAATTGCTACCCACTTAGCCAGCAGGCAGCCTCACACATGTTGTCTGCATCTCTGTGGTGTGAACCAGTCCTAAGACCATAGCCATGCTCAGTGTCACAAGCAATATACAACATATTGTCTGAAGTCCAAAGCACTGGTCCAAATCATTTGGTGGAGGGGGGATTGTGATGTGGGATTGTTTTTCAGGGGTTGGGCTTGGCCTCTTAGTTCCAGTGAAGGACACTCTTAAGGCATCAGCATACCAAGACTATTGGTATTTTGGACTATTTCATGCTCCCAACTTTGTGGGAACAGTTTGGGGATGGCCCCTTCCTGTTCCAACATGACGGCACACCAGTGCACAAGCAAGGTCCATAATGACATGGATGAGGGAGTTTGGGGTGGAGGAACTTGACTGGCCTGCACCCAACCTGATTGAACACCTTTTGGCTGAATTAGAGCAGAGACTGTGAGCCAGGCCTTATCATCCAACATCAGTGCCTGGCCTCACATATGCACTTCTAGAAGAATGGTCAAACATTCCCACAGACACACTAAACCTTGTGGACAGCCTTCCTAGATGCTGTTCTAGCTGCAAAGGGTGGGCCAAATCAATTTTTAACCCTATGGACTAAGACTGGGCTGCCATTAAAGTTCATGTGTGTGTAAAGGCAGGCGTCCCAATATTTTTGGCTACATACTGTATCTGGCAAGATTTACAATGGTGGTGGAACCCTCCTACACATAAATACTACATTTAGACATAGTTTTAGGACCTGGGAGATGAGACAACTTCTCTACATGAAGCAGCATGTTTGGGATTTGAACCCAGACACTCGGGGATGATTAACAGAAGTTCTAACCTCTAGGTCACAGAGCTGCCACATGTGAAAACCTCCTACATAAAATACTGCATTTCTTTGGACATACAGGTGATGGAATAACATTACTCAAGAGTTATTCTTCTTGATTTATACTGTGATATTTGGTGATTCTTTGTAGGTCAGTGTAGAATAGTGATGTTACCCTCAAATTTTTTGGGAATTACATTTTGATTTCTGATGTTGGTACACATATCACATTTTTTGGGCTCAAATTATGGTGATTTGAAAATAATAAAAAGCACAAAAAATTGTGACTCATTTTAAGTTTGCATCAGCAATGGTATTGTTTGTGGATTGTAAAGACAACTGTGTGAGTTTGGGTAAAGATTTTTGTGAGATGGAGAGTAACAATTGAAAGTGACAGAGAAAAATATATTTTACCAAAACATAAAAACATTCCACATTCTAAAAAACAAAATAGTATAAGTATAAGCAACACTGTTGCAAAGGGAAATTTATTTCAGAGAAAGATACATTTCATCTCAACATTAAAAGGATTTATTTGGGGAAGTTACAATTGTACCATTAGAATCAATGGCTAAAACTTTCATTGGACTATAATAGCGCCAATATTCACTTCCAAAAAATGCTCTTTAACACAGCGCTCATTTTGGTATTTACTATAGGGCCCTGTAAAAAAGACATTGAAGCTAAAATGAGAGCTATTTGCGGGTCTGAGCATGCTCAGTTGTGTTGGCACCTAGTTGTACAAAATGGGGGAATTTATCTCTTCTCAGACTTTTAAAGATATTTCAGTGTAGAAATCACTATTTTCAGGGAACTACTGTATAGTAAATTCGATTTTGGGAGTTTTTTTACCAGTGCTATAGTGAATAACGTTTCAGCGCTAATTGGTGCTGCAGCGCTATAGTAAATGACCCCCAGTGTGTTTTGGGGAGGTATTTAGAGTAACATAGTTCATTTCATTAGTCATTTCATTAGTCTTCTTTGTATTAGTATTTACCTTTTTTGTATTTGATCTTGATTCGTGCACTGTTGATTTCAGTTTATTTTTTTTACTTTTTTTTTCTGTGAAAAAAGCTAAAATAATAAGACTAATGAGAGGTTATCTTCAAGAGCAGGTGCTTTTGTAATCCTCAAGAGTAATTTAACCTCCACTGCAACCTTACAGACAGCTAAAAATATTTTGCCAAATGAAGATATTTAATCAAAATTATCAATTTTTTGACAAAACTTCAGTTTTGTTAATTCCTAAAGATTACTTTCCTATGAGGAGAGATACAAGGCATTCTTTGTAATTGCAGCCAACCTAATAGCAAATTCCTATTAGTAATGTATGAATATTCTAATGTGTAATTTTTTGTATATTTGCACATAATGCCAGAATAACTACATGGATATTTAAATATATTAAAATATGTTAAAATCTGGGAAAAATATAGAGTGTAGTTTATATTTTGAAGGAGTAAAACAAGTACAGTCAGATCAAAAAGTAAATTTCTCATTTTCCTTTTTTGTGATCTTTTTTCTTTTCAAAATTCATTTTTTTTATTATGATTATACATACCTGTTTCATAAAAGCTTCACCTTGCTGCTGATCAAAGGGGAAAAAAGCCTATTTTTGCCATTATTATAGTAGATTGGTTGGACTTTAGCTATTTTCGTTCATTTTTCCTTTCATAGGCAAATAAAGAGGTGAAATACGGAAATGACTCTGCATTAATGCAAACTTTGCTTGACATGTTGAACCATTCTCTGTCCTGTAAAAATGCCAAGTTTGAAAAGCCTTTTAATAAAATTAGGTGCATATTGTCTTGAATGCTTATAATAAAAGCTTCTCTGTGTTCCTGGAGCTGTCATTTATAGAAGAGGAAAAAGGAATCTGTGTGCCACACTGTCAAGGTTGTATTTATCTGGTTTGGCATTTGACCTTTAGTAACCTCCAGGTCATCCTCTAAACCATTGCATATGACCTGCCACATTGCTTAATAGAACTATGGTTTCCTATTAAAAGAAAATATGTGCTTTGTCAATTGATTATAAGCATATCATCACCTACAGTGTTCTCCTAGCCCCCTGCAAAGTTCAACAAATACCTGTTGAACCTGGCATAGTCCACCTGATGTAACTTCCAATGATGGTGTGGCAACAGTGCTGCACTGCTACTGAATTCACAGCAGAGATGCCACTCTCATATAGTACAAACAAATGGCCACTGCCCATGCCTATACTTTTGCAGCAAGGAGCACATAGAAGGGTGACGCATGTCAAACAAAACCAAAAACCAGAAAATTCCCAGCTCAACCCAGCCTGCAACCTACCGAATTATCCTGTCTAACAGTATACGTTAAAAACAGGGGTTTCGTTTGCACACATTTGCAAATATATGCATAAACTGCAGAGCCATTTTACGGCACCCCAATATTATTTGCAGTCCTAACTCTAAATTTTGAGAGCCTCCATAGTAGAAGCACATACATTATAATGGATAGGCAGAGGGCAGGTGAGCCTGGAGAGAGCCCATCCCTTTTTAAAGGCACAAGGGTGCACTGGACACCCAGCATATAGCACAATTGCAGCAAAGATGTCCAGTGCCTCTCGTCACCAGTATTCCAACAGTGCAAACAAATGGCCATGCCTATAACTGGCCTTTGCAGCAAGGAGCACATAGAAGGGTGATACATGTCAAACAAAACCAGTTAATCAGTTTCAGCTACTTTGGTGTTATTGAAATTAACAACAGGTGCACCAGATGGGCAACAATGAGATGACCTCCAAAACAGGAATGGTTTTACAGGTGGAGGCCACTGACATTTTTTTTCCTACTCATCTTTTCTGACTGTTTTTCACTAGTTTTGCATTTGGCTAGGGACAGGGTCACTACTGGTAGCATGAGGCAATACCTGGACCCTATAGAGGTTGCACAGGCAATCCAACTCCTCCAGGATGGCACATCAATACGTGCCATTGCCAGAAGGTTTGCTGTGTCTCCCAGCACAGTCTCAAGAGCACGGAAGAGATTCCAGGAGACAGGTAGTTACTCTAGGAAACCTGGACAGGGCTGTAGAAGGTCCTTAACCCGCCAGCAGGACTTGTATCTGTTCCTTTGTGCAAGGAGTAGCAGGATGGGCACTGTCAGAGCCCTACAAAATAATCTCCAGCAGGCCACTGGTGTGAATGGCTCTGAAAAAACAATCAGAAACTGACTCCATGAGGGTGGCTTGGGGGCCCCACGTACTTTAGTGGGCCATGTGCTCACTGACCATCACCCTGGAGCTCGCTTGGCATTTGCCATTGAACACAGAAATGTTAGCTCACTGTCACCTATACCTTTCAGTGGCTTATGCTGTGTAGGACTTGTCCTCATCCCATGATATGCCAAAGTACCATGGCGTCAATATGTATATGTGGTTTTTAACATGCCTTGCATTTATGCGATTTTGTGTATGCACTTTTTGTCATTGAGTATGCTGTATATGATCTCACAAGGTACAGTGAAATGTTCTTTGTAATGACTATATGAGATAATAACTAATGCGCAAGAACCACAATAGGACAAAATAGACAAGGAGCCGCCAACATAAATGGTATACTCACATAACCTTACTAAACATATAATAGAAAATATGTAGCGCTACCTCAGTCCCAACATGAAACAATATTAATTACTACGTCCAAAGCAAAAATAAACAGGTAAGGCTCCGTACAACAGTGTGTATATGTAAAGTGCAAAGTGAAGCACAAAAAAGTAATTCAATCTCCCACCCGATATGATGGAGAATCCGAACTCACGTGGCAAAGTGTACTAAATAAATCATAATTAGTGTCTCCAAAATTATCCAATCAATATTGAGCATGAAAAACAACCGAACACTAGCAAATAATGATAATGGCATCCAAGTTCACACGTGTGCGATTCACAGATGTAATAAAACAATGCAATTTTTCACAATTTGACAAAGTGCAATGTACGTGATCAAGAAATATAGCTGAAAGACCCCATAATCATAAGGTAGGCACTTCACAATTGTAACTTTCAAACAAGATTGCAACATGTAGTATATATATATAACTAAAAATGTTTAATTCCACGAGTATGCGATTCACAGATGAAAAGCTCAATGCAACTAGAAAAATATAAAATTTCTACCAAAGTGCAATGTGCATATAATAATAATAATGAAATTCATAAAAAATATATAATGTGCAAAAATTCCACGAACGTGCAATTCACATATGTAGTAATTGAATGAAGCAAACATAACATTATAATTTCTAATAAAGTGCAATGTGTATAATAAATAAAAATTATTCAATTATTCAAATTATAATTTCTAATAAGGTGCAATGTGTGTAATGAATAAAAATTATTCAGTGAAGAAAAAATATCTCAAATAGTTGTGAGTTCATATCTTAAAATAAAGTGATATGAAAATAAAATATTCAGGTGTAGTCCAAAAACCTATGAGTGCGGCTTCTGATAACGCTCCCAAAAAATACGGCAAGAAAGAAATTTTCTAAGAAGTACAAAAGTGCTGGTGCAGTGATGAAGAAAACAAACATCTATGAATAGTTCATCCAATCCTGTTCCCAAGTGCGATGTGCAGTGACCACGGTGATCATTTCCCCCAGCCTCTCACCTGTAGTGGCGGCCCCCAGATGGGCCGAGTCACGCTTATGCCCACAGGTGGGCAGCGATATTCTCTCTGGATCAGCTTCCCAAAATACAACTCCCGATCAAGATGTCAGCTCCCTTGGGAGTGGGATTGGAGAAGGATGGGATGATATTCGCCCTCACTTGATCAATAATCTCAGATGGACGTATAAAAGAGAAATGGGCTCCATAGTGTAGTAAGTTTTAAAATAAATTTTAATAATCAATAGCGTCACTTACATGTAATAAACAGCGATTAACAGCTGAGTAAAAAGCTTCCGGGTTCGACGTATAAAAGAGAAATGGGCTCCATAGTGTAGTAAGTTTTAAAATAAATTTTAATAATCAATAGCGTCACTTACATGAAATAAACAGCGATTAACAGCAAAGTAAAAAGCTTCCGGGTTCGGCCGTACCCTAGGAAGCGACGGCACCTGGCTCCTCCTACGCTGATGCGTTTCGTCACACCTCGTGACTTTATCAAAGGGATACGGAGCCAGATGCCATAAGCCAGTATATGTAGTGGCCGCTGTTCCAACAGCAGTGAATCATCGGCTTAGCCGCAGCCTGGACGCATCATAAACAACCAGGAACATCATCATTTCATTATATAAATATCATACATATTAAAAACAGATAAATTAAAAAACGAAAAATGTATAACTTCAAATAAATT
This sequence comes from Aquarana catesbeiana, assembly GCF_042186555.1. Lineage (NCBI taxonomy): Eukaryota > Metazoa > Chordata > Amphibia > Anura > Ranidae > Aquarana > Aquarana catesbeiana. The sequence continues at coordinate 225,108,418 of NC_133324.1, forward strand.
AATGCGAGTAGGAAATAATTAAAAAGGGGTATACAGTTTCTAAACCGCCTAGTACAGATGCACCATCTAGTGGTGAAGCACTCTTACTACAAGAGAGGAAAATATATATCTGAATAAACCAACCAACGGGAATCAGTCTAATAGGGAATGGTTGGAAGAGGAATATAATTAAAAAGCCTAATGCCTATGTGCCCTCCGGTGGTGAGGAAATGTCACTACAGAGAAAAGAACATATAAATCTGAATCGACCATATGCAGGGGATTAATCCCACACATAATCCAATAATAACTAAATAGTAATGCGGCTATACCTCAATACAATGGTGACATCAAATAAGCAAAAAAAAAATATATATACATATATATCTCTTCTAAAATCTATCCCAAAAAAGTTTTAATTAATTTTTTGAAATAAAATAAGACACCTTAAAATTAAAACAAAGTGAAAAAACTGTTAAAAATCAGGCAGCCCTAGCTACCCTATTAACGCATACAAGGAGAATCTATTCATGTAAATATATAAACTCCTAATGCCAAGTCAGTACCAAACCACAGACTATGACTAATTACAATGTAACCTTCCGCCTCAACGAACACGACAAATAGGTTATAAAATATTAGCGTCATAGTTAAAAATTAGAGATAAAACAATTAAGATCGAATTCTACGTAAAGTCCTGATGGCGATAAAGTGCGTAATTTATAAATCCATCTTGACTCAGCCTGACTAATCTTGACAATTTTGTTGTCACCCCTCCAATGGGGTTTGTATTTTTCTATCCCACAAATTTTCAGTGTCAAGGGATAACTATTGTGATATTTCGCATAGTGCTTTGGTAAACTGTGTTTATCAAAGCTTTTTTTAATGTTTTCAACATGTTCCCTCAACCTCTTCCAGAGTGCTCTCTTCGTCCTACCCACATATTGAATGCGGCAGGGGCACTCTAATAGGTAGACAACTCCCTCACTTCTACATGAGATAAAATCTTCTATCATGTAGTTCTGTGATGTTACTGTTGAGGTAAAACTGGCTTTCTTTTTCTTATTTTCTTTCGTATGTCGGCATGCAAAACAGTTTTTACACGGATAATATCCCTTACCCTCAAAGAAGGAGAACTTTTTCTTCTCTGGAGGGTCCAGGACATTTTTTGCCAAACGATCCCTCAAGGCGGGTGCTTTTCTATATACAAATTTAGGTATATCTGGCAAGATAGTGCCCAAATGTCTAACTGTCTTTAATATGCTCCAGTGCTTTCTAAAAATCCTCTCTAACTGTTTATATTGGATATTAAAATCCATAATAATAGGTATATTATCCTCACGAGTCGAGTTCTTAATATTATCTTGTATTAGTTTCTCTCGATCCAATGATGCAACATCCTTTATTTTTTCTTCAATAAATTCGACATGATATCCCTTCATGATAAATCTCTCGCCGATCATCTTGGCTTGTTCGAGGAAAGTGTCTTTGGATGTGCAATTGCGCCTCAGTCTGACCAACTGGCCCTTCGGTATGTTATCTAGCCAAGCCGAATGATGACAGCTATGCAAGGGCAAATAGCTATTCCTGTCCACAGTTTTGAAATGGGTCTGGGTAGTTAACTTGGTTCCTTCCTTCTTTATTTCCAGATCTAAAAAGTTAATTTTCTTGTCACTAATTTCCCAAGTAAGTTTTATGTTTCTGTTGTTGGTATTAAGACTAAAACAGAAGTCCATTAAGCTCTCTCTACTTCCACTCCAAATAACAATAATGTCATCTATAAAACGTTTAAATATTATTAGCTGATGTGGTAAATTGTTGTATAATGCTTCCTCCTCCCATTCTGACATATATATGTTAGCAACGCTGGGCGCATACTTAGCACCCATCGCGATTCCACAGATTTGTTTATAATAAATGCTGTTATGCCAAAAATAATTGGAATCTAGACTGAATTTTAGACAATCCAATAGGAATCTCCTTTTATACACTTCAAGCTACTTAAATTTCTAAGGGCCCATTTGGTCGCTTGTATGTCCTCATCACGATTAATGATGGTATAGAGTGAAAATACAAAGTTTTTTCACTTTGTTTTAATATTAAGGTGTCTTATTTTGGTTCAAAAAATTAATTAAAATTTTTTTGGGATAGATTTTAGAAGATATATATATATATATATATATATATATATATATATATATATATATATATATACATATATAATTTTTTTTGCCTATTTGATGTCACCATTGTATTGAGGTATAGCCGCATTACTAAAACAGGGGTGGGGGGGGGTGCTGCGCTAACCAGAGGTGCTCCTGTAAATGATGTATGTAGAGGACTCCTATAAAGGTGGTCTAGCTAGTATAGGGAATGTCAGTATCAGAATGTCAATCATATATCATGCTGCTATTCCCATAATACATCCATAAGTGCAAAATAAAGCAAATTGTGCAATAGACAAATGGATAGATCCTGTGCAGATAAATAATGCGTATACGCCGATAAACCTCAAATTAATATTCAGACATGAACTTAAACGATTGCAGTACAAACAATCAAATGAACAACACATTCAAATGTGCAACCTAAATGTATCAATTAAAGCATGCAAAAAACGCATGAAAAGTGCATGGTGCATAAGTGACCTTGAAACACTCTATTAAATCACACAGTTTATCAACAATATGTAATCCTCTGTAAAAATTCCAAATAACATGCAACTATGTGCATAAGTGCAAGAGCCCAAAATATTAATATAAAAGTATAAAAGTGATGGTGTCCATAGTACAAAAGTGATAAAGTCCTTTTAGTGCAATATAAAGGGTTCAGTGTGCTTAAAACAATAAAGGTGGGGTGCCAGGAAGAATTATTAAAATCTGTGTCCTCTTCGTGTCTATATCACACTCAAGTAAGCAGTGGCCCCTTACCTAGTGGTGCTAGGTCAACCGCAAAGATCAACTGCAGGTGGTTGTGATCTTTACTTAGGGTCCTGGACTGCGCGGGTTCTATCCCTGCTTCCACGCCTGGTGGTGCTCGGTAATACCGCAAACTCATGCAGATGGCTGTGGTCTTTAAATGTGGTCCTAGACCAGCGCGGGTCCTATCTCCGCCTCTGTGCCTCACATATGGGTGTACCAATAATAAGGACAAGGGGGTACCACATATTGTAGTATGTTAAAGGATAGAGCTTTATTACATACAGGGGATCCCCTGATGAAGTCACGTGATTGGTGACATCACGTGTAGGGACGAAATGGGCACTTCATATTGACTGAGGCTAACGAGCTCGCCACTCGTGGGATTTAAGCACCGGTCTGATATTTTTTCAATGTGAGTACCTGTATCTGTTTGTAATAAAGCTCTATTCTTTAACATACTACACTATGCAGTACCCCCTTGTCCTTTATTATTGGTCTATCCATTTGTCTATTGCACAATTTGCTTTATTTTGCACTTATGGATGTATTATGGGAATAGCAGCATGACATATGATTGACATTCTGATGCTGACATTCCCTATACTAGCTAGACCACCTTTATAGGAGTCCTCTACATACATCATTTACAGGAGCATCTCTGGTTAGCGCAGCACACCCCCCCCCCCCCTGTTTTATTTATGGTTTGGGTTTTGTTTGTTCCCAATTTTCGGTGCATGCAGCTGTCCATACATTTTGTGTTTGCACGTTCTTTCTCCATTACGGTAGCGCAGGAATATTCCCATCACATAGCCGCATTACTATTTAGTTATTATTGGATTATGTGTGGGATTAATCCCCTGCATATGGTCGATTCAGATTTATATGTTCTTTTCTCTGTAGTGACATTTCCTCACCACCGGAGAGCACATAGGCATTAGGCTTTTTAATTATATTCCTCTTCCAACCATTCCCTATTAGACTGATTCCCGTTGGTTGGTTTATTCAGATATATATTTTCCTCTCTTGTAGTAAGAGTGTTTCACCACTAGATGGTGTATCTGTACTAGGCGGTTTAGAAACTGTATACCCCTTTTTAATTATTTCCTACTCGCATTAATTTATTTGAAGTTATACATTTTTCGTTTTTTAATTTATCCGTTTTTAATATGTATGATATTTATATAATGAAATGATGATGTTCCTGGTTGTTTATGTTGTGTCCAGGCTGCAGCTAAGCCGATGATTCCCTGCTGTTGGAACAGCGGCCGCTACATATACTGGCTTATGGCATCTGGCTCCGTATCCCTTTGATAAAGTCACGAGGTGTGACGCAACGCATCAGGGTAGGAGGAGCCAGGTGCCGTCGCTTCCTAGGGTACGGCCGAACCCCGAAGCTTTTTACTCTGCTGTTGATCGCTGTTTATTTCATGTAAGTGACGCTATTGATTACTACACTATGGAGCCCATTTCTCTTTTAAACGTCCATCTGAGATTATCAATCAAGTGAGGGCGAATATCATCCCATCCTGCTCCAATCCCACTCCCAAGGGAGCTGACATCTTGATCAGGAGTTGTATTTTGGGAAGCTGTTCCAGAGATAATATCCCTACCCACCTGTGGGCATAAGCGTGACTCGGCCCATCTGGGGGCCACCACTACAGGTGAGAGGCTGGGGGAAACGATCACCGTGGTCACTGCACATCGCACTTGGGAACAGGATTGGATGAACTATTCATAGACGTTTGTGTTCTTCATCACTGCACCAGCACTTTTGTATTTCTTAGAAGATTTCTTTCTTCCCGTATTTTTTGGGAGCGTTATCAGAAGCCGCACTCATAGGTTTTTGGACTACACCTGAATATTTTTATTTTCATATCAATTTATTTTAAGATATGAACTCACAACTATTTGAGATATTTTTTGAAATTATAATTTGAATAATTGAATAATTTTTATTTATTATACACATTGCACTTTAATAGAAATTATAATTATATGTTTGCTTCATTCAATTACTACATATGTGAATTGCATGTTCGTGGAATTTTTGCACATTATATATTTTTTATGAATTTCATTATTATTATTATATGCACATTGCACTTTGGTAGAAATTTTATATTTTTCTAGTTGCATTGAGCTTTTCATCTGTGAATCGCATACTCGTGGAATTAATCATTTTTAGTTATATATACACTACATGTTGCAATCTTGTTTGAAAGTTACAATTGTGAAGTGCCTACCTTATGATTATGAGGTCTTTCAGCTATATTTCTTGATCACGTACATTGCACTTTGTCAAATTGTGAAAAATTGCATTGTTTTATTACATCTGTGAATCGCACACGTGTGAACTTGGATGCCATTATCATTATTTGCTAGTGTTCGGTTGTTTTTCATGCTCAATATGGATTAGATAATTTTGGAGACACTATTTATGATTTATTTAGTACACTTTGCCACGTGAGGTTGGATTCTCCATCATATCGGTGGGAGATTGAATTACTTTTTTGTTCTTCACTTTGCACTTTACATATACACTGTTGTACGGAGCCTTACCTGTTTATTTTTGCTTTGGACGTAGTAATTAATATTGTTTCATGTTGGGACCGAGGTAGCGCTACATATTTTCTATTATATCTTTGTAATGACTGCTTTTTGGTATACATCTCTCATTTTAAGCCCCAAAACCCCCCTTTTTGTCGGATATTATGTAATAAATGCATACAAGTAATACTGTGCTTTATATCCTATGTGCCTACTCTATATAGTGATTGGCCTCATTCAGAGTCCCCCTTACCAAAATTCTCTTTCTTTCTGTCCAAATTTGGGATGGAGGCCAATTACTGATGGTACCACGGACCACGTCATTTTTTTCTTTCTGTAATTTTGGGTGGAAGACACTCCCGGTCATTTAGTGGTCTGCATATACCACCATATACCAATTGCTGCCACTTGGTATACAAAGGGGAACCAGGGGTATATTTTCATACGCCCCAGGTGTGTACTCACGTTTTTTCATTTCTTTTGTTCACATATGGGGATGGAGTTGCATGAGTGCATGCGTCTCATACTAAGTCACATACTAAGTCTCCAACTCTTCTTAGTATATTCATATAGGGATGGAGAGGTCCATTTGACCATTTAGCAGTTTGCTAAGTATCTTTCAATTGCATTTTTGCAATCCATGATAGATCTGATCATGGTTTTTATTATACATTAAAATCTCTTGAGTCTCATGACATACCAACATATTTCTTTTTTATTTCAATCCATCATCTCTCGTTCCTAATACCCTGTTCCACATGGTAGGGTCTGTTTAGTGTGTGCAGGCATTGTTGGGCTGCTTACCCGTGTGTCCCCTGGGAGCTGTGATGCGATTTTGGCGCCCCTCCCTCTACCCTCTGTTTCATTCCTCCCTGTTTGCGGTGGATGGAGGTGGTGGTTTGGGCGGGTTTGATCCTCATCGCATCGGCGCCAAGTTACCGCTTGGTGTATGTGACATCTTTGGATGTTGCTCCGCATGAACAGGTTTTTCTTTCCATCCAGGCTGACATTTGGGAGGTATATGAGCCTGTATGGGTGGATCCTTTCACTCTGGCAAAGACGCCTTCCCTTTCTTGCCAAGCCCACATGACACTGGGCGGGAGACGTTGTATCAGCTGGGAGCATTTAACTCACTTTATTTGGTGTCTGTGTGTCTTTCTGGCAGCACCTTACATGCAAGCATTTCACCTATACTTTTAGCACTATGTCTTTCTTTTCCTTTTGGTTTCTACATCATCTCACCCAGGATGTGTTACTTTCTTTTCTTTCTCATACTCGATTGTTTTTTGAGTATCTGTTCTTTCGTTCATGTTTAGTTTTTCCCTTCACTTGACCTGGTGTACAGGGGTGGATTCAGGGGGAGGGAGCAACAGGGCAATTGCCCCCTCCGAGAATGGGCAAGTGAGAGCGCAGGCGGGCGGTTCCGTGTGCAGCACGGTCAGTGAACGGGCGGGTGAGAGAGTGGGCGGGCAGCTGGGCAGCTCGGTGTGTGAGCGGGCTGCTGGCCAATCAGGGAGCTAGCGGGCAGGGGAGCAGAGAGATGACATCATCTCTCACCGCCCGGCGCCCACCCTGCATCTCTGCAGTTCTGCCCTCACTGTGCAGGCAGCCGTGGGCAGCAGAGAGATTACATCATCTCTCTGCTTCCTGACTGGTAATCTGCTGCCTGACTCTGGGACACAGTAAGAGACCACCTTAGCAGGAAAGTGACACAGCAAGTGACAATTGTAGCAGGTAAGTGACAATTCGCAACGTGTGGCATGTGACAATCCGCAACGTGTGGCAGGTGACGTGGCAAGTGACAATCTGCATCTGGTGACAGGCGACGTCGCAAGTGACAATTCGCAAAATATGTGGCAGGTGACGTGGCAAGTGATAATCCGCAACATGTGACAGGTAATGTGGCAAGTGACAATCTGCATCTGGTGGCAGGCGACGTGGCAAGTGACATGCTCACTGCTCCCACTGATTCTGCATTATGAGTTGAACTATTTCATTTTATAAAACAATGTAATAATAGAAATAATGCGCTTCAATCATTCTGACACCATAACAACCATGGTGCCGTGATGATTGAAGCGCCAACACCAGCTATTTCCCTGATAAATTGCCCCCCCAAAAAAACGTATTTTCTGGCAGTGCCCCTCCCGAGACTAGACTCTGGATCTGCCCCTGGTGGTGTATGGGTTTTCTACACTTCTCATCAATAATATTATACATTTAATATATACTACTGATTTTAATCCACAGAAGTGTTAGCTCACTGTCACCTATATTTGCACATTATATTTGGGAAATCCACAGTGCTGCCAGCTTGTCCACTAGGGATAGGAGAACGGTTCGGCCCGAGCATAAGTTCGGGGTGAACTTTGGTTTTTCGGACGTTAGGCAAACACCGAACAATATGTGGTGTTCGGGGCAAATTCGAAAGCCACGGAACCCCGTTAAAGTCTATAGGACACTAACATGAAAAATCAAAAGTGCTAATTTAAAGGCTCATATGCAAGTTATTGTCATAAAAAGTTTTTGGGTACCCGAGTCCTGCCCCAGGAGACATGTATCAATGCAAAAAAAAGTTTTAAAAACGCCCGTTTTTTTCAGGAGCAGTGATTTTAATAATGCTTAAAGTGAAACAATAAAAATTAAATATCCCTTTAAGTATGGAAATGTATGGCAGACCCTTATCTGAGCACGCAACCTGGCAGGCCGCAGGAAAAGAGGGGGACGGGAGAGCACCCCCCCTCCTGAACCGTACCAGGCCGCATGCCCTTAACATGAGGAGGGTGCTTTGGAGTAGCCCCCCAAAGCACCTTGTCCCCATGTTGATGGGGACAAGGGCCTCATCTCCACAACCCTTGCCCAGTGGTTATGGTGGTATGTGGGTGGGGGCTTATCGGAATCTGGAAGACCCCTTTAACAAGGGGACCCCCAGATCCTGGCATGAAGGGTCTGGTATGGATTTTGGAGGGACCCTTAAGCCATTTTTTTAAAATTTGGTGCGGGGTTCCCCTTAAAACCCATACCAGACCTAAAGGGCCTGGTATGGATTTTGGGGGGACCTCCACGCAATTGTTTATTTAAATTTTTGGTTCGGGGTTCCCCTTAATATTCATACCAGACCCAAAGGGCCTGATAATGGACTAGGGGGCCCATGCCATTTTTTTCAATGAGTTTTATCTATATTGCCGAGACCCGACAATTCATTACAGCTGCGATCAGTTTTAAATTACTTTTTTCCTTTAGAAATGTCATTTTGCTGTGGTACTGTTCTAAACACGGAAAAACTGCGCCACTTTACAGGCATACTATAGACAACCCCCCAGGCACAATATTTAAAGGAATATTTCATTTTTATTGTTTCACTTTAAGCATTATTAAAATCACTGCTCCTGAAAAAACACCCGTTTTTAAAACTTTTTTGCATTGATACATGTCCCCTGGGGCAGGACCTGGGTCCCCATACACTTTTTATGAAAATAACTTGCATATAAGCCTTTAACCACTTGACAACTGGGCACTTAAACCCCCTTCCTAACCAGACCAATTTTCAGCTTTTGGTGCTCTCACATTTTGAATGACAATTACTCAGTCATGCAACACTGTATCTTTATGAAATTTTTGTCCTTTTTTTCACACAAATAGAGCTTTCTTTTGGTGGTATTTAATCACTGCTGGGTTCTTTATTTTTTGCGCCGTAAAAGAAAAAATACCGAAAAATCTGTAAAAAAATACATTTTTCTTCATTTCTGTTATAATATTTTGCAAATTAGTAATTTTTCTTCATATATTTTGGCCAAAATTTATACCGCTACATATCTTTGGTAAAATTAACCCAAATCGGTGGATATTATTTGGTCTTTTTGAAAGTTATAGAGTCCAAAAGCTATGGTGCGAATATCTGAAAATTGATCACACCTAATTTCTTGAGACCCTAACATGCCAGAAAAGTACAAATACCCCCCAAATGACCCCTTTTTGGAAAGAAGACATTCCAAGGTATTTAGAAAGATGCATGGTGAGTTTTTTGAAGTTGTCATTTTTTCCCACAATTCTTTGCAAAATCAAGGTTTTTTTTTTACTTTTTTTTTTTTTCCACAAAATTGTCATATTAGCAGGGTATTTCTCACAGACCGCATATGCATACCACAAATTACACCCCAAAACACATTCTGCTATTACTCCCGAGTATGGTGATACCACATGTGTGAGACTTTTACACAGCGTGGCCACATACAGAGGCTCAACATGCAGGGGAGCACCTTCAGGCGTTCTGGAGCACCCAGGCCAATTCTGACATTTCTCTCCTACATGTAAAAATCATCATTTATTAGCTAGAAAATTACTTAGAACCCCAAAACATTATATATGTTTTTTTAGCAAAGACCCTAGAGAATACAATGGCGGTCGTTGCAACTTTTTATCTCGCACGGTATTTGCGCAGCAATTTTTTTAACGCGTTTTTTTTGGAAAAAAAACAGTTTTGTGCTTTACAAAAACCAAAACAATAAAGTTAGCCCAATGTTTTTGCATAATGTGAAAGATGAAGTTACGCCAAGTAAATAGATACCCAACATGTCACCCTTCAAAATTGCACGCGCTTGTGGAATGGCGCCAAACTTTGCTACTCAAAAATCCCCATAGGCGACGCTTTAAAATTTTTTACTGGTTACATGTTTTGAGTTACAGAGGAGGTCTAGGGCCAAAATTATTGCTCTCGCTCTACCGATCGCAGCGATACCTCACATGTGTGGTTTGAACACGTTTTCATATGTGGGCGGGACTTACGTATGCGTTCGCTTCTGCATGCGAGCACACAGGGACAGGGGCGCTTTAAAAAATTTTTTTTTTTTATTGTTCATTTTACTTTATTTATTTTAGTTTGATGCTTTTTTCCCAAAAAAAAAATTTTTGACCACTTTTATTCCTATTACAAGGAATATAAATATCCTTGTAATAGGAATATGGCATGACAGGTCCTCTTTACAGTGAGATATGGGGTCAATAAGACCCCACATCTCACCTCTAGGCTGGGAAGCCTGAAATTAAAAAAAAAAAAAAAAAAAAAAGATCCTGGCTTCGATCGTAGCGGTGAGTCGGTAGAAGCACCGCAAGGCGGCAGGAAGGGGGGACGTCCCCTCTCGCCTCCCGTAAGAATGATCAAGCAGTGGAACAGCTGCTATGATCGTTCTCATGGTGTAGGGAATCGCGGGCTGAAAAAGCTGATATCTGAATGATGCCTGTAGCTGCAACCATCATTCAGATATCTCCGCACAAAGTCAAGGACGTTGTATGACAGCCGGCGGGCCGGAAGTGGTTAAAACGCTTTTTTTTTTTAACACAAAGTTGTCCATTTATACAATATTTCTACCACATAACATGTACATACCAAAAATGACACCCCGAAATAGATTCTCCTACTCCTCCTGAGTACAGCGATACCACATGTGTGAGACTTCCACAGCCTGGCCACATACAGAGGCCGAGTACAGCCGAGCATGGCTCAGCATGGCAGGGTATGGCGGAGTATGGCGGAGTATGGCGGAGTATGGCGGGGTATTGCGGAGTATGGCGGGGTATTGCAGAGTATTGTGGGGGTATTGCAGAGTATTGCACAGCATTGCAGTAGTGAGGGATGGCTGAGCATGGATGGATGGATGGATGGATGTCTCTGTGCAGCGCTGTGGGCACTACACATACAGCCCACAGCGCTGCTGACATCCATCCGTCCCCCTCCCCGCTCACTGTGTACCGATCGGTACACAGGAGGGGAGGAGAGGAACCGGTGTCATCAGATGACGCCGGTCTGTTTACATGTGATCGCGCCGTCATTTGACGGCTCGATCACATGGTAAACGGCCGCGATCAGCGGCCATTTACCGGGATCCGTGATGCGCCGGGTCCCCTGGACCCGGCGGTCACAGATGTGTTCGGGTGCGCGCCCCAGGGGGTGCGCGAGAGGGGAATTCTGGGAGGACGTCATAGTACGCCCTCCCAGAGTTATCCAACCGCCCTGCAGCCGTCATTCGGCTATGGGCCGGTTGGTAAGTGGTTAAAATGAGCACTTTTGATTTTTCATGTTCGTGTCCCATAGACTTTAACGGTGTTCGTTTGTTCCTCCGAATTTTGCCTGTTCGGATGTTCTGGTGCGAACTGAACCGGAGGGTATTTGGCTCATCCTTATTGTCCACATGTCTCTAGCTCAGCTCCCATGCCAGACATCTCAAGCAGCTCCGATCCTCTGTTCACATCTTTGCAGTTGATGTGAGTATTTATAGGGATGTCCATTCTGTCCCTTACACCCATTACTTACCCCTATTATTTAGCTACAATATTATACCATATGGTTATGTCTCTTTATAGATCACCATTGTGCTTACTCTGTATTGTGATTGGCCTCATTCAAAGTCCCCCTGTCCAAAATTCTCTTTCTTTTTGAACACCAGTCCACCACTGGTGCCCTGTGCTTTTCACAGATGAGAGCATTCTCACCCTGAGCACATGTGACAGACAAGAAAGGATCTGGAGAAGCTGTGGCGAACATTTTGTGGCCTGCAACATCGTTTAGCATGACCGGTTTGGTGGTGGGTCAGTGATGGTCTGGGGTGGCATATCCATAGAGGGATGCACAGACCTCTACAGGCTAGACAATTGCACCCTGACTGCCATTAGGTATCCTTGGACCCATTGTCAGACCCTACGCTGGTGCAGTGGGTACTGGGTTCCTCCTGGTGCACGACAATGCCCGGCCTCATGTGGCGAGAGTATGCAGCCAGTTCCTGGAGGATGAAGGAATTGATACCATTGAATGGCCCGCACGCTCACCCAGGGCCGATCCTAGGGTCACCGGCGCCTGGGTGCAGAAATATTTCTGGCGCCCCCACATGGGCGTGGTCATCTTACCAACTCCACCCCTTTACAAATGATTCTATGGCAACGACTCAAATACAGAGCTGCTCCCCTAAGAAGTCTTTGTTACCCTGAAATCCTCCCATGATCTCTTAACAATAAAGAAAATACAGGAAGAGAGAACACTAATGAGACCTGGAGAGGAACCTCTCTGATGCACACAGAGAGGGCTTCTGTTAGAAAGAGTCCCCAGACATAATACAGGATACGGTCAAAGACTGCAGACATGATACAAGAGCTGGACAGAGACTGCAGACATAGTACAGGAGATGATCAGAGACTGCAGACATGATACAGGAGATGATCAGAGACTGCAGACATAGTACAGGAGATGATCAGAGACTGCAGACATGGTACAGGAGATGATCAGAGACTGCAGACATGGTACAGGAGATGATCAGACTGCAGACATGGTACAGGAGATGATCAGAGACTGCAGACATGGTACAGGAGAAGATCAGAGACTGCAGACATAATACAGGAGATGATCAGAGATTGCAGACATAATAAAGGAGATGATCAGAGACTGCAGACGTGGTACAGGAGATGATCAGAGACTGTAGACATAGTACAGGAGACGATCAGAGACTGCAGACATAGTACAGGAGATGATCAGAGACTGCAGACATGGTACAAGAGCTGGACAGAGACTGCAGACATAGTACAGGAGATGATCAGAGACTGCAGACATGGTACAAGAGCTGGACAGAGACTGCAGACATAGTACAGGAGATGATCAGAGACTGCAGACATGGTACAAGAGCTGGACAGAGACTGCAGACATAGTACAGGAGATGATCAGAGACTGCAGACATAGTACAGGAGATGGTCAGAGACTGCAGACATAGTACAAGAGCTGGACAGAGACTGAGACATAGTACAGGAGATGGTCAGAGACTGCAGACATAGTACAGGAGATGGTCAGAGACTGCAGACATAGTACAGGAGATGATCAGAGACTGCAGACATAGTACAGGAGATGATCAGAGACTGCAGACATGGTACAGGAGATGATTAGAGACTGCAGACATGGTACAGGAGATGATCAGAGACTGCAGACATAGTACAGGAGACGATCAGAGACTGCAGACATGGTACAGGAGATGATCAGAGACTGCAGACATAGTACAGGAGATGATCAGAGACTGCAGACATAGTACAGGAGATGGTCAGAGACTGCAGACATAGTACAGGAGATGATCAGAGACTGCAGACATAGTACAGGAGATGGTCAGAGACTTCAGACATAGTACAGGAGATGATCAGAGACTGCAGACATAATACAGGAGATGATCAGAGACTGCAGACATAATAAAGGAGATGATCAGAGACTGCAGACGTGGTACAGGAGATGATCAGAGACTGTAGACATAGTACAGGAGACGATCAGAGACTGCAGACGTGGTACAGGAGATGATCAGAGACTGTAGACATAGTACAGGAGACGATCAGAGACTGCAGACATGGTACAGGAGATGATCAGAGACTGCAGACATAGTACAGGAGACGATCAGAGACTGCAGACATGGTACAGGAGATGATCAGAGACTGCAGACATAGTACAGGAGATGATCAGAGACTGCAGACATAGTACAGGAGATGGTCAGAGACTGCAGACATAGTACAGGAGATGATCAGAGACTGCAGACATAGTACAGGAGATGATCAGAGACTGCAGACATAGTACAGGAGATGATCAGAGACTGCAGACATAGTACAGGAGATGGTCAGAGACTTCAGACATAGTACAGGAGATGATCAGAGACTGCAGACATAATACAGGAGATGATCAGAGACTGCAGACATAATAAAGGAGATGATCAGAGACTGCAGACGTGGTACAGGAGATGATCAGAGACTGTAGACATAGTACAGGAGACGATCAGAGACTGCAGACGTGGTACAGGAGATGATCAGAGACTGTAGACATAGTACAGGAGACGATCAGAGACTGCAGACATGGTACAGGAGATGATCAGAGACTGCAGACATAGTACAGGAGACGATCAGAGACTGCAGACATAGTACAGGAGACGATCAGAGACTGCAGACATGGTACAGGAGATGATCAGAGACTGCAGACATAGTACAGGAGATGATCAGAGACTGCAGACATAGTACAGGAGATGGTCAGAGACTGCAGACATAGTACAGGAGATGATCAGAGACTGCAGACATGGTACAGGAGATGATCAGAGACTGCAGACATGGTACAGGAGATGATCAGAGACTGCAGACATGGTACAGGAGATGATCAGAGACTGCAGACATGGTACAGGAGATGATCAGAGACTGCAGACATAATACAGGAGATGATCAGAGACTGCAGACATAATAAAGGAGATGATCAGAGACTGCAGACGTGGTACAGGAGATGATCAGAGACTGTAGACGTGGTACAGGAGACGATCAGAGACTGCAGACATGGTACAGGAGATGATCAGAGACTGCAGACATGGTACAGGAGATGATCAGAGACTGCAGACATACTACAGGAGACGATCAGAGACTGCAGACATGCTACAGGAGATGATCAGAGACTGCAGACATAGTACAGGAGATGATCAGAGACTGCAGACATGGTACAGGAGATGATCAGAGACTGCAGACATGGTACAGGAGATGATCAGAGACTGCAGACATAGTACAGGAGATGGTCAGAGACTGCAGACATGGTATAGGAGATGATCAGAGACTGTAGACATAGTACAGGAGATGATCAGAGACTGCAGACATGGTACAGGAGATGATCAGAGACTGCAGACATGGTACAGGAGATGATCAGAGACTGTAGACATGGTACAGGAGATGATCAGAGACTGCAGACATGGTACAGGAGATGATCAGAGACTGTAGACATAGTAGAGGACATGGTCAGAGACTGTAGACATGATACAAGAGACAGTCAGAGACTGCAGACATAGTACAGGAGATGGTCAGAGACTGCAGACATGGTACAGGAGATGATCAGAGACTGCAGATATGATACAAGAGAAGGTCAGAGACTGCAGACATGGTACAAGAGAAGGTCAGAGACTGCAGATATAATACAGGAGATGGTCAGAGACTGCAGACATAGTACAGGAGATGATCAGAGACTGCAGACATAGTACAGGAGATGATCAGAGACTGCAGACATGATACAGGAGATGGTCAGAGACTGCAGACATGATACAAGAGAAGGTCAGAGACTGCAGACATAGTACAGGAGATGATCAGAGACTGCAGACATGATACAGGAGATGATCAGAGACTGCAGATATAATACAGGAGATGGTCAGAGACTGCAGTTCCTATGGACATTAGTAGATAATGGCCGATTGGCCCTCTCACCTGACCCAGCGATGGTTCCTCTGATCAGGAGTAAGCTCACTCTGAATTGCCCGTGGTGACTCCGCTGGGTAGCACCCAGATCTGTATTCTGGCAATGACTCCATTCCTTTCTCCGCCAGGGATGGCACCAGGCATGGTACAAGAGAAGGTCAGAGACTGCAGATATAATACAGGAGATGGTCAGAGACTGCAGACATAGTACAGGAGATGATCAGAGACTGCAGACATAGTACAGGAGATGATCAGAGACTGCAGACATGATACAGGAGATGGTCAGAGACTGCAGACATGATACAAGAGAAGGTCAGAGACTGCAGACATAGTACAGGAGATGATCAGAGACTGCAGACATGGTACAGGAGATGATCAGAGACTGCAGACATAGTACAGGAGACGATCAGAGACTGCAGACATGGTACAGGAGATGATCAGAGACTGCAGACATAGTACAGGAGATGATCAGAGACTGCAGACATAGTACAGGAGATGGTCAGAGACTGCAGACATAGTACAGGAGATGATCAGAGACTGCAGACATAGTACAGGAGATGATCAGAGACTGCAGACATAGTACAGGAGATGGTCAGAGACTTCAGACATAGTACAGGAGATGATCAGAGACTGCAGACATAATACAGGAGATGATCAGAGACTGCAGACATAATAAAGGAGATGATCAGAGACTGCAGACGTGGTACAGGAGATGATCAGAGACTGTAGACATAGTACAGGAGACGATCAGAGACTGCAGACGTGGTACAGGAGATGATCAGGGACTGTAGACATAGTACAGGAGACGATCAGAGACTGCAGACATGGTACAGGAGATGATCAGAGACTGCAGACATAGTACAGGAGACGATCAGAGACTGCAGACATGGTACAGGAGATGATCAGAGACTGCAGACATAGTACAGGAGATGGTCAGAGACTGCAGACATAGTACAGGAGATGATCAGAGACTGCAGACATAGTACAGGAGATGATCAGAGACTGCAGACATAGTACAGGAGATGATCAGAGACTGCAGACATAGTACAGGAGATGGTCAGAGACTTCAGACATAGTACAGGAGATGATCAGAGACTGCAGACATAATACAGGAGATGATCAGAGACTGCAGACATAATAAAGGAGATGATCAGAGACTGCAGACGTGGTACAGGAGATGATCAGAGACTGTAGACATAGTACAGGAGACGATCAGAGACTGCAGACATGGTACAGGAGACGATCAGAGACTGCAGACATAGTACAGGAGACGATCAGAGACTGCAGACATGGTACAGGAGATGATCAGAGACTGCAGACATAGTACAGGAGATGATCAGAGACTGCAGACATAGTACAGGAGATGGTCAGAGACTGCAGACATAGTACAGGAGATGATCAGAGACTGCAGACATAGTACAGGAGATGATCAGAGACTGCAGACATGGTACAGGAGATGATCAGAGACTGCAGACATGGTACAGGAGATGATCAGAGACTGCAGACATGGTACAGGAGATGATCAGAGACTGCAGACATAATACAGGAGATGATCAGAGACTGCAGACATAATAAAGGAGATGATCAGAGACTGCAGACGTGGTACAGGAGATGATCAGAGACTGTAGACGTGGTACAGGAGACGATCAGAGACTGCAGACATGGTACAGGAGATGATCAGAGACTGCAGACATGGTACAGGAGATGATCAGAGACTGCAGACATGGTACAGGAGATGATCAGAGACTGCAGACATAGTACAGGAGACGATCAGAGACTGCAGACATGCTACAGGAGATGATCAGAGACTGCAGACATAGTACAGGAGATGGTCAGAGACTGCAGACATAGTACAGGAGATGATCAGAGACTGCAGACATGGTACAGGAGATGATCAGAGACTGCAGACATAGTACAGGAGATGGTCAGAGACTGCAGACATGGTATAGGAGATGATCAGAGACTGTAGACATAGTACAGGAGATGATCAGAGACTGCAGACATGGTACAGGAGATGATCAGAGACTGCAGACATGGTACAGGAGATGATCAGAGACTGCAGACATGGTACAGGAGATGATCAGAGACTGTAGACATGGTACAGGAGATGATCAGAGACTGCAGACATGGTACAGGAGATGATCAGAGACTGTAGACATAGTACAGGAGATGATCAGAGACTGCAGACATGGTACAGGAGATGATCAGAGACTGCAGACATAGTAGAGGACATGGTCAGAGACTGTAGACATGATACAAGAGACAGTCAGAGACTGCAGACATAGTACAGGAGATGGTCAGAGACTGCAGACATGGTACAGGAGATGATCAGAGACTGCAGATATGATACAAGAGAAGGTCAGAGACTGCAGACATGGTACAAGAGAAGGTCAGAGACTGCAGATATAATACAGGAGATGGTCAGAGACTGCAGACATAGTACAGGAGATGATCAGAGACTGCAGACATAGTACAGGAGATGATCAGAGACTGCAGACATGATACAGGAGATGGTCAGAGACTGCAGACATGATACAAGAGAAGGTCAGAGACTGCAGACATAGTACAGGAGATGATCAGAGACTGCAGACATGATACAGGAGATGATCAGAGACTGCAGATATAATACAGGAGATGGTCAGAGACTGCAGTTCCTATGGACATTAGTAGATAATGGCCGATTGGCCCTCTCACCTGACCCAGCGATGGTTCCTCTGATCAGGAGTAAGCTCACTCTGAATTGCCCGTGGTGACTCCGCTGGGTAGCACCCAGATCTGTATTCTGGCAATGACTCCATTCCTTTCTCCGCCAGGGATGGCACCAGGCTGTATGGCTTTCCCTCTGGTGGCGCAGGGCAGCGGGGTTTCCTGTCTGATGGTGTTCCCTGAGCACTGCCCTCTCCCTCTGGAGTCCTGGGTGTACTTCCCTGAAAGCTTTCCCAGGCTCCTGTATCTCTCTCTCTCCCATTTAGCTGAGCATGCTGCGTGGACTGCAGTTTCCCTGTTACAGTGGGGCTGCCAGTCCTCGGGACTACATGTCCCACAATCCTCTTCTCCTTTTTCTATTCTATTTTTCCCTGGCTGATATGAAGGCGGGGGAAGAAACATAGTGGGAGGCTGTGCTGGTCAGCGCCGCTCACTAGTATAGCAGTGCACGTGCGGAGGAGAGGGAGAGGGAGGGGAAGGGGCGAAAGAAGAGCCTGCAGCTGCAGTGACGTCACTAGGGTTGGTGTCACCAAGTGCGGTATAACATGGTGTCACCCTCCTTCCACCAACTTTAGTCGCCCCTCAGTACAGAACTCCCTCCACTAAGTATAGACCCCCACTAAGTATAAACCCCTCTCTCAGTACAGACCCCCCTTCATCAGTATAGACCCCCCCCAGGACAAACCACCCCCCCTCCATTAGTAGACCCCCACCAGGACAACCCCCCCTCCATTAGTACAGATCCCCCCCAGGACAACCCCCCCTCCATTAGTACAGACCCCCAGGACAAACCCCCCCTCTATTAGTACAGACCCCCAGGACAAACCCCCTCCATTAGTACAGCCCCCTAGGAGAACCCCCCTCCACTAGTACAGACCTCCACAGGACAAATCCCCCCTTCATTAGTACAGACCCCCCAGGACAAACCCCCCTCCATTAGTACAGACCCCCCAGGACAAACCCCCTCCATTACTACAGACCCCCCAGGAGAACCCCCCCTCCACTAGTACAGACCCCCCACCAGGACAAACCCCCCTCCATTAGTACAGACCCCCCACCAGGACAAACCCCCCTCCATTAGTACAGACCCCCCGGACAAACACCCCCCCTCCATTAGTACAGACCCCCTAGAACAACCCCCCTCCATTAGTACAGACCCCCAGGACAAATCCCCCCTCCATTAGTACAGACCCCCCCAAGACAACTCCCCCTCCATTAGTACAGACCCCCCAGGACAACCCCCCCATTAGTACAGACCCCCAGGACAACCCCCCCATTAGTACAGACCCCCCAGGACAACCCCCCCATTAGTACAGACCCCCAGGACAACCCCCCCATTAGTACAGACCCCCCAGGACAACCCCCCCATTAGTACAGACCCCCCAGGACAACCCCCTCATTAGTACAGACCCCCCAGGACAACCCCCCCATTAATACAGACCCCCCAGGACAACCCCCCCATTAGTACAGACCCCCCAGGACAACCCCCCCATTAGTACAGACCCCCCAGGACAACCCCCCATTAGTACAGACCGCCCCCCCAGGACAACCCCCCCATTAGTACAGACCCCCCAGGACAACCCCCCCATTAGTACAGACCCCCCAGGACAACCCCCCCCATTAGTACAGACCCCCCAGGACAACCCCCCCCATTAGTACAGACCCCCCAGGACAACCCCCCCATTAGTACAGACCCCCCAGGACAACCCCCCATTAGTACAGACCCCCCAGGACAACCCCCCATTAGTACAGACCCCCCAGGACAACCCCCCCATTAGTACAGACCCCCCAGGACAACCCCCCATTAGTACAGACCGCCCCCCCAGGACAACCCCCCCATTAGTACAGTCCGCCCCCGCAGGACAACCCCCCCATTAGTACAGACCGCCCCCCCAGGACAACCCCCCCATTAGTACAGACCGCCCCCCCAGGACAACCCCCCATTAGTACAGACCGCCCCCCCAGGACAACCCCCCCATTAGTACAGACCGCCCCCCCCAGGACAACCCCCCCATTAGTACAGACCGCCCCAGGGACAAACCTCCCTCTATCAGTACAGACAGACACATTAACACCCGGGCAGCAGCTAGAGAGGACAGTGTGCAGCCGCGCCGCCCAGGTGAAGAACAGATCGAGCGGGAGTGAGAGACAGCGGAGGAGAGAGAGAACCTGTGTCAGGCTGCAGGCACGGGCCGCCCCCCCTCCCCCCAGCGAAGTCACTGCGCGGCTGGTCTGTCTCAACACAGAGACCAGCCGCTCCGATCTCCGGCGGCTGCTCTCCTCTGACAGGAGGAGGAGGGAGGGGGGACAGGCTCGCTCTAGCAATGTAAAGCACAGCGGCGCCGGCGCGGCCGCTCCAAGGCGGTGAGCTGCTGCGGACAGAGCTACTTCTGGACACGGAGGAGGGAGGGGAGCACTCTGGCGCTTCAGCGCCCCCACCTCTCTGGCGCCTGGGTGCACTGCACCCCGTGCACCCGCCTGGGACCGGCCCTGCGCTCACCTGACCTAAATCCAATAGAACACTTCTGGAACATTATGTTTTTCGGTTTATCCGACACTTCCAGGTTGTACCTCAGTCTGTTCAGGAGCACAGTGATGCCCTGATCCAGATCTGGGAGGAAATACCCCAGGACACCATCCGCCGTCTCTAGGAGCATCCCCTGATGTTGTCATGCATGCATATAAGCACGTGGGTGCATACAAAGGATGGAGTACCATTTTGAGTTGCTGCAATAAAATGTCAGCAAATTGGACTATCATTTTTTCACTTTGATCTTCGGGGTGTCCTTGAATTCAGCACTCTTTGGTTTTGATAATTTCCATCAAACAATGTGAGATCCTTTGTTCCTAACATATTACCCAGTCTATATCAGTATAGATATTCAGCGTGATATTTTTCCCCATTGAGATCTGATGTGTTTTTAAAAGTGTTCCTTTAATTTTTTTGAGCAGTGTATTTCTTTTCTATAGAGAATCCCTACTGAGGAAATAAACTTGTTTGGCTTTTATTATGTGCAGGGAAAGTATGGACACCTAGTAAAAAATATTAAGCCATCCCGGAAGAGTTAAAACTGTTATAGCTGCAAAGTATGGGCCAACTCGATGTTGAACCCTACGGACTAAGACTGGGATGGTATTAAAGTTCATGTGCGTGTAAAGGCAGGTGTCTCAATACTTTTGATAATATAATATAACAAAATATAATATAATATAATATAATATAATATAATATAATATAATAGTGTATATATATACAGTGGGGACGGAAAGTCCCCAGACCCCCTTAAATTTTTCACTCTTTCTTATATTGCAGCCATTTGCTAAAATCATTTAAGTTCATTTTTCCCTCATTAATGTACACACAGCACCCCATATTGACAGAAAAACACAGAATTGTTGACATTTTTGCAGATTTATTAAAAAAGAAAAACGGAAATAACACATGGTCCTAAGTATTCAGACCCTTTACTGTGACACTCATATATTTAACTCAGGTGCAGTCCATTTCATCTGATCATCCTTGAGAATGTTCTACACCTTCATTTGAGTCCAGCTGTGTTTGATTATACTGATTGGACTTGATTAGGAAAGCCACACACCTGTCTATTTAAGACCTTACAGCTCACAGTGCATGTCAGAGCAAATGAGAATCATGATGTCAAAGGAACTGCCTGAAGAGCTCAGAGACAGAATTGTGGCAAGGCACAGATCTGGCCAAGATTACAAAAAAATTTGTATCACATCCCGCACACTACACTTCCCCATTCCTCCCTTACACAGAGCACAGCAGCCCCTCCCCTCTAGCAGGTTGTATCTAAGCCCCGCTCCTCCCTCCACGTCCTTTCCAGCATGAGCAGCTTCTGTTAGTATTCACATGGAGAACACTGCAGATGACAGTAAGGTGAGTGTATAGTGAGAGGAGGCTGAGCTCTGATTGGACAGTGGGGTGGACATCACTTCCTGGGTACTACATGCTGTGTGATGTTCCATCTACTCACTCACTGTGCTGGTGGGGGGGGGGGTGATGTATCAGGCTTGCCTACCCCTCAGCTGTCTGTATGTATTGGTGGGATCTCTCATTGCAGATACTATATCTCTCTGCATATTGGATCTGTCCAGTGTGTGGGCTCCTGGGGCCCCCTACAGGAGATCTGAGAGGAGATTTAGGCACCTAGGGGTATCGGGCAGTAAAGAGAACCTCTCATCGTCCATTCAGATCAAAGTGAAAGGTGAGTACTACAGCTGAGCACCTCCATTGCTGACACCATCCCTGCACTCTCCTGCCATCTGTCTGTCTGTAAGGAACCTAGTGAATGCTTTGCTCTGTGCCAAGGCCAATCCCTGGTGTGGGGAGACATTAAAGCTGACATTTACCTGAAAATCAAATTGGGTACACACTATTCAATTTTTCTCATTCAACCAGCAGGCTGAATGAAAAAAAAAAACTGACAGCTTTGGGCGACTCTTTCATTACACTAGTTGTTTGACAGAGGGATGGGTCTGAGTAGCAGTCCCGCCCATATCCGACATCACAGCTTGGATCTGACAGGTGAAGTCTCTGATCGGAGCTGCACAGTGCACATCCAGTGGGCTTGCTCGCCAATCCCTGGACGTTCACACTGCTGCAGGTCCTATTCAGCCAGAAGTTGACATACATCATTGGCTGGGACAAAGATGTAAAGTGTTATGATCAATTGTCTGTTCCCCTCCCCAGGGGGGTTTTCAGTCTTGTGTAACCCTGCACTCACAGATCTCAAATTTCACTGTAAAACACAGAAGCCTGGCTTCTGTAGTTGAAAGTGAAAGTAACATCTCTCCCACCTCTCCTTGAAAGCCCCCCTGCTCTGCACTACAGTCAGAACAAGTGCTGGACTGGCTGACTGCAGTGTGTTCAAGAGGAGAAGGGGGGAGTGCGAAATTTGAAATTCGTATAGAATGAAATCGAATTCCAATAGAAAAGATTAGGATAGAATAGAAAGTATAAAAGAATAGCATAGAAAAACAATAGATCAGAATAGAAAAAAATATAATATATTGTATTCTAAGCTTTTCTATTTGAATTCGAATTCATTCTGTACCAAATTCCAATTTTGGAAGATGGTTAAATATATATATTATATTTTTTTTCTATTCTGTTCCATTGTTTTTCTATGCTATTCTTTTCTATTCTATTCTAAACTTTTCTATTCGAATTTGAATTAATTCTATGCGAAATTCGAATTTCGGAAGATGGCTTCTAAAATTAGAATTTCGTATAGAATGAATTCGAATTTGAATAGAAAAGATTAGAATAGAAATAGAATAGACTAGAAAAACAATAGAACAGAAGAGAATAAAATATAAT